>NC_138303.1:96670000-97270000 GCF_965601325.2 Salmo salar | reverse complement strand
AAAGAGACCATTCTGTTCATGCAGTCCTCCATTGTTAATCAGAGAGTAAAGTTCCTAATTTAATCTCTTTCCCCTTTACAACCACAAGTATCCAACACCAAAAATAGCAAGAGCATGCAGTTAGGTTGGTGGAATGAATCTGTCCGTAGGTCCCACACCATGCATGCCTTTTGAACAGCGGTTATCGCTTCCCAGTGGAAACAACACAAACATCAAAAGGTGGCTGCAGGACAGATAAATGCTGCCGTTGTCCTTTCAAGTCCCCTTGAAGCAGAGGCCACAAACAGGTCAGAAATGACCAAGCCACCCAACTGAGTCCACCCAACTGAGTCCAACGTCAGTCTGCTTGCCTCGTGACAGTTCAATTTAGATCCTTAAGATACGTTGCATAAACACATTTAAACATGAAAGCGTTTGCATAAATACTTCATACTTTTCTTCCCCGGCCTAATCCACAAATCAGACTAAACTACATTCCTGCATCCTTATTGAATCTCCCTGCCTGGCTGTTTCCTCCTGTAGAGAGTTAAATTACCCCTGACTGACTCTGGGGAGAGATGCAGATTCCCCATGCCTCATTTCCATCCTCATCTAACAGTCAGATCTTGCACCCCTGCACCCGTCCCTTGGATGTCAACGGAAGCCCCTCTCCCCGCCTCTTGCTAGTATATTTGTCCTTGTGGGTCTGGAGGCTGCTGGTTTCCCTGTACTCCCTCCCAGAAGGCAGACAGCCATCGTCAGGGCAAGGAAAGGCAAGGCAGGCACAGTGGGCGGCAAGGCAGGATGCACACAACACAGGGTGCAATCAACAGCTCTGAAAGGGCATGAGGCACATTCCAGGGGAAACGTCCAGTTTCCTGTCCGCTTGTCCGGTTCAGGGTCAAGATTTGAGACTGCAGGTTTTCCGGCTGTATTAGAGTTTTAGAGATTTAGAGGAGAGTGTGGTGTGTGTCTGTCTGAGTCTGCCTTAGCGCGCCCTCTCTCTGTCTCAGTCTGATTTAGAAGTTAGCAGAGTCAGAGTGGTGTGGTTCTCTCATTGGGTTTATTCATGGATCTCCTCAGGGAGAGCTCAGCAGTTCAGACCCTCAGGAGACGAATGAGTAGGAGGTAAGCTGCTGATGGGGCACGTTTCCCAGGCATTATGACTAGGGTTTAGATTGGGTGGCAGACCTATTGGCTGGGGTGCTTGTTTCTTTGTTTCTATATCTATGAAGAATTGATGTGGTGTCATTGTTGATGGAACTTAATGAGGACAAATTGCAGTGAAATGTTTGCTGTCTTGTGAGTTTGAAGTGGAGAGAAAGTTGCTGGGTCAGGATATGTAAGATGTTTTCTAGGACTGAGCCGTTATGAGATGTTTATTTTATTATATTGATATGGTCTGAATTCTCAAGTCTTCAAGTGCTTCTTGCTCATGATGTGTTACTGTTTTTGTACAATCAGATTCAGAGTTCACTGTGGTCTTATTGAACGATGCAGCTGCTGAGAGAATAATTTAGCGTTGCATCTCAGAAATGTCAAGTTAAATAAACATATATGAACCCATATGTTCAGCCCACTGCCAGGTCTGTGATATGTACTGTGGTGTATGATGTGTTATTTCTCCCTCCTTGTACCCTCAGAAACATGACTTCAGCAGAGATCTCCTGGCCCATCCCCATGAGGGCCATCGGGGCCCAGAACCTGCTCACCATGCCAGGGGGTGTGTGCCACTCTGGGTATGTGCACAAGAAAGGAGGGAGCCAGTTCAGCCTTATGAAGTGTGAGTAGCCCTACAGTACATACATACATACATACATACATACATACATACATACATACATACATACATACATACATACATACATACATTACATTACATTACATTACATTACATGGCTCATTAATGTTTACTGTACCAAGGGATTCTGACAAAGGTCTGAGATGAGTGGCACTGCATACTTTCATCTCAACACAACGTTTAGTTCACCAGTCCTGGAGCAGGGTTGGAGATTCATCAAATTAGGAAGAACATATTTGCTTTTATGCCTGGCTTATTTGTGAGACCTTTCTTTGTGTTTTTTTTCCTTCTGCAATCTTACAGGGCCTCTTCGCTACTTAATCATCCACAAGGGATGTGTGTATTACTTCAAGAGCAGCACCAGTCCTGCACCGCAAGGAGCTTTCTCTCTCAATGGCTACAACAGGTCAGTGTTCACTATTGTGTCCTTCTTTTTGCACAGAAGTACATGAATTTGAATAGGCTTCGGCAAAACATGTTGGCATTCTCACATAGGCCTACATATGATTATTCATGTTTAAAATACAGCTGGTATTGTCAGTTGCAATCAGTTTGTTATGCAGAGAAATCCTGATCAGATGAGAAAGTCTGCTGACAATGAAAGCATTTCTCAATGTGCTGTTCTTTCCCACCTGGACAAAAGGAACACCAACGTGAGAATGCTGTTCATTGACTATAGCTCAGTATTCAATATCATAGTGCCCTCCAAGCTCATCACTAAGCGAAGGACCCTGGGACTGAACACCTCCCTCTGCAACTGAATCCTGGACTTCATGACAGGCCGGCACCCCAGGTGGTGATGGTAAGCAACAACACATCTGCAACGCTGACCCTCAACACGGGGGCCCCTCATGGGTGCGTGCTTAGTCCGCTCCTGTACTCCCTGTTTACCCTTTGACTGCGTGGCTACGCAAGACTCCAACACCATCATTAAGTTTTTAGAGGACACAACGGTGGTAGGCCTGATCACCGACGACGATGAGACAGCCTATAGGGAAGAGGTCAGAGACTTGGCAGTGGTGCCAGGACAACAACCTGTCCCTCAACGTCAGCAAGACAAAGGAGCTGATCGTGTACTAGGGGCCGAGCACATCCCCATTCACATCGACAGGGCTGTAGTGGAGCGGGCCGAGAGCTTCAAGTTCCTTGGTGTCCACATCACTAAGGTCCTGTCATGGTCCAAACACACCAACACAGTTGTGAAGAGGGCACGACAACATCTCTTCCCCCTCAGGAGGCTGAAAAGATTTGGCATGGGTCCTCAGATCCTACAAAAGTTCTACAGCTGCACCATTGAGAGCAACTTGACTGGCTGCATCACTGCTTGGTATGGCAACTGCTTGGCATCAGACCTCAAGGCGCTACAGAGGCGCTACAGACCTCAAGTCGCTACATCACTGGGGCTGAGCTCCCTGCCATCCAGGACCTCTATACCAGGCGGTGTCAGAGGAAGGCCCTAAGAATTTTAAAAGACTCCAGCCACCCATGTCATAGACTGGAGCACCAAGTCTGGGACCAAAAGGTTCCTGAACAGCTTCTACCCCCAAGCCATAAGACTGCTGAACAGTTAATCACATGGTTACCCTGAGTATTTGCATTGACCCCCTTTCTTTTTGCACTGACTCTGTTGCACCAGCTCTATTCACACTTACTGGACTCTACCCACATACTTACTGGACTCTACCCACACACTCACTGGACTCTACCCACACACTCACTGGACTCTACCCACACACTCACTGGACTCTACCCACACACTCACTGGACTCTACCCACACACTCACTGGACTCTACCCACACACCCACTGTACTCTACCCACACACTCACTGGACTCTACCCACACACACACTCTCACTACATACGCTCACACACACAAAACACACAAACACATGTATATTGACGCCACACACACAGTCACAACATAGACACTTTCAAACTCTTTCACAGTCTTCACATACGCTTCTGCTGCTCTGTTTACTATCTATCCTGATTGCCTGGTCAACCCTAACTACATGCACATATTACCTAAAATATCTCAACTACCTCGTACCCCTGCACATTGACTTGGTACTCCTTGTATATAGTCTTGTTATTGTTATTTTATTGCGTTACTATTTATTTTCTGATTTTTGGGGGGCAAACTTTTCTTGTTGGGAAAGGGCGCGTAGGCATTTTTTATGGTAAAGTCTACACCTGTTGTATTCGTTTCATGTGACAAATACAATTTGATTGGATTTTGAGTGTTGATGTGCCACTTCCTGCTGAATGAGATCATCTCTATAAAGGTTGTAGAGGTTTTGCTTACGATTACCAAACACTCGTCATATCGTCATATCAATTCATACATCAGGTCACAAGCCAATAATTGAGACGGCAATGTTCAACCATCTCTTTTCCATATTTGTTTGACATTTGGAAAGTTAAAGTGGCTATTGAAGTAGGCTCTATCATACCCTGTGGTGTTTTCATTGAGTTCCTTCCTCTGAGTCCTTCCCTATAGAGGTATGCTGCAATTCCATGGTGGTAACTGTGTAACTGTATAATTACATGTCTGGAGTCTCCTCTCCCTGCTGAGGCTGAGTATAAATAGAGCTTTAATACAGCTGTGCAGCTCTAGCACACTGAAACATGACCAGGCCTATTCAGCTCACACAGCATACTGGATGTGACATAGGAGGCATGATATGTTATTACAGCAATAATGTGATGAAAACGGTAATACATTAATAAACCAATGACACAGTTGCCAGATGGTTTCACCCACAAAATGTGAAATTGGATTGGTCAGAGTGAGGGGGCTTGTACTTTATATATATACCCTGAGTGTACAAAACATTAAGAACACCTTTCTAATATTAAGTTTCAGCCCCCCTTCCCCCCCACTCCGATGCGTCCCACAGTTGTCAAGTTTGCTGGATGTCCTTTGGGTGGTGGGCCATTTTTTATACACACGGGAAACTATTGAATGTGAAAAATGGAGCCGCGTTGCAGTTCTTGACACAAACAGGCTAGCACCTACTACCATACCTCATTCAAAGGCGCTTAAATCTTTTGTCTTGCCCATTCACTCTCTGAACAGCACACTTACACAATCCATGTCTCAGTTGTCTCAAGGCTTAAGAAACCTTCTTTAACCTGTCTCTTCCCCTTCATCTACACTGATTTGAAGTGGATTTAACAAGTGACATCAGTAAGAGATCATAGCTTTCACCTGGATTCACCTGGTTAGTCTGTCATGGAAAGACCAGGCATTCTTAATGTTTTGTACACTCAGTGTATACTGTATTTGTTTCATAAATGTAAGCTACTTATGTAGTGTTCTTTAATATGTGGTTTCAGTTTCTATTCCTCTCATTGGCAGGGTGATGAGGGCAGCAGAAGAGACCACCTCCAGTAACGTGTTTCCCTTCAAAATTGTCCACTTCAGTAAGAAACACCGTACCTGGTACTTCTCAGCAGCCAGTGAGGATGAGAGAAGGGTGAGGGGCGATACGTACAGATTAAGAACCTCTCACATTCCTAGTAACAGTACATATATAATTAATTATTTATATATGTGTGTGTACCAGTCAAAAGTTTGGACACACCTACTCATTCATGGGTTTTTCCTTATTTGTATTATTTTCTACATTGTAGAATAATAGTGAACATATCAAAACTATGAAATAACACATGGAATCATGTAGTAACCAAAAAAGTGTTAAACAAATCTGTCACGACTGTGTGTATGAACGGACCAAGGTGCAGCGTGAGTATCGTTCCACATCTTTAATATATTGTGAAACTTAACCAAACAAACAAACAAACAAACAAACAAACAAACAAACAAACAAACAAACAATAAACAAACCGTGACGACAGCGGTGCAACATGCACTAACTCAAAATATTCTCCCACAAACACAGGTGGGAAAAACAACTACTTAAATATGATCCCCAATTAGAGACAACGATGACCAGCTGCCTCTAATTGGGAATCATACAAAAACCCCAACATAGAAAAAAGAAACTAGAGCACAACATAGAAAAATAAACTAGATAAACCCCCCAGTCACGCCCTGACCTACTCTACCATAGAAAATAAGAGCACTCTATGGTCAGTACGTGACAAAATCAAAATATATTTTATATTTGAGATTCTTCAAAGTAGACACCCTTTGTCTTGATGACAGCTTTCACACTCTTGGCATTCTCTCAACCAGCTTCACAAGGTAGTCACCTTCCCAAGTTCTCTCACGTCACCCCGCTCCTCCGCTCTCTCCACTGGCTTCCAGTTGAAGCTCGCATCCGCTACAAGACCATGGTGCTTGCCTACGGAGCCGTGAGGGGAACGGCACCTCCGTACCTTCAGGCTCTGATCAGTCCCTACACCCAAACGAGGGCACTGCGCTCATCCACCTCTGGCCTGCTGGCCCCCCTACCTCTGAGGAAGCACAGTTCCCGCTCAGCCCAGTCAAAACTGTTCGCCGCTCTGGCACCCCTATGGTGGAACAAGCTCCCTCACGACGCCAGGACAGCGGAGTCAATCACCACCTTCCGGAGTCGCTTGAAACCCCACCTCTTTAAGGAATACCTGGGATAGATTTAGATGCACTATTGTAAATTGGTTGTTCCACTGGATATCATAAGGTGAATGCACCAATTTGTAAGTCGCTCTGGATAAGAGCGTCTGCTAAATGACTTAAATGTAAAATGTAAATGTAGAATGCATTTAAATTAACAGGTGTGCCTTATTAAAAGTTCATTTGTGGAATTTCTTTCCCTCTTAATGCTTTGGAGCCAATCAGTTGTGTTGTGACAAGGGCGGGTGGTATACAGAAGATAGCCCTATTTGGTAAAAGACCAAGTACATATTATGTCAAGAACAGCTCAAATAAGTAATGAGAAATGACATCATTATTTTAAGACATGAAGGTCAGTCAATCTGGAAAATCTCAAGAACTTTGAACGTTTTTTCAAGTGCAGTCGCGAAAACCATCAAGCGCTATGATTAAACTGGCTATCATGAGGACCGCCACAGGAAAGGAAGACCCAGAGTTACCTCTGCTGCAGAGGATCAGTTCATTAGAGTTACCAGCATCAGAAATTGCAGCCCAAATAAATACTTCACAGAGTTCAAGTAACAGACACATCTGAACATCAACTGTTCAGAGGAGACTGTGTGAATCAGACCTTCATGGTCTAATTGCTTCAAAGAAACCACTACTAAAGGACATCAATAAGAAGAAGAGACTTGGCCCAAAGAACACGAGCAATGGACAATGGAAATCTGTCCTGTGGTCTGATGAGTCCAAATTCTGAGATTTTTGGTTACGACTACCATGTACTTTGAAGGATCTAAAATATATTTTGATTTGTTTAACGCTTTTTTTGCTTTCTACATGATTCCATATGTATTATTTCATAGTTTTGATGTCTTCACTATTATTCTACAAACTAGAATATAGTAAAAATGAGACTTAAAACCCTTGAATGAGGAGGTGTGTCCAAGCTTTTGACTGGTACTGTATGTGTATGTATGTGTGTGTGTGTGTGTGTGTGTGTGTGTGTGTGTGTGTGTGTGTGTGTGTGTGTGTGTGTGTGTGTGTGTGTGTGTGGTGTGTGGTGTGTGGTGTGTGTATGTGTGTACACACACACTACATGACCAAAAGTATGTGGACAGCTGCTCGTCGAACATCTCATTCCAAAATAATGGCCATTAATATGGAGTTGGTCCCCCCTTCAATGGGGTTGAGGTTAGTTATTTATTCATCAGGCAAGTCAAGTTATTCATCACTGATCTCAACAAACCATTTCTGTATGGATCTCGAATTGTGTCCGTGGCCATTGTCATGCTGAAACAGGAAAGGGCCTTCCCCAAACTGTTGCCACAAAGTTGGAAGAGCAGAATCGTTTTGAATGTCATTGTACACTAGCGTAAAGATTTCCCTTCACTGGAACTAAGGGGCCTAGCCCGAACCATGAAAAACAGCCCCAGACCATTATTCCTCCTCCACCAAACTTTATAGTTGGCACTATGCATTGGGGTAGGTAGTGTTCTCCTGGCATCCGCCAAACACAGATTTGTCCGTTGGACTGCCAGATGGTGAAGTGTGAGTCATCACTATATATATTCCATGGCTGCTCGGCCATGGAAACCCATTTCATGAAGCTCCCGAAGAACAGTTGTGCTGACGTTGCTTCCAGAGGCAGTTTGGAACTTGGTAGTGAGTGTTGCAACCGAGGACAGACGATTTTTACGCGCTATGCGCTTCAGCACTCGTCCCGTTCTGTGAGCTTGTGTGGCCTACCACTTTGTGGCTGAGCCATTGTTGCTCCTAGATGTTTCCACTTCACAATAACAGCACTTACAGTTGACCGGGGGGCAGCTCTAGCAGTTCAGAAATTAGATGAACTGAGGTGGCATCCAATGATGGTGCCACATTGAAAGTCACTGAGCTCTTCAGTAAGGCCATTCTACTGCCAATGTTTGTCTATGGAGATTGCATGGCTGTGTGCTCGATTTTATACACCTTTCAGCAACTGATCTGGCTGAAATAGCCGAATCCACTAATTTGAAGGGGTGTCCACATACTTTTGATTATATAGTGTATATATACATAGTGAAATGTATGCACTCACTACTTACTGTAAGTTGCTCTGGATAAGAGCATCTGTGAAATGAATAAAATGTCAAATGTAAATGTATTAATCACAATGTTATACTGATTATTTTTGTCTACTGAAAGAAATGGATGCGAAATCTGCGGAAAGAAATTGATCACTACAATGACAGAAGGGATTCACATGTTCCAAGGTAAGTCAACACAACCCTTCCTTCACACAATCATATCCTCTGTGGTTACTTCCTTTTTCTGATAAATAGTAGACAGTTTGGCTGCACGCTCTGATTGACTTTCTGAACCTGTAGATTTTATCTTCTAGATTAATATACAGTGTAAGCTCTTGCTGTGTTATAACAAGTATGCATGGGAGTCAGTGAATACATGATTAGTGAATTTATTAAATACAAGGTGATTCATGTAGTCCTCCCCCTGTCCTTAGTAGACAATAACAATACTCTGTTGCCATAGTGACTCAGAATCTGATGCAGACAGCTTCTATGGATCGATCGAGCGCCCCATGGACATAACCCATACCACAGATGACCCAGAAGGCAGTAAGACATACTACTCACTTCTGAAGCAATATGGCTCAGTTTCACAACACTTGTTTCATACAATTAACTCTGTGCACTAACAATGATGTCATTTTCATGTCTAGATTACATGTTAGAGGATGAAGACGACGATGAGGATGACTATGAAAAACCAGATAGCCCACCAACATCTACAGGTAGGCCTACAGAATAGTAAATGTCTTTGAGTTTGATGCTGTCTTTGATGTGGCTGGTGCTGTAACTGTGATAAACTGCCATTGATGGGATTGGCATGTCATCACAATTCAAACTAATGGCCCCATCTTTTATGGCTAAATGATAACTATGCTGAAATAATTTTGAATCCTATCTTTTTGTCAGTGATTTACTGTATTACAAACGCACGTTTTCCAGTTTTTTTCTGTCTCTGACTATCGCATTATGCTGCTATTGAAGGAAGGCCAACCGTTCCACCACCATCCTACCCACCTCCTCCAGTCCCATGCCAGTTCAGACAAGAGTCCATGTCAGGATTCTGCAAAGGTCTCCCCCCTCCCGTGCTCGGCCCCATCAGGAGCCCCACCAGCCCCCTTCCAAAGAAACCGCCAGCGCCCTTACCTCCACCCAAGCTCGGTGAGGTCAGCCACAACCACCATGGACACAAGGACATCCCAAATAAGGGCCCCCCTCAACCTCCTCCCACCCACCTCAAGCCTAGCCCAGAGAGGAGTGCATGGAGTCCTAAGAGCCCGATCCCCCCTCCCCCTCCCATGGCCAACCTAAAGAATCAGGCGATGATGGGGCACATGTCAATCTCCACCATAGCTGGGGGGAAACATAAAGACAGGATGCCCCCTGTTCCAGTGACCATGCAGTCTCCCCCCACCCTGATCATCTGCAGCGACCTGGAAAGGAAGATGGTGCTGCACTCCAGCCCTAGTCCACCGGGTTTCCGTGGCAACAAACCCAGTCACATTCCGAGCATGCCAAACCACTGCCTCAGCTCCAGACCAGCTCCAGATCTCCCACCACAGGCCTTGCCAGCACTGAACCACACCAAGCCTGGACTGTACAAACCACCCCTGGTACCCAAACTTCCATGTCCTGCGGCCAAGCCTAAACCACCTGGAGGGTCAGCACAGTAAGTGTCTCCTTTCAGTTTCCTACAGATACAGATCATTCCTATTTCCTTTCATAGAGGAAAACTTTACTTTTTGCTCTGTTGAACTATAATTTGATTTCAAGATTGTTATATTTTACAACACACAAATACAGCACAGTTTAAAACACCCCCTTTCTTCTCAGAAGATCTTCTCCAGATGGACAAAGCTTCCGGACCCCAGTGGACGAGGTGCCTGCCTCTTTAAGAAAGAGCAGGGATCCATCCAAGGACACTGACTATGACTCTGATGAAGACTATGAGAATGTAAGCACCCTCTATATTCTCATTTACATTTTTGCATTGAAGTAATTTAGTAGACGCTTTTAACCGGAACGACTAGGGTTAAGTGCATTGCTCAAGGGCACAGACACATTTTTCACCCAGTCGAATCGAACCAGCGACCTTTCAATTACTGGCCCAACGCTCTTAACCGCTAGACTACCTGCCACCCATTCTCCATCGACTACAACTCTAGTTTACACAGACTATGAGAAAAACACCTGTGTTATGTGGTGTGGTTTTGTTTATGTTGTTTTGTTGTCAAGTTTACTCAATTCCACAGTCTCATTAAACAGTCATGTTCAGTGTACTACAGATTAGTCTCATTGATCAGTGGACTACAGATTAGTCTCATTGATCAGTGGACTACAGATTAGTCTCATTGATCAGTGGACTACAGATTAGTCTCATTGATCAGTGGACTACAGATTAGTCTCATTGATCAGTGTACTATAGATTAGTCTCATTGATCAGTGGACTATAGATTAGTCTCATTGATCAGTGGACTATAGATTAGTCTCATTGATCAGTGGACTACAGATTAGTCTCATTGATCAGTGGACTATAGATTAGTCTCATTGATCAGTGGACTATAGATTAGTCTCATTGATCAGTGGACTACAGATTAGTCTCATTGATCAGTGGACTACAGATTAGTCTCATTGATCAGTGGACTGCAGATTAGTCTCATTGATCAGTGTACTATAGATTAGTCTCATTGATCAGTGGACTATAGATTAGTCTCATTGATCAGTGGACTATAGATTAGTCTCATTGATCAGTGGACTACAGATTAGTCTCATTGATCAGTGGACTATAGATTAGTCTCATTGATCAGTGGACTATAGATTAGTCTCATTGATCAGTGGACTACAGATTAGTCTCATTGATCAGTGGACTATAGATTAGTCTCATTGATCAGTGGACTACAGATTAGTCTCATTGATCAGTGGACTACAGATTAGTCTCATTGATCAGTGGACTATAGATTAGTCTCATTGATCAGTGGACTATAGATTAGTCTCATTGATCAGTGGACTACAGATTAGTCTCATTGATCAGTGGACTATAGATTAGTCTCATTGATCAGTGGACTACAGATTAGTCTCATTGATCAGTGGACTATAGATTAGTCTCATTGATCAGTGGACTACAGATTAGTCTCATTGATCAGTGGACTATAGATTAGTCTCATTGATCAGTGGACTACAGATTAGTCTCATTGATCAGTGGACTATAGATTAGTCTCATTGATCAGTGGACTATAGATTAGTCTCATTGATCAGTGGACTACAGATTAGTCTCATTGATCAGTGGACTACAGATTAGTCTCATTGATCAGTGGACTATAGATTAGTCTCATTGATCAGTGGACTATAGATTAGTCTCATTGATCAGTGGACTATGGCCAGATCGTGGACCGTGCTCATTGATCAGTGGACTACAGATTAGTCTCATTGATCAGTGGCTCGAGCTCATCAGGGACTCGTAGTCTCATTGATCAGTGGACTACAGATTAGTCTCATTGATCAGTGCGAGCTCATGACGGGACTCGTAGTCTCATTGATCAGTGGACTATAGATTAGTCTCATTGATCAGTGGACTATAGGCCATGTCGGGACGGTCTCATTGATCAGTGGACTACAGATTAGTCTCATTGATCAGTGGACTACAGATTAGTCTCATTGATCAGTGGACTACAGATTAGTCTCATTAATCAGTGGACTACAGATTAGTCTCATTGATCAGTGGACTACAGATTAGTCTCATTGATCAGTGTACTATAGATTAGTCGTATTCATCAGTGGACTACAGATTAGTCTCATTGATCAGTTTACTATAGATTAGTCTCATTGATCCATTTACTATAGATTAGCTCATTGATCAGCACTAGAGATTAGTCTCATTGATCAGTGTACAATAGATTAGTCTCATTGATCAGTGTACTATAGAATAGTCTCATTGATCAGTGTACTATAGAATAGTCTCATTGATCAGTGTACTATAGAATAGTCTCATTGATCAGTGTACTATAAATTAGTCTCATTGATCAGTGTACTATAGAATAGTCTTGGCCTGCTGACACAATTCTGTCCTTCTAATGTGTCTGTTGTTGTTTTCTTTTCACACGTTGTTTCTGACCTCAGATGCAATTACCAGATTCCGTGTTCCTGGACACAACAGAAACAAGCAGTGTTGAAAAGTAAGACACACTTAATTATTTCTGTACTGAATTTTTGTTGAACACCCCCTGTTCATTTTTGTGTAATGGTCTTAAGCGCCCACTAGTGTTTGATCACAATGTGCTCGACCACTTCCTGAAAATCAGGTGTCTGTTTTCTCATGAGAGAAGAGCAGAACACATGTCTGACTGATGTATTATTAATGTGCTTTAATTGCAGGTTATTTAAGGAAAGCTCCAGAACACCACAGGACGGTCTCTACTGCTTCAGGAACTCAGGAACAAAAACATCAAAGGTACACCATGCATTTACATTTGAGTCATTTAGCAGTAGCTCTTATCCAGAGCGACTCACTGTTAGTGCATTCATCTTAAGGTAGCTAGGTGGGACAGCTACATATCACAGGCATAGTGAATACACTTTCCTCAATAAAGTAGCTATCAGCAAATGAAGATAGCTAGGTGGGACAGCTACATATCACAGGCATAGTGAATACACTTTCCTCAATAAAGTAGCTATCAGCAAATGAAGATAGCTAGGTGGGACAGCTACATATCACAGGCATAGTGAATACACTTTCCTCAATAAAGTAGCTATCAGCAAATAAAGATAGCTTGGTGGGACAGCTACATATCACAGGCATAGTGAATACACTTTCCTCAATAAAGTAGCTATCAGCAAAGTCCGTGGGGTTGTGGTGGTGAGGGGATTGTTTAGATACTCTTTGAAGTGGTAGGGTTTCAGGTGCTTTTCGCACCAACACATGCTGTGATGCATAAACAACTAGGGATTTACCACACATCACACAGTGATAATTGAAAGGAAACTGGTTTAGTGAATAATGTACATTTGTTCTCATTGAATCAGGTGCTGGTGGTGTGGGATGTGAGTGTGTGCAAGGCCAGAAACTACAGGCTCTTTGAGGAGGTCAGAACCACTGTCTTTACCTTCTCTGTGTACCAGGTCGATTGTCTGACAAAATCAATATTACAACGGAGGATTCCAGTACTATCTCTGTCTTGTTTGATATTAATTTCATTGTGTTTGTTTATGGTTTAGGACTCCCGGCTGTTCCTGGAGTTAGAGATGACATTTTCCTCCCTGTCAGCCCTAGTGGAGCACTACCATAGCCACCCACTACCCAATCACGGCTCTCTGTGTCTGCAGAAGCCATATGGTTACATCGTGCCAAGGTGACCTTGCCATGACCCCGTCCTGAGGTCACGGCCTCATCTGCTCATATGAAGTCGCTCCTCTTTGGCGTCTACCATTGTTCTGCCACTGTAATGAACTACAGTAGAAACTTACCTCGGCTGAAACAGAACCACAGTGCCCACTGTAAAGCAAGGCAGATTGTTGTATCTCTGTAACCGAGCCTGAGTAAATGTTGGAGCGGTTCTGGTGAATATCCTGGCATGGGCAGAGGTGCAACGAGTGCAGATGGTTGCAGTTGTTGAAGAAAATATGGCATCTGTGACAATGAGGGCAATGAGCTGTATAGGTCTTCCTGTATGCTCATCTGGAGCGCCACAGGTTTACAGAACACAGTTGTATTATGTGAGGACTACTGCAGGACTAGTGCTGTAAAGGTCTGTCATTACACTTGATAGCAGCAGGCATGTGAACTGCTGTTGTGAAGAATACATGTTGGAGCAAGCAAATGTTAAGATTTGTGGGTTGAATGCACATGAATGTCAGAATATTAAGCACTGCTTATGTATCATGCATTGAGGACCAACTTATTTTAAAAATCAAGTTGATGAAACATATCATATTATCTTCAGAAAAATGTATTATTCCAACCACAATGCAAACGCTCTACCTCTGTACCTCCCTATTTACTATTTTACCTCTGTCTCTTTCTCTCTACCTGTCTCTGTCCCTTAATCTCTCTCTTTACTTCACCATCTCTCTCTCTCTTCCTCTCCTCTCCCTCCCTCCCTCCCTCCCTCCCTCCCTCCCTCCCTCCCTCCCTCCAATGCTTACATTATGATAACTGTGATATATGGTGCACAAAACTAGTGCTATCTATGATCATGTAATCACACTTTAAATGAAACTACCCACACGTGTAGTATTTCACTGTATAGAATTGTATGTATTGTAAAAATCATTTTGTAAAGTTGTATATATATTATTTCTGATTATAAGAAAAATATTTTATAATGGATAACTGGATAACAGCAGAAGGCAGATATATATACTGCTCAAAAAAATAAAGGGAACACTTAAACAACACAATGTAACTCCAAGTCAATCACACTTCTGTGAAATCAAACTGTCCATTTAGGAAGTAACACTAATTGACAATACATTTCACATGCTGTTGTGCAAATGGAATAGACAACAGGTGGAAATTATAGGCAATTCGCAGACACCCCTATAAAGGAGTGGTTCTGCAGGTGGACCACAGACCACTTCTCAGTTCCTATGCTACCTGGCTGATGTTTTGGTCACTTTTGAATGCTGGCGGTGCTTTCACTCTAGTGGTAGCATGAGACGGAGTCTACAACCCACACAAGTGGCTCAGGTAGTGCAGCTCATCCAGGATGTCACATCAATGCGAGCTGTGGCAAGAAGGTTTGCTGAGTCTGTCAGCGTAGTGTCCAGAGCATGGAGGCGCTACCAGGAGACAGGCCAGTACATCAGGAGATGTGGAGGAGGCAGTAGGAGGGCAACAACCCAGCAGCAGGACCGCTACCGCCGCCTTTGTGCAAGGAGGAGCAGGAGGAGCACTGCCAGAGCCCTGCAAAATAACCTCCAGCAGGCCACAAATGTGCATGTGTCTGCTCAAACAGTCACAAACAGACTCCATGAGGGTGGTATGAGGGCCCGACGTCCACAGGTGGGGGTTCTGCTTACAGCCCAACACCATGCAGGACGTTTGGCATTTGCCAGAGAACACCAAGATTGGCAAATTCGCCACTGGCGCCCTGTGCTCTTCACAGATGAAAGCAGGTTCACACTGACCACGTGACAGACGTGACAGAGTCTGGAGACGCCGTGGAGAACGTTCTGCTGCCTGCAACATCCTCCAGCATGACCGGTTTGGCGGTGGGTCAGTCATGGTGTGGGGTGGCATTTCTTTGGGGGGCCACACAACCCTCCATGTGCTCGCCAGAGGTAGCCTGACTGCCATTAGGTACCGAGATGAGATCCTCAGACCCCTTGTGAGACCATATGCTGGTGCGGTTGGCCCTGGGTTCCTCCTAATGCAAGACAATGCTAGACCTCATGTGGCTGGAGTGTGTCACCAGTTCCTGCAAGAGGAAGGCATTGATGCTATGGACTGGCCCGCCCGTTCCACAGACCTGAATCCAATTGAGCACATCTGGGACATCATGTCTCGCTCCATCCACCAACGCCACGTTGCACCACAGACTGTCCAGGAGTTGGCGGATGCTTTAGTCCAGGTCTGGCAGGAGATCCCTCAGGAGACCATCCGCCACCTCATCAGGAGCATGCCCAGGCATTGTAGGGAGGTCATACAGGCACGTGGAGGCCACACACACTACTGAGCCTCATTTTGACTTGTTTTAAGGACATTACATCAAAGTTGGATCAGCCTGTAGTGTGGTTTTCCACTTTAATTTTGAGTGTGACTCCAAATCCAGACCTCCATGGGTTGATAAATTGGATTTCCATTGATTCTTTTTGTGTGATTTTGTTGTCAGCACATTCAACTATGTAAAGAAAAAAGTATTTAATAAGATTATTTCATTCATTCAGATCTAGGATGTGTTGTTTAAGTGTTCCCTTTATTTTTTTGAGCAGTGTATATTCCATTGGGTGACGCTGTTTGGTGACGCACCATTTAACCATGCCCATGCAATAGTCTGAGTGTGACTGAATTTATGTTGAAGATGCACTATGTTAAATATCTTTAACATAACCAAAAATATTGTCTTTTAAGCTGGTGTACAAAACCAAAAGTAAAAGATGCAAAAACGGAACTTAAGAACGGGAAGCATAGAAATAGTGCATATAGAACAGCTTTACCGCTTCTTAGGCTTGCTTTCAATGAGAATGAAAGATCTATGACTCTCATGTCTATGTGAATTTGGTCAGTCACCCAAAAAGTGACATATTGTAGCTTTAAGTCACAGAAAATAATGAACTGAAATGACATCCACATAATTACAATCAGACTTTTTTCAGTAGAGAGTATTTTAGGTGAAATCATGGCTACTATATATTTCTATGTTGTAATCTTGCCTCATCTGTGTGTTATTCTCCAGCCCCGAGGACAAGTGAACAGAATCACAAACTGGACAATCACTGATAGTGATGGGCAGACATTAGCTCAGATAAAATCTAAATCCACAATTTTTCACCCTCATTTTCATTATCTCCAGCACATGTGAAAACGGTGCATTTCTACATTTTGTAGAAAAATATATATAAAGTTAAAAAGTTCTCACTCTGGCTAGAAACTCATTGTTTTTCTAACTTTTAAACCTAGCCTGTGATGTCACAGACAACCGTCTAAAAACAATTATAACAATAATACATTTATTTTGTATAGCGCTTTTCATTAGTGTTACCGCAAAGCTCTACATAGGCGAAAATAATTATAATAAAATAAATACAATATAAACATCATACATTTAGAATCAAGGCAGGAAATAGCAATTATAAATCCTAAAAAGACGAAGAAAGAGGGACTATGAGAAAGATGTGATTTAAGGCCCATTTTATAAGTTCAAATTTTAGTACCTTATTTTAACCACAGATCATAGAAACGCACTGTTTTAATATATGTAGACACTGGTTTGGTGCAGAGATAATGAATATGAGGTTGAAAAGTGGCAGAATTACACTTTAAGGAATGCTACAGCAGCAACACAAGCATCAGAGGAGCTGGTTCATTAAACATGCATACTAAATAAATCATTATAATGATATCGTGATAAATATTCAATGTCTTCACATCTTACTCAGTGAGGAGAATTGAGATTATATGACGTCTCTTTCAGACCTTGACAAGGAAGCCAGAACAAATAGTGCTCTAAATCACTTCTTATGTCTGTCTCTCCTTCTCTCTCCCTCTCCTCTCCTCCTCTACTTTGCCACAGCCATATCACCACCAGCATCACCATGTTAGCAGCACAGGATATTAGTGCACATTTCTTCAACTAGTTCATTAAATGGGAGACAGCAAAGACGAAAACCAATGCAAATGACAATTTCTGAAGGCAGGATTACTAAGATCCATCATTGTGAATTAATTAACACAGTCTAGAGACAGCACTGCCAGAATTATAGTATCTAATATGTCAAAATCCATTAAATTGAACATTTTTAAAGCTATTTGACAGTGGTAAATGACTCAATAAAATTATATTCGATGTTGAAACTACAGATCTTTTGGTTATGTCTCATAATTCTCTGGTAAAAATATATATATATATATCACTGTTAGGGTTAGGTGATCATTAACTTGATTAAGAATTGTGCACACAACCATTTCAGTTTATTTAATCTTAGGTAGTACATCCTTTTCCAATCCATACGATTATAGTACTAAACCAGAGTTTACTTGTTTGCTACATTGTAAATGTATGTGTTGACATGTAAACATCAAAGTCTGCAAACAACACTAAATCCTGGGTTTACGTTTGCAAACCGCTCTAAATTATGGATTCGTCATTATGGAGAGAGACCCCATGATGATGCACAGTTTTAACCTTTTGTTTTGGGGTGCCTGCAGAAATCTAGGACTGAAAGGCTGCATTTACACAGGCAGCCCAATTCTGATCTTTTCCCCTCTAATTGGTCTTTAGACCAAGCACATGAGATCTTTTCACAATAGATCTTTTTCAGAGCTGATCTGATTGGTCAACAGACAAAATGTGTGAAAAAAATACCAGAATTGGGCTGCCTGTCTAAACGCAGCCAAAGTGCCTCCAGCAGTGTTACCAGTACAACAGTACTATGTCACTAAAGAGCAGGCAAGGTGCAGGAAGATTACTCAGTAGCACACATTTTAGATTTTAGCAGACGCTCTTATGCAGAGGGACTTACAGTAACAATTAGGGTTAAGTGCCTTGCTCAAGGGCACATTTTTCACCTAGTCGGCTTGGGGATCCAAACCAGCAACTTTTCGGTTACTGACCCAACGCTCTTCTGCTAGGCTACTTGCCGCCCACTACTTATGTTAGTAAGCAGATGGATAAGAAGCCTAAACTTGTAGCCTAAACACAAGCAGTATAATAGAAGTTGGTCCACATTGACCCCTGTAGTGGCTTTCTTTGCACCCTTTCCCTTTTCATACAGTATGTTCAATAGATCTGTTCATTAACTAATTATGTAAATATTGACATGTCGGTCAACATTGTCATTGGAAACACTAGTGACCTGAAATTTCTGCAATTATGTCCTATAATTTGTTAGATTTTATATCCACAGTCCCATGAAGTCTGTCTGGTGACAGGGTAATCAAACAATTAACCAAATTGTATAATATATATGCTAATCACTCACCCAGCCAATCATCACCATTTTGACACTTGTCAATCACATGAACATACGTTTTCATATTAGTTACAGTTATGAAATGTTATATGAAACAAAACACTTCCCATCAGAATAGCTTTGCACATACATAGCCTAACGTTAGTGGTGGACAAGGAAAGGGTTTGTATGAAATTACATATTGAATGCGGAAAAGCTGAGAAGCGCACACACAACTCTGCTGGCGCGGTTATTTGGTGCACGTTCACAGTAAATTAGGACATGGCTTGCAGCTCGATGGCCAGCTTGAGAGGAGGGAGAGCGTGAATTGTGTTGCCTAAATGAGATTAAAAAAGCGGGTGGCTTCTGTTTGTTCTAGAAAGGCGTCGTATCGGCACTGACAGCAGTGTGAATATCAGCGCAGAACGACGAGGCCAACTCTCACGCTCAGCTACACCGCGAAATGTTGACGTCTCTTCTGGAGATTCTTATTCTACCGATATGTCTTCAACAGTGCGGTTTTGTACACGGTAAGTAGCCGAATTTGAGGGCAAAACGTTGTTAGGTTTATTATCGTGGCATATCTCAACGTGACGGTACAACAATGCGTTATGACCATTGCACCTGCATATATGTTGTCTTTACACAGGAATGAACGCGGTAATGCCTTGCTTTCGTTCTATGAAAATGGTCCAAGAAGGACACTCGGGCAGCCTGTTTTGCACAGTGTGCTCACCGTATTTATTATTTCAGCAGTTGCCTATAAACGCCTACGTCTTTGAGTGAAAGAAACGCTTTAATAATTGCGTTTAGCCTTTAGAGGAGTTGATCATATAAATGCAGCCAGGCAAAGGGCCCTCGCCTGTGTTTTGTGTAGCCTACGCCATCGTTATATGAAAAATATTGCATACTATTTTTAACTGGTCAGTTTGGGTCATTGGTTTGGTTACAATCAACCTGAAATTGATATGCCTGTGTAGGGCAATTGTGTTTATTTGTAAACTTCTCCTCTCCGACATTCGCTCTCAGTACAGGATTGTCCCCCAGTGATTTTATTTATTCCTGAAGCTTTCAGTGGCTTGGTATGGTGTTTAAAACGCTGGGACGGCGTAGCAAAACTGCATTCTCTGCTGGGGGGGTCAAAGATTAGGACATGTTGCAGTAGAAGGGAGACCCCACGATGTGAGAAATGTGCAGGAGGGTATAGTCTGAGGAATTGTACAGTTGGGATATAAAATACTGTGTCACTGTGGGGGCGCACAAGCAGCTGGGGATACGAAGTACCCTGCTAGAGAGACGGGTTGAGATTCCCAGAGGGAGAGTTTCCTATGCTGAGGCAGTGAAGAGAGCAGCTCTCCCAAGGGTGAGTGAGTCCTGGGAGCTTTCCCCCCCCCCATATGAATAGGCCTGAAGAGAGAGATCAGAGGATGAGCTGTATTAAGGTGGATTTTGTTTTGTTTATGGCCACGGTGATCAACTTCACTGACGGAGCGGAAATCACAGAAGATGGTTGTGGTAGTTGCAGCAGCAGAAAAATATTTAGGTGTAAGATTTTAGTACAGAAGATATACAGGAAGTTTAAGGGGTTCGTTCCGTCCTCAGACCGGTGGCCTGGTGTAGGGTCGGTTGTTTATGGTGTAGGGTCGGTTGTTTATGGTGTAGGGTCGGTTGTTTATGGTGTAGGGTCGGTTGTTTATGGCCAAATTGGGATGGGGTGGTGGTTTTTTGTTGTTGAAAGTTTATAGGTGCAGGATTAGATGGTGGTGCAATTTAAGATTTTCCCATTACCCTTTATTTTTGTGGCAATGTGCTATCCGCACTCCGTCCTGTGAACAGTCTAGTCTGCCGGTGTTCCGGAAAGTCACAGGGGTTGATTGGAAAAAGCTGTTCAAAAGAGGACACTGTATTATGTATCTTTGTACTCCCTGACGAAGGCCATGCAGCTGAAATGCGTGGAGTTGCTTCAGAGTTTTTAATAATTCCATTGAACATGCCATACAAATAAAGACATTTTAATGAATTATATGAAGTGCCTTGGCCCTCCTTATTGACAGCTTCTAGTCTACTGCAAAGTCACACAAATAATATTTATTTAGGGATTCCTGTTGGATTGTGGTGAAGGGCAGTTAACTGCTCTGCTATATTACCCTATCCAGGATTTAACCCATTTGAAGTGTTTTCAGAGGTTTGTTATTGACCATGAAGGGGATAGATTATGCCTTAGCCCATAGTATCTTCTGACCGGGGGAGTTAAGACCCCTAACACTGAACATTAACATGCATTGCTTACGGTAGCTTTTTGGAAACATAAAGAACGTGTCTTTTAATATCAGTGAGAAATTGTATATGTGTGTTAGATTACTACACACCTATTATATGGTTAGTGTTCACACATGGCCATATCTCCATGTTACATCGCTTGTTTATGGAGGACAAAGGCGGGCCACCTGTGCTAATTGGCTATCTGTTACACTGTACCCAAACCGGCTGCACGCCATCGTGCGCAAATTGATTTTGTCCCCCCACACCAAACACAATCACGACATGCAGGTTGAAATATCAAAACAAACTCTGAACCAATTATATTAATTTGGGGACAGGTCAAAACGCATTAAACATTTATGGCAATTTAGCTAGCTAGCTTTCAGATGCTAGCTAATTTGTCCTATTTAGCTAGCTTGCTGTTGCTAGCTAATTTGTCCTGCGATATAAATGTTATTTTACCTGATGCACAAGGTTCTCTACTCTGACTGACTATTGATCCACACACAAAACGGTCAACCGACTCGTTTCTAGTCATCTCTCCTCCTTCCAGGCTTTTTCTTCTTTGGACTTTATATGGCAATTGACATCTAACTTTCATAGGTGTATTATTACAACCGACCAGACCGAAGTTCCTTTCTATCACCCACGTGGCTATAACCAATGAGATAGCACGTGCTATCTGCTTCTATAAACAATGAGGAGATGGGAGAGGCAGGACTTGCACAGCGTCACAAATAGAACTGACTTCTATTTTAGCACTTGGCAATGCAGATGCTCTTTGGTGTGTGCGAGCAGTGTGGGTGCAATTTATTTTGCAACGCACGCGAATGGTGTGGTCAGCGTGTTAGCGTGCACCCAACTTGTGTGTAAGCCTAACTGGGGAGGAAATATAGTTCTTCAACTGGAGGCGCACAATTTCTGGATCTATGCACAACCGCTACAGTAAGTGTATATTTATTTGAAAGATTATTTCTCACTGATGAAAGAGAAGGGGCCTATCCGCATGTATTTCAAAAAAACGGTTTGAGGGGGTGATGATTAACTTTTCTAAACTTTAAGACTGTTTCGAATTTGTAGTTCACATGAAGACAAATGTGAGCGAATGTAATTGCTGAAAACCCAACATACGGATAAGGGTTTTTGAGAGCTGATTTTGCACCACTGTGAAAATGACATTTGTTAGTGTCAGCTGAGGGGCTTTTGCGTCTCACACAGATTGTTTAATTTCTTTGTATTGAGTGAGACTGTATGCAAATTAGAGATTGGTTCGTTGACCTAATTAAAATGGAGATGTATCATAGGCTATATTCTCCCTGTTTATTTTGATAATGAGACCAATAGTGCTCAAAGGCACGTTGTCGCCAGGCTACCACAGGGGGTGGGGTTACAGACAGGAAATTAGTATATTGTTATGTACAGACCGATCAAATCTAGGCTTCAACCAATTAGATATGCAAAATGGGAGTGATACACATTTTTGAAACGTCTCTTTTTATTACAAAAAAAAAAATAGTCTATGCCTGAAGCCTATTTCAATATTTGCTCTAGCTTTCATTATGGAAACAGGTTTGTTCAGTATTTAACAATGAATTGAGTCATCTGATTTCACAATAACATCCATCTGAGACACAACATATTTCCTTGGAGTGTTTCTCAGCCTTACACAATTGCAAACACTTGATGAGAAGCCTACAATTCATGTAAAACTGGTGAAGTATGAGACAGGTGATCATTAAAATGCCAATAGGCTTCAGTAGGCCTACTTCAAAGTTTGGTTGGTAGGTTAATTCCCTAAAGTATACTTAACAGAAATATAAACGCAGCATGTAAAGTGTTGGTCCCATGTTTCGTGAGCTGAAATAAAATATCCTCTTTTTTTCACATGCACAAAATGCTTTTCTCTCACCTTTGTAACAGTTGTCTCAAGTTTTGAGGGAGCATGCAATTGGCATGCTGACTGTAGAAATGTCCACTAGAACTGAATTGACTGATTTCCTTAAACTCTGACTCAGTAAAATCATTGTTGCATTTATATTTTTGTTCCGTTTATAGCCTATTTTTATCAACACTGGGTAAGCACAAACCCGCTGCCCCAGGCTCACTACCATGTTCACTTTTTAGTGAAGCAACCTCAGCACAAAATGTGGTGCAGTAGCAGAGACATCTGATGAGTTGCAAGTTTACTCCTGGTGAACTTTGCTTGCTCCGTATAACATGAGCAATAGGACCTATACAGTTGACTGAGTTGTATTAACATGATTCTGTGTTTGTGTGTAACGGCTAGCTAGTTAGCGGTGCATGCAAGTAGCATTTCAATCGGTGACGTCACTCGCTCTGAGCCCTTAGTAGTTTCCCATGCTCTGCAAGGGCTGCGGCTTTATTGGATCGATGGGTAACGACGCTTCGAGGGTGACTGTAGTCAATATTCAGGTCTCTGGGTCAAGCCCAGGTTGGGGCAAGGAGAGAGATGGAAGCAACGCTGTTTACATATGATTATACTAGTCTCCATTCATTTTGTTAAATGGTCCCCCGCCCCCTCAGGACAAGCCTTATTATTCTGGAGATGGTTTGGAGGTCATAGGTTAAGCTCTAATGTAATCCACTCCAGTATCACTGCTGCTGCGCACCGGTCCTTACCTTCAGCCTTGAACTATTACTGGAAGGTTTTGGCATGAGTGGCATTGAGTAATGCAATCTGTAGACTGTGTAGGCCTGCAGCCATATCAGCGTCTAGTTTGGTAGTGCTGCTGAGACTTATGTGAATGTCCACACTGCAAACACTTTGTTTTATATGACCCTCTTGATTGTTCTTTGGCATTTTGCCTCATCTGTTGGCACCTGATCTGTTGGCTTGTTTAACGATGTCTATCCGAAATGGCACCTTATTTCTTATGTAGTGCCCTACTTTTGACTAGAGCTTATGGGGCTCTGTTCAAAACAAGTAATGCACCATTTAGGAAATATGGTGGCATTTCGGACTCATAATATGACCATTGCCCAGGACAATTAGCACTGTCCCAGGCAGACGATTGTGCTGGCGGTGTTGGCCTCCCTGCACGAGGTCTGTTAGTCCCCTGCTGCAGAAGGATCCCATGCTGAGGGGATGATCACTGAGGAGCAGGGGTTATTGGACATGGTCTGGCTGTACTTTTTCCTCTCTGCGCTGGCTAGTGGCTTGCTGACAAGTTTCACTGTGGCGGGCTGGTAACAACCCTAAGCAGGTGTACCTATAGCATAGCGTGTCGTCAAATTAACCAATAGACGGTCATTTAGAATTGAACTCTTCTTGGCTGAACGTGTCTGTATATTAATGGCTTTTGTTTTCTGTGCCCTACAAACACCACCCAGGTTTGAGGCCTTTCAATTCAGTGACCAAGTTGGAACATATTTTCAGTCTTTGAGGCATGGAGACATGTACACTAGTTATACATGATGATGGATAACTCAAAACCAATCCTTAGTTCCTTTTTCCTTTCTTCCAGGATCAAAGACAGAATGTGAGCCCAGTCAGTTCCAGTGTGGGAACGGTCGCTGCATCCCGTCTGTCTGGCAGTGTGACGGGGATGAGGACTGCTCCGACGGGAGTGACGAGAACACCTGCGGTGAGGGTGACACACACACTCCCTCTGTCTCGGTTCTGCAAAATTAAGTCAGATTGGTGACAAATCAGTGACAGCCTACTGCGTTAGAAAACAAACCTAACTATTTTTTTATTTAACTAGGCAAGTCAGTTAAGAACATTCTTATTGACAATGATGGCCTACCTGTTATAAGGGATATAATGAATGACCGGTACGTTTTGGGCCACTATTCAAATGTTTAAAGCTGCTACTCTTTGGGCGACCTGACCAAATTCACATTGAAATGTTAATTATAGATCTCTCATTCTCATTGAAAGCAAGTCTAAGAAGTGGTAGATCTGTTCTATGTGCACTATTTCTATCCTTCCCGTTAAGTTTCATATTTGCCTCTTTTTTTTACTTTTGGTTTTGTACATAAGCTTCAAACAGCTGAATATACAGTGCATTTGGAAAGTATTCAGACACCTCGACTTATTCCATATTTTGTTACGTTACAGCCTTACTGTAAAATGGATTCAATATTTTTTTTGCTCATATTACATGCTACCTTCTGAAAATACCTAATATTTGCTGACAACCGATGTCCGTTCGGTGTGGAAGTAAGCATGTACCTGTTGAGTCTGTAAAAACTATTGCTCACTATATCCGGCTAGAAGGTCCTTGTAAAAACTGTCGGCTGTCAATGCCTTCACCCGCTATATACTTATAACTGATTGGTTTGGCTCTGTCCTTTTTATAGTGCTGTCCGGTTAAACATGAGGCCATCACTGTACTCGTCATAGTCACCACCACACACACAGCTGTTTCCTTTGAAGATGTTTATGATTTTGGTAATCCAAATTACTTAATCTTATTGTTGTGGTTATTTTGATGCACGCATAACATTCAGACATTGGTGTTACTGTCAACAATAGCAAGTCCTAAAACATGCGTCTTCTCCCATTGGAACGACAATAACACTCTGACCTGAGTGGGCGGGTGCAGTGTGCAGATGTGCATTTCCAAGCGCTTTGGTTGGCTGGGAATGGCAGGGCTATGATTTGTGAGAAATAACTTAGTTTGGCTCTTCAGCCTACCCAAGGGGACTTTAGGGAAACTGAAGGGATGGGGAGATGGATGAGCAGGACAGCCTTTTTTAAAGCCGCCCCAATATTTCATATGGAAATATTAACATCCACAAAAAGGCCTCTAACCTAAATGGCACAGTTTCTAATGGGGCCCACAGTATTGAAAGGGCCAAAGTGTCTGAAAAGGGGAAGCTTATTCCTAGCGGGCTACACCTACCCGGCTAGGCTTAGGGGCCGCCCCGTGTGGGAGGTACACAGATACGCAGAGACGGTCCTGGGCTGCCCAAGGACCACCATGCGGGTGGGGCAGTGCCCTCTAACTCAGCTTGTGCAGGGCAGCTGGGCACCATCCTTAGACACTGAGTAGAATGCTGGAGGCTGGCCACGGCTGATCAGGTGGCTCGCCTACTGCGGCGGAGGAATGTGGCATGCCGGCCACAACTCACTGGCTGACGCTGATGACTCCTTCACCACTGCTGAAAGCGGTGACTATCATGGAGCATGTGGGGAGGATCATCAGGGATCTGGAGGCGGCGGCCGGCTGGTCCCCAGAGACGAGGTCAGGTGGTCTCCCACGTGGGAAGGGCTGAGGGTCGTCCAAGGCAGGAGGTCCCCCCCCCCTCCCAGAAGTAGAGACAGCAGGCCCCCCCGGGTCAGGGAGCTGAGGACCTAGCAGAGCAGGGGACTTAATCTGAGGACTTCAAGCCAGTCAAGCAGGGATTCTATAGTTTAGCGCTAGTATAGGTGACTGGGTACAGGCTGAGGGCTGCGCACTAACTGCATGCCTAGAGGAGCAGATAACTCTGAGTCTACCGGGATTGGAGACCCAGGACCTAGAACTAGGGCAGGTGATTAGGCGTGTAGCCCTGAGGGAGCTGACTGCTTGATGACTGATGCTGCAGACCTAATGGGGCAGAGAACCTTTGGCCCTCAGTCCAGTGCTCTGCCAGGCTGACTAGAACTGGACACAGCGACACTAGACTGTCTGAAGGCTTGGAGCCTAGTGCTGATAACTCTGGACCTGACGGGGGGGGGGGGGGGCAACTCTGGACCTGACGGGGGGGGGGGGCAACTCTGGACCTGACGGGGGGGGGGTGCAACTCTGGACCTGACGGGGGGGGGGGGGGCAACTCTGGACCTGATTTGGGGGGGGGGACTCTGGACCTGGGGGGGGGGGGGGCAACTCTGGACCTGACGAGGGGGGGACTCTGGACCTGACAGGGAGAAACTGGTTCCATTGAGCCTAGCGGGGCAGGAGCCTGATGACCCACCTGGGCTAGGGACTGAGGGCAGACAAATGCTGGAGACAACAGACTTAGTGCTAGGGACTGAGGGCAGACTAGGGCTGAGGACTGAACCTAGCGCAGGTAACTTGTGACTTAGCAGGGCAGGAGGCTCTAAGCCGGTGATCTAAGGAGCTGTGGCCTGACCTATGTCTAGAGACTGTGAGCCTAGTACCTTGAACTTGGGGCCTAGTAAGGCAGAAGGCTCTAAACCTGGTGGGATAGGCAACTGCCTAACAACTAAGGCAGGGGGGGGGGGCTGTGATCTGAGCAGGGCAGGAGACTGCAGACTGGACAGCTAACATATGGCCTAGCATGGCAGGGGCTCTAAGCCTGGTGGGCTAGGACGATGCGTACCCAATAAGGAGGGGGTCTGCTGTCCATGCAGGGCAGGATATACTAGAGCCGTGGACTGAGTGCCTTGACTAGCAGGGTATCCCAACTGGGAGGAGAGGATGACTCCGCAACCAGAACAGACTTCATGGCACCGGCTGGCTGTGGCTCCACGACTGGAGCGGGAGTGTCCTTAACTGTGGCTAATCGAGGAGCTGGCTGAGGAGGGTGCAGACCAACTCTGGAGCTGTCTTCATCTGCTTGGGAGCTAGGCCGCTCTGGGGCGCACAGGTGGACCTAGAGGGATGTCGGTCGGGAAAGTGGCCACCTCGGAGTGCTACCTCTGACGCTCTGGCAGATATGACATAGGCTCCAGCTGGGGGGGCCTGGAGCAATGATCTGTTGAATAGCTGGGCCACCTCAGGACGTAGTGGGGTCTCAATGGTCCCGTGGAGCTGGCGAAAACTCAGGCCTGGAGTAGTCTCTCAGAGTAGCCGGGCCGACTCGGAGGACCGGCAGTGATGGCGCTCCTGTGATGATGGCTCTAGCTGTGGAGGCCTAGACTGGTGGTGGTCAGGAGAGTAATGGCAGTACTAGTGCTCCCGCGGCGTTGACTTAGGCCGGGAGGGCCTAGAGTACGCCCTCTTGATCTCTTGCTGCTCGTGACGCAGGTACTCATATTCTCTCATCAGCTCCCAACTGGTGAGGGTGTGGTCACTCCCTGACCACTGAGGAGGGCTGGAGCAGGGCTGACAGTCCCTGAGATGAGAGAGGCGTGTAGGGCCTGGAGCAGGGCTGACAGTCTCTGAGATGAGAGGCGTGTAGGGCCTGGAGCAGGGCTGACAGTCTCTGAGATGAGAGAGGCGTGTAGGGCCTTGAGCAGGGCTGACAGTCTCTGAGATGAGAGGCGTGTAGGGCCTGGAGCAGGGCTGACAGTCTCTGAGATGAGAGGCGTGTAGGGCCTGGAGCAGGGCTGACAGTCTCTGAGATGAGAGGCGTGTAGGGCCTGGAGCAGGGCTGACAGTCTCTGAGATGAGAGGCGTGTAGGGCCTGGAGCAGGGCTGACAGTCTCTGAGATGAGAGGCGTGTAGGGCCTGGAGCAGGGCTGACAGTCTCTGAGATGAGAGGCGTGTAGGGCCTGGAGCAGGGCTGACAGTCTGAGATGAGAGAGGCGTGTAGGGCCTGGAGCAGGGCTGACAGTCTGAGATGAGAGAGGCGTGTAGGGCCTGGAGCAGGGCTGACAGTCTGAGATGAGAGAGGCGTGTAGGGCCTGGAGCAGGGCTGACAGTCCCTGAGATGAGAGAGGCGTGTAGGGCCTGGAGCAGGGCTGACAGTCCCTGAGATGAGAGAGGCGTGTAGGGCCTGGAGCAGGGCTGACAGTCTGAGATGAGAGAGGCGTGTAGGGCCTGGAGCAGGGCTGACAGTCCCTGAGATGAGAGAGGCGTGTAGGGCCTGGAGCAGGGCTGACAGTCCCTGAGATGAGAGGCGTGTAGGGCCTGGAGCAGGGCTGACAGTCTGAGATGAGAGGCGTGTAGGGCCTGGAGCAGGGCTGACAGTCCCTGAGATGAGAGGCGTGTAGGGCCTGGAGCAGGGCTGACAGTCCCTGAGATGAGAGGCGTGTAGGGCCTGGAGCAGGGCTGACAGTCTCTGAGATGAGAGGCGTGTAGGGCCTGGAGCAGGGCTGACAGTCTCTGAGATGAGAGGCGTGTAGGGCCTGGAGCAGGGCTGACAGTCTCTGAGATGAGAGGCGTGTAGGGCCTGGAGCAGGGCTGACAGTCTGAGATGAGAGGCGTGTAGGGCCTGGAGCAGGGCTGACAGTCTGAGATGAGAGAGGCGTGTAGGGCCTGGAGCAGGGCTGACAGTCTGAGATGAGAGAGGCGTGTAGGGCCTGGAGCAGGGCTGACAGTCTGAGATGAGAGGCGTGTAGGGCCTGGAGCAGGGCTGACAGTCTGAGATGAGAGGCGTGTAGGGCCTGGAGCAGGGCTGACAGTCTGAGATGAGAGGCGTGTAGGGCCTGGAGCAGGGCTGACAGTCTGAGATGAGAGGCGTGTAGGGCCTGGAGCAGGGCTGACAGTCTGAGATGAGAGGCGTGTAGGGCCTGGAGCAGGGCTGACAGTCTCTGAGATGAGAGGCGTGTAGGGCCTGGAGCAGGGCTGACAGTCTCTGAGATGAGAGGCGTGTAGGGCCTGGAGCAGGGCTGACAGTCTGAGATGAGAGGCGTGTAGGGCCTGGAGCAGGGCTGACAGTCTGAGATGAGAGGCGTGTAGGGCCTGGAGCAGGGCTGACAGTCTCTGAGATGAGAGGCGTGTAGGGCCTGGAGCAGGGCTGACAGTCTCTGAGATGAGAGGCGTGTAGGGCCTGGAGCAGGGCTGACAGTCTCTGAGATGAGAGGCGTGTAGGGCCTGGAGCAGGGCTGACAGTCTCTGAGATGAGAGAGGCGTGTAGGGCCTGGAGCAGGGCTGACAGTCTCTGAGATGAGAGAGGCGTGTAGGGCCTGGAGCAGGGCTGACAGTCTCTGAGATGAGAGGCGTGTAGGGCCTGGAGCAGGGCTGACAGTCTCTGAGATGAGAGGCGTGTAGGGCCTGGAGCAGGGCTGACAGTCTCTGAGATGAGAGGCGTGTAGGGCCTGGAGCAGGGCTGACAGTCTGAGATGAGAGGCGTGTAGGGCCTGGAGCAGGGCTGACAGTCTGAGATGAGAGGCGTGTAGGGCCTGGAGCAGGGCTGACAGTCTGAGATGAGAGGCGTGTAGGGCCTGGAGCAGGGCTGACAGTCTGAGATGAGAGGCGTGTAGGGCCTGGAGCAGGGCTGACAGTCTCTGAGATGAGAGGCGTGTAGGGCCTGGAGCAGGGCTGACAGTCCCTGAGATGAGAGAGGCGTGTAGGGCCTGGAGCAGGGCTGACAGTCCCTGAGATGAGAGAGGCGTGTAGGGCCTGGAGCAGGGCTGACAGTCCCTGAGATGAGAGAGGCGTGTAGGGCCTGGAGCAGGGCTGACAGTCTCTGAGATGAGAGGCGTGTAGGGCCTGTAGCAGGGCTGACAGTCTGAGATGAGAGGCGTGTAGGGCCTGGAGCAGGGCTGACAGTCTGAGATGAGAGGCGTGTAGGGCCTGGAGCAGGGCTGACAGTCTGAGATGAGAGGCGTGTAGGGCCTGGAGCAGGGCTGACAGTCTGAGATGAGAGGCGTGTAGGGCCTGGAGCAGGGCTGACAGTCTGAGATGAGAGGCGTGTAGGGCCTGGAGCAGGGCTGACAGTCTCTGAGATGAGAGGCGTGTAGGGCCTGGAGCAGGGCTGACAGTCTCTGAGATGAGAGGCGTGTAGGGCCTGGAGCAGGGCTGACAGTCTGAGATGAGAGGCGTGTAGGGCCTTGCAACTCATCTTCCTCAGGTGCATGACGGCTTCGTGTGGGCTGAGGTGGGTAGTGACAGGCGTCTCATATGTCTTAGGGTTGCAGGATAACTGGTCTGCATCCTGAGGTGTTTAAACAACTCCTTTTCTGGCTACTCCAACATCTCAACTATAGCAGATCAGAATCCCGTGATACGAAGGGCCATGTTAAAATGTCTTTCTTTTTTTAAATACAACTATTGGTCGCTAAATCCGGAGAATTGACGGACTATGGGGAAGAAGAGAAAATGTTGGTCACTATAGAAGGACCGTGTAAAAACGGTTTGCTGGTATGCCCTCACCTGCTTTACACTTATAACTGATTGGTTTGGTTCTGTCCTTTTTCTAGTGCTGTCCAGTTAGAACATGATGTTGAGGCCCATCACTACTCTTCATAGTCACCACCACACAGACACAGCTGAATCCTTTCAAGATGTTTATGATTTTTGTAATCCAAATGACTTCATCTTATTGAAAAATATGGGTTTATGAATTCGAAGGACCAATAAAAAGGGATAGATAACTTAGGTGCTGGATTTTAGGCCACTAGCAACTGCCACAGGGGGTCCGTTCAGAACACGAGGAAGCAGGAGTTCCAGTTCAAGGATTTAATGAAGATCCACACACCACTCTCTGATACTAATTGTGTGGTATGTAGCTGCACGCACAATAATATCAGAAAGAAAAGTAATTTATTTTAAGGAGGTAAAATAAGCAGGAGAGAAACTGATTGATCATAAGAATGGAAACTACAGACTGCTTGAGGACCTGCCTGGTCAGGTTTTACCCTAAATCCCGGGAAAGAAGGCTGCTATTTGGCTAATAAATTGATGATTGGTGTTAATTAATTCCAATAGGAAAACCAAAAGAAAGTTGGAGAAAGGAGATGGATGAGCTGGCTGTTTTTACTCTTATTGTTGTGGTCATTTCGATGCACAAACAACATTCAGACATTCATGTTACTGTCGACAATAGAAAGTCCTCAAACGTGCGTCTTCTCCCTTCGGATGTTGACAACTCTGACCTGAGTGGGCGGGTGCAGTGCCCAGATGCATTTCCAAGCACTCTGACTGGTTGGGAATGGCAGGGGTATTAGTTGAGTGACAACGTATGTTATTGTTATCTATGCACTGTTTAATTTTTTTTTACTACTGGAGACAAATCATCTGGCTATACCTGCTGAATGGGGCTAACAATAGATTCACCATCCGCAATAATTTTGTTCGTTTTTCTTTTTCTTTAAACAATCTGTGTGTGTGTATATATATATATATATTTTTTTTTATGGTCATTTGTTGCTATACAGGGTAAAGTCTCTTTCATGAGGACAGAAAACAAGCTCTTGGTAAACCTGCCGAATGTCAACCATTCGATTTGGGGGAGGTGGGTGAGAGTGACATGTTCTTATTAAAAGCTAGTCTAAGAAACGGTAGACTAGCTGAAAGTGCAGTTATGTTGGTTATGGAAAATATATTTCAGAGACTTAGCTGGTACAATGATTCGTTTCACAATGACTGCTTGTTTTGTCACAAACCGAAATTATGCAAACGATTTGAATTTTAGCAGCCAGGAAATTGCGCGATTTCTTCATAGTGAACCTATAAGTGTGTGATTTGTAATTTCAGAACCAAAGTGAGTGGACCAAAAAAAACATGGGCTACATTGCCTCCTTAATCTGACAGTGGTAGCGCAGAACAATTTGGTGGTAGATGCTTAGTTTCCCTTATGGTACAGTTTAAGTGCATGCATACATACTCCATAGCCATACATCATTCTCACACACACACACACACACACACACACACACACACGTCAGCTCCGACAGATCCAGCTCACGAGCTCCATCTGCAGTAGATTTTAACATCTGTATGCGTTTATGCAACAAATAATATCGATTCGTTCTCTAATCAAACCGAAGCGTTTCAAACTAAAACGTATTGTTTGTTACTGTATCATATCGGGGCTCATGTATCTAGATGCGTATTGAAGGTACAGATGCACATCCCTACTTATCTGGGCCCCGTTGGTGCTGTGACTGAATCCAGCAGGGCTAACATGACCTGGTGCGAGTGGCAGCGGTTACGGAGAGCTGAAAATGGCAGTGACAGAGACGTGCAAACGAGCCCCCATCTGGGCAAACAGTGTTTCTCCTTGAATCACTATGATATCTGGGTCATGGTGGATGAGACGGAGGGAAAGGAGGGGTTGGCATAGGAAGGGTTGTGTGGTGCGGTCTCTCAATTAAAGCTGTGCTTACATAAGTCTGTTTAGGGCTATATCGAATTTGTTTTAGTGCGATGCGCCAAATGCATATATCGCAAGAAGCGAGGTTTTTCTTTTTTGTTTGTTTTTATGCGCGTTCTGTCTTTTGGATCTGGTCATGTGACTTCAAACAAGGTTCAGAATGTCCACTGACTACCCTTCTATATTGCACACCCATTAGTTTGTCCTTTTTCATCTCACATGATTTTACATGAATTTTTCTAAATGTAAAATTTCAATTGCTCCTTGGTCATGTGACCTAATGTCCGCTGACTACCCTTCTATATTGCACACTCTTGTTTGTGTACTGTAAATTCACGCGGTGTAATGTACATTTTTCATAGTTTCAAATTTGCAATAGCTCCTTGGTCATGTCAATTACACACCTAAGAAGCATGCAGTGGATTTACACCCATATTGCATAACCTCTAGTCATGTATCTTCTATATTGTTGTACATTAATATTAGTTTGACAATTAGGGGGTTCAGTCCAGTGTTGTGTTTACCCTTTTTCTTTAATATTTATCTACAATAATTGGTAGTTCTAAGTATTTATTTTTTTCCCCACAGTATTTAACAGTGGTACACGAGGAGAGGGACAGATAATATCTCCTTTCATCATTAATATCAACCATAAAGGGCAAAGTATTACAGTCATGTTATTAATTGTCCAACGCAGGGATGGAGAGTGAGCTAGTGAGTTAAGCTGCAGTGGGTTTGCTGGTCAATACATATACTGAACATGTAACCACAGTAATGGTGGCCAGTAAATCAATGAATAAAAATGTAATGACAAATTAAACAGAAATTGTAGACCTTTAATCTTTTCCAACATGTCAACAGACACTTAACTTACTTAATTGAAGTTAACACTGAAATGTTTCATTCTCTTTATCCCTGGTTGACGTACATTTCAGCCATTTCAGTGTGGATAAGCTATAGCATACATTTTCAACAACAAAGACTGCACTTCCAGTTTGTGTTCTTTACTCTGAACTCTTATCTTCATTCCTAGTTACAGCACATGGACCCACCGTTGGCATGCAAAACATTCAATCAAAACAAAACGTAACACATTATAAATAATATCAATGCAGAATGACGAATTAGCCATCCATTGTGTTATATCATAAATTGTCTTACATGCCATCACTGTTGTCAAAAGATTATAAACATGTTAAATAAAGTTACTAACCCAGTCAGTCTTTGGGCCACATCCAGGTTCTTTATCAGTGGCACACATGAAGCAGTTGTTGGCTTTGTTGAACTCTGAAATCATAGGCATGAACTGAACATATGGCTGTCCCACACAACTACATAAAAATAAAGAATTTACATTTACTTTGAATTAAATGTCATTACATACCAGACATTTTTAGTATATCCTCAGCCATTTCTTTTCACAGTTGCTCCATGTGTTTTTGAAAGTTCCATATCAGTTTGGGAGGGGATGTTGGAGTTCTGTGCAACTTCCTTGGCCATCTAGACCAACAAATGAAATAGTTTTTGACCTAATTGTCACAACAGCTAACCATTCATTATTGAAAATATAACTATCAAACCTGCATTACAAAGACCCCACAGCTGAAGGTGTCCTGCTGCATGGTGTGGGTTATTTCCCCTCCTTTCCACTTTATGTCCGCCCAGTCGTCTTTTCCATGGCAGGATCTTCTCATTTTGAAGTATTTTCTTTTTTATGTAAAAATAATGGAATTATGATTAGTTAAAGGCAAATGAATACACAAGCCACATTTGTATGCTGTTTTCCTTATCACTATAATCTAGTAGTAATTTATTAGAGGTAATTTCCTTTATGCCCCATTCTACACACAGCCTAAATTATAGGCACTGAACCATTTACAGGACAATAATAAAAGTAGCATATAGGATGCAACCCTATCACAGAGTGAATACATGTAGAGCGTTTGTAGACTTTAAGAACAAAAATATTAAGTGACAGTTTCATCAGTACGTGCTTAAAGTCATATCATAAAGATCACAGATGACAGTGCCCACCAAATCTATGACAATAGAGAATGAATTGTGAGCACCCAAGTGTGTTTGTCAAAATAATATCTGAAAATGTCAGTTGTTGAACATAAGACTTCTATTTGTAATAGGAATTTATGATATATGCAGTTGAGGAATATTCCATGTACCAACACTACATGTAGGACGGACATAAGACATTCCCACAAAGTATTTAAAAAAATGTATTTCACCTTTATTCAACCAGGTAAGCCAGTTGAGAACAAGTTCTCATTTACAACTGCGACCTGGCCAAGATAAAGCAAAGCAGTGTGACACAAACAACAGTTACACATGGAATAAACAAATGTACAGTCAATAACACAATACAAAAGTCTATATACAGTGTGTGCAAATGAAGTAAGATTAGGGAGGTAAGGCAGTAAATAGGCTGTAGTGAAATAATTACAATTTCGCAAATAAACACTGGAGTGAGATGTGCAAGTAGAGATACTGTGGTGCAAAGAAAAATAACAATATGGGGATGAGGTAGTTGGATGGGCTATTTAGATGGGCTACGTACAGGTGCAATGATCTGTAAGCTGCTCTCATTGCTGATGCTTAAAGATGGTGAGGGAGATATGAGTCTCCAGCTTCAGTGATTTTTGCAATTCGTTCCAGCCATTGGCAGCAGAGAACTGGAAGGAAAGACGACCAAAGGAGGAAGTGGCATTGGGGGATGAGGGCAGTGATCGGTTGAAGAGCATACATTTAGTGTTACTTGCATTTAAGCAGTTGGACGCCACGGAAGGAGAGTTGTATGGCATTGAATCTCGTCTGGAGGTTAGTTAACAGTGTCCAAAGAAGGGCCAGAAGTATACAGAGTGGTGTCGTCTGCGTAGAGGTGGATCAGAGAATCACCAGCCGCAAGAGCGACGTCATTGATGTATACAGAGAAAAGAGTCGGCCCGAGAATTGAACCCTGTGGCACCCCCAGAGACTGGCAGAGGTCCGGACAACAGGCCCTCCCATTTGACACACTGAACTCTATAAGAGAAGTAGTTGGTGAACCAGGCGAGGCAATCATTTGAGAAACCAAGGCTGTCAAGTCTGCCAATAAGAATGCGGTGATTGACAGAATCGAACGCCTTGGCCAAGTCGATGGATACGGCTGCACAGTATTGTCTTTTGTCGATGGCAATTATATAGTTTAGGACCTTGAGCGTGGCTGAGGTGCACCCATGACCAGCTCGGAAACCAGATTGCATAGCGGAGAAGGTATGGTGGGATTCGAAATGGTCGGTGATCTGTTTGTTAACCTCTATGGGCTAGGAGAGACGTTAGCGTCCCACTCTATTCAACAGCCAGTGGAACAGCGTGGCACGAAATACAAAAACCTCAAATGCAATTTCACTTTTTCAAACGTATGACTATTTTACACCATTTTAAAGATAAGACTCTCGTTAATCTAACCACATTGTCCGATTTCAAAAAGGCTTTAAAGCGAAAGCAAAACATTAGATTATGTTAGGATAGTACATTGCCAAAAATAATCACACAGCCATTTTCCAAGCAAGCATATATGTCACAGAAACCCAAAACACAGCTAACTGAAGCACTAGCCTTTGATCTTCATCAGATGACACTCCTAGGACATTATGTTATACAATACATGCATGTTTTGTTCAATCAAGTTCATATTTAAATCAGAAAACAGCTTTTTACATTGGCGTGTGATGTTCAGAAAATGTATCCCCACCGAAAACTTCCGGTGAATTTACTAAATTACTCATGATAAACGTTGACAAAATACATAATTATTTTAAGAATTATAGATACAGAACTCCTTTATGCAATCGCTATGTCAGATTTTAAAATAGCATTTCGGCTAAAGCACATTTTGCAATATTCTGAGTACATAGCTCAGCCATCACGGCTAGCTAATTAGACATCCGCCAACTTCGGGGTCACCTAAACTCAGAATTAGTATTCGAAAAATTGGATTACCTTTGCTGTTCTTCGTCAGAATGCACTCCCAGGACTGCTACTTCCACAAGAAATGTTGTTTTTGTTCCAAATAATCCATAGTTATGTGCAAATACCTCCGTTTTGTTCGTGCGTTCAGGTCACTATCAAAGGGTAACGCGCGAGCGCATTTCGTGACAAAACATTTCAAAATGTTCCATTACCGTACTTAGAAGCATGTCAAACGCTGTTTAAAATCAATTTATGGTATTTGTCTTGTAAAATAGCAATAATATTCCAACCGGACAATGCTGTATTCATTCAAAAAGGAAGACAAAAAATGGCGGTCTCGTAAACGCGCATTTCCAATCTCTTAGTCACCAGGCAGTCCACTGACAAACTGTGCGCCTGTACTCTGCCCAGAGACAGACGCGTCAATCCACTTTCTGAACGCTTTAGAGAGCCAATGGAAGCCTTAGAAAGTGCTACATAACCCCACGGGCACTGTAGTTTCGATAGAGAAGCAAATGGAGAACTACAAATTCGCAGACAGGCCACTTCCTGCTTGGAATTTTCTCAGGTTTTTGCCTGCCATATGAGTTCTGTTATACTCACAGACACCATTCAAACAGTTTTAGAAACTTCAGAGTGTTTTCTATCCAAATCTACTAATAATATGCATATTCTTGTTTCTGGGCAAGAGTAGTAACCAGTTTAAATCAGGTATGTTTTTTTCATCCGGCCGTGAAAATACTGCCCCCTAGCCCATACAGGTTAACTTGGCTTTCAAAGACCTTAGAAAGGCAGGGTAGGATAGATCTGTAACAGTTTGGGTCTAGAGTGTCTCCCCCTTTTGAAGAGGGGGATGACAGCGGCAGCTTTCCAATCTTTGGGGATCTCAGACAATACGAGAGGTTGAACAGACTTGTAATGGGGGTTGCAACAATTGCGGCGGATAATTTTAGAGAGGGTCCAGATTGTCTACCCCGGCTGATTTGTAGGGGTCCAGATTTTGCAGCTCTTTCAGAACATCAGCTATCTGGATTTGGGTGAAGGAGAAATGGGGGAGGCTTGGGCAAGTTGCTGTTGACCAGGTTAGGGGTAGCCAGGTTGAAAGCAAGGCCAGCCATAGAAAAATGCTTATTGAAATTCTCGATTATCGTAGATTTATCGGTGATGAGTGTTTCCTAGCCTCAGTGCAGTGGGCAGCTGGGAGGAGGTGCTCTTATTCTCCATGGACTTTAGTGTCCCAGAACTTTTTGGAGTTTGTGCTACAGGATGCACATTTCTGTTTGAAAAAGCTAGCCTTTGCTTTACTAACTGCCAGTGTATATTGGTTCCTAACTTCCCTGAAAAGTTGCATATCGCAGGGGCTATTCAATGCTAATGCAGTACGCCACATGATGTTTTTGTGCTGGTCAAGGGCAGTCAGCTCTGGAGTGAACCAAGGGCTGTATCTGTTCCTGGTTTTACATTTTTTTGGAATGGGGCATGCTTATTTAAGATGGTGAGGAAAGCACTTTTAAAGAATAACCAGGCATCCTCTACTGACGGAATGAGGTCAATATCTTTCCAGGATACCCGGGCCAGGTCGATTTATAAAGGCCTGCTCGCTGAAGTGTTTTAGGGAGCGTTTGACAGTGATGAGGGGTGGTCGTTTGACCGCGGACCCATTACGGACGCAGGCAATGAGGCAGTGATCGCTGAGATCCTGGTTGAAGACAGCAGAGGTGTATTTAGAGGACAGGTTGGTCAGGATGATATCTATGAGGGTGCCCGAGTTTACGGATTTGGGGTTGTTGTACCTGGTAGGTTCCATGATAATTTGGGTGAGATTGTAGGACGGCCGGGGTGTTAAGCATATCCCAGTTTAGGTCAGCTAACAGTACAAACTCTGAAGATAAATGGGGGGCAATTAATTTACATATGGTGTCCAGGGCACAGCTGGGGGCTGAGGGGGTCTGTAACAGGTGGCAACGGTGAGAGACTTATTTCTGGAAAGTTGGATTTTTAAAAGTAGAAGCTCGAACACAGACCTGGATAGTATGACAGAACTCTGCAGGCGGTCTCTGCAGTAGATTGCAACTCCACCCCCTTTGGCAGTTCTGTCTTGGGGAAAATGTATACACAGATGCATTTTTCAGCTATGATTTTACCACTCAGAATCCATAATGGATATGACAATGGGGCCAGCACAGGACGTAATACACCCTTACAACAATCTACTTTTTGATTTTCTTGACTTATCTGGTAAAATGCTACTATGTGTCAAGAAAAGAGCCCCAATTAGGGGTTAGTGTACTCCAGTAAAATAAGGGCTAAAAAAACTATTGCCCTGTGTCCCCGTTCATAGGGGCATGAGAGACGAGTCAGTGGTAGAATTGAGTTGGCACTTTATTGGCGCAAACACCCATATACCCACAAGGTTGAGGTTACTCATGGACAGTAATTAGTAATAAAAAGTTGTTTGCATTGATGCGTTGTCTTCTAACTGTCCAAGAATAGGATCCAAAGTGTTAGGAAATATTTGTTCCCATAAATACAAAGGAGGATGTCTCTTCTCATACCTCTAACACTTTAGTCAGACTGTGCACCACAGAGCCAATCAGGAGAGAATACATACAGGTCAACGGTGCCAATTGAAAGTCAAGAGGTGTCTGTGCCTTTTTGTATTACTCTCTCTTTACAGAGAACCCCTGTGGTTCAAGTCTGCTCTGCGCATGTCTGAAAGTGACAGAGCCAGCAGCCAAGAGTTTTTCACAGTATGTCATAAAAAATGATTACACTTATGAATGTATGTAAAAGGCTAATATGTATTAGATCCAGTACAATGGAATAACTAAGACTTGAATTTGAATGCAGCGTGTTCTGATTCCTCCTTCTCTTTCTGTCCAGCAGGGTCAACCAAAAACACTTGGCCTGATGGTTCATGCAGATACTGGGGAAGCAATATAGAAATGTATTGATCCCTTAAATGATTTTACTATTAAATGACCCATATCACAACCCTCATACCTCTTCAAAAAAATGTACCTAAATCAATTTTGGAAAAAGGATTTTACTCACAAAAGACATAGGAATTTGTTGGCCATGCATCAAATAACTATTTTCATCAGAAAAACCAACCCTCAAATGCAATATAGCATTTTGTAAATTGTCTGTTGTGAATGCACTCAAATATCAAGTCATTATCAGGTTATGTAAACTGTGTTCTAAAACTCAACGTAGAAGGATTTGTCTTGATGTACAGTATATGAAAGTGATGCTATGAAAAGGATTCTTTCACGGTATCAAGCTCACTGTGACTGACAAATCCCTGCCTATTACTGTGAATAAAAGAACATGTGAAACATTGTTTTTCACAAGGCCTACCTGTGCGCCTTCCTTTAAGCACCTCTGTTTGAACACCTCTCCTGTCCTTGATCCATACCACATACAGCCATTTGCAGATCTTTTCAGTGTCCATGTGAAAGATGGTTATTGCGAGGATGGAACATTTGTTGACTTAAAAAGAAAAATGTTCATACACATGTAAAATAAAGGCCTGCAAAGCTTACAGATTTAAGTCTAATAGCATGAGATGAAAGTAGACAAATCAGTGTGTGCGATATGAAGTGGACATTCTGAACCTTGTTTGAAGTCAGTAGGTCACTTGACCAAGGAGCTATTGAAATTTGAATGTAAATAGAGTTTGTACTTTGTTTACGCTCCCTAACTAATTCAACTTGGAATACAAAATGCTGTTCACATTTCCACATGTTTATTAGCTTTGGAAAGCAAATTAATGTCCAAATTGTGAAAATAAGACCTGTGCAATGTTGTGTGCAATTTTTCCAACATGACACTTATTTGGAGTCTGTGGCTCAAGTGGTTTGAAAGCTATTGAGGTTTGAAAGCGCGAATATCCGTCGAATCTCCAACTTGAAACTGTCTTTACCACGGTTTGGCATTGCGGTACCGCTAGCATCATTTTAGCCACAGATTGTTATGTGCTAGCTGTCTAGTCTGTTTTAAATAAATGTGCAATAACCATAAAAATACTTTTTTATTTAAGGAATTGGCAACAGGTTTTCATTCTGAGAAATAAGCATCTTATCCCAGTAGGCCACTTCAATATCTAAACTATGTTTAAACAGTTGGACAGGAGGGCTCCCTCGACCTACTGTATAAATTACCACAACACAACCACACCGAGCCCTTCCCTGGTAACATTCACGCTGATGGGACTCTGCCACATATTGCCATTCTAGGCACTGGGACGAATAGCCTATGAGGAGGCACTTGAACACAGTGGACATGAAGCTAGTTTTAGGGCTTCCGAGTGGCGCAGCGGTCTATGGCACTGTAGTCTCTGGTTCGAATCCAGGCTGCATCACATCCGGCTGTGATTGGGAGTCCCATAGGGCCAAGTTTACGTCGATATGATGGTTATTATATCAATATCTGTGCATAAAGGCGTTTCCATTGCCATTTCTCGCATAATTAATTTTACAGACCCAAAAAGATCCCACCATGTCGAACAAACTAATTCTGTCGGCATTTATAAAGTTGGAACGAAACTTCCTGTTTCCATCACAGCTGTCGTAATTGTATTTTTATACGGTATGACTTTACACAACTGTGGATGGAAAAGTGGTTACAGACTAGGATTTAAAGGGCACATTGTGAATCATTATATTGGATTAGTCTGGATCTGTATGACTTGGCTCTTATTTGTGGTATTTTGGTTGGCAGGCAGCCAACGGGAGCAGATTTTTGGCCTCACACTGAAAGACAGTGGCTTCGCTTACTGTCGGCTTCCCATTTTGATTCCTAAGCTAGCATACTGTATCATTCTAACACACTATTCCTCTATGCCTTTGCAGTTCGGAAGACCTGTGCGGAGGTGGACTTTGTCTGTCGTAATGGCCAATGCGTCCCCAAGAGATGGCACTGCGACGGAGAGCCAGACTGTGAGGATGGGTCTGATGAGCATGTGGAAGTGTGCCGTAAGTCATGTGGATCCAGCCACAGATAGGAATATGTTGTTCATTCATATTCAGTAGTTTGTTAAATTAAGAATTGTATACAGTATGACAGTCTTCAACTCATTGCCCTCACTTTTCATGAGTCAAGTTAAATTTCTTCAACTTTATTTAGCCTCTGTCTATGGATGGGGGGGTGAGCGAGAATGTGTCACCACTCACCAGACCTAAATACTGTGGAATTGAGGAACTCATAATTCTTCAGAATTTTCTTTTCATAAAGCAGTTGGTTTTGAGCAATCCCCTCCCAAAAGTGCGTTAGGTTAGATGAGAATATTTTCCAAAGCAGCATGTCGGTCCGCCATCATACATTAGACTGTCTTAGTCCCGTGTCTGATGTTAAACTACTCTGAGCCCTGCGTCTGATGTTCAATGGTGTAAAAAATACTTTAAAGTCCAACTTAAGTAGTTTTTTGGTGTATCTGTACTTTACTATTAATATTTTTGACTACTTTTACTTCACTCCTTAAGAAAATATTATACTTTTTACTCCATACGTTTTCCTTGACACCCCAAAATACTTGTTACATTTTAAATGCTTAGCAGGACAGTAAAATAGTCAAATTCACACACTTATCAACCAAATATTCCTGGTCATCCCTACAGCTTCTGCTCTGGTGGACTCACTGAACACACATGCTGCTTTTGTAAATGATGTTTGAGTGTGCCCCTGGCTTTCTGTAAATTAAAAAAAAACAAGAAAATGGTGCCATCTTAATATAATGAATTTGTAATGATTTATGCTTAAATATATTTTAAACCAAATACTTTAACTGAAGTAACATTTTACTGGGTCAAACTTTTACTTGAGTCATTTTCCATTAAGGTATCTTTACTTTTACTCAAGTATGACAGTTGGGTACTTTTTCCACCACTGGTGATGTTACATTAAGCTCTCTCTGTAGGAGTTAGCTTCTTTGATATGACTCATGCTTCACAAACTGACCTTTCTCTGACTGATAAAGCATGCTTTCATGTGCATTACTCAGAAATTGAACTTCATTGATCTGGTATCTAGCGTTCTTACCAGATCACTCAAGACAGACCTCCCTGCTACACATGAACCCACTGTTTTAATCGCATGAGTAACAGATCAGTTCCTGATACATATTCTTGTAGAAGGGAATGAGGGATGGATATCTCTGAAATTCCTCTAGGTTTGATCTCTAAACAGGCATTGTATGGTGGATCAATAGCCACTATTAATAGACACTTGTATATGTTCTGAATGGACTCAGACATTCTCTGAATTAAAATAACCTAGTTGTTGTGGAGGCTGTAATCTCATCTATACGATACAGACACAGTAATGACTGAGGGAGTGTAAACTGTACAGTGTGTCAACACACACGTTGAACACATGGCTCAATCACCGCATTGATTTTTAAACGTATCAAATTAGTTTAACCACGTAAGTTGGACTGGGTGCCCTGCTCAATAAATCGCTCAGTGCTCCATTAGCCAGCCTAGCCCACCTCCACCCTGCAGTCCCGTGTGTTAAGCATTTCCCATATCAATCAAACATTAAAGGCCTATAAATTCAATCCCTCCATCCATGTGCTCTGCAGACACCAGGACCTGCCGTGTGAATGAGTTTAGCTGTGGGGCCGGTTCCACCCAATGCATCCCCGTCTTCTGGAAGTGTGATGGAGAGAAGGACTGCGATAACGGAGAGGATGAAATGAGCTGTGGTGAGTTGATTTGACTGATAGCAGTATGATGGGAGGTGTCCCTCACAAACCACTAGGTGTGACAGGAAACTTATTTATTTACTGTTTTGGAATGAATCTAAGGAGAAACAGTTAATTTAGGAGTACACATTGGATGTTGATTTCTACATTAGCATCACAGTACTGGGTACTCTGTTCCCTCCCACAGGTAACATCACGTGCGCCTCGCTGGAGTTCACCTGTGCGAGCGGCCGCTGCATCTCCCGTAACTTCGTCTGTAACGGGGAGGATGACTGTGGTGACGGGAGTGATGAGCAGGAATGTGCTCCATCCTCCTGTGGTCCCAGCGAGTTCCAGTGTGGCAATGCCACCTGTATCCCTGGCAACTGGGTCTGTGACGATGACGTGGACTGCCAGGACCAATCTGATGAGTCGCCTCAGCGATGTGGTCGCCAACCCACGCCGCCGGCCAAATGTTCGTCCAGCGAGACACAGTGTGGGTCTGGGGAGTGCATCCACCGCAAGTGGCGATGTGACGGGGACCCAGACTGCAAGGATGGCAGCGACGAAGCCAACTGTTGTAAGTGTTGAGAGGCTTAATCAGACCACCCGCACGTTCCAGCAGGCCAGCAGAGTTTTTGGTTGCTTTTTTGCTCTACAGGTTAGATTGAGCTGCTTTCATATACACATAAACGGAGCCTTCCAGTACAATAAATATATTTAGCAATAAAACGCTCTTCATAAAATGCATCTGTCTCTATAGTCAGTGTTCATAGCAGCTATCATGAGTATATCTGTTGATTGTGGTGCAGGTCAGTTGTTCCCAACCAGGGGTACATGTCGAGACCATATGCTTACTGGTAAAATCCACATGAGTGGGTACTTCAGGGGTATTCAGAGTAGCGCAGAATTCTGTTGGGGGTACAGTAACCAAAAAAGGTTGGGAACCACTGGTGTAGGCATTATGAGGGTGTAAATAAGGTCATAGTTGTTAGTGTATTCTGTGTAAGGGTTAATGGTTTAACAACTCTGTGTCCTCTTAAGCTGTTCGTACCTGCAGACCGGACCAGTTCAAGTGTGAGGACGGCAACTGTATCCACGGCAGCAGACAGTGCAACGGTTTGCGTGATTGTGCAGATGGCACCGATGAAGTCAACTGCAAAAACTGTGAGTGCGTTCAACCAGAAGTAATGTCACTCCAAAATTAATCTACTTGAAAAACTAAAACTGTTTCCGTTGCTACAGAACATTTCCTAAACAAGGTTATGTTTGCTTCAGTGTTCCTCATCCCATAAATACTGTTATTCCTGTATGAGTTGGGTCAAAAGATGCTCAATAAATACTATATTTAGATATTTCAGGACTACAGTAATTAGGTTATCGAAGTATTGACTTCAAACGTGTACTGCGAGCGTGCGCTGACCAACTGGCAAGTGTCTTCATTGACATTTTCAACCTCTCCCTGTCTGAGTCTGTAATACCTACATGTTTTAAGCAGACCACCGTAGTGCCTGTGCCCAAGAACACTAAGGTAACCTGCCTAAATGACTACCGACCCGTAGCACTCACGTCTGTAGCCATGAAGTGCTTTGAAAGGCTGGTCATGGGTCACATCATCACCATTATCCCAGAAACCCTCGACCCACTCCAATTTGCATACCGCCCCAACAGATTCACAGATGATGCATTCTCTATTGCGCTCCACACTGCCCTATCCCACCTGGACAAAAGGAACACCTATGTGAGTATGCTGTTCATTCACTACAGCTCAGTGTTCAACACCATAGTGCCCTGGGACTAAACACCTCCCTCTGCAACTGGATCCTGGACTTCCTGACGGGCCGCCCCAGGTGCTAAGGGTAGGTAACAACATCCGCCACGCTGATCCTCAACACGGGCCCCTCAGGGGTGCGTACTCAGTCCCCTCCTGTACTCCCTGTTCACTCATGACTGCATGGCCAGGCACGACTCCAACACCATCATTAAGTTTGCCAATGACACAACAGTGGTTGGCCTGATCGCCGACAACGACGAGACACCCTAAAGGGAGGAGTTCAGAGACCTGGCTGTGTGGTGCCAGGACAACAACCACTCCCTCAACGTGATCAAGACAAAGGAGATGATTATGGACTACAGGAAAAAGAGGACTGCGCATGCCCCCATTCTCATCGATGGGGCTGTAGTGGAGCAGGTTGAGAGCTTCAAGTTCCTTGGTGTCCACATCACCAACAAACTAACAGGGTGTGCTTGGACCAAGACAGTTGTGAAGAGGGCACGACAAAACCTATTCCCCCTCAGGAGACTGAAAGGATTTGGCATGGGTCCTCAGATCCTGAAAAGGTTCTACAGCTGCACCATCGAGAGCATCTGACTGGTTGCATCACTGCCTGGTATGGCAACTGCTCGGGCTCCGACCACAAGTCACTACAGAGGATAGTGCGAACGGCCCAGTACATCACTGGGGCCAAGCTCCCTGCCATCCAGGATCTCCATACCAGGCGGTGTCAGAGGAAGGACCTAAAAAATGTCAACGACTCCAGCCACCCTAGTCAGACTGTTCTCTGCTACTGCACGGCAAGCGGTACCAGAGCGCTAAGTCTAGGTCCAAGAGGCTTCTGAACAGCTTCTACCCCCAAGCCATAAGACTCCTGAACATCTAATCAAATGGCTACCCAGACTATTTGCATTGCCCCCCCCCCCCCCCCCCTTTACACCGCTGCTACTGTTATCATCTATGCATAGTCACTTTAATAACTCTACATGTACATCAGTTAACCGGTGACTCTATACCGGCACCCCCCCGTATATAGTCTTGCTGTTATTTTACTGCTGCTCTTTAATTACTTGTTACTTTTATTTCTTATTCATATTTTTACATTTTTTAAACTGTGTTGTTGGTTAGGGCTTGTAAGTAAGCATTTCACTGTAAGGTCTACACCTGTTGTATTCGGCGCATGTGACTAATACAATTTGAAACACGCAAATGAACTGCTTTGGCTGCACCTACCATTTAGCACACCTCTGTACTTATGGGGGACGTGCAGATGGTTGACTCTCAACCTCCTACACCAACTTCTGTTATACCACTGTACCTCTTTGTAACATTCCATTATCACCACTTTGTAATGCCACTTTCTTTCACAACCCAGTGACACAGTGCAATGGCCCTGACAAATTCAAGTGTCGGAGTGGAGAGTGTATAGAGATGAATAAAGTGTGCAACAAGGCCCGGGACTGTCCAGACTGGAGCGACGAGCCCATCAAAGAGTGCAGTAAGTGGATGAGAGCCAAACCTGTGTTTTATTAAGTCTTGTGATTGTTTATTCACTATGAAGAACGGTGAGTGGTGCTCTATAGCTCAGTTGGTAGAGCATGATGCTTGTAACGCCAGGGTAGTTGGTTTGATTCTTGGGACCACCCATGGGGAAAATGTATGCACACATGACTAAGTTGCTTTGGATAAAAGTGTCTGCTAAATGGCATTTTTGTGTGCATTTACTAAAGTCGCTTAGCTTGTTTAGTGTTGATTCACAAGTTGTAGTAATAATGCGCTGGTTTTAGACTGCAGTACATTGGGATTGATACACCATTTTGGCTATGGTTGTGTTTGTGTACACTACTATATACAGTTGAAGTTGGAAGTTTACATACGCCTTAGCCAAATACATTTAAACTCAGTTATTCACAATTCCTGACATTTAATCCGAGTAAAAAGTCCCTGTCTTAAATCAGTTAGGATCACCACTTTATTTTAAGAATGTGAAATGTCAGAATAATAGTAGAGAGAATGATTTTCAGAAGTTTACATACACTCAATTAGTATTTGGTAGCATTGCCTTTAAATTGTTTAACTTGGGTCAAATGTTTTGGGTAGCCTTCCACAAGCTTCCCACAATAAGTTGGGTGAATTTTGGCCCATTCCTCCTGGCAGAGCTGGTGTAACTGAGTCAGGTTTGTAGGCCTCCTTGCCCGCACACGCTTTTTCAGTTCTGCCCACATATTTTCTATAGGATTGAGGTCAGGGCTTTGTGATGGCCACTTCAATACCTTGACTTTGTTGTCCTTAAGCCATTTTGCCACAACTTTGGAAGTATGCTTGGGGTCATTGGTCATTTGGAAGACCCATTTGCGACCAAGCTTTAACTTCCTGACGTCTTAAGATGTTGCTTCAATATAGCCACATAATTTTCCATCCTCATGAGGCCATCTATTTTGTGAAGTGCACCAGTCCTTCCTGCAGCAAAGCACCCCCACAATATGATGCTTCCACCCCTGTGCTTCACGGTTGGGATGGTGTTCTTCGGCTTGCAAGCTTTCCCCTTTTTCCTCCAAACATAACGATGGTCATTATCGCCAAACAGTTCTATTTTTGTTTCATCAAACTAGAGGATATTTCTCCAAAAAGTACGATCTTTGTCCCCATGTGCAGTTGCAAACCGTAGTCTGGCTTTTTTATGGCGGTTTTGGAGATATGGCTTCTTCCTTGCTGAGCAGCCTTTAAAGCTATGTCGATATAGGACTTGTTTTACTGTGGATAGATACTTTTGTACCTGTTTCCTCCAGCATCTTCAAAGGTCCTTTGCTGTTGTTCTGGGATTGATTCGCACTTTTCGCACCAACGTACATTCATCTCTAGGAGACAGAACGCGTCACCTTCCTGAGCGGTATGACGGCTGCGGGGTCCCAAGGTGTTTATACTTGCGTACTATTGTTTGTACAGATGAACGTGGTACCTTCAGGCGTTTGGAAATTGCTCCCAAGGATGAACCAGACTTTTTTTTTTCTGAGGTCTTGGCTGATTTCTTTTGATTTTTCCCATGATGTCAAACAGAGGCACTGAGTTTGAAGGTAGGCCTTGAAATGCATCCCCAGGTACACCTCCAATTGACTCAAATTATTTAGAAGCTTCTAAATGCATGACTTAATTTTCTGGAAGTTTCCTAGCTGTTTAATGGCACGGTCAACTTAGTGTATTTAAACTTCTGACCCACTGGATTTGTGATGCAGTGAAATAATCTGTCTGTAAACAATTGTTGAAAAAATGGTGTCTTGCACAAAGTAGATATCTTAACTGACTTGCCAAAACGATAGTTTGTTAACAAGAAATTTGTGGTGTGGTTGAAAAACGAGTTTTATTGACTCCAACCTAAGTGTATGTAAACTTCCGACTTCAACTGTAGCTTTACCTTTTTCACCTGTCCCATGGAGGCTACCTCGTATTCTTCTTAACCAACTCATCCTACAATACAGCGATCACATTAGTCCACTGTCATTCAGCCAGCCAAAGCCAGTCCACTGATGTGATTTTATTTTAGTCAGGCCTTTGTTTGTGAATGAAGTGCTTTAGTAACCACCGCTTCCTGCCATCCAGGACTTCTATACCAGGCGGTGTCAGAGGAAGACCCTAAAAATTGTCAGTGACTCCAGCCACCCTAGTCATAGACTGTTCTCTGGTACCGGAGCACCTAGTCTAGGTCCAAAAGACTTCTAAACAGCTTCTAAAGCCAGCTTCCAAGCCATAAGACTCCTCAACAACAAATTAAATGGCTACCCAGACTATTTGCATTGCCCCCCCCCCCCCCCTTTTATATTTTACACTGCTGCTACTGTTTATCTATGCATAGTCACTTTAACTCTACCTACATGTACATATTACCTTGACTAACTGGTGCCCCGCACATTGACTCTGTACCAGTACCCCCTGTTTTACTGCTGCTCTTTAATTATTTGTTACTTGTATTTTTTTCTTAACTGCATTGTTTTAAGGGCTTGTAAGTAAGCATTTCACTAAGGTCTACACCTGTTCTATTCGGCGCATGTGACAAATAACATAGATTTTTTTTTCTGCCGCATGCTGTTTCAGACCTGAACGAGTGTCTGCTGAACAACGGAGGGTGCTCCCACATCTGCAGGGACATGGTGATTGGCTTCGAGTGTGACTGCACCCCTGGACTGCAGCTCATAGACCGCAAGACCTGTGGAGGTAGGTGTCATATTTATATATATATATATATATATATACAATGATTAACCCATACACTAATCAATATGAACTCTCATACAAAAGAAAGGCATTTGCAGTGGGGTATTGAGACTTAATACATTTCAAAATAATCCACCCGATTGGTATCTCTTTTACAGAGTGGTGTAAAGTACTAATTAAGTAGTTTTTTGGGGGTATCTGTACTTTTACTTTTAGTTCACTACATTCCTAAACAAAATGATGTACTTTCTACTCCATACACTTCCCCCTCACACCCAAAAGTACTTGGTCCAATTACTTATCAAGAGAACACGTGGTCATCCCTACTGCCTCTGATCTGGCGGATTCAAACACAAATGCTTAATTGTAAATCATGTCTGTGTGTTGGAGTGTGCCCCTGGCTATCTGTACTTTAAAAAAAATAAATGGTGCTGTCTGCTTTGCTTAATATATGGAATATGAAGTGATTTATTATTTTTACTATAGATACTTAAGTATATTTAGAACCAAATACTTTTACTCAAGTAGTATTTTAATGGGTGACTAACTTTTTACTTGAGTAACTTTTAATTAAGGTATCTATACTTTTACTTAAGTATCACTATTGGGTACTATTTCAACCACTGTTTACATTTGACTTAGTATTCACCAAAGTGTCTTCATTTTGACTTCCTACTGTTTGGGTGACTTCCTGTTTTTCCCACCCTCCTTGCAGACATCAATGAATGTATGAACCCTGGGATCTGTAGTCAGATTTGTATCAACCTGAAGGGAGGTTATAAGTGTGAGTGCCACAACAGCTACCAGATGGACCCCACCACAGGAGTGTGCAAGGCTGTGGGTAAGTTGGCTCAACCTGGCCTGTGTACACCATAATGTAGCCCCAGGAGCACATGTGGAAGCAGATGTCAGAGCTAGAGGGAAGTAGCATCACTCATTTTGTCAGAGCTACTCAGATCCAACATACTCTGTACGCTTCATATCTTTTCCTGATAAGTGCATTTTAATTCTCAAGCAGCTTTTAATATTCTAATACAACACCACTATACTGGAATCCAAGTTCAAACAGAATAGCAGTGATGTCATTTACTACAACAACATTGATCTGAGAATTGCAGCTGGGATGTTTTGGTGCTGTCTGACTGACTTGTGATCAGTTGTTCTAACATGAGGACAGAACAGACCTAAAGGGCTCTATTGCATTGGCAGTATTAAAGAGTGTCTGTGACTCCCTCTCCTCCCCACAAGGCAAGGAGCCCTGTCTTATCTTCACTAACCGTCGGGACATCCGGAAGCTGGGTCTGGAGCGGCGGGAGTACACCCAGATCGTGGAGCAGCTGCGGAACACGGTGGCACTGGATGCAGACTTCACCCAGCAGAGGATCTTCTGGGCAGACCTGAGCCAGAGGGCCATCTTTAGGTAGAGACAAGACCCAGCCCCATAAGATGAGGTTGAAACCCCAGAGATTGCCCCCATGATAGAATTTGTTCCTTGCCCTGACATCTTGTTGCTATTTGTTTATGAAAGCATTTTACATAGTAGGCACCAAGAAGGGTAAAGTTCACTGAGCATATGTCCACTGACCAGCTATTCAACCTTCTACCCTATGAACAAGTGTTTGGGGTCATTATGGGGAAACTCATACCAAATACTGACATGTTTCTCACCCCCATTTAGCACAGTGTTGGATAAGAGAGGAGATGTAGGAAGTCATGTGAAGGTGATTGATAATGTGACACCTGTGGGGATCGCTGTGGACTGGATCTATAACAACATCTACTGGTCAGACCTCGGCACCAAGACCATTGAAGTGGCCAACTTCAATGGCACCAAGCGGAAAGTTCTCTTCAGCAGTGGTTTGAAAGAGCCTGCATCCATCGCTGTGGATCCACTCTCTGGGTAAAGTTAATATATTGTATTGGGGTCCAAATTTCTGTTTCCACTTTTTTTTTTTGTACCCTCATAATTTGAGCTACTCCTTCTGAGCTGCTGATCTTCTCTCGGCTGGTGTTCTAGATTCCTCTATTGGTCAGACTGGGGTGAACCAGCCAAGATTGAGAAGTCTGGTATGAACGGGGTTGACAGGCAGGTCCTGGTCCAGACTGATATTCAGTGGCCCAATGGAATCACTCTAGGTGGGTCAGACTGTTAAACCTAATTTGCATTTAACATTTTGAAGAGGTTCAACTGCTTTCACGGCTACAGGGTTTGATAAACCTATGAATTTCCTTCCCTTCTCAGACCTGATCAAGAGCAGACTGTACTGGGTGGACTCCAAGCTGCACATGCTCTGTAGCGTGGACCTGAACGGCAACAACCGTAGGAAAGTGCTGCAGTCCCCAGACTACCTGGCTCACCCCTTTGCGCTCACTGTGTTCGAGGTGCGGCTATGGGATGCAATGAGGCGCCCTGATGTTGGGATGGTCTACATGTAGTATATTAGCAGGGCAGTTGATGTTTGAGATTGGTTTTCTTCTCATGTGTTGATGTTACAGAGCAGAGCAAACACGTTACCAAGCAAACTCATGCTTCTATTGACATTCATACTTGGTAAATTGCTGAAACTGTTTAAAGCAGTTAGTTGATTTCATCATACTGTAACTGGTTTTCTGTCAACTGTAAAGTCTATGATTTGCTCCATATGTGTGGGGTCAATAACATTGACCTCCTGTGGCATTTGACAGAATTACTGGCACAGTATTAGAATAAATTGCCTTTCAGTCTTCAATAGTCTTTCCTTCTCTGAAGCATAGGTCCCAAGCCATCTCTTCTGGCATTTCCTCTTGGGTTTAGATTGTGTGACTGTGACTGTTTCAGGATCGAGTGTTCTGGACAGATGGGGAGAACGAGGCGATCTACGGAGCAAACAAGTTCACAGGCTCTGATGTGATTACCCTGGCAAGCAATCTGAACGAGCCGCAGGACATCATTGTTTACCATGAGCTAATCCAGCTGTCCGGTAAGGCTGCCAGATGAGGGCATTGGCCTGACTACAGGGGCTTGGAGAGGAGTTGGCCTGACCAGAGGTTTGGGAGGGCTATGGTAGTCTAGAACACAGGGATTTGAGCTGCTGTGTTGGTTAGTCTAGAACACAAGGGCTTGTGAGGGTCAACTCCCCTATAACCCTCGGTGGTATGCTGTTCCTTTACAGTAACATTACATGTCAGGATCCTTGTTTTTGACCTTTACCTATAACTGGCTGGCCTCCTTTTAGGCTATAAACATGCTGTCATGTAGGAGTGCTGAAGTTCATCTGACTTTTTACAGGCAAAGTAGCAATAGTACTTTACGTAATGAAGCCTAGAAATACGGAGCAATGGCTAACTGGCTTTCTCATGTTTGATCCCATACAGGAACAAACTGGTGCAATGAGAAGGGTCTGAACGGAGGCTGTGCCTACATGTGCCTGCCAGCGCCACAGATCAACAAATACTCCCCCAAGTACACATGTGCGTGTCCGCGAGACCAGACGCTCGCCTCAGACGCCCTTCACTGCAGACCAGGCAAGTACTGTAACATTAGGCCCATCAGGTGGGGCAGTGAGGGGTTAAACTGTGCTGTGATGCTGAGTGAGTTTTCAGGAGCCCTCTGTCTCTTTAGAGGCCTTTCATTCCCATTCTGCTTCTGAGTCACCCAAGCATTTCTCTCCCCTCCCTTTCTGTGTGTGGCAGATCTAAGTAAGAGGGTGTTTGTGGGTGGCAGCGGTCAGGCTTGTGAAGCCTGACCGCTGTATCTGGACTGAGTCTGTCTGTTTGCCTACATTCTGCTCCTGCCCCACCCTGCTCTCCCCACCCTGCTCTCCCCACCCTGCTCTCCCCACCCTGCTCTCCCCACCCTGCTCTCCCCACCCTGCTCTCCCCACCCTGCTCTCCCCACCCTGCTCTCCCCACCCTGCTCTCCCCACCCCTGCTCTCCCCACCCCTGCTCTCCCCACCCTGCTCTCCCCACCCCTGCTCTCTCCCACCCTGCTCTCTCCACCCCTGCTCTCCTCTGCCCCCCCCCCCTGCTCTCCTCTGCCCCCCCCTGCTCTCCTGGCTCACCCTGCTCTCCTCTGCTCCTGGCTCACCCTGCTCCGCCCCCCCCCCCCCCTGCTCTCCTCTGCTCCGCCCCCCCCTGCTCTCCTCTGCTCCGCCCCCCCCTGCTCTCCTCTGCTCCTGGCTCACCCTGCTCCACCCCCCCCTGCTCTCCTCTGCTCCGCCCCCCCCGCTCTCCTCTGCTCCACCCCGCTCTCCTCTGCTCCTGGCTCACCCTGCTCCACCCCCCCCCGCTCTCCTCTGCTCCTGGCCCACCCTGCTTCCCCCCCGCTCCTGGCTCACCCTGTTCCACCCCCCCCTGCTCTCCTCTGCTCCTGGCTCACCCTGCTCCACCCCCCCTGCTCTCCTCTGCTCCTGGCTCACCCTGCTCCACCCCCCCTGCTCTCCTCTGCTCCTGGCTCACCCTGCTCCACCCCCCCTGCTCTCCTCTGCTCCTGGCTCACCCTGCTCCACCCGCCCTGCTCTCCTCTGCTCCTGGCTCACCCTGCTCCCCCCCCCCCGGCCGGCTCCTGGCTCACCCTGCTCCCCCCCCCCCGGCTCTCCTCTGCTCCTGGCTCACCCTGCTCCCCCCCCCCCCCTGCTCTCCTCTGCTCCTGGCTCACCCTGCTCCCCCCCCCCCCGGCTCTCCTCTGCTCCTGGCTCACCCTGCTCCCCCCCCCCCCCGGTTCTCCTCTGCTCCTGGCTCACCCTGCTCCCCCCCCCCCGGCTCTCCTCTGCTCCTGGCTCACCCTGCTCCCCCCCCCCCGGCTCTCCTCTGCTCCTGGCTCACCCTGCTCCCCCCCCCCCCGGCTCTCCTCTGCTCCTGGCTCACCCTGCTCCCCCCCGCTCCTGGCTCACCCTGCTCCATCTTCCACATCACTGATGTTTGTGTATATAGTAGAGATGGCGCCAGGCTTTTAAACTCCCTCTGAGTGAATAAACCACAGAGGACGCAGAAGGGACCGGGGGAGGGATGGGGTTGTCGTAGGGCCCAGTAAGAGGGACGCCTGTCACTTGATGAATACTTTATATACAGCTTTTTAGATTTGATCCAGAAAGTGACATGTTTTATACCCACATAGAAGCTAACAGAATGAATTGAATGTCTTGCCTGGTTATTGATGGAAGGCTAGGCTATCTGGTCGTGTGCTTGATGCTTTTCATTTTGATTGCGATAAAGTGGTCCAAATTGGTTAGATGGTACTGGCGGGGTAAAGCTCTCACCCACAGACATTAACCAAGATCTAGCACCTACTCTACCGTTATGTGTCATGAAGAGGGTAGCCTATACATTTGTTACTCTATTTAATATTCATTAAATTATCAAATGAATAAAGGTGATTTAGGCCCAGTAATGAGTCTAGTATGGTGATTTATATTTTGCTGATTCACCTGATCTCAACCGATCATTCTCTCCTGCTTCACATGATTCCTGCTTCATTTCATTCATGCCGTTCATAATCCTAGCCGAGCCGCCTTCAGTTTTGTCACTCCTATGGAGTACTTACTGTTTTCAGCTCGTTTCCCAATTCCTTTGGGAAATGAGGTTCTATGGTTAGCTGGACAGTAAGATAGGAAATGGGTGTTATTTTCCTTTAGTAATTTTGGATCACTTCTGCACGTCCTCGTACGATACTTTGCGTTTGTGCTTTGCTCCATTTACATGTTTTTCCACTAGGAATTCCTTTACGACATAATCTAACTTGAAGTACTATATATTGCTTGGTAACAAGCATTTCTGTAGTCAGAATGTAAATGTTTGATTTTGACATTTTTGCCAAAGCATTACTCTGCTCCCTTATTATGACAATGACCCCTTCAGCTCCCTCAAAGGATGATGGGAAAGCTCTAATACATCCCACTCACCCCCAAGGTAAAGCTGTCAACTGCCTGCCTGTCTGCCTGCCTGGATAGCCATGCATCAGGACCCAGTAGTCTAGTTTCATGGCCTTTTGGTTCTGAGTTTGTAGATGTCAATGAGTTAATTTCATACTAGAATGACTGCCTGGTCTGGCTCCTCTTTGCTACCTATCATCATGGTGATTAGCCTGTTAGCATGCAGCCTGCAACTAGGGGTGGTGTGAAGATGGGAAGTTGGTCAGTCATGTAAAGATATCTGGAGTGTTTGACATCACAGGAATGTTTATGTGGATTTAGGAAGTAGCTTTTAATGCCATCCACCCAACATTTTTCAAAGGCAGACCTTTAAGTGACTTCTACAATTAGCATGCATAATTTTGATCCAGAAAGTGACACATTTTAAACCCAAATAGAAGCTAACAGAATGAATTGAATGTCTTGCCTGGTTATTGATGGAAGGCTAGGCTATCTGGTCGTGTGCTTGATGCTTTTCATTTTGTTTGCGATAAAGTGGTCCAAATTGGTTAGATGGTACTAGTGGGGTAAAGCTCTCACCCACAGACATTAACCAAGATCTAGCACCTACTATTCGCAATAACAAATATTGCATTTAATTGGATAAGCCCACTTAAGTAATTTCTTTAGGTCGATTTTTAAAATAAATATATTTTATTTATTTTTGTATTATTTTTTAGGATGTTTTAATTTGTAAGAGTCCTTTTGTTGCACTGATCCCAGTGTTTTGTTTCGTTCAAAGCGACCACAGTGCCAAATGTTGTCCCCAAACCTGTCCCTGCTGGTAAGACCCAGTTCTTCTTCCCTGATTGAGCCAGTACATTGAGCCCTTTGAAAAGAAGTGTTAGATTTCCTTAGACTATGATTGTGCCAAAACACTGGTCTGTCAGCCTGGCCCTGCCAGGTCCTGATGGCTATATAATGTTCCAGAGCCCAGCTGACCCCCAAGGGGTTGCCAGAGCACACAGACCACCCCAGTTAGCAGACCACCCGGAAATATCCTTAAACAAAGCTCATGTCCTCATCTTTGTTCCCCCTTCCATTCACCCACTTGTTTGCACTACCCTGACTCATATCACCCATCATCACTCTTGACTAGTCAAGTGTATTGTACTTTAAGCTCTCAAGGTTGTTCTTGGTATAAAATGTGTCCGTACTGGTTACAACTGATCTTACCCCAATAAGAGACTAATAGAGAGAAACAGACATGAACCAGTATGACATTTTGGTAGATTTATTTTTAAATAAAATGGTCCATCAAAGGATTCACACTCTTAAACTAACATGTTCTATTGTAGAAGCCAACAGCAGTACATCCATCCATGAGGTGAACTCCACAGCTAGAGGATCTACAGCTGCCTGGGCAATCCTCCCTGTGTGTAAGTGCTACTGCCTTTTGTCTCTGCCTCGCTCTCTTTCCCTCTTGCTCTGCCTCTCCACCTCACGCTCTTTCTCTTTGACCCCTGCAGTTGTCTATGAATCATGCACTAAAGGCTGGCCACTCAACTTGATGATAAATGTGTGGATGGACAATACTTCAATGGTTTTCCTAGCTATAGTAGTTATTGATTGAATGTAATGATTTATTTAAGTGTAACCCTTGAGTAGCACAGGTGCTATGGTAACCGTAGCTCTCGATAGCTGGATTTGAACCATTTAAAACTAATACAGTATTATGTTTTGGCCTCTCTTCCCAGTGTTGCTGGCCATTGCTGCAGCAGGAGGCTACTTGATGTGGCGTAACTGGCAGCTGAAGAATAAAAAGAGCATGAACTTCGACAATCCAGTGTACCTGAAAACCACAGAAGAGGACCTCAACATTGATATCAGCAGGCACACCTCCAATATAGGCCACACATACCCAGCAGTAAGAAGCCTATTTGAGCGATTGGGAGTCATCACTTCTGTAAATAACTCCTTGCCTGTGTGAACTTGATAGTTGTGAACTTCCAAACCCTTTTGCATTGTGACTGATGACCTTACATTTACCACCCACTAAACTGCTTATCTTAAGCAAGGATTGTTACTGGCAGCTAGACCACTTTAGCTCTTATTAATTGGTTAGATTCTGTGAATGACCACCTTTCCATTGTGCTTTTGTCTTCCTTCCAGATATCAGTGGTGAATACCGAAGATGACTTGTCATAACCAACCTTCCAAATGACCCCCATCGGTTTACTGACTCGTTGGCCTCCTTGCTAACGACTTCCGGTTCTTTAGCAGAGTTGCATCCAGATGCCTTCTGAAGAGCATTAAGTTATCAGTTCTGGGGATGTTTGTCATTTGTGTGAATATGAATTGTGTCCTACTCCGGCTGCCTTTAGACAAGCAGCACCATTCAGAGGTTTTTATTTATTTATTTATTTCTCACAAATTGGTATTTTGACCAATCAGATCACCTCTGAAAAAGATATGTGATTGATCAAAATACCAATTGGTGGGGGAAAAAATATCAGAATTGGCATTCCTGTCTAAACGCAGCCTTGGTGTGTGAAGGGATTTTGGGAGCTTGGCCTCTATATCCCCACTCCTCCCTCAGCCCCAAAACATTTCAAAGATTCAACTACATACAGTAGAACCTTGTTACTTCAGAACACGTGTATGGGTGGTGATGCAGGGAGTTCCTGGTTCTGACTTTCAGTCCCCTGGTGGACATGTTTTTTGTGAATATTTATTTAAAAGCATACTTTAGGCAGTACTTTCATGAAATATGTATGTTTTTTTTCTTATGAACATTACCTCCAGAAGCACATTCTTCTAAATAATTTTTATGCGACTCTGTGCTTGGGAAGATGAGCTCTATTGGGAATGTGATGGTACTACATCATTTGTAAAATATTGTACATAAACCCTCTTCCCCCAAGAACAGAATCAGGACTGAAGCACTTTGATCAAATGTTCCATTGTAAATAAGATTGTATACATTTGACTGAATACATTTTTGTAGAGTAAGATGTATTTAAAACTAGATTTAACTTTTGTATGTTAGGGCGGGTTTGTAAATTCACTCTGGCTATCTACTCTGATTTCAGAGCACTCTTGTCAGAGCGCAGCATAACTGATGAATTTACGAACACTCAACACCCGTTGAATATGACCGGTGTCAATAAACATCGTAAAAAAAAAAACATATTCTTGCCAGCAGCACAGTTAGTCACCAACGCTCTGGATAACATGAAAACAGCCTAACCAGCTCTGCTAGGGTGAGTAAAATGGTCAGAGTGAGGTGTTCTCTCATTTATGTCTGGAAGTAGCTAGCTAACTTTAGCCAGTTAGCTTGGGTGCTTGACTGCCGTTGTGAGATCAGAACGTTCTGATCAAACGCCCAGAGCGCACTCCAGGGTGAATTTACTAGCGCCCAGAGCGCACTCCAGGGTGAATGTACAAACGCCCAGAGCGCACTCCAGGGTGAATGTACAAACGCCCAGAGCGCACTCCAGGGTGAATTTACTAGCGCCCAGAGCGCACTCCAGGGTGAATTTACTAGCGCCCAGAGCGCACTCCAGGGTGAATTTACTAGCGCCCAGAGCGCGCTCCAGGGTGAATTTACTAGCGCCCAGAGCGCGCTCCAGGGTGAATTTACTAGCGCCCAGAGCGCACTCCAGGGTGAATTTACTAGCGCCCAGAGCGCACTCCAGGGTGAATTTACTAGCGCTCAGAGCGCACTCCAGGGTGAATTTACGAGTACACCCTTGGTGTTCTGTTGCTGTGATCTTTTCCAACCTTGTAGAGTATGGGGATTAAATACTGTATTGTGATCAAATAAAACAAGACCCATAAGTCATTCAAAACTCATTGCTTGACTTTGAGAACTTAGATCTTGTCCTAAACCATGTGTTTAGGGATGCATTCTGATTCTCTACCATTCTCCTGAATTGTGCACTTTTACACACCTCTTATTGATTCAAAAGGAATGGTAGGTGTGAGAATGTCATGCATGCACAAATTCAATGCTTTTAAATGCGGGGTGGGGGGGTGGTGAACGAGTGCGCACACTTCTGGAAAAGGGTAGAGAATCTCTACAGCCTAGTGTGTAGAGGGTTTGATGAAGGTCAAAGGTAGTGGCTCTAGTAGCTATTTAGGAGTGCATTGCTACACCATTTTAATGATTGACAGCCTATTTCAACTGCATTTTGAGCTGTGCCTGACTAATAGTTGCAGAGGCAGGTGGCAGTATAGAGTCAGCTTTGATGTACAGGAAATCATGCACAGCATCATCATCCCGAAGACAACCCATCCAATACTGCCAGACAACCAAGACAGTGTTTACCTTCCCTTATGAAAAATATATTGGAAGTTGATGATAAATCTTTCAAGCTAATATTTGGGGAGGCAGGTAGCCTAGTGGTTAGAGCATTGGACCAGCAACTGAAAGGTTGCAAGATCGAATCCCTGAGCTGACAAGGTAAAAATCTGTCATTCTGCCCTCGAACAAGGCAGTTAACCCACTATTCCTAGGCTATCATTGAAAATAAGAATTTGTTCTTAACTGACTTGCCTGGTAAAATTAAAAATGTGCATTTCAGTGGAGGGCAGGACTGTGTTCAGCAAAAAGGCTAACTGGATTAAGAAATTTACACAAAGCTAGGAGGGCAGGTTCCTGAAGAGCACTTTTAAACTAGTTTGTTTGCACCAGATTGGATTAAAGGGTCACAGCAACGTTCCATTGCAGGTAATAATCAGAGGCGTGGAGGAATTTGCCATTCAGTTATTTACATGGGAGAGAGTGGTTAGAGCCACTTGGTGGCGAGCGATGAAATAGCATATAGTGCAGTTGGCCGGATCTAAACTGGAGTTGTCCTGCCTCCACCAGACTCCAGTCTGCATGTTAATGCCAGTAGACATCAGGCCTGAGGTGTGTTATCGTACCTCTGATTATAATACTCAAAGTTTTTTATTTTTTTACAACTATATGCAGCTGAATGAATAGCAGTGTAAGTTGAAAGCACATCTCATGAGATGACCGGAAAGATTTCCTTAGGGCTTCTGTCAATTTCTGCAGTAAAGAGCTGTTAAAGTAACTTCCAGTGAGAATATCACTTTAAAAGTTACTATTATGTTAACTCATAGTCAAATGTGTTGTCTCATCCTATACTTGTATTTGTGGCCAAAGCATAAATTGGAGAACACTTAAAAAAAAAAAAACTCAAATGGTCCGTTTCGAAAATGATTGGCCATCTCATCCTCCATGAGTAAATGGCAATCAGTGGTCTACTCGCATTAATATGTTTACTGATCAGTATATGCCCACACTGTTAAAACACAGAAAAGCTGCTTTTTAACATACAAAAATATTTGGAGAAACTTACACTCATTGTAATTAATTATAGGTCATATTTCATAAATCTGAAACACTGGAAATTAGCAGAAAAAACAGGATGTAAAAGTGTTAATCATTAACTCAAGCTGGATTTATGCTGCATCCTTAACCTTTCTTTACTACTAACCAGAAAGTCCATAATGGTCCATAATACAGCACAGAGTCCCCTGCTCTGGATAGGGAATTTGAAATGAAAGATGTCAGGGTGGGGGGAGAGAGACCTATTGAGAGCGAATGAGCGAGCGAGCGAATAGGGGAAAGGGACTGGAAGAGGATAATAGTATTTAAAACTTAAAGCACCCAGATCCTCTGTCAGCAACATCAGACGGTCAGGGTTGTTTCTCTCTCTCTGCTGGTATACTGCTGTAAGTGACTCAGGAGAGCGTATTAGACCTGTGTTAATGCCTCCACACCACTCTGTGAGCTGCTGCGTCTAACCAGGTCCTAGTGCAGACCTCCAGGATGCTCAAGAAAAGGAGACAGAGCCTTTTCCCCAACTATAAAGTGGGGGGGACAGGCCCCACATACAAGGACCCAGAGGAGGACAACAATATTCCCTTCACCCAGAACAACTTGGTGAAACCATGGAACTCCATGCAAGAACTCAGCCGAGACATCTACGTAGAGTACAAAGATGAGGAAGATGTAATGGCATACCTGACAAGAGGCCTCTCCTTTCCTGCGAAGTACTACATGCTGAACATCAATGTAGGTGGGACGGTGTATCAGATCTCCTACAGGGTGGCTGCCAAGTATCCCAAGACCAGGATTGGCCGCCTGGCGACATACACAGACCACAACCGGAAACTGGACCTGTGTGACGACTATATTGTCCAGAACAACGAGTTCTTCTTTGACAGAGACCCGGACATCTTCCACAACATTTTCAACTTCTACCGGACGGGCGTCCTCTGGATCAAGGACGAGCTGTGTCCCAGGAACTTCCTGGAGGAGATAAACTACTGGGGCGTGAGGATCAAGAGCACACACCGCTGCTGCCGAATCTCCTTCGAGGAGCGCCAGGACGAGCTCAGTGAGCAGCTGAAGATTCAGCGGGAGCTGGAGGCAGAGGTGGAGATGGAGGAGAATGAGGAGTTGTTCCACGGGATGGCGTTGGGTCAGATGCGTCGCGTCATCTGGAACCTGATGGAGAAGCCCTTCTCTTCGGTCACCGCCAAGCTCATGGCTGTAGCCTCCAGCTTCTTCGTGCTGATGTCCCTGGTGGCCATGACACTGAACACGGTGGAGGAGATGCAGTATACCACCACCACGGGACAGCTGAGTGGGAAGACCTATGGAGAGTATGTGGAAACCTTCTGCATCGCTTTCTTCACCATGGAATACCTGATGCGTCTGGTGTCCACCCCGGACCTGCCGCGCTTCGGGAAAAGCGTCCTGAACGGGGTGGACCTGATCGCTATCTTACCCCTCTACCTGCAGCTGGTGCTGGAGTGCTTCGAGACCGACAACTACGGGAAGCACCAAGACATCGAGACGGTGGGCCGGGTGGGCAAATTGGGTCAGGTTTTGAGAATCATGCGTCTGATGAGGATCTTCCGTGTCTTGAAGCTGGCCCGTCACTCTACGGGGCTGAGGGCATTTGGCTTCACGCTGCGCCAGTGCTACCAGCAAGTGGGCTGCCTCTTACTCTTTATCGCCATGGGAATCCTCACCTTCTCTGCCATGGTGTACACTGTAGAGCATGATGTCCATCAGACCAACTTCACCAGCATCCCTCAGGCATGGTGGTGGGCAGCTGTAAGTCATCCCATTCTATTTCATTGGTTATTATTAGTAATTGGCTAAATATTATTATTATTATTATTATTATTACTTAATTGATTAGTTTCCTTATTTTGAAACATTTACTATTATGTCCCAGCAAGTAACTGGTATATTATTACAATAACACTGCAAATCCTGGACTGTCATTCTGGCCCTGCTCTGTGCTGTCTGTTTATTTGGTACTGTTGACAACACACAATTGTGTTTTACACAGTTTTGAGCAACATTGATTAATTGTTACCTGCGGATTATGATAATGCCTGCTCACTGACATTTCAATTCCACCCAAAACTAAAGTAAGTCTTAGTCACCAACATGCTGGCAGAAATAGATTGCTTCATCACACCCCTGTCAGCTACAGTAGACTATCACTGTTGCCCTTTAAGAGACTTTCACATTGCAAGTAGCTGCCCTTATATCATGACATTGTTTAATTAGAGCTGATGTGGAAGCTATTTTCCCATGCCTAAAATATACACTGAGTGTACTAAATATTAAGGACACCTGCTCTTTCCATCAGACTGACTGACAAGGTGAAAGCTATGATCCCTCACTTGGTAAATCCACTTCAATCAGTTTAGATGAAGGGGAGGAGACAGGTTAAATAATTATTTTTAAGCCTTGAGACAACTGAGACGTGTGCCATTCAGAGAGTGAATGGGCAAGACAAAAGGTTTAAGTGCCTTTTGAACAGAGTATGGTAGTAGGTGCCAGGTGCACCCGTTTGTCAAGAACTGCAATGCTTCTGCACAACTCAATAATAGGAAGGCGTTCTTAATGTTTATGTACACTGTGCACGTATGTACACTATGGTATTAAGGACGGCTGGACTCTGCCAGGGGAAAGGTATTTAAGTATTCCCGTTGAGGCACTTCCACCTTAATTGAAGGCGTTAGATGAGGACATGTACATTTCTTGCCCATGTCCATTGACTGTAGACCAACCTAGGGCCTTAGTTCTGTAATTCCATTAAACAATGCTTCAACAGCCTTCAGGAGGACAGCGAATATAGCCCCAGAAACTCAGAAACTACTTCACTTGCCCTCCCCTCGATTAATCCTCCACGCAAAGCTTTTCACATGGCCTTCTCCCAAGCCTGTCATGAGCACTGTGGCACTCAGACACACACATCATGAAGGGTCAACTCAGGGCTCAGGTCCTGGCAATGTTAGCAAGTTCAGTAGAGACTAGGTTCATGTTTACAAATAAAATGACCATTGGCCTTCTCCCTCAGGTGAGCATCTCTACTGTGGGCTATGGAGACATGTTTCCAGAGACCATCCTGGGCCGGCTGTTTGCTTTCACCTGCATCTCCTTTGGGGTCATTTTGAACGGCATGCCCATTTCCATCCTGTACAATAAGTTCTCAGACTACTACGCCAAGCTGAAGTCTCAGGAGTTCACCTCCACAGTGAAGGCTCGGGGCAAGGTCAGGTTCGCCAAGAGGGCGGCCAGGAAGTTAACCAAATGCTGGCCATAGACACACTGGTGAATGTTCTAAGAGCACTATGGGAGACTTTCTATTCAATTAAGTTATTTTGTGACTTACGCCACTACCAAGTGGGATTCCCAGGGAGCTGGAGTTACTATGCATCTGTTTTACTGTATAAATGGTTCAATTCAGGTTTTAGAAATGGATTCTCCTATCAATTTGATTTTTATTGCTTGCATAGTTTCATTGCCAAAAATGAGATTCGTGTATGCAATTACATGCTTGGATATTAATGCTCCCAAGGAGGAGAGTGCAACCTTGCATTGTAGCAAAAATACTGCTGACAAAGTAATATCATTATTCTTTCCTAATGTTTTCCATCTTAAAGTGATCCTTCAACTACACGTGAGATTTAGAATCAACGACTTCATACAGAGAAAATGAGGCCTTTGAAAGAAATACAGTTGAAGTCGGAAGTTTACATACACCTTAGCCAAATACATTTAAACTCAGTTTTTTACAATTCCTGACACTTAATCCTAGTAAACATTCCCTGTCTTAGGTCAGCTAGGATCACCACTTTATTTTAAGAATGTGAAATGTCACAATAATAGTAGAGTGATTTTATTTCAGCTTTTATTTCTTTCGTCACATTCCCAGTGGGTCCGAACTTTACATACACTCAATTAGTATTTGGTATCATTGCCTTTAAATTGTTTAACTTGAGTCAAATGTTTCAGGTAACCTTCCACAAGCTTCCCACAATAAGTTGGGTGAATTTTGGCCCATTCCTCCTGACAGCTGGTGTAACTGAGTCAGGTTTCTAGGCCTCCTTGCTCGCACACGCTTTTTTAGTTCTGCCCACAAATTTTCTATAGGATTATCAGGGCTTTGTGATGGCCACTCCAACACCTTGACTTTGTTGTCCTTAAGCCATTTTGCCACAACTTTGGTAGTAGGCTTGGGGGTCATTGTACATTTGGAAGACCCATTTGCAACCAAACTTTAACTTCCTGACTGTCTTGAGATGTTGCTTCAATATATCCACATAATTTTCTTGCCTCATGATGCCATCTATTTTGTGAAGTGCACCAGTCCCTCCTGCAGCAAAGCACCCCCACAACATGATGCTGCCACCCCCGTGCTTCATGGTTGGGACGGTGTTCTTCGTCTTGCAAGCCTCCCCCTTTTTCCTCCAAACATAACGATGGTCATTATGGCCAAACAGTTCTATTTTTGTTTCATCAAACCAGAGGACATTTCTCCAAAAAGTACGATCTTTGTCCCCCTGTTCAGTTGCAAACCGTAGTCTGGCTTTTTTATGGCGGTTTTGGAGCAGTGGCTTCTTCCTTGCTGAGCGGCCTTTCAGGTTATGTCGATATAGGACTCGTTATACTGTGGATATAGATACTTTTGTGCCCGTTTCCTCCAGCATCTTCACAGGGTCCTTTGCTGTTGTTCTGGGATTGATTTCCACTTTTCGCACCAAAGTACGTTCATCTCTAGGAGACAGAACGCGTCTCCTTCCTGAGCAGTGTGACGGCTGCGTGGTCCCATGGTGTTTATACTTGCGTACTATTGTTTGTACAGATGACTGTGGTACCTTCAGGCGTTTGGATATTGCTCCCAAGGATGAACCAGACTTGTGGAGATCTACAATTTATTTTTCTGAGGTCTTGGCTGATTTCTTTTGATTTTCCCATGATGTCAAGCAAAAAGGCACTGAGTTTGAAGGTAGGCCTTGAAATACATCCACAGGTACACCTCCAATTGACTCAAATGATGTCATGACTTTAGAAGCTTCTGATCGGCTAATTGACATCATTTTCTTGAGTTTTCCAAGCTGTTTTAAAGGCACAGTCAACTTAGTGTATGTAAACTTCTACCCCCCTGGAATTGTGATTCTGTCTGTAAACAATTGTTGGAAAAATGACTTGTCATGCACAAAGTAGTTGTCCTAAACGACTTGCCAAAACAATAGTTTGTTAACAAGACATTCGTGGACAAGTTGTTACACTTAGGTTAAAGTCATTAAAACACGTTTATGTAAACTTCTGACTTCAACTGTATTTGTATACCACACTATTCCCCTCCAGTCCTTATGGCCATGTTATCCCAACAAGAAGACATAATCCACTGCAGAACGGCACCCGGTCGGGTCTGAAATAATAAGTTCAAAATGCAACATCTGGATGAATCTGCGGACAGGTTAAATACTCTGCCCCTCTGGGTATCTGGAAGATTGAATCTTCCCAAAGCGGATTTATGAATATGGAAGCAGCTTGCAATGTTTCCGCACTAGAAGATTAAAAAGAGTAGGTCACTGATCATGTGTGTTTGGAAAACCTCAAGTACTCTCAGATAAGCAAACATTTTCTTCTGGAAAATATTTGTTGATAAACTCTGTCACCCACAAGGTTCACCAGCCACCTGGACATTGATACTGTAGTTCAACTGGACCTTTTGCTAAAAAGAGCATCAAAATAACACCACAGCTCTCAATGTTGATTTGATTCCCAAATTGTCTTCACTGGTCAACAAAATCCTCAAAAGTAGTGCAAGTCCGACTACTGCCATGAGCCTTAACCTCCCAAATAGTGGCCACACAGGCAGCCATTGATAATCCTCTAAACTGATTAGAAGAATGTGAGGTCTCTGGAAGAAATAAGCTGTTTCATCTGACTGGGTCAGACACCAGGACAGATGGAACCTGAGCAGGGCCCACTAAATTAATTTGCTAGTGAGCAGGCTTCCGTCATAGATCAGCAGACTACCAGACCGGGCTACGGCTTAGTGACTTAACGTGGCATAAAGGTGACGACACACACAAACCATCAGGGTTAACATTTTACAGATGAATTTTTTTTTATTGAAATTTGCTTACTGACGTTCTCTGCCAATGGATAGTTCTTGTTGCAATAAAATGTTTTATTTTAGTTAATTCGGCTCCTGAGTCAGCTAGTACAACTCATACCGATCAGTTACAAGATTATACAAAAACACTGCCAGTATTTGTGCCTTTTACATTTAAATACTTGCTTTACAAACAAGCACACCTAAATTAATTTGACAAAATGCAGTACAAATCAGTGTTTCTTTTCATCCGTCTTCATGTCATAGTAGGGATTTCACCAGGATGGTCAGGTCAAAGGACTGGGGGGGACAGTTATGAGAACCTGTGACTTCAGTTGGTGAGGTCACAATAGTGGGTGAAATGTCTGAGGGGGTCAATGGTGGTGAGATGGTATCTGTATCAGGCCAGTTCCTCCAGCAGAACTTCCACTCCTTTACAGTGCTGGATCTTCTGTAGCGTAGGCCTTCAATACCTCCCTGATCTCCCTGGCAACACTCCCATCGGCACTGTTCAGGAAACTAAAACAAACAAAAAACATGTTTTATTTAACTGACTTTAATGGTTAAAGGTTAAGAACAAATTCTTATTTACAATGACTGCCTACCCTGGCCAAACCCTCCACTAACGAGAGCTTGTTGAAGGTAACCTTTACACCTACCCCACATCTCATACTGGGTAGTAACATTTCTACCCATACTAAAATGAATATCATTAGCGAAGAAATAAAGTGAACATCTAGAATTAAATCAAATAATTTGATGTTAGACTATACTGCCTATAAAGAGAACCAGAAATCTGTGTTTAACATCTTAGTGATTACAGAAGGACAATGGGCACATGGAGGAAGGGGTGGGGGCTAGAGGGAAAAGGAACAAGGGAAGAGACAGAGAAACCAGAAAATTAAACTGAAGGAATTGAAGTGTTTGTGTTGCTGTTTCACAATGGGCAGCTGTGACCGCCCTTTTCTTACCCACATCACCCAGTGATATGGAGAATGAATACAAACACAGCCTCCCTTAAACCTCTATGGGCTAGGTGGGACGCTTGCGTCCCACCTACGTAACAGCCACTTGCAGCCTGTGGCGCGATTTTCAAAACCTTAAAAATCCTATTACTTCAATTTCTCAAACATATGACTATTTTACAGCTATTTAAAGACAAGACTCTCGTTAATCTAACCACACTGTCCGATTTCAAAAAGGCTTTACAACGAAAGCAAAACATTAGATTATGTCAGCAGAGTACCAAGCCAGAAATAATCAGACACCCATTTTTCAAGCCAGCATATAATGTCACCAAAACCCAGAAGACAGCTAAATGCAGCACTCACCTTTGATGATCTTCATCAGATGACAACCCTAGGACATTATGTTATACAATACATGCATGTTTTGTTCAATCAAGTTCATATTTATATCAAAAACCAGCTTTTTACATTAGCATGTGACGTTCAGAACTAGCATACCCCCCGCAAACTTCCGGGGAATTCGCTAACATTTTACTAAATTACTCACGATAAACGTTCACAAAAAGCATAACAATTATTTTAAGAATTATAGATACAGACCTCCTCTATGCACTCGATATGTCCGATTTAAAAATAGCTTTTTGGTGAAAGCACATTTTGCAATATTCTAAGTACATAGCCCAGGCATCACGGGCTCGCTATTTAGACACCCGGCAAGTTTAGCACTCACCATAATCATATTTACTATTATAAAAGTTTGATTACCTTTTGTTGTCTTCGTCAGAATGCACACCCAGGACTGCTACTTCAATAACAAATGTTGGTTTGGTCCAAAATAATCCATCGTTATATCCGAATAGCGGCGTTTTGTTCGTGCGTTCCAGACACTATCCGAAATGGTAAAGAAGTGTCGCGCGCATGGCGCAATTCGTGACAATAAAATTCTAAATATTCCATTACCGTACTTCGAAGCATGTCAACCGCTGTTTAAAATCAATTTTTACGCCATTTTTCTCGTAGAAAAGCGATAATATTCCGACAGGGAATCTCCTTTTCGGCAAACAGAGGAAAAAATCACAAAGGCGGGGGCGGTCGGGTCACGCGCATAAGCCCAGAGTCCCTTGATCGGCCACTTGAGAAAGGCGATAATGTGTTTCAGCCTGGGGCTGGAATGACGACATTCTGTTTTTTCCCGGGCTCTGAGCGCCTATGGACGACGTGGGAAGTGTCACGTTAGAGCAGAGATCCTTAGTAAAAGATAGAGATGGAAAAGAAGTTCAAGAAATGGTCAGACAGGCCACTTCCTGTAAAGGAATCTCTCAGGTTTTGACCTGCCATTTGAGTTCTGTTATACTCACAGACACCATTCAAACAGTTTTAGAAACTTTAGGGTCTTTTCTATCCATATGTAATAAGTATATGCATATTCTAGTTACTGGGTAGGAGTGGTAACCAGATTAAATCGGGTATGTTTTTTATCCAGCCGTGTCAATACTGCCCCCTAGCCCTAACGGGTTTTAAGACGTGCTTAACCCCCACCTGGCCCCAGCCTATTCTCCCTTTACACTCAACTTCACTGGCAACTAACAAACAGCTAGGCTGATATAACAAGCAGAACATTAAAGATTTAAATGTTTAAATAACTAAGACCAAAATAATCTTAGTCTAATTTCAGAGCATATAGCCAACTTCAATCGGTAGGCGCTGGAATAATTTATTCTATTAACACTTGTTTTAGTGAAGCACCGGTTTGGTTGCTTTGCAGGAGTTGTCCATTGTGCTATAGTTTTTGCTATGTGACTGGGTAGAGGAATTGGATCTAACCGTGTAGAGGTACTCACCAACAGAGCACGATGGCCCCATGGTTCACTGCAGCCCACGTCTTCAGCTTGTCCATACCCACCATGTCCAACAGGACCCTGGAGAAATGCTCTGGGGAGTCATGGTCAGGAAGATACAGAATCAAATCACGAGTCAATATGGACATGCCCACAGCCATTTTTGCTGTTGTCTGTGAGTAGAGTACCACGTCAAGATCATAACTGTGAGGTGACATTTGTGCGGTCAGGCCTACAGGTGATATTATTTATAAAACAAATGTTGGGTGATATGTGCGGTCAGTCATACGTTCTCTCCCGGCCTCCTTCATCTCGTCTTGTTCGATCAGCCATGTGCAGCTATAGAACAGGACACAGACGAGAAAAATATGTTTACACTGAATTCCAAGCACTTGCTAGAGGACAGAGACACCACAGATTTTACCCTTTGTCCTGATACCAAGCCAGTACAATCATCCCACAGTTGACCAAACAGACAAAAAGCGAACCCAATTTTATTAAACTAGGCAAATCAGTTAAGAATAAATTCTTATTTAGAATGACGGCCTACCCCGGTCAAACCCTAACACGGACAACGCTGGGCCAATAATGCGCCGCCCTATTGGACTCCCAATCACAGCCAGTTGTGATACAGCCTGGAATCGAACCAGGGTCTGTAGTGATGCCTCTAGCACTGGGATGCAGTGCCTTAGACTGCTATGCCACTCAGGAGTCCAAATGGAGCCGTCAAAACCGTTGCAATTCTCACCTATGAGAATACTTCATTCTCCTACTTTTAAGGACGTGCTCTGGAACTTTGGCAATTTGTAAGTATTTTTTAAACCTCCCACTTTGGGCTGGATGTGTCAATGTGTAGTTCATACATGCATCATCTATGAGCAGAACTACTGTCCTACCTCAATTAGCCACAAAATCTCTTGTTTGAAAGTTACGCTGCAGCATTTTCCCTAAACTTTCTCCCATGTGGGCCAGCCCCCTTGCAATTTGAGTTCCAGCCAATGAGCTTCAGCCCCTCCCCATTTAAGTGACAGCTAGCAAGATGCCCACAACAGAGAGAGAGAACAATGAAGTGGTGCACATCTGCACATATGAGATGTAGTATGACATTTTTGGGGACCACGTTTGGCTGGTGAGTGCTACTTTCAGAACTACTGGCTAAAATATATATTTTTTTGAGTACCAGACAATCTCTGACACACCCTGCCCCTGTCCCCTCCTCACCTGCCCCTCCTGGTGTGAAGTCGTCAGCGGCCAGCTCGGCGACAGCCTCCATGGTAGGACGCAGGTCCCCGATGGCAGACCCCAGAATTTCACTAATGGTGAAGCTGAAGGCCTTGTCTATCACCATGGCGCGGGCGTGGCCACAGGTGCTGAATCAGGGGTGTAGACACCGCCTCCAGGAGCTCCTTACGAAGGGAAACATCCTTCTTGCTACAGGGACAATGAGCCAGATGGAGACCGATCATTTAAAGTATAGACTATGAAAAGCATGGATGGCATCTCATCATTTCTGTCCAATTGCCTCACAATAGCAATTAAGGTATGTTAAAGGCCCAGTGCAGTCAAACTCCCAGACAATCCTAGCAAAGTTCTTGAGTTTGAGTTTATTTTATTTTTACAGGGACAGTGCACATTAATCAACGTTTCAGTAAAAGTGCCGGTTTTAGCCAGCCGGCTAATTTTCAACCGCAGTCCCTGGGCAGGTTATTAAAAACAATTACAATATAGACAATCATTGAACAGTGAGCACACGCAGAGTAACATAGGACAAGCAAGACATAGCATACAGACAGAGCAACATAGGACAAGCAAGATGTAGCATACAGACAGAGCAACATAGAACAAAAAGCAACAAGACAAAATCCATAAAAACAACAAAGTGTTTCCACACCTCACAAGCTACAGACAACAGACAACATGGAAAGCGGCAATACACAGCTAGGGATTATGTTCACAAGTCTGATTGACCTTTAGCCATGTCTTCATGCATTTTGTGAAAGTGTGATATGTGGTGCAGTTATGTGTGTCTGATGGCAGTGTATTCCAGACATGGGAAGCTCTCACAGAGAAAGCAGATTTACTAAAGGTGCTTTTCCTTAAGGGAACTATACAGTCACCTCTCATGGCAGACCTTGTGGATCTGCTGCCATATGTTTGGGTTTTCTGTTTAACAAAAATACTGAGTGGAGGGGGAGCTAGGCCATTTAGGATCTTGAATACAAGACATGCGTCGGTGTATTGCACAAGATTTTCCCAACTCAGGAGCTCATGCTTTCTGAGGATGTAACAGTGATGATGGCTATTGGGCTTTCTATCGAGCACTTTGAGAGCCTGTTTGTAGACAGACTGAATAGGTTTTAATGTTGTATAGCAAGCTTGGGTCCAACTAGTCAAGCAGTATGTTAAGTGGGGGAGTATCATCGATTTTAAATACAGTTTTGCTACCTCTGTGGTCAAACAATTTCGTATAAATCGGAAATTAGCTAGGTTGAATTTGGTTATTTGAATAACCTTTTTCACATGCTTTTTAAAAGAGAGGTTGGAATCAAGTATGATTCCAAGGTACTTAAAATCAGATACCACCTGGAGCTTCTCCCCTGACACATATACATCTGGCTCAGTAGCATCTGTTGCCCTCTTTGTGAAGAACATGCAAACTGTTTTTTTCACATTGAGATGCAAACACGAGTCACTGAGCCACTTTGTAACCTGGACCATTACAGTAGTGAGTTCTTGTGCAGCTTGTTGTTTGCTCTTTGCATGCACATATATCACTGTATCATCTGCATACATTTGAACTTCAGACCCAGTGCAGACGGAAGGCAGATCATTAATGTACAGGCTGAACAGGAGGGGCCCCAGTATTGACCCTTGGGGCACGCCCACATCATAGCTAAGAGTGGGCGACAGCTCATTGCTCACTCTGACACACGGAGTTCTGCCTTCAAGGTATGATTTCATCCATCTCAAGGCATCGGGGGAAAAGTTGAACTTGGACAATTTTGTGATGAGAATCTCATGGTTAACAGTATCGAAAGCCTTCCTTAGGTCCAGAAACACAGCCCCAACAACGCCCCCTTTGTCCATCTTGGATTTACTGTATTTCTGTCTTGACTCAATGAAGAGTGGTTTCAATTGTAAATGCAGCACTGATGCAATGAAACATCCTTCTTGCTACAGGGACAATGAGCCAGATGGAGACCGATCATTTAAAGTATAGACTATGAAAAGCATGGATGGCATCTCATCATTTCTGTCCAATTGCCTCACAATAGCAATTAAGGTATGTTAAAGGCCCAGTGCAGTCAAACTCCCAGACAATCCTAGCAAAGTTCTTGCTTGAGAAATTGCCCTTTGCTACTTTTTGACCATTTTAATTGAAAACAATCACCTTTTAGGTACTTAAATGTCATTGTAACCACTCAATTTCCAAGACAGAGCTATTGATGTAAGGACTGACCATCCATTATATAAAAATTTGTTTTAAACATGTTTTGTGGCTATACAGTTTGTTTACATTTTATACAGACATTATTTTACTCCAAACTTATCATTTGGGTTCTGATGGGGGATGACAATTGAACTAAGCTTGAGGCATTTAAGTTATATTCTTCAAGCATCAATGGGTATATACATTTTTGGACTTAATGGTATGTAGCAACTAAGGATTCTAGGGTATGTTTGGAAAGTTAACCTCACTGTTCTTTAGCAGGGGTGTAAAACTCATTCCACGGAGGGCCGAGTGTCTGCAAGTTTTTATTTTTCCTATCAATTAAGACCTAGACAAACAGGTGAGGGGAGTTCCTTACTAATTAGTGACCTTAATTCAATCAAGTACAAGGGTGGAGTGAACCTGCAGACACTCGGCCCTCCGTGGAATGAGTTTGACCTGTGTTCTACAGTCTAGCTAGTTGGTGTGGAGTGATTGGTAGGTGGTGGCAGGACTCATCTGTGGGCGTTTCCATCTCCCTTCTCCAGCACCTGGATGATTTCAGGTGATAGGTGGGCGGAGCAGAATTTTCTTTCCATTCCTGTTCGATGACATCAGGCAGGGAGGCCAGAATCTCTGATGTGAAGCAGGCCGTCCTCAGCTTAGTGTCATCTATGCAGTCAAAGGCAGCGAGGAGGACTAAGAACGCACTCTCCCTGGAGAGAGAATTAACAAACCAATAAGTCAGCCACACACACACTGACTTTTACATATTTGCATGTCTGACCGTGGCAATCAAATTGTTGTGTTAGCTGACCATTGCAAACTTTCTGATGTACGTCTTCATGGTTTTAATGATGACTTTTCTGTCCTGAAAGGCAGAACCAATAAATCAGTGTACATGAGGATCATCTCTCTAGAAGGCCAGAGTTTTATTTTATTTAACCAGGTAGGCTAGTTGAGAACAAGTTCTCATTTGCAACTGCGAACTGGCTAAGATGAAGTATAGCAATTCGACACATACAACAACAGAGTTACACATGGAATAAACAAAACATACAGTCAATAATACAGTAGAACAAAAGAAAACAGTCTATATACAGTGAGTGCAAATGAGGTAAGTTATTAAGGCAATAAATAGGGCATGGTGGTGAAGTAATTACAATATAGCAATTACACACTGGAATGGTAGATGTGGAGAAGATGAATGTGCAAGTAGAGATACTGGGGTGCAAAGGAGCAAGATAAATAAATACAGTGGGGATGAGGTAGGTAGATAGATGGGCTATGTACAGGTGCAGTGATCTGTGAGCTGCTCTGACAGCTGGTGCTTAAAGCTAGTGAGGGAGATATGAGTCTCCAGCTTCAGAGATTTTTGCAGTTCGTTCCAGTCATTGGCAGCAGAGAACTGGAAGGAAAGATGACCAAAGGAGGAATTGGCTTTGGGGGTGACCAGTGAGATATACCTGCTGGAGCGCGTGCTACAGGTGGGTGCTGCTATGGTGACCAGTGAGCTGAGATAAGGCGGGGCTTTACCTAGCAGAGACTTGTAGATAACCTGTAGCCAGTGGGTTTGGCGACGAGTATGAAGCGAGGGCCAACCAACAAGAGCGTACAGGTCGCAATGGTGGGTAGTGTATGGGGCTTTGGTGACAAAACGGATAGCACTGTGATAGACTGCATCCAGTTTGTTGAGTAGAGTGTTGGAGGCTATTTTATAGATGACATCACCGAAGTTGAGGATCGGTAGGATGGTCAGTTTTACGAGGGTGTGTTCGGCAGCACGAGTGAAGGATGCTTTGTTGCGATATAGGAAGCCTATTCGAGATTTAATTTTGGATTGGAGATGCTTAATGTGAGTCTGGAAGGAGAGTTTACAGTCTAACCAGACACCCAGGTATTTGTAGTTGTCCACGTATTCTAAGTCAGAGCCGTCCAGAGTAGTGATGCTGGACGGGCGAGCAGGTGCGGGCAGTGATCGATTGAAGAGCATGCATTTAGTTTTACTTGCATTTAAGAGCAGTTGGAGGCCACGGAAGGAGAGTTGTATGGCATTGAAGCTCATCTGGAGTTTAGTTAACACAGTGTCCAAAGAGGGGCCAGAAGTATACAGAATGGTGTCGTCTGCGTAGAGGTGGATCAGAGAATCACCAGCAGCAAGAGCAACATCATTGATGTATACAGAGAAGAGAGTCGGCCCGAGAATTGAACCCTGTGGCACACACAGAGACTGCCAGAGGTCCGGACAACAGGCCCTCCGATTTGACACACTGAACTCTATCAGAGAAGTAATTGGTAAACCAGGCGAGGCAATCATTTGAGAAACCAAGGCTGTCGAGTCTGCCAATAAGAATGTGGTGATTGACAGAGTCGAAAGCCTTGGCCAGGTCGATGAATACGGCTGCACAGTAATGTCTCTTATCGAAGGCGGTTATGTCGTTTAGGACCTTGAGCATGGCTGAGGTGCACCCATGACCAGCTCTGAAACCAGATTGCATAGCGGAGAAGGTACGGTGGGATTCGAAATGGTCGGTAATCTGTTTAACTTGGCTTTCGAAGACCTTAGAAAGACAGGGTAGGATAGATATAGGACTGTAGCAGTTTGGGTCAAGAGTGTCACCCCCTTTGAAGAGGGGGATGACCGCGGCAGCTTTCCAATCTTTGGGAATCTCAGACGACACGAAACAGAGGTTGAACAGGCTAGTAATAGGGGTTGCAACAATTTTGGCAGATATTTTTAGAAAGAGAGGGTCCAGATTGTCTAGCCCGGCTAATTTGTATGGGTCCAGATTTTGCAGCTCTTTCAGAACATCAGCTATCTGGATTTGGGTGAAGGAGAAATGGTGGGGGCTTTGGCAGGTTGCTGTGGAGGGTGCCGGGCAGTTGACCGGGGTAGGGGTAGCCAGGTGGAAAGCATGGCCAGCCGTAGAGAAATGCATACTGAAATTCTCAATTATAGTGGCTTTATCGGTGGTAACAGTGTTTCCTAGCCTCAGAGCAGTGGGCAGCTGGGAGGAGGTGCTCTTATTCTCCATGGACTTTACAGTGTCCCACAACTTTTTTGAGTTAGTACTACAGGATCCAAATTTCTGTTTGAAAAAGCTAGCCTTAGCTTTTCTAACTGCCTGTGTATATTTGTTCCTAACTTCCCTGAAAAGTTGCATTCACAGGGGCTATTCGATGCTAATGCAGAACACCACAGGATGTTTTTGTGCTGGTCAAGGGCAGACAGGTCTGGAGTGAACCAAGGACTATATCTATTCCTAGTTCTACATTTTTTGAGTGGGGCATGCTTATTTAAGATGGTGAGGAAGGCACTTTTAAAGAATAGCCAGGCATCATCTACTGACGGGATGAGGTCAATGTCATTCCAGGATACCCGGGCCAGGTTGATTAGAAAGGCCTGCTCGCAGAAGTGTTTTAGGGAGCATTTGACAGTGATGAGGGGTGGTTATTTGGCCGCAGACCCATTACGGATGCAGGCAATGAGGCAGTGATCGCTGAGATCTTGATTGAAAACAGCAGAGGTGTATTTGGAATGCGAGTTAGTTAGGATGACATCTATGAGGGTGCCCGTGTTTACGGATTTGGGGTTGTACCTGGTAGGTTCATTGATAATTTGTGTGAGATTGAGGGCATCAAGCTTAGATTGTAGGATGGCCGGGGTGTTAAGCATGTCCCAGTTTAGGTCACCTAGTAGCACAAGCTCAGAAGATACCACATATGGTATTGAGGGCACAGCTGGGGGCAGAGGGAGGTCTATAGCAAGCGGCAACAGTGAGACTTGTTTCTGGAAAGGTGCATTTTTAGAAGTAGAAGCTCGAATTGTTTGGGTACAGACTTGGATAGTAATACAGAACTCTGCAGGCTATGTTTGCAGTAGATTGCAACACCGCCCCCTTTGGCAGTTCTATCTTGGCAGAAAATGTTATAGTTAGCGATGGAGATTTCAGGATTTTTGGTGGCTTTCCTAAGCCAGGATTCAGACACAGCTAAGACATCCAGGTTGGCAGAGTGTGCTTAAGCAGTGAGTAAAACAAACTTAGGGAGTAGGCTTCTAATGTTAACATGCATGAAACCAAGGCTTTTACGGTTACAGAAGTCAACAAATGAGAGCACCTGGGGAGTGGGAGTGGAGCTAGGCACTGCAGGACCTGGATTAACATCCACATCACCAGAGAAGTAGGATAAGGGTACGGCTAAAGGCTATACGAACTGGCCGTCTGGCATGTTCGGAACAGAGAGTAAAAGGAGCAGGTTTCTGGGCACGATTGCATTGATTCAAGGCATAGTGTACAGACAAAGGTAAGGTAGGATGTGAGTACATTGGAGGTAAACCTAGGCATTGAGTGATGATGAGAGAGATATAGTCTCTAGGACTTTTAAACCAGGTGATGTCATCGCATACGTAGGAGGTGGAACAACACGGTTAAGGCATATTGAGCAGGGCTAGAGGCTCTACAGTGAAATAAAACAGTAATCACTAACCAGGACAGTAATGGACGAGGCATATTGATATTAGAGAGAGGAATGCGTAGCCAAGTGAACATATGGGTCCAGTGAGTGGGGATGACTGGGGACACGGCGATTCAGACAGTTAGCAGGCCGATGCTAGCAGTTACAGTGAGGGAAAAAAGTATTTGGTCCCGTGTGGCTTAGTTGGTAGAGCATTGTGTTTGCAATGCCAGGGTTGTGGGTTCGATTCCCACAGGGGACCAGTACGAAAAAGAAAAAAAAATGTATGCATTCACTACTGTAACTCGCTCTGGATAAGAGCGTCTGCTAAATGACTAAAATGTAAATGTATTTGATCCCCTGCTGATTTTGTACATTTGCCCACTGACAAAAATGATTAGTCTATAATTTTAATGGTAGGTTTATTTGAACAGTGAGAGACAGAATAACAACAAAAAAGTGCATGTCCAAAATTGTATTAAATGATTTGCATTTTAATGAGGGAAATAAGTATTTGACCCCTCTGCAAAACATGACTTAGTACTTGGTGGCAAAACCCTTGTTGGCAGAGGTCAGACATTTCTTGTAGTTGGCCACCAGGTTTGCACACATCTCAGGAGGGATTTTGTCCCACTCCTCTTTGCAGATCTTCTCCAAGTCATTAAGGTTTTGAGGCTGACGTTTGGCAACTCGAACCTTCAGCTCCCTCCACAGATTTTTTATGGGATTAAGGTCTGGAGACTGGCTAGGCCACTCCATTACCTTAATGTGCTTCTTCTTGAGCCACTCCTTTGTTGCCTTGGCCGTGTGTTTTGGGTCATTGTCATGCTGGAATACCCATCCATGACCCATTTTCAATGCTCTGGCTGAGGAAAGGAGGTTCGCACCCAAGATTTGACGGTACATGGCCCCGTCCATCGTCCCTTTGATGCGGTGAAGTTGTCTTGTCCCCTTAGCAGAAAAACGCCCCCAAAGCATAATGTTTCCACCTCCATGTTTGACGGTGGGGATGGTAGTCTTGGGGTCATAGGCAGCATTCCTCCTCCTCCAAACACAGCGAGTTGAGTTGATGCCAAAGAGATCCATTTTGGGCTCATCTGACGACAACACTTTCACTCAGTTGTCCTCTGAATCATTCAGATGTTCATTGGCAAACTTCAGACTCCTTTCTTGAGCAGGGGGACCTTGCGGGCGCTGCAGGATTTCAGTCCTTCACGGCGTAGTGTGTTACCAATTGTTTTCTTGGTGACTATGGTCCCAGCTGCCTTGAGATCATTGACAAGATCCTCCCGTGTAGTTCTGGGCTGATTCCTCACCGTTATCTTGATCATTGCAACTCCACGAGGTGAGATCTTGCATGGAGCCCCAGGCCGAGGGAGATTGACAGTTATTTTGTGTTTCTTCCATTTGCGAATAATCGCACCAACTGTTGTCACCTTCTCACCAAGCTGCTTGGCGATGGGTCTTGTAGCCCATTCCAGCCTTGTGTAGGTCTACAATCTTGTCCCTGACATCCTTGGAGAGCTCTTTGGTCTTGGCCATGGTGGAGAGTTTGGAATCTGATTGATTGATTGCTTCTGTGGACAGGTGTCTTTTATACAGGTAACAAACTGAGATTAGGAGCACTCCCTTTAAGAGTGTGCTGTTAATTTCAGCTCGTTACCTGTATAAAAGACACCTGGGAGCCAGAAATCTTTCTGATTGAGAGGGGGTCAAATACTTATTTCCCTCATTAAAATGCAAATCAATTTATAACATTTTTGACATGCGTTTTTCTGGATTTTTTTGTTGTTATTCTGTCTCACTGTTCAAATAAACCTACCATTAAAATTATAGACTGATTATTTCTTTGTCAGTGGGCAAACGTACAAAATCAGCAGGGGAACAAATACTTTTTTCCCACACTGTAGTAGGCCGGGGCTAAACAAGCTAGCAGTTAGCAGACCGGGGCTGGCAAGCTAGCAGTTAGCAGACCGGGTTAGTAAGCAAGCAGTTGGCAGACCGGGGTTAGCAGACCGGGGCAGGCAAGCTAGCAGTTAGCAGACCGGGGCAGGCAAGCTAGCAGTTAGCAGACCGGGGCAGGCAAGCTAGCAGTTAGCTGACCGGGGCAGGCAAGCTAGCAGTTAGCTGACCGGGGCAGGCAAGCTAGCAGTTAGCTGACCGGGGCAGGCAAGCTAGCAGTTAGCTGACCGGGGCAGGCAAGCTAGCAGTTAGCTGACCGGGGCAGGCAAGCTAGCAGTTAGCTGACCGGGGCAGGCAAGCTAGCAGTTAGCTGACCGGGGCAGGCAAGCTAGCAGTTAGCTGACCGGGGCAGGCAAGCTAGCAGTTAGCTGACCGGGGCAGGCAAGCTAGCAGTTAGCTGACTGGGGCAGGCAAGCTAGTAGTTAGCAGACCGGGGCTGGCAAGCTAGCAGACCGGGGCTAGCAGTTAGCAGACCGGGGCAGGCAAGCTAGCAGTTGGCAGACCGGGGCTAGCAGTTAGCAGACCGGGGCAGGCAAGCTAGCAGTTGGCAGACCGGGGCTAGCAGTTAGCAGACCGGGGCAGGCAAGCTAGCAGTTGGCAGACCGGGGCTAGCAAGCTAGCCTTTGGGGGACGTCGCGCTGGGGGTAAGTCTGTTTTTGCCTCTTCATGCGGGGACGTCGATAGACCAGTCGTGGAATTAGTAGGGTTCCAAGTAGCTCTAGGTAGCTAGTAGGCCGCGGTTAGCAGAATGGGCCTCCAGCGGACGTCGCGCCTGAGGGGCCTGTTGGAATCCTCGGGCAGATTATGTCGTTATTCCAGTCGTAGAGGATCAGCGGGGTTCCGTGCCCCGTACCGGCAGTAGAAGGGGTCCGGATATTGTAGCCAAGGAGTGGGCTTCGGTGGTAGCACAGGAGTCCTGGCCGGTCTAGCTTCAGGCTAATTGGTGCTTGCTCTGGGATGGAAACGCCAGCCAGGAGTAGTCACCCGGGATTGCGGTTTGCTAGTTGCGAAGATCCAGATGAAAATGTTCAGAGTTTGCGGTAGTAATCCGCGATATGGGGGAAAAAAATTATAATAGCTCCGTTATGCTCTGGTTTGAGTCGCGTTGTTCAAACTGGCGAGAGATTTCCGAGCTAAAGGTTAGCTGATCAAATCAAATTTATTTATATAGCCCTTCGTACATCAGCTGATATCTCAAAGTGCTGTACAGAAACCCAGCCTAAAACCCCAAACAGCAAGCAATGCATGTGAAAGAAGCACGGTGGCTAGGAAAAACTCCCTAGGAAAAACTCTCTAGAAAGGCCAAAAACCTAGGAAGAAACCTAGAGAGGAACCAGGCTATGAGGGGTGGCCAGTCCTCTTCTGGCTGTGCAGGGTGGATATTAAAACAGAACATGGTCAAGATGTTAAAATGTTCATTAATGACCAGCATGGTCAAATAATAATAATCATAGTAGTTGTCGAGGGTGCAACAAGCACGTCCGGTGAACAGGTCAGGGTTCCATAGCCGCAGGCAGAACAGTTGAAACTGGAGCAGCAGCACGGCCAGGTGGACTGGGGACAGCAAGGAGTCATCATACCAGGTAGTCCTGAGGCATGGTCCTAGGGCTCAGGTCCTCCGAGAGAAAGACAGAAAGAGAGAATTAGAGAGAGCATATTTAAATTCACACAGGACACCGGATAAGACAAGAGAAATACTCCAGATGTAACAGACTGACCCTAGCCCCCCGACACAAACTACTGCAGCATAAATACTGGAGGCTGAGACAGGAGGGATCAGAAGACACTGTGGCCCCATCCGATGATACCCCCGGACAGGGCCAAACAGGCAGGATATAACCCCACCCACTTTGCCAAAGCACAGCCCCCACACCACTAGAGGGATGTCTCCAACCACCAACTTACCGTCCTAAGACAAGGCCGAGTATAGCCCACAACGATCTCCGCCATGGCACAACCCAAGGGGGGGGGGGCGCCAGCCCAGACAGGAAGACCACGTCAGTGACTCAACCCACTCAAGTGACGCACCCCTCCCATGGACGGCATGGAAGAACACCAGTAAGCCAGTGACTCAGCCCCTGTAAAAGGGTTAGAGGCAGAGAATCCCAGTGGAAAGAGGGGAACCGGCAAGGCAGAGACAGCAAGGGCGGTTCGTTGCTCCAGCCTTTCCGTTCACCTTCACACTCCTGGGCCAGACTATACTTAATCATAGGACCTACTGAAGAGATAAGTCTTCAGTAAAGACTTAAAGGTTGAGACTGAGTCTGCGTCTCTCACATTGGTAGGCAGACCATTCCATAAAAATGGAGCTCTATAGGAGAAAGCCCTACCTCCAGCCGTTTGCTTAGAAATTCTAGGGACAATTAGGAGGCCTGCGTCTTGTGATCGTAGCGTACGTGTAGGTATGTACGGCAGGACCAAATCGGAAAGATAGGTAGGAGCAAGCCCATGTAATGCTTTGTAGGTTAGCAGTAAAACCTTGAAATCAGCCCTTGCCTTAACAGGAAGCCAGTGTAGGGAGGCTAGCACTGGAGTAATATGATCAAATTTGTTGGTTCTAGTCAGGATTCTAGCAGCCGTATTTAGCACTAACTGAAGTTTGTTTAGTGCTTTATCCGGGTAGCCGGAAAGTAGAGCATTGCAGTAGTCCAGCCTAGAAGTAACAAAAGCATGGATTAATTTTTCTGCATCATTTTTGGACAGAAAGTTTCTGATTTTTGCAATGTTACGTAGATGGAAAAAAGCTGTCCTTGAAACAGTCTTGATATGTTCTTCAAAAGAGAGATCAGGGTCCAGAGTAACGCCGAGGTCCTTCACAGTTTTATTTGAGACGACTGTACAACCATCCAGATTAATTGTCAGATTCAACAGAAGATATCTTTGTTTCTTGGGACCTAGAACAAGCATCTCTGTTTTGTCCGAGTTTAAAAGTAGAAAGTTTGCAGCCATCCACTTCTTTATGTCTGAAACACAGGCTTCTAGCGAGGGCAATTTTGGGGCTTCACCATGTTTCATTGAAATGTACAGCTGTGTGTCGTCCGCATAGCAGTGAAATTGAACATTATGTTTTCGAATGACATCCCCAAGAGGTAAAATATATAGTGAAAACAATAGTGGTCCTAAAACGGAACATTGAGGAACACCGAAATTTACAATTGATTTGTCAGAGGACAAACCATTCACAGAGACAAACTGATATCTTTCCGACAGATAAGATCTAAACCAGGCCAGAACTTGTCCATGTAGACCAATTTGGGTTTCCAATCTCTCCAAAAGAATGTGGTGATCGATGGTATCAAAAGCGGCACTAAGATCTAGGAGCACGAGGACAGATGCAGAGCCTCGGTCTGACGTCATTAAAAGGTCATTTACCACCTTCACAAGTGCAGTCTCAGTGCTAGGATGGGGTCTAAAACCAGACTGAAGCGTTTCGTATACATTGTTTGTCTTCAGGAAGGCAGTGAGTTGCTGTGCACCAGCTTTTTCTAAAATTTTTGAGAGGAATGGAAGATTCGATATAGGCCGATAGTTTTTTTTATAATTTCTGGATCAAGATTCGGCTTTTTCAAGAGAGGCTTTATTACTGCCACTTTTAGTGAGCTTGGTACACATCCGGTGGATAGAGAGCCATTTATTATGTTCAACATAGGAGGGCCAAGCACAGGAAGCAGCTCTTTCAGTAGTTTAGTTGGAATAGGGTCCAGTATGCAGCTTGAGGGTTTGGAGGCCATGATTATTTTCATCATTGTGTCAAGAGATATAGTACTAAAACACTTTAGTATCTCCCTTGATCCTAGGTCCTGGCAGAGTTGTGTAGACTCAGGACAATGGAGCTTTGGAGGAATACCCAGATTTAAAGAGGAGTCTGTAATTTGCTTTCTAATGATCATGATCTTTTCCTCAAAGAAGTTCATAAATGTATTACTGCTGAAGTGAAAGCCATCCTCCATTTGCGAAGGCTGCTTTTTAGTTAGCTTTGCGACAGTATCAAAAAGAAATTTCGGATTGTTCTTATTTTCCTCAATTAAGTTGGAAAAATAGGATGATCGAGCAGCAGTGAGGGCTCTTCGATACTGCACGGTACTGTCTTTCCAAGCTAGTCGGAAGACTTCCAGTTTGGTGTGGCGCCATTTCCGTTCCAATTTTCTGGAAGCTTGCTTCAGAGCTCGTGTATTTTCTGTATACCAGGGAGCTAGTTTCTTATGACAGATGTTTTTAGTTTTTAGGGGTGCAACTGAATCTAGGGTATTGCGCAAGGTTAAATTGAGTTCCTCGGTTAGGTGGTTAACTGATTTTTGTCCTCTGACGTCCTTGGGTAGGCAGAGGGAGTCTGGAAGAGCATCAAGGAATCTTTGGGTTGTCTGAGAATTTATAGCATGACTTTTAATGCTCCTTGGTTGGGGTCTGAGCAGATTATTTGTTGCGATTGCAAACGTAATAAAATGGTGGTCCGATAGTCCAGGATTATGAGGAAAAACATTAAGATCCACAACATTTATTCCATGGGACAAAACTAGGTCCAGAGTATGACTGTGGCAGTGAGTAGGTCCAGAGACATGTTGGACAAAACCCACTGAGTCGATGATGGCTCCGAAAGCCTTTTGGAGTGGGTCTGTGGACTTTTCCATGTGAATGTTAGTCACCAAAAATTAGAATATTATCTGCTATGACTACAAGATCCGATAGGAATTCAGGGAACTCAGTGAGGAACACTGCATATGGCCCAGGAGGCCTGTAAACAGTAGCTATAAAAAGTGAGTGAGTAGGCTGCATAGATTTCATGACTAGAAGCTCAAAAGACGAAAACGTCATTGTTTTTTTTTTTTGTAAATTGAAATTTGCTATTGTAAATGTTAGCAACACCTCCGCCTTTGCCGGATGCACGGGGGGTATGGTCACTAGTGTAACCAGGGGGTGAGGCCTCATTTAACACAGTAAATTCATCAGGCTTAAGCCATGTTTCAGTCAGGCCAATCACATCAAGATTATGATCAGTGATTAGTTCATTGACTATAACTGCCTTGGAAGTGAGGGATCTAACATTAAGTAACCCAATTTTGAGATGTGAGGTATCACAATCTCTTTCAATAATGGCAGGAATGGAGGAGGTCTTTATACTAGTGAGATTGCTAAAGCGAACACCGCCATTTTTAATTTTGCCCAACCTAGATCGAGGCACAGACACGGTCTCAATGGGGAAAGCTGAGCTGACTACGCTGACTGTGCTAGTGGCAGACTCCACTAAGCTGGCAGGCTGGCTAACAGCCTGCTGCCTGGCCTGCACCCTATTTCATTGTGGAGCTAGAGGAGTTAGAGCCCTGTCTATGTTCGTAGATAAGATGAGAGCACCCCTCCAGCTAGGATGGAGTCCGTCACTCCTCAACAGGCCAGGCTTGGTCCTGTTTGTGGGTGAGTCCCAGAAAGAGGGCCAATTATCTACAAATTCTATCTTTTGGGAGGGGCAGAAAACCGTTTTCAACCAGCGATTGAGTTGTGAGACTCTGCTGTAGAGCTCATCACTCCCCCTAACTGGGAGGGGGCCAGAGACAATTAATCGATGCCGACACATCTTTCTAGCTGATTTACACGCTGAAGCTATGTTGCGCTTGGTGACCTCTGACTGTTTCATCCTAACATCGTTGGTGCCGACGTGGATAACAATATCTCTATACTCTCTACACTCGCCAGTTTTAGCTTTAGCCAGCACCATTTTTAGATTAGCCTTAACGTCGGTAACCCTGCCCCCTGGTAAACAGTGTATGATCGCTGGATGATTAGTTTTAAGTCTAATCCTGTGGGTAATGGAGTCGCCAATGACTAGGGTTTTCAATTTGTCATAGCTAATGGTGGGAGCCGTCGGCGTCTCAGACCCCACAACGGGAGGAGTAGAGACCAGAGAAGTCTCGGCCTCCGACTCCGACTCGCTTAATGGGGAGAACCGGTTGAAAGTTTCTGTCGGCTGAATAAGCGACACCGGTTGAGCATTCCTACAGTGTTTCCCTCCAGAAGCCATGAGAAAGTTGTCCGGCTGCGGGGACCGTGCGAGGGGGTTTATACTAACATTACTATCTGTACTTACTGGTGGCACAGACGCTGTTTCATCCTTTCCTACACTGAAATTACCCTTGCCTAACGATTGCGTCAGAAGCTGGGCTTGCAGCACAGCTATCCTTGCCGTAAGGCGATCGTTCTCCTGTATATTATAAGTACAACGACTGCAATTAGAAGGCATCATGTTAATGTTACTTAGCTTCGGCTGTTTGAAGTCCTGACGAACCATGTCCAGATAAAACCTCCGGGGTGAAAAAGTTGAATGAAAAAAGTTGAGTGAGGGAAAAAGTAAAAATATACGGTAATGAAAAAGTAAAAATCCGTCAGGTAGCAAAGTAAGATCGGCAACAAAATGCATAGCAGCGTAAACAAGTCTGCAAGTTGTGACCGGAAACAGGTGACCGGAAAACCGGAAACATGTGTGTTTATACTGATGACCGCTAGCAATGGTTTGCTGACTGATAGCTGGTAGGTAGTTAGCTGGCTAGCTTCAGTTGAGGGATTCCAGATCCGAAGTAAATAGAAATACTTTAGAAAAAAACAGATCCACGCCACATTGGGTGAGGCGGGTTGCAGGAGAATATTTAAAAGTTGAGGTTTAGGAAAATATTTTAAAAAGATATGTGAAGAAAAAAATGTAAAAAGATATATACAAGGGACACGACAGGACAAAGACGTCTGACTGCTACGCCATCTTGGATTCAGAATTACTGGGTGAATACTCACCTTAGGTGTCCCATGCCACAGGCAGTGCATTGCGACTCTAGCTCCATCGTGGGTGTGGGCCATATACAACAGACTCCCTTATCGACCCAATCATTTCCTGTTAAGTTACATGATCAAAATGGTTTTAGAAACATGGTAGGATTCCCTCAGTAATTTCTACAGTCATTGCTGGTTCTACTTACAGTCCTTTGTTTGGCTGTGGCATGCAGGGTAAAGTCCAGAAACACTTTGTGCACCAGAGAATGTTTGATCACAGCCTCTCTACGGGAGAAGATAACATGGACAGAAATCAAAAGCAGTATTGTGATTTATTTGAACGTTTCCTGTGTGCAGAGTGAATGGTTAGAGGTGTGTGTGCTCAATAATACTCACTTTGTGGCCATGGATCAGTTTCATTTCCTCAAAAATGCCATTAACCTTGTCTGGGTTAGCCTCCAGCACCTCTAGCGTGGGGCACACTGCCTACTGGGAACAAACAAACTGTCAGTCACATTCTGCATATCATCCACACCAGCAGATATTCAGGGACAAGAAATCGGAAAGAGGATTTCTTGGTAACGTGATTATCAAGACTTTCACTGAACTAGAGAGGTGTTGGAGAACTCCAGTACTGCTTAGAACTCCACTTTGCTACAGTGCAGTGGGAGAGGTGTTGGAGGTGTCCTGACCTTGAAGACTTGGAATGTGGTTCCGTAGAGCTCCTCTGTGAGCATGAGTCTGAGGATAGCCTTTTCGTTGTAAGCATACTCCACCACCGACAACACATCAGAGTGACACAGCATCTGTCTCACTTTTCCCTTGAAGCCCACCATCACACCTGCAACCTGCTCTTCGCTCCTGTGGGACACGATACACATACCAGACGTCAGATTTTCCATTCAGAAACCGGGATTACTTATTTCATCTGTAAACCTCACTGCATGCCAGATAAACTAGTAGTGAGAAGAGACTCAATCAAATGAGGACCTTTATATTCATCCTACAAGATATGTCTTCATACTGGGATAGCATGTCCCCATCCTTTTTAATATCTGAACCATGAATCAGATTATAGTCAAAACAGCTGGTATCTTCAGCCAAGGTCAGGATTACAGTGAAGGTTACAATGAGTGGAGTTTTGAATTATTGACTTGATTTCCCCATGTCAATGTCTAAGCAAATGATCAGGGAATTCAACCACAGACTAGATCAAGCTGCATGGCATTATTCATTTGAAATGCGATCATGAAGGTCTACTGTTGAATCATGTACAGATTTAATCAACAAGATTACCCTTATTTTGTTTTGACTATTTTGGCCAGCTTTCCTGCCAGGATCTAATGCTAATGTCAGCATAAGATCGGATGATATGAAAATACTACCTGTATTGCTAGTGCTACGACTTTATGTATATGCAACATTTGAGGTGGCAAAAGGCTCACTTACCCATACATTAAAAACTTCTTTACAATATTTCTGGCATACTTTGATTTACTCAGGTCGACTATATCATCTACGGAACAGGACAACATTATTGAGATACAGAGCATTGTGATTGGCACGAGAAAAACAACTGATTCATTGCTGACTTACCTAGTTAAATCAAGGTTAAATTAAAATTAAAATAAATACTCAGAACAACAACAGAACAAACTACTGACCTTTGAGTTAATCAAAAACCTTGTCTTTGCTTGTTTCCAGACTGGATTAAACACTGGAGGACTCTGGAGTCGTGGGCAAATGCTATCTGAATAAGAAAAAAAAAGTTAACTTTATCTGCAAACTTGAGTTGAGCATTTGGATGTCATGCACTGAAAACTAATTTGAATAAGTATTGTGCTCAACTGTTTTATAGTATTCAAGTATTGACAGTCATTGTCTGTCCAAGCATTTCAGTGGATGGCAAATTCTCTATTGTAAGTGATGGAGAACTGCACACTGTCAAGAAAAAAAATGAATAAATCCAAAACGGAGGCTTGAATGCAAAATAGAGATGTGCTATACAGCAGATAAAACGTTGACTTATGGGTGGTCATCTTGAACTTAGTCTTCTCCAGACAGAATGCAGGTGGATGTTCTATTTAAAAACTCTCCACTCATTAGGCATGAGTGAAGAATTGTTTTTGAAGTGTTTCATATAGGTGGTATAGTGCCTCTTATTGGTGTTTTTTGTTCAGGAATTTCTGTGGAGTCCCATTTCCTATAGTCTTCTCAAACATCTTGCCTTTTTCTCCACTGTGTGGTTTGAATGGCCTTTTTCCTGTTGGTTTGGTCCCAGGTTTACTTGTACCTTCCGAAAAGAATTTGTAGATAGTCAGTTAGGCCTATAAGTTATTTTATCCCGGGCATCATTAAACCAATATTGAACGTTAATAGTGTCATGACGTTGGCCTGTGGGTAAGATTTATGCCCTCTCCCCCCCCATAAATACCTTTCTCCCTTCCCCTCTCTCTCTGACCCTACTGAAGGACCTTTGAACAGGGCTCCGGGCAGCCGAGCGGAAATGGAGGAAAACTCGCCTCCCTGCGGACCTGGCATCCTTTCACTCCCTCCTCTCTACATTTTCCTCTTCTGTCTCTGCTGCTAAAGCCACTTTCTACCACTCTAAACTCCAAGCATCTGCCTCTAACCCTAGGAAGCTCTTTGCTACCTTCTCCTCCCTCCTGAATCCCCCTCCCCCCCCCCCTCCTCCCTCTCTGCGGATGACTTCGTCAACCATTTTGAAAAGAAGGTTGACGACATCCGATCCTCGTTTGCTAAGTCAAACGACACCGCTGGTCCTGCTCACACTGCCCTACCCTGTGCTTTGACCTCTTTCTCCCCTCTCTCTCCAGATGAAATCTCGCGTCTTGTGACGGCCGGCCGCCCAACAACCTGCCCACTTGACCCTATCCCATCCTCTCAAGACCATTTCCGGAGACCTTCTCACCTCGCTCATCAACTCATCCTTGACCGCTGGCTACGTCCCTTCCGTCTTCAAGAGAGCGAGAGTTGCACCCCTTCTGAAAAAACCTACACTCGATCCCTCCGATGTCAACAACTACAGACCAGTATCCCTTCTTTCCTTTCTCTCCAAAACTCTTGAACGTGCCGTCCTTGGCCAGCTCTCTTGCTATCTCTCTCAGAATGACCTTCTTGATCCTAATCAGTAAGGTTTCAAGACTGGGCATTCAACTGAGACTGCTCTTCTCTGTGTCACGGAGGCTCTCCGCACTGCTAAAGCTAACTCTCTCTCCTCTGCTCTCATCCTTCTAGACCTATCTGCTGCCTTTGATACTGTGACCCATCAGATCCTCCTCTCCACCCTCTCCGAGCTGGGCATCTCCGGCGCGGCCCACGCTTGGATTGCGTCCTACCTGACAGGTCGCTCCTACCAGGTGGCGTGGCGAGAATCTCTCTCCGCACCATGTGCTCTCACCACTGGTGTCCCCCAGGGCTCTGTTCTAGGCCCACTCCTATTCTCGCTATACACCAAGTCACTTGGCTCTGTCATATCCTCACATGGTCTCTCATATCATTGCTATGCAGATGACACACAATTAATCTTCTCCTTTCCCCCTTCTGACAACCAGGTGGCGAATCGCATCTCTGCATGTCTGGCAGACATATCAGTGTGGATGACGGATCACCACCTCAAGCTGAACCTCGGCAAGACGGAGCTGCTCTTCCTCCCGGGGAAGGACTGCCCGTTCCATGATCTCGCCATCACGGTTGACAACTCCCTTGTGTCCTCCTCCCAGAGTGCTAAGAGCCTCGGCGTGACCCTGGATAACACCCTGTCGTTCTCCACTAACATCAAGGCGGTGACCCGATCCTGTAGGTTCATGCTCTACAACATTCGCAGAGTACGACCCTGCCTCACACAGGAAGCGGCGCAGGTCCTAATCCAGGCACTTGTCATCTCCCGTCTGGATTACTGCAACTCGTTGTTGGCTGGGCTCCCTGCCTGTGCCATTAAACCCCTACAACTCATCCAGAACGCCGCAGCCCGTCTGGTGTTCAACCTTCCCAAGTTCTCTCACGTCACCCCGCTCCTCCGCTCTCTCCACTGGCTTCCAGTCGAAGCTCGCATCCGCTACAAGACCATGGTGCTTGCCTACGGAGCTGTGAGGGGAACGGCACCTCCGTACCTTCAGGCTCTGATCAGGCCCTACACCCAAACAAGGGCACTGCGTTCATCCACCTCTGGCCTGCTCGCCTCCCTACCTCTGAGGAAGCACAGTTCCCGCTCAGCCCAGTCAAAACTGTTCGCTGCTCTGGCACCCCAATGGTGGAACAAGCTCCCTCACGACGCCAGGACAGCGGAGTCAATCACCACCTTCCGGAGACACCTGAAACCCCACCTCTTTAAGGAATACCTGGGATAGGATAAAGTAATCCTTCTAACCCCCCCTTAAAAGATTTAGATGCACTATTGTAAAGTGGTTGTTCCACTGGATATTATAAGGTGAATGCACCAATTTGTAAGTCGCTCTGGATAAGAGCGTCTGCTAAATGACTTAAATGTAAATGAATCAAATCAAATTTATTTATATAGCCCTTCTTACATCAGCTGATATCTCAAAGTGCTGTACAGAAACTCAGCCTAAAACCCCAAACAGCAAGCAATGCAGGTGTAGAAGCACGGTGGCTAGGAAAAACTCCCTAGAAAGGCCAAAACCTAGGAAGAAACCTAGAGAGGAACCAGGCTATGAGGGGTGGCCAGTCCTCTTCTGGCTGTGCCGGGTGGAGATTATAACAGCACATGGCCAAGTTGAATAGCCTTTGTTAAATATAGAGAGTCTGGGAACATCAAACAAGTGGGAGGAAAGGAACCATATTTTGGTAATAGAACCAGTTGGAAATATACCAGGTACTTAATGAGTATGGATGTCAGTTCGGTTGTCATCTGAGACATTATGACTGATGACAGGACGACATAAACTGTACCTGGGAAAGTCTACACATTCTAGTTATCAGATTCACATGGAATTGTTGTGCAATTTAAATGTTTGATATTGAAACTGTTTGTTAGGAGATTAAATGTAATTTTAGCTTCCAAATGAGAGAATTGGGTTTTCATAAGGAAAGAGCCCTGACCAATCAGTGGCCCGCCCCTGTGAAGAGACAGGGGTTATAAATGATGAAACACACCCTTCTCCCCTCGCCACTATATAAGTCAGTGACAAAATGTAACCGGTCTGTTCCGGGTACGTGAGGTCTGCAGCCTCTGCGTTAAAAGGACACACATGTCAAGTACAGAACTAAGCCAACCTCAGCGTGAGCTTTGGTTGCGAATGGTATGAACTTTGAACCCTTATTCACTAAGGGTTCAAAGAAGAAGTGATACTTCTGTAGTGAATACTAGCCGTTGAGTTAGCAGCGGCCGCTGTAGACGTGGGCTAGGAAAGGACAGACGATGTACCCAGTCTAACACACAACGAAGATACTACAACGTATCCATTTTACCACCAGTGACATTCTTCCGAGGACAGGAAGATCTCTGTTGGCCAACCTGGCCAGCATCTACGACCAACCTACCGAAGCGCAGCTCAGAGTAAATATTTATTGCATTTTCCTTTTCCAAATGGGCGGTAATTTAGAAAGCATACGATACTGTATTTACAATAGCATTGCTGCTTTCTGTGTTCCTCAGTCTTCCCACTCTTTCATTCAAGCCCAACCCCCTTTCTTTGTGTAACAAGCCGCCATGCCGGTTTAGCCCACTAGGGCACATTCTCCTATCATTTCCTTGTAACCATATCTGTTTGTTATACATTTCTGTGAATTATTTAGTTAGTAAATAAATTATTTTAAGACAATTGATGTATGGATGACTCATAGTGAAGACTGGGTTCGTGCATATAACCAACAATTTACGACGTTTGGAATGAGATTGACGTGAGGTAAACTAACATCATTAAAGGAGACTAATCGATCAGATACTAATATCTGAAAGTTATATTAGGAAAATTATAACTTTGTAATCTGAATATTTTCCTTGGTGCCCCGACCTTCTAGTTAATTACATTTACATTTTACATTTTAGTCATTTAGCAGACGCTCTTATCCAGAGCGACTTACAGTAGTGAATGCATACATTTCATACATTTTTTTTTCTGTGCTGGCCCCCCGTGGGAAACGAACCCACAACCCTGGTGTTGCAAACACCATGCTCTACCAACTGAGCTACAGGGAATAATAATAATAATAATAATTGCAGAGTTATTTGATAAACATGTCTTCCGTTTTAATGATGCCAAAGACACGACAATAGTATTACTACTTCTACCACTAACATTACCACACACAAAAACAATTCATTACCTTTTCCGTTCTGTATGAACTTCTTGCCATCTTTTGGGGAAACGGGTTTATTTTTAGGTTCCATTCTCAAGAACTGACTATTTAAAAGAAAGGGAGACAAACCGCATGATCAGTAGGTAGTTGCAGCTTACATTATTTACTAATCATAGTTCCAGCTTGTATACTGCATGTGTTGTGTTTTCCAGTTAAATACAGAAGCAGTACATAGCTAGCTAGCGTTCAGCTGACTTGCTACCAACCCTGGCAGGCCAGAGAGAACTGAACAGATAAGGTATGATGTGCAATAACGATACATTTTTCACTGACAAAAGAAACATGCCAACAATATTACTTGAACATTTTCCTACACATCAGATAGAATACACACGGTTACCTACCTTCCCATGCATTCTGAACATAACGATTTAAGGCATGAGCCTTCCAATCAGAAAACGTCCTGACTGCCGTAAAATGCATAGGATGTTTTTGATTGGGACAATACTATAACAATACGTATACGGCCCTTTGGCTCTTGCAGACCTGTAGCATAGAACATTTATGATATATTTGTGGTTAGAGAAATAACTGTGATATACGTACTGTAAATGTAGTCACGGCTCTATCTATCCCCTGAATAGGCGAATGACTTCAGGAAACAGCAGAGGGAGCACCCCCCTATCCACATCGAAGGGATAGCAGTGGAGAAGGTGGAACAATCAAGAGCATCCTGTCGAGTTGTATCACAGCCTGGTACGGCAACTCCACTGCCCTTCAACCGCGAGCCTCTCCAGAGGATAGTGCGGTCTGCACAACGCATCACCGGGGGCAAACTACCTGCCCTCCAGGACACCTACAGCACCTGATGTCACAGGAAGGCCAAAAAGATCATCAAGGACAACAACCACCCGAGCCACTGCCTGTTCACACCGCTATCATCCAGAAGGCGAGGTCAGTACAGGTCCAAACAAAACTGGGACCGAGAGATTGAGAAACAGCTTCTATCTCAAGGCCATCAGACTGCTAAACAGCAGTCACTATCGCAGAGAGGCGGCTGCCTACATTGAGACCCAATCACTGGACACTTTAATCAATGGATCACTAGTCACTTTAAACAATGCCACTTTAATAATGTTTACATATCTTACATTACTCATATCACATGTATATACTGTATTTTATACCATCTACTGCACCTTGCCTATGCCACTCGGTCATCGCTCATCCGTATACTTTTATGTACATATTCTCACTCACCCCTTTAGATGTCTGTGTGTATTAGGTAGTTGTTGGGGAATTGTTAGATTACTTGTTAGATATTACTGCACTGTTGGAACTAGAAGCACAAGCATTTTGCTACACTCGCATTAACATCTGCTAACTATGTGTATGTGATCAATAACATTTGATTTGATGTAGTCATGGCTCCATCTATCCCCTGAATAGCCCAAGTCACTCACCATTTTGTTTCCCCCTATCCAGTCCCTTCAAACTGAGGTAAGAGCTAACGAGCCAGGGAACGAACTGGAACCAGATCTTAGTTGATTAGAAGTAATGGGAGCTTATTGTTATGGATAACACACGTTTGTTGGTTTTGTATTACAGGTTAACAAACATATTTATCTCTTTAGTACATTGGTACTGCAGATCCCCTTCTTTCCACTTGATGTCCCTGTACACTCTATAATGCATGACATGTATAGCTTTGGCTACTCATAGCTATGATTATATGAAATAAACATATTATAATGTACATTCAAAGTTCTTTCATGGACATGTTTTAAACTGTGGTTTTATGGTGAAGGACATGGAACTTGATTGAAGTGGTGGTGATCACTTCAGGCATGTCTTTGAAAGGAAAATGCATTTTTACCCAAAGAAACAAAGTCAAACTCCTGTTGGATGGAACTATGTGCTTTCTTAAAAGGGGATATTTCTTTGACTACACTACTGATCCTACAGGGCACTTCAGGTGTACTTTACCAAGCCTATAGTCCCGGTGCTTGTGCCCTGCCCGCCTGCCACAGTGGCACTGGCTCTACTCAGTAGGGTCTGTCCACACTGCATTGTCTGGAGGCTCTTACACCAACAGCCAACCAGGTACTCTAAACAGGCGGACAGAGAGAGGTGTAGTCCAGGCAACATAGCACATTAGGCAAGTAGGAAATAACAATACTACCATATACCTGCTTCTACCAAAGGCTGTATTCGTTGAAAGGATATGAAGAGATTATTAGCGTCTGCTATGGACCTGCTATGGACAAAAATGTATGCAACCACTACCTTAAGTTGCTCTGGATAAGAGTGTCTGCCAAAGTGTAAATGTATGGAGCAACATTACAGAAGTCTCCATACAGAGAGAAGAATAAGATATGACTGTGGATCCAAACAGCAGGATTCTTTAGCTCTAAACTGTTGCCAGATTTGAAGCCTGACTGATCAATGACTGCTGTGATGTGAATGTCGTACCTCTGCCTGGTAGAAATGAAAAGAAAACACTGTAATCTCAGCATAATTTCCCCCATTCCATTTCTATAGTACAGGCACTGTCCTTCTCCGGCTTACCTCATGTTGGCTATGAACTGGACAGTTCCTGACAGTCTCTCACCTTGCCAAACAGAGAGGTCTGGAAGAGACAGTGGACCTGGTACCAGTGAGTCAGAGGTTCACTAGGAGCAGTGTACAGCCACACTGTCATCCTGCAGAGAGAAAAGTAATCTGTATGCTCTACACATGTTGTATTTGGCGCAAATGACAAAGTTTGATTTGAAAAGACTCCCTGTGATTTTACATTGACAGGAAACCCGCTAGGCTGGGTTCATAGCCCAGTTCCAGTAGGACCTGGAGCTGTGGGTGGCTGATTACATTGGCATATCGCAGTTTTGGGGGAAACATCTAACTCCCTACAGTTCTACACATTTTGCCATGGGACAGAGAGAAAAATGTGCAATGTTATAGCTAATCTCATGCTATTCTACACATTTTGCCACGAGGCTGAGAGAAATTAGCATTTTTAGAGCTAATTTCCTGCTATTCTACTTTTATTTATTTTTTGTTTTGGAGCTCATTTCCTGTAATTAATTTGTATTTTTTTGCCATTGCTCATGTGTTGTTTTTTTCTCTCACCAGAAGCTGGAGCGTCCATGGTGCTCGATGTAGAGCTGATCGTCAGTGAAGGGAGCCAGATGCATGTCACTATAGGTTGGTAACATACCTGAACAGGTAAAGAGAAGAAGTGAAACATTTCATCAGCAAAACAAAACCAGAGATGTTCTAATAATGCCCCCTTGATAGACTTTCACAAAACTATTCACAGGTTGATGGCAGCATGGGAAATGGCATCTCTTTCCATGTTGGAACTGAACCAAATATTGTCTATTCTATTGACAAGATAGTCGAGGGACCACTCTAACAATGGAAATACATGTTCTCAAAGACGGAAGGCAAGCGAGATCAGGTGGGACCATTCTAGCCAATGAGAGGGAAGATACGCATGTGAATAACTGACCATAGAGATTGATGACTCATCTTTGTATCTGTATGGTGGAATCCCTCACTGGCGATGTCCATGCTAAAACGGGTTATATCCAGGAAAAGTCCTCTATCTCTATGACAACAGGCACAATTCGGATATAAAGTTGCTGCAATGCCACGTGAGTCCACTTATATCAATGCATTTGTAAAAACCTAACCATTATGAAACTTCTATTCCATCAAATCCCAAGTCCCTTGTAGCAAATGAGCAATTCATTTTTTTGGACCAAATTCAACACACTCATTGACCTCAATACAAAAATTCCTCACTTTGTAGGCATGTTTTCGTGGACAGGTTTTGGGTGGAGTAAAACCTCTCGCTTTACCTCTTCCTCTCTGACTGAACTGACCCATGGGTTTGAGCCACTTCCTCTCGTTCAGCAGCATGTAGACAATAGGCTCTGAGATGATCACAGGGCCAACCGCACCAGCATATGGTCTCACAAGGGGTCTGAGGATCTCATCTCGGTACCTAATGGCAGTCAGGCTACCTCTGGCGTGGAGGGCTGTGTGGCCCCAAAGAAATGCCACCCCACATCATGACTGACCCACCGCCAAACCGGTCATGCTGGAGGATGTTGCAGGCAGCAGAACGTTCTCCACGGCGTGTCCAGACTCTGTCACGTCTGTCACGTGCTCTGTGTGAACCTGCTTTCATCTGTGAAGAGCACAGGGCGCCAGTGGCGAATTTGCCAATCTTGGTGTTCTCTGGCAAATGCCAAACGTCCTGCACGGTGTTGGGCTGTAAGCACAACCCCCACCTGTGGACGTCGGGCCCTCATACCACCCTCATGGAGTCTGTTTCTGACCGTTTGAGCAGACACATGCACATTTGTGGCCTGCTGGAGGTAATTTTGCAGGGCTCTGGCAGTGCTTCTCCTGCTCCTCCTTGCACAAAGGCGGAGGTAGCGGTCCTGATGCTGGGTTGTTGCCCTCCTACGGCCTCCTCCATGTCTCCTGATGTACTGGCCTGTCTCCTGGTAGAGCCTCCATGCTTTGGACACTATGCTGATAGACACAGCAAACCTTCTTGCCACAGCTCGCATTGATGTGACATCCTGGATGAGCTGCACTACCTGAGCCACTTGTGTGGGTTGTAGACTCCGTCTCATGCTACCACTAGAGTGAAAGCACCGCCAGCATTCAAAAGTGACCATAACATCAGCCAGGAAGCATAGGAACTGAGAAGTGGTCTATGGTCCCCACCTGCAGAACCACTCCTTTATTGGGGGTGTCTTGCTAATTGCCTATAATTTCCACCTGTTGTCTATTCCATTTGCACAACAGCATGTGAAATTTATTGTCAATCAGTGTTGCTTCCTAAGTGGACAGTTTGATTTCACAGAAGTGTGATTGACTTGGAGTTACATTGTGTTGTTTAAGTGTTCCCTTTTATTTTTTTGAGCAGTGTATATAAAACCATGTATTGCTGATGCTATGTATTGACCAATGAGAGGCTTTGAATCCACCGGTCGGCCGTATTGGCACTCCTCAGAAGACGCAGTCCTCCATAGGAATGAATCGAATTCTATAGTATTTTAATGTTTCAAGGACAAAATAACATGTATTTAAGTATGCATTAAGAGATCTGTAATATAATAAATGTGGCAAAAACGAATTCACAAATATTTTTTTCAATGTTGAGGGAGTGCCAAAACAAAGCCCGCTTTCAGTCAGCTTGTGTATAAATCAGGGGTGTAACTTTCACAGGGGACATGTCCCCCCCCTCATTCTAAAATTGCATTTTTGCCCCCCCCCAGTTTTATAATTGGAATGTGACACAAACTAGGCACCGGTGTGCTTTAGGACCATGCGGACGCCTCTGAGCGGTCGGGTGAAACTGTTTGGAGTGTTTATCTGACAATTTTTTATAATAAAACCAAAGTTGCGCTCCTGCTATAAATCATTGGTTGGTTCTCTCGGTGTAGTTCGTCATCCCAGAGAGTGGCAGCGCATCCTTCCTGTTTTTCCAGACTTTGGCCTGTGGAGTGTTCCTGTGAGGCTGTGTCCCATACACATGCATACTGACGCTGGCCAAGCGTCCACAGGGGTGGTCCCAGGCTCACACTATTTATATAGACCGCAGTTTAGGCCGACGGTTTGATAGGGATTCAGCCTGCTCAGAGAGACCATGCAACCACCCCAACATGAATACATTATGGAGGTCTGTAATTCTTTTGTATAGCGTTTGTCAACTGAATATAGGGTTCTGCTATTGGCCGATAAGCTGCAATGTGGAAGAAAATAAATAATAAGGGACCACAGGAGGCTGCTGAGGGGAGGATGGCTCATAATAATGGCCAGAACGGCGCAAATGGAATGGCATCAAACACCTGGAAACCATGTTTGATGTATTTGATACCAGTCATTACCACAAGCCCGTTCTCCCCAGTTAAGGTGCCACCTACCTCCTGTGGAAGGGACACATCTGGTTGCAGTCTAGAAACACCAGTAAAGCAGCAGAAATATAATAGTGTGAACTATGCCTGACTGCTAAGATAGAGGCCATCCATGAAAATATGTTCCCTTCACCCCCAAGCTGGTTTCTGGGCCAAGAGTAACCTCAAGTCATTATACCCTCAGAATTTCATGCTCTGTGTGCGAAGCAGGAGGTCCGTTTTATAGGGGCTGTTCTGTTCTGGAGGTGTGACTCTCTCAGATAGTGTTTCCAGGGCTGTGCGATTTATTTCTTTTTATTATTATTTCTATATATATTTTTTAATCAAGGGTTTGTTCTTGTCTCCATGTAGACACCATGAGGTTTGAGCAAGATGCGTTGACACAGGTAATTAGAACTGCGATAAGTGATTCACCATCTTTACCCAGGACTTATTGGGCCAAGCAATACAAATTACTTTTATTCACTGGTCAAAGCTCTAAGATTTTCCTTTCTCTTTCTAGGCTTAAGTGGTTTAAAGCTGCTGAAACAGCAAAAACATCAATCAGATTTCAAAGCAGCATAGAGCGTTCAATTATTACAACAGACCAATGACGGTATTGAAGTTAACACCTATTCATCATACAATACACACATTTGAGGAATTATTAAGAGTTCTGGTGCTATAGATTGAAAATGGTGCATGCTAAAGTGCAAAAGGATGCTAATTTATCATTTCCTTACACATTTCCTGGAAGGTTGATAGGAACATAATCGGATGCAGAAAAACAGACCCCTTTAGCACCTCTGCAAATTTGGCAACAGGACTGACCTCCACAGCATACACCCTCTTTGCTCCAGTCTGGATGACAAAGAAATATCAAGTACTATCTGAATACAAGAAGGAGCCAGACCTTTCATCTACATGCAGTAACAGACAATCAGGTTCTGGTTACTCTGACTTCAAGGACAAGGTAAGTCTCGTTTAGCAGAATGGCCTTTTGATATGTGGCTGTCCTCAAATAATCCTGCAGCGTATTCTGTTGTGATAGACAGCTGTAAAACTACATTGTAAAGGAGGAACGAGTTTAGTCACAACCTAGTACACCACCAGTAGGTGTCTCTGAGGGCCTGGTTGATTGGTACAGTAAAGCTACCTGGAAGTAATGCAGGGCAGAGGAGTCCTCTGTTCTCTGGTCAAACACAACCCAGTAGCCAGACAGCAGTCTATCTTCCCTTCTCAGCTGTCTGAACCGTTATCTTCCCTTCTCAGCTGTCTGAACCGTTATCTTCCCTTCTCAGCTGTCTGAACCGTTATCTTCCCTTCTCAGCTGTCTGAACCATTATCTTCCCTTCTCACTGTGTGTTCTGAACGGGCTCAGGCAGCCAACGGTTATGAGGAAAGACTGGGTTCCCACTCGACAACAATCTGTTTCCCTGGTGACTGAATTTGAAAACACAGACCCCATCACCTGTACTGGAGAGAACCCACAACAGACAGTTCATTCAAATACAAGATAAAGTCACTGTTTTCTGTCTCATTCATTGTCCTGAGTAATCTGCTCTGAGTCAGTTTAATTTGCACTGGGCCTTTTGTAAATGTGTCAGTAAAGGAACCATAATTATCAATGTCAGCCTTTATCTGAGGAAGGCCTTCAGTATACTCTGGCAGTGGACTGTGACACAAGGCTACTAATGTTTTAGTAGCACTATCTGATTCTGTGCAGCAGGAGGGAGGCAGAGAGCTATGGAGGCTAGTCCCTCTGTACCATATAGAAAACACCGTCTGGGTCCATACTGTCCAGCAGAACTCCATAGCTAGGGGGGACGAGGGGACACACACAGGTTGCACACAACAGGGAAATAAATATTCCAGACCTGTCAGCACAGCAGGTTCAGCGATCACACCGAGAAGTAAAATTGACATATGGGAAACTCTTGTACACATACATGGACTTTTCATAGACCAGATAGAGGACAATACATTGTTTATGTTTGTCTTTAGGGATAAAAAGGTAATTGGTCATTTTACTCAGAAATAAAGAGCGCATCATGATTTACTTAGGTTCAATATGTCTTATTGATTCTTCTCTTATGGAAAGCTAGTGAAATCATCAAATCAAATTGTATTTGTCACATACACATGTTTAGCAGATGTTATTGTGGGTGTATCAAAATGCTTGTGTTTCTAGCTCCAACAGTGCAGTAATATCTAACAATGCACACAATCTAAAGTAATTTGACATATTAGCTTGTTCTAGTTTCTTTCGTGCATACTTACCATCTTGAACAGTAAGCTCTGTCTCATCTAGGCCTGAGCTCAACTGTAGAGAAAGGCCTTGGTGTTGCCTCTGTTTGGCCACCTGTATCTCTCCCTGTACCTGGTCCTCATTCACAGAGAACAGATTGATGGAGAAACAGGTCATTTCTGAACTCCTCTCCATAGTTCCATCTGTAGCAACTCCTGTAATTAGGTTCTGCAGATGGGTCTGAGTTTGGTGGAGGTGGGAGGGGAATTATTACTGTATAACAACAAACAAAAATTAATACATTTTAGTTTAAATTTAGCTAATATACTGAACAAAGATATTAACACAATGTGGAAAGTGTTGGTCCCATGTTTCATGAGCTAAAATAAAAGTTCCCAGAAATGTTCCATACGCACAAAAAGTTATTTCTCTAAAATGTTGTGCACAAATTTGTTTACATCCCTGATAGTGAGCATTTCTTCTTTACCAAGATAAACCATCCATCTGACAGGTGTGGCATATCAGATGCACTTTGTGCTGGGGACAAAAAAGGCCACTTTAAAATGTGCAACACAATGCACATAATGTCCATTTATCTTCCATAAGCCGCCTCCAACGTCATTTTAGAGAATTTTGCCTCACAACTGCTGACCAAGTGTAACCACAAGCCCAGGACCTCCACATCCGGCTTCTTCACCTGCGGGATCATCTGAGACCAGCCACCTGGACAGTTGATGAAACTGTGGGTTTGTAAAATATCAACATAAAGCTAACATTCCAATAGCTCACTGGCCTGATATTTTTCAATAATCAGTTTCAATAAATTCAATTTTCTAAAGCTCTCCTAAAACTATTTGTTTTCTAAGGTGTTCATTACATGTTTATAAACCTGACTTCTGAAAACCAATTATGTGGACTTGTCAGGGTTTGCAATGTAGGCTTTTTTTGAGCATTTGTTGTGTTTTTAGATAATTGCATGTGAGGGAATTGTTTTCACACAATTCTGAAAAGATTGTTTTGAGTAATTAGAAGAAAATGCATGGCAAATATATTGTCAAACAAACATTAATTACATTTTCAACAATATTATAATAACACCAACATCTATACATGTCCAATTTCATAATGCTGTACAATCTCCCCAAAAAATTCTAAAATTTGATTTCTCACTGGAATATTTTTGAATGAGTTCATCTAAATTTTGACCTGTGACAACAAGCCTTGACCTGTGATGGCAATTCTCTTTATAACTTAGCTTATGATCGTACTTCCACTTCGGTTTGGTTCTGCTCATCATCTATTTCAAGACACTGAAGAAGAATAGCCTGTACACGCTCCATAAATACTGCAAATGTAAAAATGAATAGGATTCAAAACACATTTTAATTTACAATTCATGTCACAAGTAACAATCATATTTGGCTGAAGCAATCATCTGTGAGAAGGTAAGAGCACTAATACCTGAGAAATGTGGAAAGCATCCAGCTTGTTCTTGTGGCAAAGACAGGAAAGTTCCTGAAGATAATGTAGCAGAATATAAAAAAAATTGAAACTTCCACTGCTGAGACAAAAACCAACACAACCAACACTGAACACACAGTACAATCTCAGAGCAAAGAGACTCAACATTAACATCGACTGAAGATGCTGTGCTTCCACGTATTCCAGTCTTCCCTCAGCCCATTGATGGACTTCTACTGGCCTGTGCGCAGTCTCTGGCCAGAGATCCAACTACTTTTCTGCCAGCGTGATCTACTGCAGAGAAACATGCTGGAGATCAAGAGCAGTCTGGAGCTGATGGAGAAACTTCAGCAGCACATCTTTGGAGAGATGGACCATGTCCCAGCCTCTGTGACCATCCATCCAGTCTCCTACACGCTGGAGAAAGAGAGAGAGGGTTTTGCCCTGGCACTGGAGACTAAAGACTTCTCCCCAGAGGAGCTGTCTGTCAAGCAGGTGGGCAGGAAGCTGAGAGTCAGTGGGAAGACAGAGAAGAAGCAGGATGATGGGGAAGGCTCTTACTCTTACAGATGCCAGGAGTTCAGACAGGAATTTGGTCTGCCTGATGGGGTGAATCCTGAGACTGTCACCTGCTCCCTGGATCATGACTGGAAGCTCCACATCGAGGCTCCAAAGAATCCATCATCTGCTGAGGAGGTGGCTGAGAGAGTGGTGCCCATCAACTGTAGCCTGAATGTGAAGTTGCCACAATTCCTCAGCTCACAGGCAGAGGGCACCAACACAAACACTCAGAGGAATCAATATCTCTGCAAAAAGTTGATAGCCTAAAGACTGAACCTATTTTCACTTCAAATCTCATCTTTGAATTTTTGTCATGTTTTTTTTTATAACATTATCTCTGGAATTTTGTGTTCATATGTGTTGTTTTGTTACCCAATAAAATGTAAACTAAATGTATTTTTGTGTACCAATAAAAAGCACAAACAGTACTTATAACAGTTGTTTTGAGCTTATTTCACATACAATATTTCAGTCCAAGTCTTTGGCAAGTCATTGAAAAGGAAACACTGTAACCCTGACAAAGGTCTGTGAAAACCCAAATATGTTGTGTCATAGTCCTGATTTATATTCAGCCCTCTAGCGTCTCCTGCAAAAGGCTCAGTGGATTTAATCTGATGCCATGGTTTAGGAATACAGTAACACATTTTTCTCTTATGACATCTTCCCATATGTTCCTTAAAATGTATTGGCCATGGCAATAGTCTGTGTCCAGATCAAGTGCCCCTTTAAACAGTTAATTAACTTGGAGAAGTTGCTGGAAAAATCCCACAAATAGAATCTTAAAAGTTCTTGTAGAGTCAAATCGAGCATATTATTGCATTACAGATGGCGACTAATTATGCTACTCAATACACACTATGAATAATCTTTTGGTTGTGTGATCTTCTCTCTCAACAACCAAATAGCTATATTTAGAGACAGAGTAAGGAAGCAATGTCGTCAGTGGGGGTGTCAATTTCAGGGTCACATCCGACAAGAGCGTTGAGGGAAGTTAAATACTGACTAAAGCTATATTAATATATTTACTGCAAGTCATATCAGTAAGGGGAACAGATTGCTGAAGTGCACTTGTAATTCATTCTATGTCTGCATCACTCAAGGCAGAACCATATATTATATCTGTTATCTTCATAAGTACAGTGATATCAGGAATACTTTGGATTTGTTGTCAGGGGAAAAGGTTATTCAGGAACAGAAAATGGCAGCATGACAAAGCAGCTGTTGTAGATTCCTTTCTAACTTTGTAGGACGTTATGTGCCCCTGTGACTCCGACCTGCTTCTGTGGTCACTCTGTAAATAGAGCAAAGAGATATACCAGAGGCATTTGGCAGTCAGACTGCAGTATTACCAGGGGCTTGTTTTGGAGCATGACAGAAGTTGCGTAGTCATAACACTCTAACGTAGCAGGCAAATGGAATGCTACTGGAACTTTCCACTGGACAGGATAAAAGCTGTGAGCCTTAGTCTGCTCCGGACATAAGCTCTCAGAAACACACTCAGAGACGAGACCAACAGAGACCAGCAGAAACGACACAGAGTTGATTTGAAGATGCTTTGCCCCAGCATGATGCAGCCTTCCCTCAATCCAATGAGCCCAATGAGCCCCTTCATGGACTTCCACTGGCCCGTTCGCAGTCTCTGGCCAGAGACACGGCCTCTCTTCTTCCAGATGGAGCAGGAAATTATGCGAAATATGCAGGAGATGAGGCACAATATGGAATATATGCAACGACTGCACCAAAAGATTTTTGAAGACATTGAAGGCCCATTATCTTCAACTGAGTTCAAGCCCATCTCTTTCCAGATGGGAAAAGATAACAACCGTTTTGCACTGACACTGGACACTAAAGACTTCTCCCCAGAGGAGCTGTCTGTCAAGCAGGTGGGCAGGAAGCTGAGAGTCAGTGGGAAGACAGAGAAGAAGCAGGATGATGGAAAGGGCTCCTTCTCTTACAGATGCCAGGAGTTTAAACAGGAGTTTGATCTGCCTGAAGGTGTGAATCCTGAGACGGTCACCTGCTCTTTGAACGATGGACAGCTACAGATCCAGGCTCCAAAAGTGGTTGCTGTGACAGAAGGCAATGAGAGAGTGGTTCCTATCACTTGCTTACCTGCCATAACCTCACCCGGCGCCGCAGCTGAGAGCACTGCTGTAGAGGCAGAGCCCAAGAAGGACTGATTATGATGACTCTGTATCATGATATAAATAATACCATTAGCTTTATGGCTGGACAATAATATACAACTCCCATGAATACCAGTTAGTACAGACATCAGTGAATTATCTCGGGTAAATTGCTCTTTTGTCAAATTTGATAAATGCAATGTCAATAATTCTCAATGGCATGGAATGTAAAGCCAATGTTTATGCACATTCAATAAATGTATTTTTATTTTGTACAGTGTTTTGCCTTGTTTTATGTAATTTTGTTATACAAACCAGTATTTAGGTATGTTGCATTTGGGTAATTAATATTTTTCCATTTAAATCATGTCCCTGAGTGGGTATGATGGGTATGCTCTGGCCTGGTAAACTTGCCATTTCAATAGATGCCTTGAAAATCAAATAGTGGATCAAAAGACAGAGTTTGATTTCATGAAGAGTAATGTAGTTAAACAAAATGGTGTTAGAGTAATGTAGTTAAAAGGTTGTTAGGGTAGAAAATGTAACATCCAGTCAAATAAAAAATACCATAATAATATACTGCTCAAAATAATAAAGGGAACACTTAAACAACACATCCTAGATCCGAATGAAATAAATAATCTTATTAAATACTTTTTTCTTTACATAGTTGAATGTGCTGACAACAAAATCACACAAAAATAATCAATGGAAATCCAATTTATCAACCCATGGAGGTCTGGATTTGGAGTCACACTCAAAATTAAAGTGGAAAACCACACTACAGGCTGATCCAACTTTGATGTAATGTCCTTAAAACAAGTCAAAATGAGGCTCAGTAGTGTGTGTGGCCTCCACGTGCCTGTATGACCTCCCTACAACGCCTGGGCATGCTCCTGATGAGGTGGCCTCCTGAGGGATCTCCTCCCAGACCTGGACTAAAGCATCCGCCAAGTCCTGGACAGTCTGTGGTGCAACGTGGCGTTGGTGGATGGAGCGAGACATGATGTCCCAGATGTGCTCAATTGGATTCAGGTCTGGGGAACGGGCGGGCCAGTCCATAGCATCAATGCCTTCCTCTTGCAGGAACTGCTGACACACTCCAGCCACATGAGGTCTAGCATTGTTTTGCATTAGGAGGAACCCAGGGCCAACCGCACCAGAATATGGTCTTACAAGGGGTCTGAGGATCTCATCTCGGTACATAATGGCAGTCAGGCTACCTCTGGCGAGCACATGGAGGGCTGTGCGGCCCCCCAAAGAAATGCCACCCCACACCATGACTGACCCACCGCCAAACCGGTCATGCTGGAGGATGTTGCAGGCAGCAGAACGTTCTCCACGGCGTCTCCAGACTCTGTCACGTGTTCAGTGTGAACCTGCTTTCATCTGTGAAGAGCACAGGGCGCCAGTGGCGAATTTGCCAATCTTGGTGTTCTCTGGCAAATGCCAAACGTCCTGCACGGTGTTGGGCTGTAAGCAGAACCCCCACCTGTGGACGTCGGGCCCTCATACCACCCTCATGGAGTCTGTTTCTGACCGTTTGAGCAGACACATGCACATTTGTGGCCTGCTGGAGGTAATTTTGCAGGGCTCTGGCAGTGCTTCTCCTGCTCCTCCTTGCACAAAGGCGGAGGTAGCGGTCCTGCTGCTGGGTTGTTGCCCTCCTACGGCCTCCTCCACATCTCCTGATGTACTGGCCTGTCTCCTGGTAGCGCCTCCATGCTCTGGACACTACGCTGACAGACACAGCATACCTTCTTGCCACAGCTCGCATTGATGTGCCATCCTGGATGAGCTGCACTACCTGAGCCACTTGTGTGGGTTGTAGACTCCGTCTCATGCTACCACTAGAGTGAAAGCACCGCCAGCATTCAAAAGTGACCAAAACATCAGCCAGGACGCATAGGAACTGAGAAGTGGTCTGTGGTCCCCACCTGCAGAACCACTCCTTTATTGGGGGTGTCTTGCTAATTGCCTATAATTTCCACCTGTTGTCTATTCCATTTGCACAACATCATGTGAAATTTATTGTCAATCAGTGTTGCTTCCTAAGTGGACAGTTTGATTTCACAGAAGTGTGATTGACTTGGAGTTACATTGTGTTGTTTAAGTGTTCCCTTTTTTTGTTGTTGAGCAGTGTATGATCAGTCCTTATGTGAAATAGTGTTCTGTTGTTTCTCCTATGTGTCTGAGGTGCTGCCCTCTGTGTTGCTGCCCTCTGCCTGTGAGCTGAGGAATTGTGGCAACTTCACATTCAGGCTACAGTTGATGGGCACCACTCTCTCAGCCACCTCCTCAGCAGATGATGGATTCTTTGGAGCCTCGATGTGGAGCTTCCAGTCATGATCCAGGGAGCAGGTGACAGTCTCAGGATTCACCCCATCAGGCAGACCAAATTCCTGTCTGAACTCCTGGCATCTGTAAGAGTAAGAGCCTTCCCCATCATCCTGCTTCTTCTCTGTCTTCCCACTGACTCTCAGCTTCCTGCCCACCTGCTTGACAGACAGCTCCTCTAGGGAGAAGTCTTTAGTCTCCAGTGCCAGGGCAAAACCCTCTCTCTCTTTCTCCAGCGTGTAGGAGACTGGTTGGATGACCACAGAGGCTGGGACATAGTCCATCTCTCCAAAGATGTGCTGCTGATGTTTCTCCATCAGTTCCAGACTGCTCTTGATCTCCAGCATGTTTCTCTGCAGTAAATACCGCTGGCAGAGAAGAGGTTGGACCTCTGGCCAAAGACTGCGCACAGGCCAGTAGAAGTCCATCAAAGGGCTGAGGGAAGACTGGAATACTCGGGAGCACAGCATCTTCAGTCAATGTTAATGTTGAGTCCCCTTGCTCTGAGATTGTACCGTGTGTTCAGTGTTGGTTTCTGTCAAAGCAGTGGGAGTTTCACAGCTTTTATATTCTTCCACTTGGAGCTCCAGTGTCTTCAGGAACTTTCCTGTCTTTGCCTCAGTTCTCCACTGGGTGTCACCGTGCATAGGAGTAATTTTCTACATTTGGACATTCAGTAATAGAATAGACAGTGCACATATTTCGTCCTTTATCTGTGATGATTTTGGGTATATTTTCGTCCCTATGTGTTTCCCAGCACTCCAGGTCATTAGTACATCTCCCATAAATGTTCCTTATACACTCCAAGGTTAAAAAGCATAGGCTTACGTTCAAATGGGCAGGACCGGAATGGTTGCAGAACGTCAATTTTCACCATTGTAACTATAGACTATAGTTTTCAAATAGCTTTCATTTTTCATATGTAATTTGCAAGGCTATGAATGGCAAGGCAGAACAACTATATAGGCCAACCTGACTGACAGTGATTTCAGCTGCTCACTGAAAATTACATTTCCTATTCAAGTCATGCAAGAAAGCTTTTTTTCTGAAACGGATATTGCCTGTTAGATATGCTTCATATTCACGTCCATGTCAATATCAGGACAGGCAGCCTGGCAGTGACTCAGGCTACTTGAGATTAAGTGAAAAATGTGATCTGCATAGGGAAATATCATGCTTAGTCATTGTGCAGTATGTGCAAACTGAATTTCACAGACTAGAGGAAAATTGTGTTAAGTTTAATGAATCTTCCTTATCTCAGACGATTTATGCTATTCTGGGGGTTGCGTACGGTGCAAAAATGTAAAGGCTGATTATATAGTATAGCAGCTATATAGTCTCACCCCGGTTCCCTGCCTAGTCTGTTCAAATCGAATTGTATTGGCTAGTCTATCTTGTTGAAAGAGCAACAATAAACTGTTATAAATAACAAGCTCTTTTATCAGAAATGTGGGATTACAACAGTAAAAAATTATTAAAACAAACTGTTTTGCAAGCCAGTTATAAAAATATTTTTGGGGGCGATTTTCACCACTGACAATCGAAACCGGAAGTTACAGTTTCCACTTCCAGGAAGTTTAGCCAATATATTTATTGTTCCCAGTGGGACTGTTGTAAAAATGGCGGCGCCTCGTCGCTCTTCTCAGCAGCAACAACAGAGCATATCCTCGCCATCTCGCAGTACTTATCTTTCCCTCACTCCTCCGGGATCTCCTACAGTTCCCGGTGGTGGAGTAATTTTGGCTCCAGCGGGTGCTGAACTAGACAGCGCCGGTGATCAGGAGGTAACTCCGGCCTCCCCAGATATCCCCGCCCCGGCCCTGAGCAGTAGCACCAGCTCCTCAAACGTTAGTACCACCGGGGGTGGCATCAGCGCTGGCCCCAGTCCTGACTCGAGTAGTACTAGCCCCGCGGGCGGCGACTGCGGGACAAGCGGGGCTTTCAGAGAGTTGTTTGAAGCCTGTCGCACTGGGGATGTATCGCGGGTGAAGAGGCTGGTGGATACGGTTAACGTGAATGCCAAGGACATGGCTGGGCGAAAATCCACTCCGCTGCACTTCGCTGCAGGTAGCGTTAACGACGGCGTATTAGCGACCCGTATTGTCATGTTATGCTCACTATGACGAGCTGGTTTGTTTTGCTAACTAGCAGCTAGCCAACTACTTCGGTAAATAGCTAACTACCTAACTAACACGTTTTCTTAGGCCAACTTTTTTATAGGTATCTTGCTCACTCAGTTTGTTAGTTGGTTAACAAACGGTTACAAACTTGGATAGTTAGCTAATGTTAGGCTAGCTAGATTGTCGAAAGGACCTAGCCAACAAGCCAAAACAATTTGACTCCCTATTCGGGGAGGGGTGCTATTAGCCAGCAAGTTGTAGTAAGCAAGTTGCAATATAAAAGTACAGGCCCTGCCAAGTTGTCAGGCAGCCAGCGTAATTTGGAATTACTCTAAAAACAATTGTAGATAACTAACTAACAAGTTGGCTTGGTAAGATATGCTTGTATTAAACACGGAATTAGGCAGCCAAACAAAAAATACAGAGGTAGATGTGACGCACACAACCATTATGTCTTCTCATAATAAGCAAAGGAAATATGTCCAACAATGATAGGTTGTGTTACACTGTATTAGTGACATATTAGAGGGAGGATATCCTATGGATGATAAACGCACCTTCAGGGCCGGCTCTAGCCTTTTGGGGACCCTAAGCGAGATTTAGTTGGGGGAGCTCTCACCTATTATAAAAAAAAAAAAAAAGAATTGCAGTTAAGCCAATTTCCTGCAATTGTTTACATTTTAATGACCTTAGACATTCTCACACAGATATCATATTAAGATGGCAAACACAATCAATGTGGGCCCCCTGGAGGGCAGGGCCACTGGGCATGTGCCCTGCGTTCCCAGTCAGTATTCCGCCATGATAGGGTTACACATTTTGGGAAATATTCAGAGGTGAAAACTTTCTGTGGGAATATATGGGAATTAACAAAAATATATATGCAAATTAATACCATTTAAATGTAGGTGTTTTTTGCATTGGATATATTTACCATATCATATGGAGACAAACATTAACCTTTTACCTTATCATAAGTAGACATTATTGCAAATTATTACATCTTTCCAATAGAAATAAAAACTATTTAGTTATGAATTGAATTTTAATTAAATGAGTTGACTCTTCACATGGAATGATTTCACTTAACAACAAAATAAAGGGAATATTGAATGATCCCCAATGATCCATTGCATCTCCCAAAAACGTTTTCAACATGCATCTGTAAAATGATAGTTGAGAAACTAAAGCTTTGGTTGTCTTCCTCTCAGGCTTCCCTGTCTTCTCCCCGGACCTGCTCTTTCCAACCCTGTTGAGGATGGCTCGTTGTCAGGCTGGCCACCAATTTTTCAACCCTTTTATTGGTCAGCCTGTTGCGTGCTTTGGTGTGTGTGTGTGTTCCCAAACAAGGACCAGCTGCGCTCTGAGGCGGCTGATGTTGGTGGGATTTGGAGGATGATTGAGACAACAGGGGAAAGGGCCTCAGATCCACAAAGTCCCTTCCACCAGGTGGCTGATGAGATATGTTGGCACGACTGCCATATTGCATCTCCATCCCAAAGCCCTTGCTTGGAAGTGCACTTTGCCAGACACGGTAGTGATGACACCATAGGCCTTGTTGATCTCTGCACCAGACAGGATGCTCTTGCTAGCATACTTCCAACATTTACACTGCGGCGTGTATGGGCTTCAGGCAGAAGTCTTCACGCTTTTTGACGTATTTCAGAACTGCAGTTTCCTCTGCTTGGAGCAACAGTGAAGTGGGCAGGGCAGTACGGATTTCTTCTCTTACATCTGAAAGCAGAGTCTGAACATCAGACAGGATGGCATTGTCACCCTCAATCCGTGCAATGGCTACTGCTATAGGTTTCAGGAGTTTCAGGCTGCTTACCACGCTCTCCCAAAATACATCATCCAGGAGGATCCTCTTGATGGGGCTGTCCATATCAGCAGACTGTGATATGGCCATTTCTTTGAGAGACTCTTTCCCTCCGGAGACTGTCAAACATGATGACAACACCACCCCAGTGGGTGTTGCTGGGCAGCTTCAATGTGGTGCTCTTATTCTTCTCACTTTGCTTGGTGAGGTAGATTGCTGCTATAACTTGATGACCCTTCACATACCTAACCATTTCCTTGGCTCTCTTGTAGACTGTATCCATTGTTTTCAGTGCCATGATGTCCTTGAGGAGCAGATTCAATGCATGAGCAGCACAGCCAATGGGTGTGATGTGAGGGTAGGACTCCTCCACTTTAGACCAAGCAGCCTTCATGTTCGCAGCATTGTCTGTCACCAGTGCAAATACCTTCTGTGGTCCAAGGTAATTGATGACTGCCTTCAGCTCATCTGCAATGTAGAGACCGATGTCTGTTGTCCCTTGTCTCTGCTCTTGTAGCATACTGGTTGAGGGGTGGAGATGTAATTAATTATTCCTTGCCCACAAACATTTGACCACCCATCAGAGATGATTGCAATACAGTCTGCTTTCTCAATGATTTGCTTGACCTTTACTTGAAATCTGCATCCAGCAAATTAGTAGATAATGCATGTCTGGTTGGAGGGGTGTATGCTGGGCGAAGAACATTCAGAATTCTCTTCCAATACACATTGCCTGTGAGCATCAGAGGTGAACCAGTTGCATACACAGCTCGAGCAAGACATTCATCAGCAATTCTGACTACGTTCCTCCATTGAGTCAACAAACTTCTGATACCAGGAGGACCATGAGCTGTTGCTATCAATAAGGTGTCTGATTAATCATTTTCACCTCGACTAGAAGTAGAGGGACTTTTGTCTGAGGTTGCTTGTTGTAAATGCTGAGGGAACTTTATACACTTTGCCAGATGATTCTGCATCTTTGTTGCATTCTTCACATATGATTTGGCACAGTATTTGCAAATGTACACATATTTTCCTTATACATTAGCTGCAGTGAAATGTCTCCACACATCAGATAGTGCCCGTGGCATTTTCCTGTAAAGATTAGAAAAACAAATTACTTTAATTTCCGGACTATTGAGCGCACCTGAATATAAGCCGCACCCACTGAATTTAAAAAAAAATCTTATTTTGAACATAAATAAGCCGCACATGTCTATAAGCCGCAGGTGCCTACCGGTACATTGAAACAAATTAACTTTACACAGGCTTTAACGAAACATGGCTTGTAACAAAAATAAATAGGCTTTAATGAAACACCGGCGTGTAACAAAAATAAATAGGCTTTAACGAAACACGGCTTGTAACAAAAAATAAAAAATTAGCAGTAAACAGTAGCCTACCAAGAAAGTCATTGCTCCAGACCAAGCTCCCGTGCAGCAGCCAGATCAATCGCCTTCAACTTGAAAGCTGCATCATATGCATTTCTCCGTGTCTTTGCCATGATGAGGGTGACAAAATGACTACCGTAATCAGAATGATGGGAAGTTTGAGCACGCTCGATTTAATCTAAACAGTAAACAAAAAAGTTGTTTGACCTTAACCCGTTCGTCAATTTCATTGGTCTAATGAAAGCTTCATGCCGGCAAAAAACTGAGCACGTCACAGAATGTGTTTTTTTTTAAATGTATTTTTTATTTGAAAGCGGGAAAAATCCATATCTAAGCCACGTCATTGTTTAAGCCGCGAGGTTCAAAGCCTGGGAAAAAAGTAGCGGCATATAGTCCGGAAATTACGGTAGTAAAAAAAACAAATACAATTCCACGTTCAGATAAATAGTTAAGCAGTTAGATTAAACAACTCCTTTGTAAAATACATGTTTTGAATTTAAACATGTATGGAAACAGGTGAATTAACACTCCTCAGTTAGCAGGCTCAAGCAAGCTAAAACCCACATGGTAGCAAAAACTTGCAGAAATTGTTAAGTTAGAAATGATTTAAACTCACTTTGCTGTAGGCTACTATTTACTTGTTAACAATAAATAATGTATGTCAAATAAAATATATTAACCCCACCCAGTGCTGTAATCAAAATTTACCGGAAATCGTGTAGTCCTTGGCTCAGACAATGTGGTAGTGTGGGCTCAATAGCATCTCATTAGTGCCCAAGATCTTGATTATCAGCTGTACATGTGATGGAAGAATGCACTGTGCATGCAGAGGGTTGCAATTCCATTGAATTGGGGATAGTTTAACCAAAATTACGCCCCAAGACCTAGAATTGCCTTGTGTATCCCACAAAAAAGGTTCACTGTTGTCAGCCAACTTTTTTTGAAGAATTTAAGCAAAATTCCCCAAATTCCAGGGCTTAACTTCCCTTAGAAAATTTCTGGAAATGTATCTGAAAGTTTCCGACCCTTTGTAACCCTAGCCATGATTATTACAAGTTTGATGGCTAGACTACCAATCAAATCTAAAAATGTTTAGATGACATGGCTAATTGAGTGACTGCTTGACATAACAAGAGAAACTGCTCATGGACAACCACATTTAGAAATGCACTGGTGTATTCTCCTAGTGTTAATCACAATAGTAAGTTGAGACCACGACTTAGTTCCTAAAATATATATATACACACACACAGTTCCTTTGAAAAGTATTCAGACCCCTTGACTTTTTCCACATCTTATTCTAAAAATGATCAATCTACACACTATACCCCATAATGACAAAGCAAAAACAGGTTTTTAGACATTTTTGCTAATGTATAAATAAAAAACGGAGATATTACATTTACATAAGTATGCAGACCCTTTACGCAGTGCTATGTTGAAGCACCTTGGGCAGAAATTACAGCATCGCGTCTTCTTGGATATGACGCTACAAGCTTGGCACACCTGTTTTTGGGGAGTTTCTTCCATTCCTCTCTGCAGATCCTCTCAAGCTCTGTCAGGTTGGATGGGGAGCGTCGCTGCACAGCTATTTTCATGCTCTCTAGAGATGTTCGATCGGGTTCAAGTCAGGGTTCTGGCTGGGCCACTCAAGGACATTCAGAGACTTGTCCCGATGCCACTCCTGCATTGTCTTGGCTTTGTGCTTAGGGTCGTTGTCCTGTTGGAAGGTGAACCTTTGCCCCAGTGTGTGTTCCTGAGTGCTCTGGAGCAGGTTTTCATCAAGGATCTCTCTGTACTTTGCTCTGTTCATCTCTGCCTCGATCCCGACTAGTCTCACAGTCCCTGCCGCTGAAAGAAATCCCCTCAGCATGATGCTGCCACCACCATGCTTCACCGTAGGGATGGTGCCATGTTTCCTCATGACGTGACGCTTGATATTCAGCCCAAAGTTCCATTTTGTTATCATCAGACCAGAGAATTTTGTTTCTCATGGTCTTTAGGTGCCTCTTGGAAATCTCCAAGCAGGCTGTCATGTGCCTTTTACTGAGGAGTGGCTTCTGTCTGGCCACTCTACCATAAAGGTCAGATTGGTGGAGGGCTGCAGACCACACAGAGGAGCTCTGTCAGAGTGACCATCGGGTTCTTGGTCACCTCCCTGACCAAGGCCCTTCTCCCCACATTTTCTCAGTTTGGCTGGGTTGCCAGCTCTAGGAAGAGTTTTGGTGGTTCCAAACTAATTCCATTTAAGAATGGAGGCCACTGTGTTCTTGGGGACCTTCAATGCAGCAGACTTTTTTTGGTACGCTTCCCCAGATCTGTGCCTCGACACAATCCTGTCTCGGAGCTCTACAGACAATTCCTTCGACCTTATGGCTTGGTTTTTGCTCTGGCAAGCACTGTCAACTGTGGGACCTTATATAGACAGGTGTGTGCCTTTCCAAATCATGTCCAGTCAATTGAATTTACCACAGGTCTGAACTCTAATCAAGTTGTAGAAACATCTCAAAGATGATCAATGGATACAGGATGAACCTGAGCTCAATTTCAAGTCTCATAGCAAAGGGTCTGAATACAAAAGTTTGGACACACCTACTCATTCCAGGTTTTTTCTTTATTTTTTACTGCTTTCTATGTTGTAGAATTATAGCGAAGACATCAAAACTATGAAATAAAACACATGGAGTCATGTAGTACTACATGTCTTCACTATTTTTCTACAATGTAGATAGAAAAAAGTTTTTTTTGTTGAAAAAAATAAAAACCCTTGAATGAGTAGGTGTTTCCAAACTTTTGACTGGTACTGTATATGTATAAAATTATTCTGATGTTTTGGTCAGGGGGCCACCTAAGTGACCATTTATGCATGGAACTGGCCCAGCACACCTGATAATCTTTCCACCGTTTCCTTTACTTTGTAGGATTTGGGAGGAAGGATGTTGTAGAGCACCTCCTTGAGACAGGTGCCAATGTTCATGCCCGTGATGATGGAGGTTTGATCCCTCTGCATAATGCCTGCTCCTTTGGCCACGCTGAGGTGGTCAGCCTGCTCCTCTGTCAGGGTGCTGACCCAAACGCCCGGGACAGCTGGAACTACACACCGCTCCACGAGGCTGCCATCAAGGGCAAATTAGACGTGTGCATCGGTAAGAACCGTTTATAAGCCAACATGCAACTTAAATGCTTGCTTTGCATCTTGTGCTGACTTTACTAACTTTTTTCAGTTTTATGTAAGATAATATAGGCCTAGCATGTCTTTGAATGCAAATATAAGGTTACTGTGTCATGGATGGCTCAATTACTAGCCTAATGCTTTAGAAGTCGATATGAGATAATGAGAATGCTATGGTCTGCTCTGCTCTGCTGCTTAGTATTGCATCAAGACTTTCAACAAGGTTGTTTTGCACTGAGACCAAAATGTCACCACCTAGTGATTTCATCAATGAGTCACAACCCCAAATGACATAATAGTATTTTCTGACCAGGTCATAACGGTCTGGTCCTGACAGTCTCCCTGTCTGCAGGGACAGAAACCATTTGAACATCAGGCCAGAACTGTTTCTCTGGGCAGAAACTAAAGCCTCTTTGTAACTTACTTAGGCGTATGTAATGACAAGATACTTTATCTCCCATTGCTGTAATGAAATATTCCTAGCATTTTAGCATCCATTTCTTTTAATTGTGTTCTACTGTATTTGTTGGCTCTTGTGTTTGCAGCTGGTTTGTAATTGCTGTCTTTCTACTGTGAAATGAGCAGTGTGGCACAGGGAAGCATACATTATTCTCTCTGGTGGATAGTGATGGGGGAAATAGATAGTTGCATATCGAAAAGTTAATTTTTGTTCTATATTATATCGATATTTGACTCCAAGTATCTATTTGTAAAAAATGTAACAGTACTGTCGGCTGTAACTCCGCCATAACTCAGGAATTTTTCATCCTATAGCTTGTTCTCTATCTTTTTAAATGGAGAGCCAACATGTTTTCAGCACTTTTATTTCCCTAACTGATCAAAACTTGTCTCTTGTCTCTCTGCAGCAGACATATAGTGAGTAATTTGTTTGGAACATCAAATCGCAATAAAGTCGCCGTATCAAACTGCAATACATATAGCAGGGATCATCAACTAGATTCAGCCGCGGGCCATTTTTTTGTTCTTGAGCGGATGATCAGGGGGCCGGAACATAATTACGAATAATTTTTGTAGATTACAAATGTAATGCAAGAAGCCAAAGCAGATATAATATTTGACTGAAACATCATTTCAAACCTTGCTTACATTTGTATACTATCACATATCTCTCTAATGCGTGGCAGTACTTTGGAACTTATTTCCAAAATTTTAAATCACTTAGAGCTGATTGGCTGGTGTCTTTACAGTCTTATGTCCAACAATATTCATTTATTATTATTATTATTATTATTATTATCTTTTTGAGCAGAAAACATGGGGGGGCCAAGTAAAATCTGCCAGTTGGAGATCCCTGACATATTGAGAATCGCACTACATATTGTATAAGCACCTAAGTATCATGATAATATCGTATTGTGGGGTCCCTGACAATTCCTAGACCCACTGGTGGGTAATGAGCTGTATTATGTTGATGTGCAATACTCCGATCCAGACTTACTCTGATGGCTCTGCTGTCTTCCCAGACAATTATTATTGAGGAGAATATTTGAAAACACTAGGGATGTGCATCTTACCAAAACAGTGTTAAACAAATCAAAATATATTCAAGACAATTCAATACGTATCTAGATACATGGGCTATGATACAGGAACGATATGTTTAGTTTGAAACTATTTGGTGTGGTTTGATTTGAGAACAAATCGATGCAATTTGGTTCGATTCGATGCCCTTACATTAGTTGCATAAACACATTCATTTTCCGTTTCCAAATAAAAAATTGATGCTGATAGATTTCATGAACTGGGCCTCTATGAGCTGGAACAGACTGTGTGTGAGTAAATTATGTATGTCTATGTTGTATGTACTATCGTATGGTAAATGCCTAGTCTCCCTTATGGCTCAGCTCAGGTGCCTAACCTGAGCTGAGCCATAAGGGAGACTAGGCATTTACCATCCCATTACCACTATCAGATTTGGAGGGGGGCAATGTAGCCTATGTTTTTTGTCCCCACACTTTGGTTCTGAAATCACCATCACCCACTAATTAACTTGTCATTTTTGCAGATTAAGTGTTTGAGCTAGTAATGTATACATATTTATCATTTACAAATGAGCTATGACATGGCCAATGAATATATAGCACAACTTTGGATTTCACCCCCATCTCAAAATCGAATTGTTTTCACCTTTTGGAAGGTTTTTTGGAGTGAGCTTCTTTTTTCCTCCAGCTTTGGCCATGCAGTGCGCCTCTCAAAAGTGAATTGCTGTCCTTATGAAATGAGGAACTTTATCTTGTGTATGTAAAAATGTTGCTGATGGTGAACCTGAACAATCAAAATGATATCTATTGTAAGCCCTGTTCAGATGAGTTGTCTCTGGTAGCAAGCTTACTTTTATCCCAGTAAAACACCATTTTAAACAGCACATAGATAACAACAATAATAACCTAGCCAAATTACACTACATTCGGAAAGTATTCAGGCATCTTCCCTTTTCCACATTTTGTTATGTAACAGCCGTATTCTAAAATGTATGAATTTATTTTTTCTCATCAATCTACACAACCATCTCTGCAGCACTCCACCTATCTGACCTTTATGGTAGAGTGGCCAGACAGAAGCCACTCCTCAGTAAAAGGTACATGACAGCCTGCTTGGAGTTTGCCAAAAGGCACCTAAAGGACTCTGACATTGAGAAACAAGATTCTCTGGTCTGATGAAACCGAAGATTGAACTCTTTGGCTTAAATGCCAAGCGTCACGTCTGGAAGAAACCTGGTACCATCCCTACGGTGAAGCATGGTTGTGGCAGCATGCAGTGGGGATGTTTTTCAGCGGCAGGGACTGGGAGACCAGTCAGGATCGAAGGAAAGATGAACACAGAAAGATCCTTGATGAAAACCTGCTCCAGAGTGCTCAGGACCACAGACTGGGGCAAAGGTTCACTTTCCAACAGGACCATGACCCAAAGCACACAGCGAAGACAGTGCAGGAGTGGCTTCGGGACAAGTCTCTGAATGTCCTTGAGTGGCCCAGCCAGAGCCCGGACTTCAACCAGATCGAACATCTCTGGAGAGACCTGAAAAAATTACATAACACACATGGAATCATGTAGTAACCAAAACGGTGTTAAACAAATCAAAATATATTTCAGATTCTTCAAAGTAGCCACCCTTTGCCTTGATGACAGCTTTGCACACTCTTGGCCTTCTCTCAACCAGCTTCATTAGCTAGTCACCTGTAATGCTTTTCGAACAGTCTTGAAGGAGTTCCTACATATGCTGAACACTTGTTGGCTGCTTTTCCTTCACTCTGTGGTCCAACTCATCCCAAACCATCTCAATTGGGTTGAGGTTCGGGTGATTGTGTTGGGTCATTGTCCTGTTGAAAAACAAATGATAGTCCCACTAAGCACAAACCAGATGGGATGGTGTATTGCTGCAGAGTGCTGTGGTAGCCATGCTGGTTAAGTGTCCCTTGAATTCTAAATACATCACTGACAGTGTCACCAGCAAAGCACCATCACACCACCACCTCCACGCTTCACGGTGGGAACCACACATGCGGAGATCATCCGTTCACCTACTCTGCGACTCATTAAGACACGGCGGTTACAACGAAAAATCTCAAATTTGGATTCATCAGACCAAAGGACAGGTTTCCACCGGTCTAATGTTCATTGCTTGTGTTTCTTGGCCCAAGCATGTCTCTTCTTCTTATTGGTGTCCTTTAGTAGTGGTTTCTTTGCAGCAATTAGACCATGATGGCCTGACTCACGCAGTCTCCTCTGAACAGTTGACATGTCTGTTACTTGAACTCTTTGAAGCATTTATTTGGGCTGCAATCTGAGGTGCAGTTAATTGTCGATTTCTGAGGCTGGTAACTCTAATGAACTTATGCATCAGAGGTAACTCTGGGTCTTCCTTTCCTGTGGCGGTCCTCAAGAGAGCCAGTTTCATCATAGCGCTTGATGGTTTTTGCGACTGCACTTGAAGAAACTTTCAAATATCTTGACATGTTCCACCAGATTGACTGACCTCAATGTCTCTTAGCTTTTTTGCGCTGTTTTGCAGGCACACCTGTTAATTGAAATGCATTCCAGGTGACTACCTCATGAAGCTGGTTGAGACGATGCCAAGAATGGGCAAAGCTGTTATCAAGGAAAAGGGTGGCTATTTGAAGAATCTGAAATATATTTAAGATTTTTTTTTAACACTTTTTTTTGGTTACTACATGATTCCATATGTGTTATTTCATAATTGTGATGTCGTCACTATTTTACAATGTAGAAAATGGTACAAATAAAGAAAAACCCTTGAATGAGAAGGTGTCTGAAAGTTTGACTGGTACTCCCCGCCCCCATCCAACCCAATCAAAACCACAACCCACCCGATGCGCCAACAACGTTCAGAAAGAACAAAAGAGGAAAAAAGACAAGAACAAAGGAAAACAACAATGCAAATCCAGATGGGGTGTGAGCTGCTGTTCGCCAAGGCTTGGCATGTAATGAATCACTCATGCTCTTCCCCATTCTTTTGCATGTCTCTGATGTGGTTTATATAGTTGTGTGTTATGTTTCCTTCAGATCTCAAACATAAATATGGTCCATATCCATCAAGCGACTACCCTAATATCAGCAGTGCTAGTGAATTAATGTAAAAGCATTCCCTCTGCTCATCTCACTCCAGCTTGTAATTACCAAACACATTTCTCACTCTGAGAGACCAGTAACAGTAAACAGGCTTCCATTCACTGGCTAACAGTGTTGCCTCCTTTTGAACTGTAGGTGTTTTAGTACAGGCTCCTTTGTTAGTCCTCCTGCTCCATCGGTTGTCAGCTGGCTGCAGTCATTAGACGCCCTCCATCCTCTGCATGTTGTCAGCTAGCTCTGTCTGTCCAATGTGGCTGGTGTTTGTACAGTGCCTTCGGAAAGTATTCAGACCCCTTGACCTTTTCCACATTTTGTTACGTTACAGCCTTATTCTAAAATTGATAAAATATTTTTTCCCCCTCGTCAATCTACGCACAATACCACATAATGACAAAGCAAAATGCTTTTTAAAATTTTTGCAAATGTATTAAAAATAAACTGAAATGTTACATTAACTTAACTATTCAGACCCTTTACTCAGTACTTTGTGAAGCACCTTTGGCAGCGATTACAGCCATGATTATTCTTGGGTATGACACTATAAGCTTGGCACACTTGTATTTGGGGAGTTTCTCCCATTTCTCTCTGCAGATCCTCTCAAGCTCTGTCAGGTTAGATGGGGAGCATTGCTGCACAGCTATTTTCCAGTCTCCAGAGATGTTAGATCGGGTTCAAGTCTGAGCTCTGGCTGGGCCACTCTCCTGCATTGTCTTGGCTGTGTGCTTAGGGTCGTTGTCCTGTTGGAAGGTAAACCTTCGTCCTAGTCTGAGGTTCTCAACGCTCTGGAGCATGTTATCAAGGATCTTTTTGTACTTTGCTCCGTTTATCTTTGCCTCAATCCTGACTAGTCTACCAGTCCCTGCTGCTGAAAAACATCCCCACAGCACGATGCTGCCACCACCATGCTTCACTGTAGGATGGTGCCAGGTTTCCTCCAGACATGACGCTTGGAATTAAGGCCAAAGAGTTCAGTCTTGGTTTCATCAGACCAGAGAATCTTGTTTCTCATCATGGTCTGACAATCTTTAGGTGCCTTTTGGCAAACTCCAAGCGGGCTGTCGTGACTTTTACTGAGGAGTGGCTTCCGTCTGGCTACTCTACCATAAAGTACAGATAGGTAGAGTGCTGCAGAGATGGTTGTCCTTCTGGAAGGTTCCACCATCTCCACAGAGGAACTCTGGATCTCTGTCAGTGACCATCGGGTTCTTGGTCACCTCCCTGACCAAGGCCCTTCTCCCCTGATTGCTCAATTTGGCCGGGAGACCAGCTCTAGGAGTCTTGGTGGTTCCAAACTTCTTCCATTTTTAAGAATGATGAAGGCAACTGTGTTCGTGGGAACCTTCAATGTTGCAGACATTTTTTGGTACCCTTCCCCAGATCTGTGCCTCGACACAATCCTGTCTCGGAGCTCTACGGACAATTCCTTCGACCTCATGGCTTGGTTTTTGCTCTGACATGCACTGTCAACTGTGGGACCTTATATAGACAGGTGTGTGCCTTTCCAAATCATGTCCAATCAATTGAACTTACCACAGGTAGACTCCAAGTTGTAGAAACATCTCGAAGATTAGCAATGGATACAGGATGCCTTTGAGCTAAATTTTGAATCTCATAGCAAAGGGTCTGAATACTTATGTAAATAAGTTATTTCTGTTTTTATTTTCAATAAATGTGCAAACATTTCTAAAAAAAACTGTTTTCGCTTTGTCATTATGGGGTATTGTGTGTAGATTGCTAAGAAATTGTTTGTTTAATGAATTTGAGAATAAGGCTGTATTGTAACAATGTGTAAAAAGTCGAGGGGTCTGAATACTTACCGAAGGCACTTTCCGAAGGCACTGTTAAGCACTCCTCCCCTCTAATTGTTCTCCACGATGATATCAGGGATGGGACTGTTGATCTGTCTCGGTTCCTATATTCATTAGTCACATGCGATGTCGCCGACAACACTGGGCCGATTTGAACAAAACTAGGGTGAATGATCCGTCTTGCCATAGAGATCCGGCATTTACAAAATGACACTGATTGGCCCAAGGCGGGAGCTATAGTAATTAACTGAAATGTGTTAGTCACATGCGACATCTCAATTGTCCCAAGGGGGGGTGGGGGATGATGTTTTTAAAATGTATTTGGAATTTTTTCAACCTTTTATTTAACTAGGCAACTGTTGCTGTGTTTGTTACTGTTGTAAGTGTTACTGATGGTGTTAGCCAGCTGCACTCGCAACGCCATAGAACAAGGAGAGAAAGGAGGGCCAGGCTTGTGTGTGTGTGTGTGTGTGTGTGTGTGTGTTGGGAGGGTGGAGGTCGCTTAGTAGTTTGTTGGTTTACAGTATGAGGGGGAAGGGGGTGTTGCTGTTATACAGAGTGCTGCACAGGAGCAGCTGAGCCCCCTCCCGCTCGCTCACGCTTTCTTTCTCTCTCAATTTCAAATAAATTCTCTCGCTCTCTGTCAATTTCAATTCTCTTGTTTGCTCGCTCTCCTCTCTCCCCTCTCTCTGACATGTGACAGATAGGCAGTGAGCATGCAGGTCAGGGAGGCTGTCAGAGGAGTGCCTGTGAATCTTTAGTACCCCATCGGCATAATTTCCCCTTTGACACAACCCCTATCCATACTGCCCCAACCCCCTCCCTCTCTCAACTGCCCTCTCCACCAGCACGCCCCCCCCTCCCCAATCCTCCCTGTTTCTAGCTCCTAGCCAACATTGCAGTATATATTTTTGGGGGTGTTAATGTTTAAAAAAAATATTTGTATTAACTATAGCCGAAAATAACTTTTGGACATTAGATAGGTGGTCCCTCAACAGAGGGACCACCTCGACTTCCCTGACCTGGATCCTTTGAACTTCCTGAGGCAGCTCTATTCATCCCTGGGGCTGAATAGAGCTGTCCAGAGAATACTTTATTGTCCAGAGTTCCCTGTACAATAAAGTAGACAACCTCATGGCGAGGATCTCCTTCCAGACATACATCAAGGACTATAAAATACCATTTCTTTTTTTACTGAATCCTGTCTCTCTCTGCATATATTGGCCACATCCATTTAGCCAGCGGGTTTCTCTGTCCATAGTGTAAAGAGGAGGGAAAAAGAAAGGCGGTGAGGTTTGTTTCATGATTAACAACTGTGTGAATGTGGTAACATACAGCAACTTAAGTCCTTTTGTTTTCCCGATCTGGAATACCTCACCATCAAATGCCAACCGCATTACCTCCCAGGATGATAATTTTCTTAGCTGCCGTGTATATTACCCCCCAAGCCAGCACCGCTCTCAAGGAACTACACTGGACTTGTGCAAACAGAAAACCGCATGTCCTGAGACCACATTTTAGTGTAGCTGGGGACTTTAATAAAGAAAACGCTACCGACATTCTATCAACACATCTCCTGTGCTACACATGCATCACGTACACTGGATCATTGCTACTCTCCCTTCTGGGACGGCTACAAGGCCCTTACCTCCCTTTTTGCAAATCGGATCACGCCTCCATTCTGCTCCTCCCCACCTATAGGCCGAAACTTAAACTAGAGCACCCGTGGTAAGGACTGTTCAGTGTTGGTCTGACCAGTTGGAATATGTTCTTCAAGATTGTTTTGATCACGCTGACTGGAAATGTTCAGGGTCGCCTCTGAGAATAGACATATGCACTGACATATGTCAAGATTGTTGTTCTCACTGTGACAATTTAGAATGTATCCAAACCAAAAACCGAGGAAAACTGAAAGCGCTAACCACCATATTTAACCATGGCAAGTTGACTGGAAATATGGAGAAACAGACCAGCTATGACCTCCGTAAGGCAATCCGAGGCAAAACGACACTAGAGGGACAAAGTGGAGTCGCAATTCAATGGCTCAGACATGAGACGTATGTGTCAGAGACTACAGACTATCACGGGTTATAAAGAGAAAGCCAGCCACGTCGTGGACACCTATGTCTTGCTCCCGGATTAGCTAAACACCTTCGCCCGTTTTCAGGAAAACTTGATCGAGCCACCGACACTGGCTCATGAGGACTGTGTATTCTCAGTGGCCGCATGTTTACCGTCGCAAGGCTGCCAGCCCAGATGGCATCACAAGCTGCATTTTCAGAGCATGTGCAGACTGTAGTGATCTATCCCAGTCTGTGGTCCCCACTTGCTTCAAGATGTCCGCCATTGTTCCTGAATCCAAAAAAGCGAAGGTAACTGAATTAAATGACTATTGCCCCGTAACACTTATTTACTTCTACCATCATGAAGTGCTTTGAGAGGCTAGTTAAGGACCACATAACCTTAACCGGCAACCTTGACCCACTACAATTCTGATAAAAACTTAACAGACCCACGGACGACTTAATCGCTGTTGCGTTGCACACGGCCCTATCCCACCTGGACAAGAGATACATATGTAAGAATGCTGTTCATCGACTACAGCTCAGCCTTCAACTAGAGGTCGGCCGATTAATCAGAATGGCCGATTAATTAGGGCCGATTTCAAGTTTTCATAACAATCGGTAATCGGTATTTTTGGACACCGATTTGCCGATTTTGTATTTTTTTGTTGTATTTTTACTATTTATTAAAAAAACTTTTTTGTTAATTTATATTTAAAAAAATATATATTTATTTTTATTTAAAAAAATATATATTTTTACACCTTTTATTTAACTAGGCAAGTCAGATTAAGAACACATTCTTATTTTCAATGACGGCCTAGGAACGGGGTTAACTGCCTTGTTAAGGGGGGATTCGTTTTTGCAACCTTCTGGTTACTAGTCCAACGCTCTAACCACCTGCCTTACATTGCACTCCAGGAGGACTACCTGACTACCTGTTACGCGAGGACAGCAAGAAGCCAAGGTAAGTTGCTAGCTAGCATTAAACGTATCTTATAAAAAACGATCAATCTTAACATAATCACTAGTTAACTACACATGGTTGATGATATTACTAGTTTATCTAATGTGTCATGCGTTGCATATAATCGATGCGGTGCCTGTTAATTTCTCATGGAATCATAGCCTACTTCGACAAACGGGTGATGATTTAACAAGCGCATTTGCGAAAAAAGCATTGTCGTTGCACCAATGTACCTAACCATAAACATCAATGCCTTTCTTTAAAATCAATACACAAGTATATATTTTTAAACCTGCATATTTAGTTAATATTGCCTGCTAACATGAAATTGTGACACTGCTCTTGCGTTCATTGCCTGGCTCATTGCGAACTAATTTGCCAAAATTTTACGTAATTATGACATACCATTTTAAAATGATTGGAATGAATTATCCAAAGAGAGTTTAAAGAAGATTTTTGCAATGTAAACCACCCGTTAGATAAAATACAGACAGGTTTGTATTTCACTGAATGAAAAAAACATTTTGTTTTCGAGATGATAGTTTCTGGATTCGACCATATTAATGACCTAAGGCTCGTATTTCTGTGTGTTTATTATAATTAAGTCTATGATTTGATAGAGCAGTCTGACTGAGTGGTGGTAGGCACCAGCAGGCTCTTAAGCATTCATTCATACAGCACTTTCGTGCGTTTTGCCAGCAGCTCTTCGCAATGCATTGCGCTGTTTATGACTTCAAGCCTGTCAACTCCCAAGATTAGGCTGGTGTAACCGATGTGAAATGGCTAGCTAGTTAGCGGGTGCACGCTAATAGCGTTTCAAACGTCACTCGCTCTGAGACTTGGAGTAGTTGTTTCCCTTGCTCTGCTTGGGTAATGCTGCTTCGAGGGTGGCTGTTGTCGATGTGTTCCTGGTTCGAGCCCAGGTAGGAGCGAGGAGAGGGACGGAAGCTATACGTTACACTGGCAATACTAAAGTGCCTGTAAGAACATCCAATAGTCAAAGGTATATGAAATACAAATCGTATTGAGAGAAATAGTCCTATAATTCCTATAACTACAACCTAAAACTTCTTACCTGGGAATATTGAAGACTCATGTTAAAAGGAACCACCAGCTTTCATATGTTCACATGTTCTGAGCAAGGCACTTAAACGTTAGCTTTCTTACATTGCACATATTGCATTTTTACTTTCTTCTCCAACACTTTGTTTTTGCATTATTTAAACCAAATTGAACGTGTTTCATTATTTGAGGCTAAATTGATTTTATTGATGTATTATATTAAGTTAAAATAAGTGTTCATTCAGTATTGTTGTAATTGTCATTATTACAAATATATAAAAAAAAATAGGCAGATTTTAATCGGTATCGGCTTTTTGGCCCCCCAATAATCAGTATCGGTGTTGAAAAATCATAATCGGTCGACCTCTACCTTCAACACCATAGTTCCCTCCTAACTCCATCACTAAGCTCAGGGCCCTGGGTCTGAACCTCTCCCTGTGCAACTGTGTTCTGGACTTCTTGATAGGCCGACCCCAAGTGGTGAAGGTAAACAACACCTCCGCCATGCTAATCTTCATCACGGGGGCCCCACAGGGGTGCATGCTCAGCTCCCTCCTGTAAATGTTCACCCGTGACTGCGTGGCCACGTACGTCGCCAGCTCAATCATTAAGTTTGCTGACGACACAACAGTGGTTGGCCTGATTACCAACAATGACTAGACAGCCTACAGGGAGGAGGTAAGGGTCCTGGCAGAGTGGTGCTAGGAAAATAACCTCTCCCTCAATGTCATCGAAACAAAGGAGCTGATCGTGTATTACAGCAGAAAGAGCACATCCCCATCTACATCGACGGGGCCACAGTGGAGAGGGTCAAAAGCTTCAAGTTTCTTGGCACGCACGTCACTGACGACCCAAAATGGTCCTTTCTCACACAGTGTGGTAAAGAAGGTGCAAAAGCGCCTCTTGAACCTCTGGAGGCTGAATAAATTCGGCTTGGTCAATAAGACCCTCACAAACTTGCACCATTGAGGATCCTGTCGCACTGTATTACTGCCTAGTACTGCAATTGAACTATCTGCAACCGCCGGGCTCTCCAGAGGGTGGTGCAGTCAGCCCAATGCATCATCGGGGGCACACTGCCTACCCTCCAGGACATCTACAGCACCTGGTGTCACAGCAAAGCCAATAAAATCATCAAGGGCCATGGCCTGTTCAACCCACTACCATCTAGAAGGCGGAGAGAGTACAGGTACATCAAAGCTAGGACGGAGAGACTGAAAAACAGCTTCTAGCTAAAGACCATCACACGGTTACATGCTGACCAGACCGGACACGTCGCATGCGCGAGCGTTGCAAAATAAATTTTGAAATCCATGTTATTCAATTATTGTACCCACACTGCTCACATGCGCCAACGAGCGTCTGCAATGCCAAGGGCTAAAATGGAACTCCTTTCTATTTCTGACGCAGATCGCGCTGAAAGTCCTGCCTCTCCCATCTCATTGGTTTATAGAAGCAGGTACCCACGTGCCATCTCCTCATTGGTTATACCCACGTGGGTGATTGAAAGACGAACTGTTTTGCCGGTAGTCGTGGTAATACTATGAAAGTTTAGATGCCAATCACCATATAAGTTCAAAGATGAAAAAGACTGGAAGGAGGAGAGATGACTAGAAACTTTGGCTGTTTTATGTCTGGATTAATTGGCGGAGTAGAGGAGCTTGTGCATTTCAGGTAAAATAATAACTCAATGTGTATATCCCAGGACAAATTAGCTAGCAACAGCAAGCTAGCTAAATAGGACAAATTAGCTAGCAAGTGCATGCTAACTAGCTAAATTGCCATACATGTTTAAAGCTTTTCGACCTGTCCCCAAATTGTCATTGGTTCAGAGTTTGTTTTGATATTTTAACTTGCGTGTCGTGATCGCGTTTGGTGTAGGGGGACAAAATACATTTATTCACGATAGCGCACGCGCGCAGCCGGTTTGGGTTCCATGTTAAAAAGTCACCACGAGCCAGCCTCTGCTCAATACCCTGCCCTGAACCTTAGTGTCTGTTACTAGCCGGCTACCACCCGATACCATACCCTGCACCTTAGACTGTTTTGCCCTATGTACAGGGCAAAGCCAAGAGTATGCCAAGAGTGTGCAAAGCTGTCAAGGCAAAGGGTGGCTACTTTGAAGAATCTCAAATATATTTTGATTTGTTTTAACACTTTTTTTTGGTTACGACATGATTCCATATGTTGTTTCATAGTTTTGATGTCGTCACTATTATTCTGCAATGTAAAAAAAAAAAAAAAAACTTGAAATGAGTAGGTGTGTCCAAACTTTTGACTGGTACTGTATTTACTCTACAATTTCAACCATTTTACTGAGTTATAGTTCATATAAGGAAATCAGTCAATTGAAATAAATTCATTAGGCCCTAACCTATGGATTTCACATGACTGGGCAGGGGCGCAGCCATTGTTGGGCCTGGGAGGGCGTAGGCCCAGCCACTTGAGTCAGGCCCAGCCAATCAGAATGAGATTTTCCCCACAAAAGGGCTTTATTAGACAGAAATACTCCAGTTTCATCAGCTGTTCGTGTGGCTGCTCTCAGACGATCCCGCAGGTGAAGAAGCCAGATATGGAGGTTCTGGGCTGGCGTGGTTACACTTGTGAGGCCGGTTGGACATACTACCAAAATGATGTTGGAGGCGGCTTATGGTAGAGAAATTAACATTAAATTATCTGGCAACAGCTCTGGTGGACATTCCTGCAGTCAGCATGCCAAATGCACGCGCCTTCAAAACTTGAGACATCTGTGGCATTGTGTCGTGTGACAAAACAGCACATTTTAGAGTAGCCTGTTATTGTCCACAGCGCAAGGTGCACCTGTCTAATAATCATGTTTAATCAGTTTCTTGATATGCCATATCTGTCAGGTGGATGGAATATCTTGGCAAACGAGAAGTGCGCACTAGCAGGGATGAAAACAAATTAAATTCTTGTTCCGTATTAGAGGTCTACCGATTTAAATTAGGGCCGATTTTCATAACAATCGGTAATCGGCATTTTTGGACACCAATTATAGCTGATTACATTGCACTCCACGAGGAGACTGCCTGTCATGCGAGTGCAGCAAGGAGCCAAGGTAAGGTGCTAGCTAGCATTAAACTTATCTTATAAAAAACAATCAATCTTAACGTAATCAGTTCTACCAAATTTCCATCAACATGTTAAATGTGCAACCAGAGGGGAAAAATTCTAGATCACCTGTACTCCAGACACAGAGACGCGTACCAAGCTCTCCCTCGCCTTCCATTTGGTAAATCCGACCACAACTCTATCCTCCTGATTCCTGCTTACAAGCTAAAATTAAAGCAGGAAGCACCAGTGACTCGGTCTATAAAAAAGTGGTCAGATGAAGCAGATGCTAAACTACAGGACTGTTTTGCTATCACAGACTGGAAAATGTTAGCATTGACGGGTACACCACATCAGTCACTGGCTTTATCAACAAGTGCATCGAGGACGTCGTCCCCACAGTGACTGTACGTACATACCCCAACCAGAAGCCATGGATTATAGGCACCACTCGCACTGGGCTAAAGGGTAGAGCTGCCGCTTTCAAGGTGCGGGACTCTAACCCGGAAGCTTACAAGAAATCCTGCTATGCCCTGCGACGAACCATCAAACAGGCAAAGCGTCAATACAGGGATAAGATTGAATCATAAGACGAGCGTCGGAGCCGGTGTAGTATGTGGCAGGGCTTGCAAACTATTACAGACTACAAAGGGAAGCACAGCCGCGAGCTGCCCAGTGACACCATCCTACCAGCTAAATCACTTCTATGATCGCTTCAAGGCAAGCAACACTGAGGCATGCATGAGAGCATCAGCTGTTCCGGACGACTGTGTGATCACACTCTCCGTAGTCGACGTGAATAACACCTTTAACCTCTCTGGGCTAGGTGGCACCAAATCGTCCCACCTACGTAACAGCCAGTTGAATCCTGTGGCGCGATTTTCAAATACCTTAGAAATGCTATTACTTCAATTTCTCAAACATATGACTATTTTACAGCTATTTAAAGACAAGACTCTCGTTAATCTAACCACACTGTCCGATTTCAAAAAGGCTTTACAACGAAAGCAAAACATTAGATTATGTCAGCAGAGTACCCAGCCAGAAATAATCAGACACCCATTTTTCAAGCTAGCATATAATGTCACATAAACCCAAACCACAGCTAAATGCAGCACTAACCTTTGATGATCTTCATCAGATGACACACCTAGGACATTGTTATACAATACATGCATGTTTTGTTCAATCAGTTCATATTTATATCAAAAACCAGCTTTTTACATTAGCATGTGACGTTAAGAACTAGCATACCCCCCGCAAACTTCCGGGGAATTTACTAACAATTTACTAAATTACTCACGATAAACGTTCACAAAAAACATAACAATTATTTTAAGAATTATAGATACAGAACTCCTCTATGCACTCGATATGTCTGATTTTTAAAATAGCTTTTTGGTGAAAGCACATTTTGCAATATTCTAAGTACATAGCCCAGGCATCACGGGCTCGCTATTTAGACACCCGGCAAGTTTAGCCTTCACCAAAATCAGATTTACTATTACAAAAGTTTGATTACCTTTTGTTGTCTTTGTCAGAATGCACTCCCAGGACTGCTACTTCAATAACAAATGTTGGTTTGGTCCAAAATAATCCATCGTTATATCCGAATAGCGGCGTTTTGTTCGTGCGTTCCAGAAACTATCCGAAATGGTAAATCAGGGTCGCGCGCATGGCGCATTTTGTGACAAAAAAATTCTAAATATTCCATTACCGTACTTCGAAGCATGTCAACCGCTGTTTAAAATCAATTTTTACGCAATTTATCTCGTAAAAAAGCGATAATATTCCGACGCGGAATCTCCTTTTTGGTAAACAGAGGAAAAAACACAAAGACGGGGGAAGCCAGTGCACGCGCCTAAGCCCACTGTCCCTTGATCGGACACTTGAGAAAGGCGATAATGTGTTTCAGCCTGGGGCTGGAATGACGACATTCAGGTTTTTCCCAGGCTCTGAGAGCCTATGGAAGACGTAGGAAGTGTCACGTTAGAGCAGAGATCCTTTGTAATGGATAGAGATGGCAAAGAAGTTCAAGAAATGGTCAGACAGGGTACTTCCTATACAGAATCTTCTCACGTTTTGGCCTGCCAAATGAGTTCTGTTATACTCACAGACACCATTCAAACAGTTTTAGAAACTTTGGAGTGTTTTCTATCCAAAGCTAATAATTATATGCATATTCTAGTTTCTGGGCAGGACTAATAATCAGATTAAATCGGGTACGTTTTTTATCCAGCCGTGAAAATACTGCCCCCTAGCCATAACATGTTAACCTCTCTTGGGGCGTCCCACCCACGGTTCACACTATTCAACAGCCAGTGAAAAATCTGAGCGCCAAATTCAAAACCAGAAAATGTCATAATTCAAAGTTCTCAAACATATGACTATTTTACACCATTTTAAAGATACACATCTCCTTAATGTAACCACATTTTCCGATTTCAAAAGGGCTTTATGGCGAAAGCATAAAGTTAGATTATGTTAGGACAGTTCCAACACACGAAAAACCACACAGCGATTTTCCTAGCAAGGACGGGCGTCACAAAAAACAGAAAACCAGCAAAAATTATGCACTTACCTTTGACAATCTTCATCAGATGACACTCCTAGGACATCATGTTACACAATACATGCATTTTTTTGTTCGATCAAGTTGATATTTATATCCAAAAACAGCATTTTACATTGGCGCGAGATGTTCAGAAAATATTTTGCTTCCAATACTGCCGGTGAATCAGCACTATAATTGACAAAAATACTCAAACGTTGATAAAATATTAAACTGTTATTCAAAGAATTATAGATGAACATCTCCTTTATGCAACCGCTGTGACAGATTTAAAAAAAGATTCACGGGGAAAGCACACTTTGCAAGAATCTGAGTACTGCGCTCAGAAAAAGACATCAAGCAATACAGATACCCGCCATTTTGGAGTCATCTAAAATCATAAATAGCATTAGAAATATTCACTTACCTTTTGATGATCTTCATCAGAAGGCACTTCCAGGAATCCCAGGTCCACAATAAATGTTGTTTTGTTCGATAAAGTCCATAATTTATGTCCAAATACCTCCTTGTTGTTTGCGCGTTCAGTAAGCTACTCCAAGTGTAGAAAGCGTGGCCAAAATGTCACGACGAAAAGTAAAAAAAAGTTATATTTACGTTTGTTCAAACATGTCAAACGTTGTATAGCATCAATCTTTAGGGCCTTTTTAACTTAGAACTTCAATAATATTCCAACCGGATGATTCCAATGTCTTGAAAAACGTTTTGGAACACAGCTGCCCCTCATGTGAATGCGCGCCAATGAACTCATGTGCTTTCCTGAGTCAACAACTTCCAACTACTTTTGTTCGCTCTCTGTTCACCATAGACACCTCAAACAACTTTCTAAAGACTGTTGACATCTAGTGGAAGCCTTAGGAAGTGCTAAATGAACCCTAAGTCACTGTCAGATAGGCAATGACTTGAAAAGACTACAAGAACCAGATTTCCCATTTGCTGGTTGGATTTTTCTCAAGTTTTTGCCTGCCATTTGAGTTCTGTTATACTCACAGACATCATTCAAACAGTTTTAGAAACCTCAGAGTGTTTTATATCCAAATCTACTAATAATATGCATATTCTAGTTCCTGGGCCCGAGTAGTAGGCCGTTTAATTTGGGTACGTTTTTCATCCGGCCGTGAAAATACTGCCCCCTACCCAAGAGGTTAATATTGCCTGCTAACATGAATTTCTTTTAACTAGGGAAATTGTGTCACTTCTCTTGCTTTCTGTGCAATAGAGTCAGGGTATATGCAGCACTTTGGGCCGCCTGGCTCATTGCGAACTGTGTGAAGACCATTTCTTCCTAACAAAGACAGCCAACTTTGGCAAACCGTGGATAATTTAACAAAAGCGCATTTGCGAAAAAAGCACAATTGTTGCACGAATGTACCTAACCATAAACATCAATGCCTTTCTTAAAATCAATACACAGAAGTATACATTTTTTAAAACCTGTATATTTAGTTAAAATAAATTTATGTTAGCAGGCAATATTAACCAGGGAAATTGTCACTTATCTTGTGTTCATTGCACGCAGAGTCAGGGTATATGCAACAAATTGAGCCACCTGGCTCGTTGCGAACTAATTTGCCAGAATTTTACATAATTATGACATAGCATTGAAGGTTGTGCAATGTAACAGCAATATTTAGACTTATGGATGCCACCCGTTAGATAAAATACGGAACGGTTCCGAATTTCACTGAAAGAATAAACATTTTGTTTTCGAAATGATAGTTTCCGGATTTGACCATATTAATGACCTAAGGCTCGTATTTCTGTGTTATTATAATATAATTAAGTCTATGATTTGATAGAGCAGCACTTTCCTGCATTTGCCAGCAGCTCTTCTGTGATTCAAGCATTGCGCTGTTTATGACTAATCCCGAGATTAGGCTGGCGATACTGAAGTACCTATTAGAACATCCAATAGTCAAAGGTATATGAAATACAAATGGTATACAGAGAAATAGTCCGATAATAACTACAACCTAAAACACTAATGAGTCACATGACACCGGGGAGGGAAAATAGCTAATTGGGCCCAATTTAGACATTTTCACTAAGGGGTGTACTCACTTTTGTTGCCAGCGGTTTAGACATTAATGGCTGTGTGTTGTCTTATTTTGAGGGGACAGCAAATTTACACTGTTTACAAGCTGTACACTCACTGCTTTACATTGTAGCAAAGTGTCATTTCTTCTGTGTTGTCACATGAAAATATATACTAAAATATTTACAAAAATGTGAGGGGTGTACTCACTTTTGTGAGATACTGTGTATATATAAATAAATAAATCGGCCGATTTTAATCAGTATCGGCCTTTTCTGGTCCTCCAATAATCGGTATCGGCGTTGAAAAATCATAATTGGTCGACCTCCTATTCCATGTATATTCCTGACTTTGACATTGCTCATTCTGATATTTCTTAATGTTTTTTTTCTTTTGGACTATGTGAGTATTGATTTCTAGGTATTATTACTGCACTGTTGGAGCTAGAAACACCTGCGATAACATCTGCAAATCTCTGTACAGGACCAATAAACCTTGATTCGATCTCTGCTCTGCCTCCAGCTAACACAGCAGTGTCTGAGGGCTTCCCTGCATATTAATCTCTGTTACAGGACTGAGACTGCTGCTATGGCCCAGCATATATCTATTTTACAGAGGGTTCCTTTCATTGGATTTTAATTTGCTCTCTCTTCCTCAAAGGCTTTCTTTTTCTCAGTGTCTCCCCCCTCCTTTAGTTACCAGTCTAATAGGACAGGAGAGGATGTGGAGGAGAATGTGATTTGGTGCAGAGCTAAATCACATTTGTGTTGAGGAATGAGTGAGTGAGTAATGTCACCGATGTGGAAGGAGAGGGAGGCAGACCGACATGGGCTGCCATTTATCCAAGTGATCATCTGAGTGGCGATGTTTGAGAAAAGCTGCTGCCACTCTGCTCGCTTCAGTGAATAAGTATGATGACAAATGGCTCTGAAAGGTAGCACCCACACACTGTTAGGCTGTGTAGAATTATTATTTTATTTATTTGAGGTTTGATTTAGATTGAGTAGGAGTTGTTTTCAACCTAACCTTTTATGTTTTTCTCTCCCTGCCTCTCTCCTGCTCTCTGACTCTCTCCTGCTCTCTGCCTCTCTCCTGCTCTCTGCCTCTCTCCTGCTCTCTGCCTCTATTCTGTGTGTTTTCTTCAGCGTGTAAACCTTGGTAATACAGAGAGCAGTGTCAGTGCAGGGGGTGTGTGTCCTTGTTTTTGAAATAAAAGCACTTTTTTTGTCCATTCTAAAATAACATCAAATTAATCCGAAATACAGTGTAGACATTGTTAATGTTGGAAATGACTATTATAGCTGGAAGAAATCTATTCAGAACAGCGCAAACTGTCTCAAACCAGAATAGAAAGAGGAGTGGGAGGCCCCGGTGTGCAACTGAGCAAGAGGACAAGTACATTAGAGAAACAGATGCCTCTCAAGTCCACAACTGGCAGCTTCATTAAATAGTACCCGCAAAACACCAGTCTCAACGTCAACAGTGAAGAGGCGACTCCGGGATGCTGGCCTTCTAGGCAGAGTTGCAAAGAAAAAGCCATATCTCAAACTGGCCGATAAAAATAATCAATTAAGATGGACAAAAGAACACAGACACTGGACAGAGGAACTCTGACTAGAAGGCCAGCATCCCGGAGTCGCCTCTTCACGGTTGACGTTGAGACTGGTGTTTTGTGGGTACTATTTAATGAAGCTGCCAGTTGAGGACTTGAGGCGTCTGTTTCTCAAACTAGACACTCGTGTACTTGTCCTCTTGCTCAGTTGTGCACCGGGGCCTCCCACACCTTTCTATTCTGGTTGGAGCCAGTTTGCTCTGTTCTGTGACGGGAGTAGTACACAGCATTGTACGAGACCTTCAGTTTCTTGGCAATTTCTTGCATGGAATAGCCTTCATTTCTGAGAACAAGAATAGACTGACGAGTTTCAGAAGAAAGTTCTTTGTTTCTGGCCATTTTGAGCTTGTAATCAAACCCACAAATGCTGATGCTCCAGATACTCAATTAGTCTAAAGAAGGTCAGTTTTATTGCTTCTTTAATCAGGACAACAGTTTTCAGCTTTGCAAATAAATTCATTAAAAATCCTTCAATGTGGTTTTCTGGATTTTTTTTCTTCTAATTTTGTCTGTCATAGTTGAAGTGTACCTATGATGAAAATTACAGGCCTCTCATCTTTTTAAGTGGGAGAACTTGCACAATTGGTGGCTGACTAAATACTTTTTTGCCCCACTGTATATAAATGGTAGATTATCAGACACGCAAAGAAGGTCTGATATCATTATTCCTGAAACAGGACCCAAGTGGTATATATAAAGATCCAGTCCATTTAAAAAATTGGAGACCTCATGCACTTCAGTGTTGTGATGCAAAAATCCTAGCAAAATGCTTGGCGCATAGAACTAAAAAAGTATTCAGATATTATTCATCCTAATCAGACAGGTTTTTTACATGGACGATACATTGGAGATAATATTAGACAAGTACTGGAAACAATAGAATACAATGAAATATTGGGGACACCAGGCCTGGTTGTCAAAGCTGATTTTGGAAAGGCTTTTGATAAAGTATGACTGGAGTTTATATATAAATGCCTAGATTATTTCAATTTTGAGGAATCTTATAAAATGGGTTAAAGTTATGTATAGTAACCCTAGGTGTAAAATAGTAAATAATGGCTACATCTCAAAGTTTAAAACCTATCTGGATGAGTAAAACAAGGTTGTCCACTATCGGCAAATCTATTTATTATTGCCATCGAAATCTTAGCTGTTAAAATTAGATCAAACAATAATATTAAGGGATTAGAAATCGGTGGCTTAAAAACAAAGGTGATTAATGTTTTCTTTTAAAACCACAATTAGAATCTCTCCACGGCTTCATATAACATCTAGATACTTTTGCTATCCTCTCTGGATTAAAACCAAATTATGAGGCACATATTACATATTGGATCACTAAAAAAAATCACATTTTACATGACCATGTAGTATACCAATTAAATTGTCTGACGGAGATGTGCACATACTCGGTATACAAATCCCAAAAGAAAGAAATGATCTCACTCCAATACATTTTTATAGAAAATTAGCAATAATAGATAAGATCTTGCTACCATGGAAAGGAAAATACCTGTCTATTTGTGGAAAAATCACCCTGATTTAACTTTTTAGTCATATTACAGTTTACCTATTTGCTTATGGTTTTGCCTACACCTAGTGACCTGCTTTTTAAATTATATGAACAAAAAAGATTACATTTTATTTGGAATGGCAAGGGCCTATTTGTATAACGAATATGAATTCGGAGGCCAGAAATTATTAAATATTAAAGCGTTAGACCTCTCACTAAAGGCATCAGTCATACAAAAGTTATACTTAAATACAAACTGTTTTTCTAGTAAATTGGTAGGAATGTCTCGTCCTATGTTAAAGAATGGCCTTTTTCCGTTTATTCAGATTACACCTGCTCACTTCCGGTTGTTTGAAAAGGAAATAATCTCCAAAATATCGTTATTTTTTAAACAAGCCTTAGAAAGTTGGTTGCAGTTTCAGTTTAATCCACCTGAAAAGACAGAACAAATAATACAACAAATATTGTGGTTAAACTCAAATATACTAATTGATAAAAAAAAAAAAACATTTTTCGAAGAAATGTTTAAAAAAGGTATAATTTTTGTGAATGATATCATAAATAGGACTGGTGGAGTTGTGTCACACATGCAGCTAACACAGACATATGGAAATGTCTGCTCTACCCAAAATTACAACCAGCTAATTGCAGCATTTCCACAAAAATGGAAGAGGCAAGTAGAAGGGGAAAAAAGTATGTCGGCCCTGTATTAAAGAACATAAATGTTAAAGAAAAGTGTGATGAATAAAAACATATACCAATTTCATTTAAGGACCAAAAAACTAACAGCTGTTCCATATAATTTGCTAAATAGTTGGGAAGAGATTTGCGATGTACCCAGTCCATGGCACATGGTTTATGAATTGATACGCAAAACAACGCCAGATTCAAAACTTCGAATTTTTCAATTTAAATTACTATACAAAATTCTTGCAACCAATAGATGTTATATATATGGGGGATACAATCTACCCAGCTCTGTAGATTTTTCTGTGAGGAGGCAGAGTCATTAGATCATTTATTTTGGTATTGTCCATATGTAGCTCGTTTTTGGTCACAGTTCCAGGAATGGCTGAAGAGTTGCAACATTTGCCTAGAACTAACGCTGCAGATAGCAATACTGAGTGATTTGAAAAGCCATAGTCAATCAGTCAATAATATACTAATTATTTTAGCAAAAATGTTTATTTTTTTTTTACAATCTGTAGAAGCTATGAGATTAGAAAGATTCAGTACTTTTGTCAAGCATCACAGCACAGTTGAAAAATATATGGCAAATAGAAATCCAAAATGGATGGTGTTAAGAGATAGATGGGAGGGGTTGAATGGAGCTGAAGGGTGGGACTAATAAGATAACCAATGTAAAACATACGGGGTCTGTAAAATGTATATAGATTCAGAAATTTTGTGAAATAGCACAGTTACAAGTAGAAATTAAACTGGATGTACATCAGAAATAGAGGAAGGACTAAAAACAAACAAAATATAACTATTGTAAAATAGATTGTGTCTGTAAAATGTGTATAAGATGTATAAACTGAAGGTAGAAGCCTTAGTGTTATTTTTTATTAGTTTACTCCAATTGGGGGAAGGGTGGTAGGGTTTGCGGGGAATAATGAAGGTATATTATAAAAAAAGTATATCTACAGTTGAAGTCGGAAGTTTACATACACCTTAGCCAAATACAGTTAAACTCAGTTTTTCACAATTCCTGACATTTAATCCTAGTAAAAAATTCCCTTTCTTAGGTCAGTTAGGATCACCAGTTTATTTTAAGAATGTGAAATGTCAGAATAATAGTAGAGAGAATGATTTATTTCAGCTTTTATTTCTTTCATTATATTCCAAGTGGGTCAGAAGTTTACATACACTCAATTAGTATTTGGTAGCATTGCCTTTAAATTGTTTAACTTGGGTCAAATGTTTTGGGTAGACTTCCACAAGCTTCCCACAATAAGTTGGGTGAATTTTGGCCCATTCCTCCTGACAGAGCTGGTGTAACTGAGTTTGTAGGCCTCCTTGCTTCAACTGTAGGTTTGTGGGCCTCCTTGCTCGCACACGCTTTTTCAGTTCTGCCCACAAATTTTCTATAGGATTGAGGTCAGGGCTTTGTGATGGCCACTCCAATATCTTGACTTTGTTGTCCTTAAGCCATTTTGCCACAACTTTGGAAGTATGCTCGGGGTCATTGTCCATTTGGAAGACCCATTTGCGACCAAGCTTTGACTTCATGACTGATGTCTTGAGATGTTGCTTCAATATATCCACATAATTTTCCATCCTCATGACGCCATCTATTTTGTGAAGTGCACCAGTCCTTCCTGCAGCGAAGCACCCCCACAACATGATGCTGCCAGCCCCGTACTTCACGGTTGGGATGGTGTTCTTCGGCTTGCAAGCCTCCCCCTTTTTCCTCCAAACATAACAATGGTCAATATGGCCAAACAGTTCTATTTTTGTTTCATCAGACCAGAGGGCATTTCTCCAAAAAGTACGGTTTTTGTCCCCATGTGCAGTTGCAAACCGTAGTCGGGCTTTTTATATGGCAGTTTTAGAGCAGTGGCTTCTTCCTTGCTGAGCGGCCTTTCAGGTTATGTCGATATAGGACTCGTTTTACTGTGGATATAGATACTTTTGTACCCGTTTCTTTCAGCGTCTTCACAAGATCCTTTGCTGTTGTCCTGGGATTGATTTCCACTTTTCGCACCAAAGTACGTTCATCTCTAGGAGACAGAACGCGTCTCCTTCCTGAGCGGTATGACGGCTGCGTGGTCCCATGGTGTTTATTCTTGCGTACTATTGTTTGTACAGATGAACGTGGTACCTTCAGGCGTTTGGAAATTGCTCCCAAGGATGAACCAGACTTGTGGAGTTCTACATAGTTCTTGGCTGATTTATTTTTATTTTCCCATGATGTCAAGCAAAGAGGCACTGAGTTTGAAGGTAGGCATTGAAATACATCCAAAGGTACACCTCCAAATGACTCAAATGATGTCAATTAGCCTATCAGAAGCTTCTAAAGCCATGACATACTTTTCGGGAATTTTCCAAGCTGTTTAAAGGCACAGTCAACTTAGTGTATGTAAACTTCTGACCCACTGGAATTGTGATACAGTGAATTATAAGTGAAATAATCTGTCTGTAAACAACTGTTGGAAAAATTACTTGTCATGCACAAAGTAGATGTTCTAACCGACTTGCCAAAACGATAGTTTGTTAACAAAACATTTGTGGAGTCGTTGAAAAACGAGTTTTGATGACTCCAACCCAAGTGTATGTAAACTTCCGAATTCAATTGTATATAGGTATGTGTATGAATATGTGTATATGTATGCACGTGTATGTATATGGATATATATATTTACCAAAAAAAGATATGGGGGATTGGAAATGATGCAGACAATTACATTGATGGAAGCAACAATCTTTCTGCAATATTAAGCTGTTCCACCCCTTAAAAAGGTGGAGAAATGATATATGTTTTTCTTAACTCTATTTCTTCAACTGCTTTGTTGGTTAAGGGCTTGTAAGTAAGCTTTTCATGGTGTTTTCGGTGCATGTGACAAAATAATTTGATAGATAGATAGAGCTGAGCGTTTGGTTTCCTTACGACTGATAGCTGTGCTCTGCTGTTTGTTCCCCTCAGACAATCACTCAACTGGGGAGATTAAAACGCTTCACCCAGGGAAGCATGGCCTTTTTCTCCACTTCTCTTTTTATTTTCTCTCATCCTCCCTCCTCGGGAAAGATGGAGAGAGAGAAAGGCAGGCAGGCTTTGATATTCTGCTCTCATACCTGTTCTGGAGTCACATGGTCGTGCCGTGTCGTCCTGCCGAGTCGTCCTGCCTGTTTTTATAATCTGTCTTTTTCCCCTCCTCCGCAGTGTTCCGTTTGGGCTGTTGTTTTTTTTCTGCTCTTGCTGCCTGCTGCCGCTCTGGTCCTCCGTTCTCAAGACACACCGCTGGTGTGCCATGTATGTTTATGTCTGCAGCATGCCGCGGGGCCAGAGAGTGCTTGCGGGCAGCAGTGGCAGTAGCGCTAATGCTGGTGTTAGCAGCAGCCGTGGTCTGTGTCTGTCCCTGCCTGAGCTCAGCTACTGTCTGTGTTTCCCCTGCACAGTGCTGCTCCAGCACGGAGCTGACCCCAACATACGCAACACTGACGGCAAGAGTGCCCTGGACCTGGCCGACCCATCCGCCAAGGCTGTACTCACCGGTAAGTGATAAGCTGCTTACTTTACCTCTTTTCATCTGTTTACCTCTCTCCCTCTATCTCTCTGTTTACCTCTATTGCCCTCTTTTCTCTCTCGCCACCTCCACTGTAATCTTTCTCAATTCCTCTCTCGACCTCTCGCTAACACTACCACTCTCACCTACATACCATTCTACCTACATACCTAGTGTTTTTTCTACCTCATGCTCTCAATTCAATTCAAGGGGTTTTATTGGCATGGGAAACATTTTTTGGCAAGTTTACATTGCCAAAGCAAGTGAAGTAGATAATAAACAAAAGTTAAATAAACAGTAAAAATGAACAGGAAACATTACACTCACAGAAGTCCCAAAAGAATAAAGACATTTCAAATGTCATATTATGTATATATACCGTGCTGTAACAATGTGCAAATGGTTAAAGTACAAAAGGGGAAAAAAATAAACATAAATATGGGTTGTATTTACAATGTTGTTTGTTCTTCACTGGTTGCCCTTTTCTTGTGGCAACAGGTCACAAATCTTGCTGCTGTGATGGCACACTCGTATTTCTACCTCCTCTAGCACTCTCTACCTCTCTTGCTTTCTCTTCCTACATACCTCTACGTCTACCTCTCTACTCCCAGAGATCAGCTGTGTCTTCACCCTTTTATTTCTCTGCCTCATCCATCTTTAAATGTTTCATGGAGTTATCTGTTGATTGTGTATGAGAGTTGGTTGTGTGATGCGGTGGCCCTCGCTCACTCTCTCGCGCGCTCTCGCTCTCTCAATCTCTCTCGCGCGCTCTCTCGCTCTCGCGCGCTCTCTCGCTCTCTCGCTCTCGCTCGCGCTCTCTCGCTCTCTCGCTCTCGCTCTCTCTCTCTCGCGCGCTCTGGCTCACTCTCGCGTTCTCTCACTCTCGCGTTCTCTCTCTCTCACGTTCTCTCTCGCTCTCTCTCGCGCGCTCGCTCTCTCTCACGAGAGAGAGAACGTGAGAGAGAGAACGTGAGAGAGAGAGAACGTGAGAGAGAGAGAACGTGAGAGAGAGAGAACGTGAGAGAGAGAGAACGTGAGAGAGAGAGAGAACGTGAGAGAGAGAGAGAACGTGAGAGAGAGAGAGAACGTGAGAGAGAGAGAGAACGTGAGAGAGAGAGAGAACGTGAGAGAGAGAGAGAGAACGTGAGAGAGAGAGAGAGAGAACGTGAGAGAGAGAGAGAGAACGTGAGAGAGAGAGAGAGAACGTGAGAGAGAGAGAGAGAACGTGAGAGAGAGAGAGAGAACGTGAGAGAGAGAGAGAACGTGAGAGAGAGAGAGAACGTGAGAGAGAGAGAGAGAACGTGAGAGAGAGAGAGAGAACGTGAGAGAGAGAGAGAACGAGAACGTGAGAGAGAGAGAGAGAACGAGAACGTGAGAGAGAGAGAGAGAACGAGAACGTGAGAGAGAGAGAGAGAGAGAACGTGAGAGAGAGAGAGAGAGAACGTGAGAGAGAGAGAGAGAGAACGTGAGAGAGAGAGAGAACGTGAGAGAGAGAGAGAACGTGAGAGAGAACGTGAGAGAGAGAGAGAGAGAACGAGAGAGAGAAAGAACGAGAGAGAGAAAGAACGAGAGAGAGAAAGAACGAGAGAGAGAACGCGCGCGCGAGAGAGAGAGAGAGAGAGAGAGAGAGAGAACGCGCGCGAGAGAGAGAGAGAGAACGCGAGAGAGAGAGAGAACGCGAGAGAGAGAGAGAACGCGCGCGCGAGAGAGAGAGAGAACGCGCGCGAGAGAGAGAGAGAACGCGCGCGAGAGAGAGAGAGAACGCGCGCGAGAGAGAGAGAGAGAACGCGCGCGAGAGAGAGAGAGAGAGAACGCGCGAGAGAGAGAGAGAACGCGCGCGAGAGAGAGAGAACGCGCGAGAGAGAGAGAGAGAACGCGCGAGAGAGAGAGAGAGAACGCGCGAGAGAGAGAGAGAGAACGCGCGAGAGAGAGAGAGAACGCGCGAGAGAGAGAGAACGCGCGAGAGAGAGAGAACGCGCGAGAGAGAGAGAACGCGCGAGAGAGAGAGAGAGAGAGAACGCGCGAGAGAGAGAGAGAGAGAGAACGAGAGAGAGAGAGAGAACGCGAGAGAGAGAGAGAGAGAACGCGAGAGAGAGAGAGAGAGAGAGAACGCGAGAGAGAGAGAGAGAGAACGCGAGAGAGAGAGAGAGAGAACGCGAGAGAGAGAGAGAGAACGCGAGAGAGAGAGAGAGAGAACGCGAGAGAGAGAACGCGAGAGAGAGAACGCGAGAGAGAGAACGCGAGAGAGAGAACGCGAGAGAGAGAACGCCGCGCGCGAGAGAGAGAACGCGCGCGCTGCGCGAGAGAGAGAACGCGCGCGCGCGCGCGAGAGAGAGAGAGAGCGCGCGCGAGAGAGAGAGAACGTTCTCTCTCTCTCTCTCGCGCGTTCTCTCGCAGTTGCGTTCTCTCGCTCTCGCGCTCTCGCTCGCGTTCTCTCTCTCGCTCTCTCTCGCGCTCTCTCTCTCTCGCTCTCTCTCTCTCTCTCTCTCTCGCATTTTCTCGTGGGCCCTCTCATGGGCCCTCTCATGCGCACTCTCTTGCTCTCTCACTCACTGTCTCTCACACTCTCTTATTCTCTCAGCGTTCAGCAACAGTCAGACGAGAACGTGAGAGAGAGAGAGAGAGAACGTGAGAGAGAGAGAGAACGTGAGAGAGAGAGAGAACGTGAGAGAGAGAGAGAACGTGAGAGAGAGAGAACGTGAGAGAGAACGTGAGAGAGAGAGAACGTGAGAGAGAACGAGAGAAAGAACGAGAGAGAGAAAGAACGAGAGAGAGAAAGAACGAGAGAGAGAACGCGCGCGCGAGAGAGAGAGAGAGAGAGAGAGAGAACGCGCGCGGGAGAGAGAGAGAGAGAGAGAGAGAACGCGCGCGAGAGAGAGAGAGAGAACGCGAGAGAGAGAGAGAACGCGAGAGAGAGAGAGAACGCGCGCGCGAGAGAGAGAGAGAACGCGCGCGCGAGAGAGAGAGAGAACGCGCGCGAGAGAGAGAGAGAACGCGCGCGAGAGAGAGAGAGAACGCGCGCGAGAGAGAGAGAGAACGCGCGCGAGAGAGAGAGAGAGAACGCGCGCGAGAGAGAGAGAGAGAGAACGCGAGAGAGAGAGAGAGAACGCGAGCGAGAGAGAGAGAGAGAGAACGCGCGCGAGAGAGAGAGAGAGAACGCGCGCGCGAGAGAGAGAGAGAACGCGCGCGCGAGAGAGAGAGAGAACGCGCGCGCGAGAGAGAGAGAACGCGCGCGAGAGAGAGAGAGAACGCGCGCGCGAGAGAGAGAGAGAACGCGCGCGGAGAGAGAGAGAGAACGCGCGCGAGAGAGAGAGAGAACGCGCGCGAGAGAGAGAGAGAACGCGCGCGCGAGAGAGAGAGAGAACGCGCGCGAGAGAGAGAGAGAACGCGCGCGCGAGAGAGAGAGAGAACGCGCGGCGAGAGAGAGAGAGAACGCGCGCGCGGAGAGAGAGAGAGAACGCGCGCGAGAGAGAGAGAGAAGCGCGGAGAGAGAGAGAACGCGGAGAGAGAGAGAGAACGCGCGCGGGAGAGAGAGAGAGAACGCGCGCGGGAGAGAGAGAGAGAACGCGCGCGCGAGAGAGAGAGAGAACGCGCGCGAGAGAGAGAGAGAACGCGCGCGAGAGAGAGAGAGAACGCGCGAGAGAGAGAGAGAACGCGCGCGGAGAGAGAGAGAACGCGCGCGGAGAGAGAGAGAGAACGCGCGCGAGAGAGAGAGAGAACGCGCGAGAGAGAGAGAGAGAACGCGCGCGAGAGAGAGAGAACGCGCGCGAGAGAGAGAGAGAACGCGCGCGAGAGAGAGAGAGAACGCGCGCGAGAGAGAGAGAGAACGCGCGAGAGAGAGAGAACGCGCGAGACGCGAGAGAGAGAGAGAACGCGCGCGAGAGAGAGAGAACGCGCGAGAGAGAGAGAGAACGCGAGAGAGAGAGAGAACGCGAGAGAGAGAGAGAGCGCGCGCGCGAGAGAGAGAGAACGCGCGAGAGAGAGAGAGAGAACGCGCGAGAGAGAGAGAGAACGCGCGAGAGAGAGAGAGAACGCGCGAGAGAGAGAGAGAACGCGCGAGAGAGAGAGAGAACGCGAGAGAGAGAGAGAACGCGAGAGAGAGAGAGAACGCGAGAGAGAGAGAGAACGCGAGACGAGAGAGAGAACGCGCGCGCGAGAGAGAGAAGCGCGCGCGCGCGCGAGAGAGAGAGAGAACGCGCGCGCGCGAGAGAGAGAGAGAACGCCGCGCGCGAGAGAGAGAGAACGTTCTTCTCTCTCTCGCGCGTTCTCTCGCAGTTGCGTTCTCTCGCTCTCTCGCTCTCGCGCTCTCGCTCGCGTTCTCTCTCTCGCTCTCTCTCGCGCTCTCTCTCTCTCGCTCTCTCTCTCTCTCTCTCTCTCGCATTTTCTCGTGGGCCCTCTCATGGGCCCTCTCATGCGCACTCTCTTGCTCTCTCACTCACTGTCTCTCACACTCTCTTATTCTCTCAGCGTTCAGCAACAGTCAGACTCATCCATAATTAGGCTGTTCCATTCTGTTTCTGTTCTTTCATGCTCTTTCTGTTTACATGGGGTTACATCATATTCCCTGGCTGGTAAATAAATGAAGGAGAGAAATACAGAGCTGAGAACAGAGAACGGTCCTAGGAAGCTTTCCACCCACCTTGTAAACAACAATCAGGTAGAGGTTGATATCTGTTGGGCATTTTGGTATGTGAGGCAGATGTGAATTGATTTGATAACAGTATTCAACACCATGACATAGCGAGAGTAGCAAGGACTACTACTGAAACCGTTTAGTAATCTAGAGTGTAGCATGCAAGAAGAGCAACCCACTTTGTTTTCTATTTGCCATTTGTTGGTGAATATGACAGTGACCGCAACTTCAGCTTATTGATTCATGTGTGAAGTCGGCTTATTAAACCTTGTGTGTTTGCGTGTTGGGGCTGGGCGATATGGCCAAAATATCATCGTATTTGCCTTATTTTTGACGCTATGGAGGTATTTGAATAATAAAAGTTAAGAGAAAAATGTGCTTAGTAGTACTAATGTAAACTCACTCACTTTTGTACATCGCCTTGGTCCGTACAACTGACCTTATTTTAGCGCAAAAAAATGTAATACTTCCAGGTCAACTGTAATATGATACCACTGTAAAGCACAATTTCTTCCCTTTTCAACAAAATCAAAGAGAAGACCTCCACGCTGCCTGTTTCTGCAGGATTTACGTAAGTGATGGAGCTTCGCCGGGCCTTTTTAAAAATGGCGGGTGGGGAGCGAAGGCTACGAAGTGATCGTGAAAGGGGGAAATATGTTGTGTGAGGAAACAGGTTTTTTCACTTGATTTGTCCATCTAATCAACTTTAAATGTAACTAAAACAACATAAAGAGTTTATGTAATGTCTCATCCCATACCTGTTTGAAGGTTTGTGTCAAATTTTAAGCAATTCATTATTGATTGATTCATTGTTTGTGTTATTGATAATCACATTGCAATTGGCACCCTAGTCATGAAATATTAGTTTAATATTAGCAATAATTTATATTAATTTAGACAAATCATGAAGTTTTCTTACAAGTGTATATGGTTAAGCATGATTGTAATCTGGGAGAGAAGGGCTACCCCCGGTGGAAAGAGGGTGTACGGCACAAAATGAGATGCAAATGCGCACGGTACGTTACGTAGTGACACGTCACGATGTAACGTACAGCGTCAGAGGGGTCCGTTTTTTCATCTTTTCTCCAATACTGTTAGTCCATTACCATGTCAATCAATGCTGAATGGAAACGTAGATCACACCCCGGATGTTGATGTCACTACGGTCCCATTCGTTTTCATTGCACTCCGGATGTTGATGCCAACACAGTCACTACGGTCCCATTCGTTTTCATTGCACCCTGGATGTTGATGCCAACACAGTCACTACGGTCCCATTCGTTTTCATTTCACCCCGGATGTTGATGCCAACACAGTCACTACGGTCCCATTCGTTTTCATTTCACCCCGGATGTTGATGTCACTACGGTCCCATTCGTTTTCATTGCACCCTGGATGTTGATGCCAACACAGTCACTACGGTCCCATTCGTTTTCATTGCACCCCGGATGTTGATGCCAACACAGTCACTACGGTCCCATTCGTTTTCATTGCACCCCGGATGTTGATGCCAACACAGTCACTACGGTCCCATTCGTTTTCATTGCACTCCGGATGTTGATGCCAACACAGTCACTACGGTCCCATTCGTTTTCATTGCACCCCGGATGTTGATGTCACTACGGTCCCATTCGTTTTCATTGCACCCTGGATGTTGATGCCAACACAGTCACTACGGTCCCATTCGTTTTCATTGCACCCCGGATGTTGATGTCACTACGGTCCCATTCGTTTTCATTGCACCCTGGATGTTGATGCCAACACAGTCACTACGGTCCCATTCGTTTTCATTGCACTCCGGATGTTGATGCCAACACAGTCACTACGGTCCCATTCGTTTTCATTTCACCCCGGATGTTGATGTCACTACGGTCCCATTCGTTTTCATTGCACCCCGGATGTTGATGCCAACACAGTCACTACGGTCCCATTCGTTTTCATTGCACCCCGGATGTTGATGTCACTACGGTCCCATTCGTTTTCATTGCACTCCGGATGTTGATGCCAACACAGTCACTACGGTCCCATTCGTTTTCATTGCACTCCGGATGTTGATGCCAACACAGTCACTACGGTCCCATTCGTTTTCATTGCACCCCGGATGTTGATGTCACTACGGTCCCATTCGTTTTCATTGCACCCTGGATGTTGATGCCAACACAGTCACTATGGTCCCATTCGTTTTCATTGCACCCCGGATGTTGATGCCAACACAGTCACTACGGTCCCATTCGTTTTCATTGCACCCCGGATGTTGATGTCACTACGGTCCCATTCGTTTTCATTGCACCCTGGATGTTGATGCCAACACAGTCACTACGGTCCCATTCGTTTTCATTGCACCCCGGATGTTGATGCCAACACAGTCACTACGGTCCCATTCGTTTTCATTGCACCCCGGATGTTGATGCCAACACAGTCACTACGGTCCCATTCGTTTTCATTGCACTCCGGATGTTGATGCCAACACAGTCACTACGGTCCCATTCGTTTTCATTGCATCCCGGATGTTGATGTCACTACGGTCCCATTCGTTTTCATTGCACCCTGGATGTTGATGCCAACACAGTCACTACGGTCCCATTCGTTTTCATTGCACCCCGGATGTTGATGTCACTACGGTCCCATTCGTTTTCATTGCACCCTGGATGTTGATGCCAACACAGTCACTACGGTCCCATTCGTTTTCATTGCACCCCGGATGTTGATGTCACTACGGTCCCATTCGTTTTCATTGCACCCTGGATGTTGATGCCAACACAGTCACTACGGTCCCATTCGTTTTCATTGCAGCCTCGTTTGAATGTCGCGGTTGCGCACATTTGTACGGAATGGGGTGAGTTTATGTTAATAATAATAATAATAATAATACATGGGATTTATCAATGACCCAAAGTCACTTAAAGTGCATGGTAGTGCATGACCCTAGGACAGCAAGACGTATTTTAATGGTCTTTCTCCTTTAAAAAATTGCAGTTCTTACTTTCGCCTTTAGAGGCCAGACTTCCGATTTCTGTGGTCTCTATTTGGCAAGCTCGCACTCCCGAAGTTGTTGATTTGTTGTGCTAGCAAGTTAGCTAGCAGTTCTCAGCTTTTAGCAGTTTCCTACTGCCGATAGAAACAGATGATTTCCATAATTTATTTCTTTGTCATTACTGAATTATTTAATGTAACAAATCAAACTTTAAATCCCGTTAGAGAAGGTACAGTACAAATCCACACCGGTGCTTGGATCAATACAGGTACACTACCAGTGAAAAGTTTGGACATAGCTACTCAAGGGTTTTTCTTTATTTTGACTATTTTCTACATTGTAGAATAATAGTGAAGACATTCAAACTATGAAATAACACATATGGAATCATGTACTAACCAAAAAAGTCTTAAACAATATATTTTATATTTGAGATTCTTAAAAGTAGCCACCCTTTGCCTTGATGACAGCTTTGCATACTCTTGGCATTATCTCAACCAGCTTCAACTGGAATGCTTTTCCAACAGTCTTGAAGGAGTTCCCACATATGCTGAGCACTTGTTGGCTGCTTTTCCTTCACTCTGCGGTCCAACTCATCCCAAACCATTGCAATTGGGTTGAGGTCGGGGGATTGTGGAGGCCAGGTCATCTGATGCAGCACTCATCACTCTCCTTATTGGTCAAATGGCCCTTACACAGCCTGGAGGTGTGTTTTGGGTCATTGTCCTGTTGAAAAACAAATGATAGTCCCACTATGCGCAAACCATATGGGATGGCGTATCGCTGCAGAATGCTGCGGTAGCCATGTTGGTTAAGTGTGCCTTGAATTCTAAATCAATGACAAACAGTGTCACCAGCAAAGCACCATCACACCACCACCTCCATGCTTCACTGTGGGAATCATACATGCGAAGACCATCCGTTCAACTACTCTGCGTCTCACAAACACGAGGTGGTCGGAACCCAAAATCTCAAATTTAGACTCATCAGACCAAAGGACAGATTTCCAAGGGGTCTAATGTCCATTGCTCGTGTTTCTTGGCCCAAGCAAGTCTCTTTTTCTTATTGGTGTCCTTTAGTTTTTTTTGTTGTTGTAGCAATTCAATCATGAAGGCCTGATTCACGCAGTCTCCTCTGAACGAACAATTGATGTTGAGATGAACTTTGCAGCCTAAATAAATGTTTCACAATCTGAGGCTGGTAACTCCAATGAACTTATCCTCTGCAGCAGAGGTAACTCTGGGTCTTCCTTTCCTGTGGCAGTCCTCATGAGAGCCACTTCATAGTGCTTTTTGGTTTTTGCGACTGCACCTGTTGAGACTTTTACAGTTCTTGAAATGTTCCGGATTGACTGACCTTCTTGTCTTAAGGTAATGATGCACTGTCGTTTCTCTTTGCTTATTTGAGCTGTTCTAACCATAATATAGACTTGGTCTTTTACCAAATCGGTCTATCTTCTGTATAGCACCCCTACCTTGACACAACACAACTGATTGGCTCAAATGCATTAAGAAGAAAAGAAATTCAAATAATGTAATTTTAACAAGGCACACCTGTTAATTGAATTTCATTCCAGGTGACTACCTGATGAAGCTGGTTGAGAGAATGCCAAGAATGTGCAAAGCTGTCATCAAGGCAAAGGGTGGCTACTTTGAAGAATCTCAAATATAAAATGTACTTTCATTTAAGTTTTTTTGGAAACTACATGATTCCATATGTGTTATTTTATAGTTTTTATGTCTTCACTATTATTCTACAATGAAGAAAAACCCTTGAATGAGTAGGTGTGTCCAAGCTTTTGACTGGTACAGTATATGGATGATGTATATAGCCAGGCACATTTAACAGTTAGTCTATTGATTATAGACCTCATTTAGTTGGTTTCCTCTCCTCACTTTTCTTAGACAATAAGGCAAGGGCTGTTTTCTCATCTCCTCATTCTGCAGCTGCCTCCGCCACATTGTTCTCAACGCTTGTTAACTTTGCTATTATGCATATAGCTACATGGTCTAGGAAAAGGCGCCAATTCAACAGAGCACTCGTGTTTCAGAACCGTGGACAGCGACTACTATCCAACACGAATTTGTTATGAAATTATATTCATTTTATTAGTGTTGCACAATTGTTCTTATGTATATGAACATATCAAATTTCAGTAGCACATGTCTTAGTCTGATGGACTGTACCATCCCAACCGCCTCCACAATGGATGAGTCCACTCAGGTGCGAATCAGACGTGTCTTGTACACTATTATATATATTGTTTTGCTACTGCTCGACTAAAGAAATCTCGGGCAACCAACAGCCTATCGATCGACCAATCGACTAAATGGGGTCAGCCCTAATGCCAATATGCCCTCTTAATTATACCACCTGCTAGGGATTTTCCTTTTGAGATGCTGTCAGTGAACTGATGTCATCCAGACAGGAAATGCACAACAAACTCTGGCCTTGTAGTATCATGAACCATCTATCAACAATCACCAGACAGACGCCTGTCATGTTTTCCCTCTGTTCTGAGAGAGAGAACAGCAGAGGAGACTGTACTGTCTCTGTTAATAGTGCTGCCATGAGAGGGAAGACTCCAGTAATTGTTACATATCGATTTTTCTTGTCTCTCTCTGCACTTTGCACCAGCACTCTGACTGACCCTGCTGTTGCTGCTCAGGGCCCTACACTCTCCCAGAGCAAAGCTGCAGGCAGGCGCCTGTCTGTCTGTGATGTGTGTGCTTGTCTGCACGTGCGTGCCTGTCTGCGCATGTGTGTCAGACAGGCACGCACATCAGACAGGCAGACAGACAGGCAGACAGACAGGCGTGCACACCAGACACGCATACACGCACGCACGTGCAGACTATATACAGGGGGAACCGGTACAGCGTCAATGTGGAGGCTGTATACAGGGGGGACCGGTACAGAGTCAATGTGGAGGCTGTATACAGGGGGGACCGGTACAGAGTCAATGTGGAGGCTATATACAGTGGGGACCGGTACAGAGTCAATGTGGAGGCTGTATACAGGGGGGGACCGGTACAGAGTCAATGTGGAGGCTGTATACAGGGGGGACCGGTACGGAGTCAATGTGGAGGCTGTATACAGGGGGGGGACCGGTACAGAGTCAATGTGCTGGCGCACAGGTTAGTGTAGGTAATATGGTGCAACCATACAGAGTGTTGTATAGGCTACTGTAGACCACCTTTGCAAAATAGTGTGTTTTAATCAATTTGGTGACGTTGTTAGATGAAGTATAGTTTTATCTAAAAAGGATAACTTAAAAAAAAAAAATTACACAAAAAAAAAGGATTTCACTGAGGATGGTCCTCCCCTTCTGCCTCTGAGGATCCTCCACTGATGTGCATAATAGTGAAGTTAACCAGCTCATTGGTGTTGAGAACAATGCCGTGGAGACAGTAGCAGAAGGAGGAGATGAGAACAGCCCTTGCCTTAATGTCTAAGAAAAGTGAGGGGAGCGGAAACCGGAAATTAATTAGGTCAACTGTTAAATGTGCCTGGCTTTATAAATCATCAATATGTCCACAGAAATAAGACACTTCCTGCTTCTATTGCCTCTTTGGGTGTTTGTTTAATAGAGCACCAAGCCTCACGCAACGACATGTCAAGTAAACAATTTCACAAATTCGGCTGTTTTTAGTTTTTGCTTTGCTTTGATAAAGGCTTTTCACTTCTTTTTCATTAGAACAGCCTCTCTGGTATTATTTAGAATTTGTTTAGTATTTACACTGTTCCAAATTGTCAGAAATATGCTTTATATTAATAACGCTCCTTTTTCTTGATCTCCTTATTGTTATTATAATAGTAATAAGTAATGCCATTAACATTAGTAGCAACACTGTAGGCTACACCACTATAAGCACGGACTGATGCCAGTGTCTTTTTTTTTTTGTGCAGTTTCGAACCAGCCTTGATTTCCACAACAACGGACATTGTATTTTGGTCCGGTCAAAATCTGACTCAACCATAGACGTTTATGTTTGGTTCAGATTTTGTCCAGTCTGAAACAGCCTTGATTTGGTCCAAACATCCATAAATTACTTATTTTTAAATTTCATTCAGAACCAGAAATTAACCTGATTTCAATGTCCAGAAAATACGTATTTTTCAACGTCCGGATAATATGCCTTTTCAGGTTGCTGGAAAATATACATTTTAAACATAAATTTAACCGAACTTCAACGTCTGGAAAATACATCATTTTGAGGTCTTTTCAACATCACTTTGCTTACTGGGACTATTCTAGTTTTGCGGGGCCAGCATTTTTTGTTCTCGCCTATGGCGGCACAATGGCAAAGACCTGTCCTGGCAATAGGTCAGGCCCTATTCAGGACAGGATTAGTTTTACTAGGGGAGGTCGGGCAATTTAATTATGTGCACGAGCAGAAAACACCACATCTGTAATTGTTGTCCCGTCTGAATCTGCCATGTCAGTAATTTTTACATGGCAGGAGAGTAACAATTCCGTCCAGAATAACCTGTTTTTTGGTGAACTCCAATGTCCTCTGATAATGCTAGTCCCGTGCCAATCGACTTCCCTATGTTTTGAGAGAAATGTCTGAGTTTGACAGGCGTTTCTTGCAGTTTGCGCAAGAAAACAATAACTGATTCTGATATGAATGACATACAGTACCAGTCTAAAGTTTGGACACACCTACTCATTCCAGGGTTTTTCTTTATTTTTACTATTTTCTACATTGTGGAATAATAGTGAAGACATCAAACTATGCAATAACACATATGGAGTCATGTAGTAACCAAAAAAGTGTTAAACAAATCAAAATATATTTTATATTTTAGATTCTTAAAACTAGCCACCCTTTTTCTTGATGACAGCTTTGCACACTCTTGGCATTCTCTCAACCAGCTTCATGAGGTAGTCACCTGGAATGCATTTCAATTAACAGCTGTGCCTTGTTAAAAGTTAATTTGTGGAATTGCTGTTAATAGATCGCAAAGCAGCAGCATACAATGGATCTAAACGTTTGGGAATAATAAGTTAACTTTCTCATCCGTAGCCTTAAAACGCATCTCAAGTGCAATTGCACTGTTTAGCTCACATCTGAAGGCTGGGGAGCATTTGGGACGTACTGCGGATCACTAAACTATCATAATATTTATGATCACACTTTCTCAATTCAAATATTATGGTGACACTGTAGGAAATATGTTTTGGTATGGTTTAGAATCTTAGGAGCCAAGCTAGAGTTATCAGTGCGGCCCTATCACCCGGACATGTTGAAATACTGTATCTTCACATCTAGAATAAAAACCTCCAGGCTTGTGTCGTAACTGTCAATTTATTGGGAAAAAATGAAGAATTACGGGGGACAGTTTGGGAAAAAAACAAATCCCGTCCGAATCGTCTTCTGGAATAACTGACATTCTGGAGTAATAATGACATAACCAACGTTCTCTAGTAATACTAGTCCTGTGTGAACAGGTCTTTGGTCATGTGCATGTGATGCATACGTATGTCACGTAAAGAGAGCAAGGGTCGAGGGAATAGGGAATGTTTTTCCTAAACAAATGAGGGATTTCAGTAATACAACTTTTCAGTCAGAAATGGCTGTAATTATGTTTCAGCTTCAGCAACACGGACAGAGCGATAAACACTGTTCTGTGGTGGTCGCTGCAGCAGGGAGGAGAGAGAGAAAACGGGTGCTAGTCACACAGTCACTCGCTGTCATTGCTTTTAATACAGCAAGACTGAGCCTGACCCGGCACTGTCAAATCAATTACTGGTTGGACTCACTCTAGTCATTTGTGCTTGTAATTATTTAATCAAACCATGTTCTTAAAGCATCAGACAAGCTCAGTGAATATAGTTGATTTGATTAAAACACATAGGATGTGTAAATATATGGAAAAATACACATTAAACATTTTTGGTCAATCGATTGGTCGAAATAACGGAGGACTCTTGGTCGACCAATATTTTAGTTTTGTCGGAGACAGCCCTACAATACATATAGAATTGTGAGAATCGCAATTTCCAGCTCTATAATGGTGCTATCTCCTCTCCTGGCACGATCATCTCCCTGTACTATAGATCTCAGTCCTGATGAGACGAGACAGACACCATTTTGAAGAGTCCTCATCTCTTTTCCTCTGCATAATTTTTGCCTGATTGGATCGATATGGATGGTCTTTTATGCTGACCATCAAAAACTGTCTTTCATTGGCACTTCAATGAAACAGAGGGAGAATAGAACAGAGGCCACGCACTGCATGTGGATTTCATGTCTTTTTCATTCAGCACTTAGCTTAGAAATTGGAATACATTTAGAATCATCTAGAATTCAAGGACACATTGCACTAAAAGTATACTTGAATGCAGTAGATTGTCTAATCGTTCACTGAACAGTATTCACAGGGCTCCTAGTAGACTTTTCTCCATTTACAGCCGTTTTAATGTTGTGCTTTCTCAGTTGTCCTACCTAGAAGTGGAAGTTGTATTGTGCTGAATGTATTACCTAAGCAAGGTTGGAGTGTTGAACAGAGGTCCAAGCAGAGGCTCAATGATCTTTGTGTTATACATTCTGTTGGTGTAGGGTTCTACAGCATTAACAGTGTAACACCATACAAGTTGATGTCATGAGGAAGAAGCCCCAGCCTTGGGTTGTGAAAAGGCACAAGGCAGCATAACCATCACACCATAAGAATACTCTTGTTTTTATAGACTTAAAAAAAAAAAAAATTGTTCCAAACTAACCCATTGACAAGAGTACAATGTAATCATGCATTTGCTGGTATGGTCTACCAGTAATCTATATCTGCGATTATATGAAATAAGCTACATACTGCGTATTCACAGCAATAACAGCCAATGTACTGCTATTTACTTATGATTGACTATTGATGCAGTGTAGGAACTCTGACTGCCTGACATTCGTATACCCACCTTAAAGTAAATGGACTCCTCATATCCACATGTACATTACTCTCTCTACTCCATTCTAACCTGTTTAACATTGACATGTTATTTTCTAGAGGGCACCAGATGAGATGCGGTCCACAGCGTACTTCTAATCACTGTGGCGCGATATGTTACTGTTAGCCTCTGTCTTAGTGTAGGCTACTCTGATTCCCAGGATGCATTTGGGCTGGATTTAGAGCTGTTATTTGGTGCTTCTACCTCAGTGCGAACAGCGAGTACACTGATTAAATATTATATTGACCTATAAATTAACCCAGTGACAGGGAACATCCCATAGCGATGACAAAATGAAATCTACGCCGGTCAGGCAGGGCTTGAAGTGTTGCCACGGTTCCTGAGTGGAGAACATATTCCTACATGAAATCCGTAACTAACTGGCACAAATGTATTTCAAAACCCCTGCTAGAAGTTATTTAGTGCTACAGATGACACCTGGGGTTAGTCTTTTGTTGGATCCTCAAAGCTTGCATTAAATAAATCGCCTTATAACACAGCTTGATACATGTGCTGTTCCATATCCTGCATGCACAGATTAAGCCTAATCGCTGTTGAATTATTTACTTTTTCCAGATGTCTTGAAATGAATTCCCTTTACTCTCTGGATATGAAAAGGATTATGTTTTCATCTCAGCTTATGATGTAAAAAGACATGGCATGTTCCGATAACGGATGGGATAATTCAGGGTGCACTTCTTTGGAGACGAGCAGGGGGTTGTTCTGGCCTGGGGAGGGGGTGAAGGTGGCCCCAATATGACGAGTAGGGGGTTGTTCTGGCCTGGGGAGGCGAGGGGGGAAGTGGCCCAAAAATGATGAGTAGAGGATTGTTCTGGCCTGGGGAGGGGGGGCAGATGGGCCCCAAATTGATGAGTAGGGGGTTGTTTCGGGCCCAGGGAGGGGGGAAGATGTTCATGTCACATGGAGTCATGGCCCAGAGCTGTAGCAACCTCTCCCAACACAACACCATGACATGTAGATGAGAATGTATGCAGATTGTAAATGCTGAAGGAAGTCAACACTGCACCCATTTTGTATCGGGTCGGGTGCATATTTTGATGCCTTTTTGGCTGTATGGACTTTGGACTGAAGTCAGAGTTTAACCTTGGTAGCCTATCGGTTAAGAGCATTGGTAACCGAAAGGTCGCTGGTTCGAATCCCCAATTCTGCAAAGTGGAAAAATCTGCCGTTCTGCATTTTAGCAAGTTAATCCCCAACAACAACTGCTCCCTGGGCGCCAATGAAGTGGACGTTGATTAAGGCAGCCCCCCACACCTCTCTGATTCAGAGAGCAACTGACTAGGTATCCCCTTTTCTCTTTCACTAGCTCGTCTAGCTCTACCCCCATGTGTGAGGTGGATGTAGATCTAGATGGGATAGGCGCGCCAGAATCTGAGGAAGATGCAGTGTGGGTGCTCCCACTACTGCAGCCAGTACCTCTGCTTGGAGAGGCCTGTACCTGTTTCTGATGAAGCATCTGTTCTCTCAGCCCCCTGACCCCTCTTCTCCACACCTTTCTGCAGAGCTTAGAATCACAGGGAGGAGGACAGAGGGAGAAAGGGAGGGGGGAGAGAGGTTAAATGGGACAGTGAAGTAAATAGAGACCCGATGCTCTTGAGATGATGCAGAGCCAATAGGTCACAGTGTTAAGTCATGGAACCTTTATATTATTTATATAAACTCAGAAATGCAAATAGTCTGGGTAGCCATTTGATTAGCTGTTCAGGAGTCTTATGGCTTGGGGGTAAAAACTGTTGAGAAGCCTTTTTGTCACTGTCAACTGTCTCACTGTCAACTGTGTTTATTTTCAGCAAACTTAACATGTGTAAATATTTGTATGAACATAAGATTCAACAACTGAGACATAAACTGAACAAGTTCCACAGACATATGACTAACAGAAATTGAATAATGTGTCCCTGAACAAAGGGTGGGTCAAAATCAAAAGTAACAGTCAGTATCTGGCGTGGCCACCAGCTGCATCAAGTACTGCAGTGCATCTCCTCCTCATGGACTGCACCAGATTTGCCAGTTCTTTCTGTGAGATGTTACCCCACTCTTCCACCAAGGCACCTGCAAGTTTCCGTACATTTCTGGGGGGGAATGGCCCTAGCCTTCACCCTCCGATCCAACAGGTCCCAGACGTGCTCAATGGGATTGAGATCCGGGCTCTTCGCTGGCCATGGCAGAACACTGACATTCCTGTCTTGCAGGAAATCACGCACAGAACGAGCAGTATGGCTGGTGGCATTGTCATGCTGAAGGGTCATGTCAGGATGAGCCTGCAGGAAGGGTACTACATGATGTAGGAGGATGTCTTCCCTGTAATGCACAGCATTGAGATTGCCTGCAATGACAACAAGCTCAGTCCGATGATGCTGTGACACACCGCCCCAGACCATGACGGACCCTCCACCTCCAAATCAATCCCGCTCCAGAGTACAGGCCTCGGTGTAACGCTCATTCCTTCGACGATAAATGCGAATCCGACATCACCCCTGGTGAGACAATACCGCAACTCGTCAGTGAAGAGCACTTTTTGCCAGTCCTGTCTGTTCCAGCGACGGTGGGTTTGTGCCCATAGGCGACATTGTTGCCGGTGATGTCTGGTGAAAACCTGCCTTACAACAGGCCTACAAAGCCCTCAGTCCAACCCCCTTTTTCTCCTCTTTTTCTCCCCAATTTCGTGATTACGATCTTGTCTCATCGCTACAACTCCACATCGGGCATGGGAGAGGCGAATGTAGAGTCATGGGCCCTCCGAAACATGACCAGCCAAGCTGCGCTTCTTAACACCCGCCCGCTTAACCCGGAAGCCAACTGCACCAATGTGTCTGAGGAAACACTGTTCAACTGATGACCGAAGTCAGCCTGCAGGCGCCCGGCCTGCCACAAGGGGTTGCAATGAGCCATGTAAAGCCTCCCCCCAGCCAAACCCTCCCTTAACCTGGACGGCTCTGGGCTAATTGTGCACCGCCCTATGGGTCTCCCGGTCACGGCTTGTTGTGACAACTTGCGTTTGATCCCAGGCTGTAGTGACACCACAACATTGCGATGCAGTGCCTTAGACCGCTACGCCACTCAGGAGGCCGTAAGTCCTAGAACTTTTAATCGGATATGTTCCAAGAGTTTTAGTTACTATGATGCATTGCGGTTGCTATGACGGCCTGTGAAAGTGATGGTGAAAGGTTTTTACATGGTCAGGGGACATCATTGACGCGAGCTAGCCTGGAGCTTCTACCACAAAAATGACTTCACTGTTACTGTAAAATGAAACTTCAAGTTCCCTGGGAAATCTCAACGAACAAGCGTGTATAGGAGATCCAGAAAGTCAACCTTTTTCAGCCCTGAGAGTGTGTGCAATGTGTGTGTGTCCTCTCTCCCGGTGGAAAGGCAACTGATGGATGCCTCTATCATACCTTTAAATAATAGTTAAATACAGTTGGCTATGGTACTCAGATTGTCCATGTAGGAAATCATTTTTGATTAGCCTAGGCCTACTCATTAACACTTTAGCTCCATGATGCATGTCTATATACCACAGCAGCAGTGCTTGACTTGGGCTGGAGCTGAGTACTAGCTCCTCACATTTGTTACTGCTTGAGCTCCTGTTCCTCTTATAGAATATTAGCTCAAGGGTATTGTGGAGCCCCTGCACCTAAATATAAACAGTACCAGTACCCAAAATGAGTACTGGAACCTATTTCAGTCCAAGTTGAGCACTGCACAGCAGTCTAATGATGCTTAGGATGTAAATTGAGAAAAATCTCCCATCTAAGAAAGCATCATTATTCCTGTCAGGGAGTAAAGTAATCGCTAGCTAAAGCTTGAGGTTATGATTGACAGGAAAATACTATTGCTGTGCGTGTTTTCAGTCCTGAACTCTGAAGGTTCTGCTTTGACTGAGACTGTAGTACAGTAAGCGGCTAAGCGCAAGGCCAGGGAGTATTTCACGTCGCTCTTCTTTCTGTCGGTTATGAATGATCCTCCTCTCCGACTCGGAGTGGAAGGAAGCGTTTCAGGTCGTTACCATGTGTCCTTGGAATGCCTTGACTGCTTCTCATCAATTAGAAGCCAGTTTAATGATCCTGACTTGAGGCAGTGTGTCATTGTGGCTGTGGGGCTCTCTCCTCTCTTCTCTCTGTCTGTCTGTCTCTCTCCCTGTCCCCCTCCCTCCTTATCTGGCAGAAAGGAGACTTCACTCTCTAATTTCCTCCATGTCATTTTTTTATGGCCATATGCATCGCTTAATACTTAATTGCTTAAAAAGTTGCATCTCTGAATGTCCTTGTATAGCTTACTCCAGTCCTATGTGCTGTAAGCTTATGTGCCAGCTGGAAGCTATGCGCCAGCCAGCACCTCGCCAACCCAGGAGTGTCTTCTTCAGACTATGTGCTGAAAGAAGCAGTGAGGAGAAATTCACAAACGGGCCTAATATTAGTGTAGAAAGTTATAAATCTTGGAGAGTGTATATTTTGAGAATACAAATACCTGCAAGACTTTATGTAAATGACTGCTCTCCCGGCATATTATTCCATCGCTCCAAGCTCCATTACTATTCCATAAAGATCAATCCGTTATTACTTCCTCTTAGCTTAAATACCAGGATGGGGAAAATGGCTTACTTTATTTGTTTTTGTTTGTCTGAATAAGCTGGCAGTATTTAGGGTAGATATTGTTCATTTTCATGCCTTTTCCCCAAAATACATGTGTGAATGTGGTAATTTCATTCAATTAAAAATAAGGTAGGATTTATCAATAGTATAATAGCATAACAAAAATGACATCATGAAAGGCAGTTAAATGAAGTGTGTTTTGCCTGGATCTGAAAAGTGCTGTGCAACCATTTTACAATCGACAGGGCTAGTGTGATCTCTTCTAAAATGATTGTGGGTCTATAAGTGGATGTTGGACGTATAGAGCTAGTTTGTACCTACCATGTGTTGCCCAGGGTGATTATGTTGCCATGCATACATTTGCATAGATGTGCATAACTTTGCAAGAAATTAATAATAGAAATATCTGTTATTGTGCTTCTATTGAGATTCTCTCTGAATCCTAGTACTTCTGTTTTCCTCAGTTGTCTCCATCCCTCTTTCCTCCCCCTATCCCACCCCTCCACAGGAAGGAAGTATGGTTCAATATCAGTTCACAGTTCACTCAATCTTTGCCAGGGAACACACCTTTACTCTCTCTCTGAGGCTGAGAGGATAGAGGTGATGTCAGACTGTTCTACCTTCTGACTGGAGGCATGGAGAGACAGAGGATTAATAACGTCAAAGTGTTAGCGCCTCAGCGCTAGCTGCTGGCTAGCACTCTCTCTCTAATCACACGCAAATTGTCCACCAGCCGTTGTGTGCCAGTGATTAATTCCGTCTTACGCACTGGTGGTGTATCCTCTCCTAGCTGCTATGTCTTCTCTCTGGGTTTTATTGAACTGAAGTAGTTCACATGAATCATCATAGCCCCCCTCCCCTCCCCTCCCGAGCTCTCAGCTCATACTAGTCTATGACACATTATAATAAGGGTGCTATTGGTATCAGTGGGCGATATTTAGCCTCCCACTCTTCTTTCTATTCTGGCTAGAGCCAGTCTGTGCTGTTCTGTGAAGGGAGTCTAGGCTCAGTGGCGAATGGAAGATGTCTCTTATCCAAAGTGAGCTACCAAGCTTTCCATCTGTTCTACAATCACAGCAAAGTAGTACATCAGACAAGGCCGCCTGCTCATTGAAAATTAGGGGTGCAACAGAGTCAGTGCAAATACAAAGGGGGACAATGCAAATACTCAGGGTAACCATGTGATTAACTGTTCAGCAGTATTATAGCTTGGGGGTAGAAGCTGTTTAGGAGTCTTTTGGTCCCAGACTTGGTGCTCCGGTACTGCTTGCCGTTCAGTAGCAGAGAGAACAGCCTATGACTTGGGTGGCTGGACTTTAGTGGGTAGGGTTTAGGGGTAGGGATGTCCCAAGGATCCTGGATAGCACTAACCGAGGTATAATGCAATCCAGATGCAGAGAGATGGCAGGCATGTCTGATGGTGAGCTAAACAGATGTGGGACTGTTAAGTTGTGTGTCTCACTCTGTTGTCAGCGGGATTGGTCTCTGATAGCGCAGTGCTGCTGCTCTTTTACATTGGCATTTTCTTTATTTTCTGGATGTAAGATACCTAAGGCCTAATGTGCATTCCAAGTACATTACATTTACATAATTTAGCAGATGCTCTTATCCAGAGCGACTTACAAATTTACAAAAAAAGTACATATACTGTTGTGTTGAGATATACTTCCGAAATTGTCACGAGAATTTTCAATCCCAATGATGATAACTAACAATTATTTAAGCTTTGACCAATCCCCGAGGTTTGTAAGACCCTGGGTTTAATAATAATTAGGCAAAGACTCAGCTTATGCAAAAAGTCCGTACAGTTTATTCAGAGAACGTTCTGAAGACAAGAATGCAAAGACATGTCATTTTATAACTCTCACCCCCACCTATAACTCTCACCCCCACCTACTTCCACGCACACACAGACGCACAAACAGTAGGTGGGATGTATCTTTCCCCACAGTCCTCATTCCTCGTTTATCACTACCAAGCTGGCAGTTCTATCCTCCCGAGATTAGAGGGACCTTGACAGGGCTCCCTTTCCTGTCGTAGGTTTCTTGAATAGTTTAATTGTCCTCTGTATTTTTCTTAGTCACACACACACATTTCTCTCCCTTACTGGTCTCGACCAAACCTTATTGGACTTACGTTTATCACTTTAATTATTCATTATACATGTTACATAATCTAATAATTACTAATAGTTACGTTTCAGGGTGGAATTTTTTAGTCATTACCTTAAACATATAAATTCACTTATCAGAAATCCACATATATAAGGCTCTGGATACACGTAAGCTATTTGACATCGATGTCTATGTCCTGTCTTTGAAGGAGCTGTCAGTGTGGCAGACAGCTGCACAGTTGGTTTGTCAATCTTGGCTCCATCATGACATCAGCCTTGTCTTTTAGCTCAGTCAGACTGCCAGGTCCACCGTTGTGTCATCCAATCACTCTCTCAACCAACCGGTTCCACCATTGCGTCATCCAATCACTCTCTCAACCAACCGGTTCCACCATTCCGTCATCCAGGCACTCTCTCAACCAACCAGGTCCACCATTGCGTCATCCAATCACTCTCTCCACTGACCAGGTCCACCATTGCGTCATCCAATCACTCTCTCCCCCAAGCTCTCCTCACCGCCCCACCCAGCAGGTAGAGGTATTACACCCCTACTACTACTCTCTCTCTTGCTCTCTCCTCTTGCTCTCGCTTTCATAGAAAATAACACTCACAAATGATACCGCAACAACAATATTGAAATCTCTGGTCTAGCCTATCCTTCAGTAGAATTCTGTAGCACAGTTCTCAGTAAGGACAAGTGAAGGTAGACAGACATCCCAGCCTTCAGCAGAGAGGAGAGTCTGCAGAGATGCTCCTTGTATTAGTAGCAAGTCTAGCGATGATACTTCTATAGTTCTTCAACCCATCAGACAGACACCCAATGCTTCAATACGTCACTGTAAAAAATATTGCCAAGCTGTTCAATCACCTGTCCATTTATTTCGCTGCAAGCCAGGTGTCCTTTTCTTCCTGTCCAGAACAGGAGCCAGCCTCGCCCAGTGGTGGGGATTGTGTTCAGGCTGACTATAGGGTTTCCACTGGCTCTTCAGAAATAGCTACCCAGGCCAGCTGTGGCCATGCCATGGAGTCTCATTGATCTGGGGCAATAACAGAATAGGAGCTTGGAGTTTCTGGCCAATAAGTTATTTCAAGTCGCTTTGTGGAAGGCTGATCCAGGCTGGCTCTGGCAGGTCTGTAGGAAAGGTGTCCGTCTGTTTATTACTGAATCATTACACTGCAGAGGAGGTGTATTGTCTGGCTTTTCTCTCAAACTGACTCTGAGCGGGAGGATCCTTGACACAAAGTTTCACCCATCCCTGCACCACTGTTTGTATACGGTGTGTGGATAGAGGTTGAGTAAGGACGTGTGGTGGCAGAGTTTGTTAGGAAAATGTGGTGACGGACATTTGACTGCCAACATTTTATTTTACCGTACCCACATGCGTTGGGTGTGTATCCTGATCAGGGCTTCCACCCATGGTGCTCAGAATGACACACATCACAGTTAGATTATGGTCATTCATTTGAACAGAACATGCAAGTCAAGGATGCAACGATGTGCGGTCCTTCTTACTGAGTTCTGCTGTTAAAATAACTGTCAGTGTCCGCATTTCCTTTTCCTCAGTCAAGATGAGTAAGTAACCTGTGCTGACCATCCTCCTGCTTCTACTGGCTTTCCCAGATTCTGCCATTACTCTCCTGAAGTTGCCGGTAATCGGCTACATGAGGAGTCGGCAAACTTTCTCATGTGGAATGCCAATTTATCTTACCATTTCTATCAATTTGCAGTTATAGTTTTCATATGCACATTTTTGTAGAATAGTTTCATTTATAATAACGTCTTCATATTTCTGTCTGACATATTTTTATATTCTGTATGCTGTAGGAGTGTAATAAAAGCAGATGTACACGCTATTACCGGAAGTGCACACAAGGGGCTTTATTCAACATAAAAATAAAAAAACGCACAAAACTATTTAGGGATCTTGATCCAGGAGGGGATTGAATGTCTTTGCTGTAACCAAGAAGTCAAGATCAAGCATCTATCCAGTTGTACTGAACAAAAAATATAAACACAGCATGCAACAATTTAAACGATTTTACTGAGTTACAGTTCGTAACAGGAAATCAGTCATTTGAAATCAATTCATTAGGCCCTAATCTATGAATTTCACTTGACTGGGAATACAGACATGCATCTGTTGGTCACAGATACCTTAACGAAAAGGTAGGGGTGTGGATCAGAAAACCAGTCAGTATCTGGTGTGACCACCACTTGCCTCATGCAGCGTGACACAACTCCTTCGCATAGACTTGATCAGGCTGTTGATTATGGCCTGTGGAATGTTGTCCCACTTCTCTACAATGGCTGTGGGATGTTTCTTGATATTGGTGCTGTCATACATGTCTATCCAGAGCATACCAAAAATGCTCAATGGGTGACTGGTGAGTATGCAGGCAATGGAGGAACTGTGACATTTTCAGCTTCCAGGAATTGTGTACAGATCCTTGCGACATGGGGCCGTGCATTATCATGCTGAAACATGAGGTGATGGCGGTGGATGAATGGTCTGACTATAGGCCTCAGGTTCTCGTGACGGTATATCTGTGAAATAAAATTGCCATTGATAAAATGCAATTGTTTGTTGTCTGTAGTTTATGCCTGCTCATACCATAACCCCACAGCCACCATTGGGCACTCTGTTCACAATGTTGATATCAGCAAACTGCTCACCCACACGATGCCATACACATGGTCTGCGGTTTTGAGGCCAGTTGGACTTACTGCCAAATTCTCTAAAACGACGTTGGTAGAGAAATCAACATTAAATTATCTGGCAACAGCTCTGGTGGACATTCCTGCAGTCAACATGCCAATTGCACGCTCCCTCAATTTGAGACATCTGTGGCATTGTGTGATTAAAACTACATTTTAGAGTGGACAATTATCGCCCCCAGCACAAGGTGCATCTGTGTAAAAATAAATATGGGTTGTATTTACAATGGTGTTTGTTCTTCACTGGTTGCCCTTTTCTTTTGGTAACAGGTCAAGTCTTGCTGCTGTGACGGCACACTGTGCTATTTCACACAATAGATATGGGAGTTTATCAAAATTGGATTTGTGGGTCTGTGTAATGTGAGTGAAATATGTGTCTCTAATATGGTCATACATTTGGCAGGAGGTTAGGAAGTGTAGCTCAGTTTAATTTACATTTACATTACATTTAAGTCATTTAGCAGACGCTCTTATCCAGAGCAACTTACAAATTGGTGCATTCACCTTATAATATCCAGTGGAACAACCACTTTACAATAGTGCATCTAAATCTTTTAAGGGGGGGGGGGGGGGGGGGTAGAAGGATTACTTTATCCTATCCCAGGTATTCCTTAAGCTTGAAAGGGCTGGTAACTGTGACAGCATGGAATTCAAATGAGGAGATAGACAGATGGGTCAGGGGAGAAAGAGAGAATGTCCACTTGGGAGAGATGAGGATTCCAGTGCCACCACCCCGCTGGCTCGATGCTCTAGGGGTATGCGAGAACACGTGGGCAGACGAGGAGAGAGCAGTAGGAGTAGCAGTGTTATCTGTGGTAATCCATGTTTCCGTCAGCGCCGGGAAGTCTAGGGACTGGAGGGTAGCATAGGCTAAGATGAACTCAGCCTTGTTGGCCGCAGACCGGCAGTTCCAGAGGCTGCCGGTGACCTGGAACTCCACGTGGGTCGTGCGCGCTGGGACGACCAGGTTAGAGTGGCAGCGGCCACGCGGTGTGGAGCGTTTGTATGGCCTGTGCAGAGGGGAGAGAACAGGGATAGACAGACACATAGTAGACAAGCTACAGAAGAGGCTACGCTAATGCAAAGGAGATTGGAATGACAAGTGGACTACACGTCTCGAATGTTCAGAAAGTTAAGCTTACGTTGCAAAAATCTTATTGACTAAAATTATTAAAATGATACAGTACTGCTGGCTGGTGGAGTAGGCTAGCTAACAGTGGCTGCGTTGTTGACTTTGAACGTGTAGCTGGCTAGGTAACCTCAATAGTTTCAGTACTACACCTTGTCATGATACAAAGCAACTTTGTAGCTAGCTAGCTAACATAACACTAATCAAGACGTTCCTTGTAATGTATTTAGTTTCTACAATGCTGCTCGTCGGTAATAGTTGGCTGGGTTAGGAAAAATGGCGTCGCGGGGGACGGAAATAGCTGGCTAGCTAACCTCGATGGCTGGCTAGCTAACCTCGATAATTACTAAACTACACAATTATCAAGCTATGACAAAGACAACTAAGTAGCTAGCTAGCTAACACTGCACTAGTCAAATCGTTCCGTTGTAAAGTATTAGTATCTACAGCGCTGCAAGTCGGTAACGGTTGGCTAGCTAGCAGTGGGTTAATGATGACCAGGTGGGTTGACTAAGTCTGGCGTCGCGGCTGGCTAGCTCTCCTCGATAATTACTCAAACTACACAATTATCTTAGATACAGAGACAGCAAAGACAACTATGTAGCTGGCTAACTAACACTAACACCACACTAATCAAGTCGTTACATTGTAATGTAATAGTTTCTACAGTGCTGCTAGTCGGTAGAAGTTGGCTAGCTAGCAGTGATGACTAGCTAGCTAGCAGCTAGCAGTGTTGACTACGTTAGGAGGACGAAGATAGCTAGCCTCGATAATTACTCTATTTACTCTAAACTACACAATTATCTTTGATACAAAGACGGCTATGTAGCTAGCTAAGAAGAATTGCTCAGATCAAACAAATCAAGCCGTTGTAATGTAGTGAAGTGTAATATTACCTGTGGAGCGAAGCGTAGTGCGACTGCTCGCTCCAAATCTCCCTTTCTATGTGGGGTCAGACAGGGATGCAGCTTAAGCCCCACCCTTTTCAACATGTATATCTACGAATTGGCGAGGGCACTAGAACAGTCTACAGCACCTGGCCTCACACACTACAATCTGAAGTCAAATGTCTACTGATGATCTGGTGCTTCTGTCCCCAACCAGGGAGGGCCTACAGCAGCACCTAGATCTTCTGCACAGATTCTGTCAGACCTGGGCCCTGACAGAAAATCTCTGTAAGACAAAAATAATGGTGTTCCAAAAAAGGTTCAGCTGCCAAGACCACAAACACAAATTCCATCTAGACACCGTTGCCCTAGAGCACAAAAAAAACAATACATCAGCATCACAGGTAACTTCCACAATGTTTGTGTTTGTGGTCTTGGCAGCTGAACCTTTTTTGGAACACCATTATTTTTGTCTTACAGAGATTTTCTGTCAGGGCCCAGGTCTGACAGAATCTGTGCAGAAGATCTAGGTGCTGCTGTAGGCCCTCCCTGGTTGGGGACAGAAGCACCAGATCATCAGTAGACATTTGACTTCAGATTGTAGTGTGTGAGGCCAGGTGCTGTAGACTGTTCTAGTGCCCTCGCCAATTCGTAGATATACATGTTGAAAAGGGTGGGGCTTAAGCTGCATCCCTGTCTGACCCCACGGCCCTGTGGAAAGAAATGTGTGTTTTGGCCAATTTTAACAGCACACTTGTTTGTGTACATGGATTTTATAATTTCAGATGTGTAGCCCCCAAAACCACTTTCCATCAATTTGTATAGCAGACCCTCATGCCAAACTGTCTGTCTGTGTGCCTGTGTCTCTGTTTCTCTTTGTGTCTTTCTCTGTGTGTCTGTTTCTCTGTTTGTCTGTCTGTCTGTCTGTCTGTCTGTCTGTCTGTCTGTCTGTCGCTGTCTGTCTCTCTGTATGTCGCCGTCTGTCTGTTTCTTTGTATGTCTCTCTCTCTCAAGAAACAATTCAGTATAGAACAGATAAAATCCTACCCTTTAATCATTTTCAAATCAAATGATCAGAGTTGGGATTTTCCAGGGCCGATAAGATCCCGTTCTTTTCATGCCCCTTCTCCTCCCTAAAAGCTCATTTATTTCTGCTGATGAGTGTTCTGGGCAACATTAATAAGAGTTCACAGAGCAAGTTTCAGAGAAATGGCCATCTTAGGCAACATTAACTCCTATTAATTACCTCCGTGATTGGTATTCAGAGGCAGGTCTCCTCAGGGCCTGCAGAGTGGAGGATCAATTCTTGTCAACCGGACGGTGCACTGTAAAAGAGGACCGTGATTAACACTTTCTACCCCTCTTTTTCTCATCTATCACATTTTCTCCATGAAATCAAATAAAATGTTATTAGTCACATGCGTCGAATACAGCAGGTGTAGACCTTACAGTGAAATGCTTACTTACGAGCCCCGAACCGACAGTGCAGTTTAAAAAAATATTGGGTAACAATAAGAGATAAAAGTAACACGTAATTAAAGAGGAGCAGTAAAAAATAACAATATATACAGGGGGGTGCCGGTACAGAGTCAATGTGCGGGGGCACCGGTTTGTTGAGGTAGTATGTAGGTGGAGTTAACCTCTCTAGGGGGTGTGGGACGCTACCATCCCACCTGGCCAACATCCAGTGAAATTGCGGAGCGCCAAATTCAAAAACAGAAATACTCATTATAAAAATTCATAAAACATACAAGTCTTATACATCGGTTTAAAGATTAACTTCTTGTTAATCCAACCACGGTGTCAGATTTCAAAAAGGCTTTACGGCGAAAGCATAATATGCGATTATCTGAGAACAGCGCCCAGCAGACAAATCATTACAAACAGTAACCAGCCAAGTAGACGAGTAACAAGTCAGAAATAGTGATAAAATTAATCACTTACCTTTGATGATCTTCATATGGTTACACTCACAAGACTCCCATTTACTCAATAAATGTTTGTTTTGTTCAATAAAGTCCCTCTTTATATCCAAAAATCTCTGTTTTGTTCGTGCGTTTAATAATAATCAATAACATTTCAACCGGACAATAGCTTCGTCAAAGAAAAGGAAAACAAGAAAGGCGTGCTCTCAGTTGTGTGCATGAAGAACTTCTGGGACACTGCAGTGGTCTTACGCCCTCATTTTTCAGAATACAAGCCTGAAACAATTTCTAAAGACTGTTGACATCTAGTGGAAGCCATAGGAAGTGGAAATTTGAGTCCTAAGTCAATGGATACTGTAATGGCATTCAATAGAAAACTACAAACACACAAAAAAATCCCACTTCCTGGATGGATTTTTCTCAGGTTTTTGCCTGCCATATCAGTTCTGTTATACTCACAGACATTATTTTAACAGTTTTGGAAACTTTTGAGTGTTTTCTATCCAAATCTACCAATTATATGCATATCCTAGCTTCTAGGCCTGAGTAGCAGGCAGTTTACTTTGGGCACGCTTTTCATCTGGAGGTGAAATTAGTGCCCCCTACCCTAGTGAGGTTAATTAATTAAAGTGACTATGCATAGATAACAACAGAGAGTGGCAGTGGTGTGGAGGGGGCAGGCAGGCAGGCAATGTGAATAGTCTGTGTAGCCATTTGACTAGATGTTCAGGAGTCTTATGGCTTGGGGGTAGAAGCTGTTTAGAAGACTCTTGGACCTAGACTTGGCGCTCCGGTTCCGCTTGCCGTTAGAGAGATCATTCTATGAGTAGGGTAGCTAGAGTCTTTGGCAATTTTTAAGGCACCGCCTGGTATAGAGGTCCTGGATGGCAGGAAGCTTGGCCCCAGTGATGTACTGGGCCGCTCGCACTACCGTAAGTAGTGTCTTGCAGTCGGAGGCCGAGCAGTTGCCATACCAGGCAGTGATGCAACCAGTCAGGATGCTCTCGATGGTGCAGCTGTAGAACCTTTTGAGTATCTGAGGACCCATGCCAAATCTTTTCAGTCTCCTGAGGGGGAATAGGTTTTGTCGTGCCCTCTTCACGACAAAACCTTCTTGTCTTGGTGTGCTTGGACCATGTTAGTTTGTTGGTGATGTGGACACCAAGGAAATTGAAGCGCTCAACCTGCTCCACTGCAGCCCCGTCGATGAGAATGGGGGCGTGCTCTGTCCTCTCTTTCCTGTAGTCCACAATCATCTCCTTTTGTCTTGATCATGTTGAGGGAGAGGTTGTTGTCCTGGCACCACACGACCAGGTCTCTGACCTCCTCCCTGTACGAAGTCTCGTTGTTGTCGGTGATCAGGCCTACCACTGTTGTCATCGGCAAATTGAATGATGGTGTTGGAGTTGTGCCTGGCTGTGCAGTCATGAGTGAACAGGGAGTACAGGAGGGGACTGAGCACGCACCCCTAAAGGGCCCCTGTGTTGAGGATCAGCGTGGCGGATGTGTTGTTACCTACCCTTACCACCTGGGGCGGCCCGTCAGGAAGTCCAGGATCCAGTTGCAGAGGGAGGTGTTTAGTCCCAGGGTCCTTAGCTTATTGATGAGCTTTGAGGGCACTATGGTGTTGAATGCTGAGCTGTAGTCAATGAATAGCATTCTCACATACGTGTTCCTTTTGTCCAGGTGGGATAGGACTGTGTGGAGTGCAATAGAGACTGCATCATCTGTTGGGGCGGTATGCAAATTGGAGTAGGTCTAGGGTTTCTGGGATGATAGTGTTGATGTGAGCCATGACCAGCCTTTCAAAGCACTTCATGGCTACAGACGTGAGTGCTACGGGTCGGTAGTCATTTAGGCAGGTTGCCTTAGTTTTCTTGGGAACAGGGACTATGGTGGTCTGCTTAACATGTTGGTATTACAGACTCGAACAGGGAGAGGTTGAAAATGTCAGTGAGGACACTTGCTATTTGGTCAGCGCATGCTCGCAGTACACGTCCTGGTAATCCGTCTGGTCCTGCGGCCTTGTGAATGTTGACCTGTCTTAAGGTCTTACATCAGCTGCGGAGAGCGTGATCACACAGTCTTCCGGTACAGCTGGTGCTCTCATGCATGTTTCAGTTTTATTTCCCTCGAAGCAAGCATAGAAGTAGTTTAGCTCATTTCTTGTTTGATGGTTCGTCGGAGGGCATAGCGGGATTTCTTATAAGGTTCCGGGTTAGAGTCCCGCCCCTTGAAGCGGCAGCTTTAGCCTTTAGCTCAATGCAGATACTGCCTGTAATCCATGGTTTCTGGTTGGGGTATGTACGTACGGTCACTGGGGACGACGTCATCGATGCACTTATTGATGAAACCGATGACAGATGTGGTATACTCCTCAATGCCATTGGAGGAATCACGGAACATATTCCAGTCTGTCCTAGCAAAACAGTCCTGTAGCGTAGTATCTGCTTCATCTGACCACTTTTTTATTTATCTAGTCACTGGTGCTTCCTGCTTTAATTTTTGCTTATAAGCAGGAATCAGGAGGATAGAATAATGGTCAGATTTGACAAATGGAGGGCGATGGAGAGCTTTGTCTGCATCTCTGTGTGTGGAGCATAGGTGGTCCAGAGTTCTTTTCCCTCTGGTTGCACATTTAACATGTTGATAGAAATTAGGTAAAACTGAATTAAGTTTCCCTGCATTAAAGTCCCCGGCTACTAGGAGCGTCGCCTCTTGGTTAGCATTTTCTTGTTTGCGTATGGCGGAATACAGCTCATTTAATGCTATCTTAGTGCCAGCCTCTGACTGTGGTGGTATGTTATCAGCTACAAGGAATATATTTGAAATCTCTCTCGGTAGGTAATGTTGTCTGCAGCTTATCATGAGAAACTCTACCTCAGGCGAGCAGTAGCTCGAGACTTCCTTAGATATCGTGCACCAGCTGTTGTTTACAAAAATACATAGACCGCCGCCCCTTGTCTTACCAGACGCCGCTGTATCCTGCCAGTACATCGTATAACCAGCCAGCTGTATGTTGAAATTGTCGCCGTTCAGCCACGACTCCGTGAAGCATAGGATGTTAGTTTCTAATGTCCCGTTGGAAGTTTAATCTTCCCAATAACTCGTCCATTTTATTGTCCAAAGATTGCATGTTTGCAAGCAGAATTGAGGGGAGTGGGGGTTTGTTCGATTGCCTCCTACTCCTCAGAAGGCAGCCTGCTCTCTGGCCTCTCTTTTTCACCGCCTCTTCACGCAGATCACGGGGGTCGGGCCTGTTCCCGAGGGAGCCGTATGTCCTCCGCCTCGGGTTCGTCAGAGTTGTGAAAGTAGAAAAAGGATTCTGCTAGTCCATGGTGACTAGTCACAGTCCTGATGTCTAGAAGTTATTAGATGGTAGCGGCAACATTGTACAAAAATAGTTTAAAAAAAAAAAGTCATAAACAAACAAAAAAAACACAATCGGTTGGGGGCACGTAAAACGTCTGCCATCTGCGGCGCCTTTTTAGTTTGTTAACTTGCTTGTGTGTTGTCTCCCTCTCTTTCCTGCCCTCTCTCTCCTTCCTTCTCTCGCTCTTACTCGCTCTCTTCCCAGTCTTTCATTTCCCTGTCTCTCTCTACTGTATGTAATTCTTGTATAATAACTACCATTATGCGACATGTTGCTTTCCTTTCACTGGCCACTTCATCACGGTTGATCTGACAGGTGGAGGTCAGCCAAGGTCACCAGAGAAGCAGCAGCTGAGCTGGGATGGGGTAGTGGTATTGTCACTCTTGCTAACCTTGGTTTGGGAGGAATGTTAAGGCGTCAGCATGCTTCAGTTCGGCTGGCGCCTAGCCAAGCTCGGCTAACCGAATAAGTGTGCTCGCAATACACCCTTAAAAGACCTTCGCTTGAAAAACCAGAAAAAAGGGAAAATTGTGCTGTTTGTCCATATTGAGATGGCGTAGCCAGTATACACTTATTCAATTAATCTAATATATAACTCAAGAAATCTGTCATTCATCTTGACATTTTTGCATAGATTTTTTTGCAACTGACTAGGATGTTTGTTGCAGAGAGTCGTCTCTCGTTCAATTACAACAGGCACTTCATTGAAGAATCCTTGCTTTTGACCAATCGCCGACGAAGGGCCGTAGACTTCGGCTACCAACTTCGGCTTGACTCGAGGAACAAATGTTGTCTGCCCGAGCAGGCCAAAAACAACCTTACTGAAGTCCAAAACTAACAAAAACGTCACAAAATGTCGTCATAATTTGCACAAACTGTTCCGAACTATTTCGACTGAGATGCTTGCGGACTCCTTTAGTCTATATTATAGAGATCTCTAGGCTATTTTTACACTCGATCAAATAATGATTCCAGTGGTTAGTACTGTATTTTTAATTGATAAGCTTTATCGTCAGACATTTGTTTCGAACCACTATGTTTTTGAAGAGTAGCCTACCCCTCTGGTTTCCCAGGGGCTGGTGCTGTAGAGATGTTTTGCGTGAATTCCGCTGTGGATGGAGTATTGATTTTAACGCTGACTGTGTACTTCTTAAAGACTCCTCACATCCGCATATTGTTTGCCACAGATGCACAAATTTCAATTCCGTAGCTAGCGTTATAGTTGAGTGAATTCACATGGGGCAGTAATGGATTTTCCTAGGTTATTTGTATCTGTACTCTGAAGCACCTTGTAGCCCTGGCTATTTTCCCATTCTGCTGCTCTGAGGTAAATTTTGACTATCTTACCAGCGTCATAAAGCACTCCATCTTAAATTATGGCCCCACGAGGCCAGAGGCTTTGGCAGGCGCTCGCTCTCTCTACTCCACTCGCACTGTTTCGCTTTCTCTACTCCACTCGCTCGCTCTCTGCTTCTTTCGCTCTCTCTACTCCGCTCTCTCTACTCCGCTCTCTCTGCCTCTCTCTGCCTCCTGTTTTTTCTCTCTGTGTCTCTGTCTCTCTGCCACAAACTTCTTCTCCCTAAGGGGTAATGTCAAGTAGCACACAGAGTAATTGCAAAGGGAAAAGGAATCTGAGCTTTCAGTGTGTTTTAAGGTTGAAGGGTCTCTTGTCAAGGTAAATAATCAGTGGCATGTGTGTACCCTAGCCTATATTTATTTCTACAACTCTGAATGTGTGTATGTGTGTGTTTAATCCAGGAGTTGAAACCAATTTTTTTCTCAATCGTTTCAGAACCACCATTTTTTTCGTTCAGTTCCAGTGTTCCGACCAACAAAATACATTTCTGAACCGGTTTGAATCAAAAAAATGGTACTGGTTTATATAGATCCTTTCTGTTTTTACATTTAGCTCATTTAAATTAGTTCACCAACCAGTGTGGATAGAGCAGGCAAGCTAGTTGTTTACATGTGTGATGGACCGACAAGTGTAGCCTTTGGCGCAAGATGCGACTGACATTTTCTGGGTGGGGGGAGAGTGAGAGAGGGTTGAGGAGGAGGCTTGAAGCACTCGGCATATTGTTATAACGTGCATTATCTGAATTAGGTCCACAGAACAATACCTAGGAGGAGCAGCTTCTATGGAGGAACTTTTTCATGTATTTTGAGCTAGCTAGCTAACAAGCTAAAGCTAGCTAACAAGCTTGTGTGTGCAGAGCAGCACCAGAATTAATAACACATCATGCTTTTTTGTAGTTAATACATCCAACTTGAAATGTGATAACTAGGCCTATAGTATCCTTGACTAGCATTTGAAAAGGGTAATTCATTCTTCTAATAAAAAATCTCTCTCTCTTCTGAGTCACGATTGTAACATCAGTACAGTAGCCTATGCTTCGGAGGGGTGAGGGGCAGGTAGCCTAAATATGCACACTGGTAAATATTTTCAGCTTGCAGGCAGACACTGGGATATGTTTCTGAGTGCCAGTGTGAGGGCTTTGCAGAGGTGCTTTGGGTTTTTTTGTGGGACTAGAAAAAATGCCTGGAATGTAAAGTAACGGTATTAACCGGTTCCCATGCTTTTAAAATAACGATTCTGTTCCGAAACAGTATGGATCACTTTCGTTCCAGTTTATGTTTCTGTTCGTTGAAAAAAAAAAAAAAATGGTTTTCAGTTCTGTTCTCTGAACCAGTTCTAACCCCTGGTTTAGCCTAGCTTATATTAATGTCTATGGCACATAAGTACTATCTATGAAACAGTGTCCGTGTGTTCACGCTGTACATTGGGTCTCAGGAGTCACAGTGCCCCCCTGTGGGGGAGTGCTTTCAGCAGCCTCCAACCCAGCCAGGCAGCAATAATTTGACTCGGGTAATGATATATCCCTGACCAGCACACACAGCAGAGGATTGACAAAAGACGGGAGAGAATGAAAAGCCCATTCAATAGGTTTCAGTTATGATGAAACCACTCTACATTTGTCAGTACTGGTTAACATGCCACCACAGTCAGAGGCTGGCACTAAAACAGCATTGAATGAGCTGTATTCCACCATAAGCAAACAAGAAAACGTTCACCCAGAGGCGACGCTCCTAGTAGCCAGGGACTTTACTGCAGGGAAACTTAAATCGGTCTTACCAAATTTCTACCAGCATGTTAAATGTGCAACCAGAAGGAAGAAATTCTGGAACGCCTTTACTCCAGACACAGAGATGCGTACAAAGCTCTCCCTTGCCCTCCATTTGGCAAATCTGACCATAATTCTATCCTCCTGATTCCTGCTTACAAGCAAAAATTAAAGCAAGATGCACCAGTGACTAGATCAATCAAAAAGTAGTCAGATGAAGCAGATACTACACTACGGAATGGCTGCTGTGATGGCACACTGGTATTTCACCTAATATATATGGGAGTTTATCAAAATTGGATTTGTTTACAAATTCTTTGCGGTTCTGTGTAATCTGCGGGAAATACTGTATGTCACTCTAATAAGGTCATACATTTGGCAGGAGGTGAGGAAGTGCAGCTCGGTTTCCACCATTTTGTGGGCAGTGGGCCCATAATCTGTCTTCCCTTAAGAGCCAGGTCTGCCTATGACGGCCTCTGAATAGCGAGTCCATGCTCGCTGAGTCTGTACACAGTCAAAGGTATTCTGCTACTGTGTATTCTTTGTTTAGGGCCAAATAACATTCCAGTTTACTCAGTCTTTTTGTTGATATCTTTCCAATGTGTCAAGTAATTATAATTTTTTTATGATTTTGTTGGGTCTAATTGTGTTGTTGTTGTGGAGGTCTGTTTGTCAACAGAGTCCCAGTACCAGCTGGCTGAGGGGACTCTTCTCCGGGTTCGTTTCTCTGTAGGTGAGGGCTTTGTTATGTAAGGTTTGAGAATCGCTTCCTTTTAGGTGGTTGTAGAATTTAATTGCTCTTTTCTGGATTTTTTACAATTAACAGGTATCATAGTAATTCTGCTCTCCATTCATCATTTTTTGTTTTAAGTTGTACATGGAGGATGTTTTAGCAGTCTCAATTTAGTGTTTGTCCCACTTTGTGAGTTCTTGGTTGTTCAGTGGTCCCCAGACCTCACAACCATAAAGGGCAATGGGTTCTATAACTGATACAAGCATTTTTTGCCAGATCCTTATTTGGATGTCAAATGTTATGTTCATTTGATGGCATAGAAGGCCCTTCGTGCCTTCTCTCAGATCGTTCACAGCTTTGTGGAAGTTGGCTGTGGCGCTGAAGTTTAGGTCGAGGTAGGTATAATTTTTTGTGTGCTCTAGGGCAACCGTGTCTAGGTGGAATTTGAATTTGTGGTCTTGGCAACTGGACCTTTTTTGGAATGTCTGATAGGGAGAGTGTGTGCAAGAGGGAGAAACAATGCATACCAAAGTGCAGGTGTGCTTGTGTAAAATGAACCTTCTCCTTATCAGGGATAGGCTCATTGATTACTGTGGCAACTGCCTTTTGATTGGTCCCCTGTGATGAAAGGGCCTGGGCCTGAGATATCCAGCCAGCACTCTTCAGTCTTTCTTTGACAGGGCATAATATATCTCTTCTGTTGCCATGAGAACAGGCAGATTCTTCCCAGGAAACCTTCTTTCCTTGTCCCCTCCTGTCCTCCACTCATAACATTCCTTCCTTCCTGTCCTCCACTCATAACATTCCTTCCTTCCTGTCCTCCACTCTTAACATTTGGGCCAGATGGCAGGCAGAACTGATAAGTAGTTGTCCACTGTGACACACAGGCACATGTTCGCGCTATGCAGGCACGCACGCACGAGCAAGCGGATGAGAAGCATGCACGAGCAAGCGCATGAGAAACACACACACTCACACACAGCGGTCGGGGAGAGCAGTGAGGCTGCTGTTATTCCCCTCTGCGATGGCACAGGGAGTGATTTGTCTTACCGGATATCTGTTGGCCTTAGTGGCTATTATCTTCCAGCTATAATTGCCTAGTTTTCCACATGGCTGCTCTGCTGTCTGGAAGAAGATGGTGCAGTAGGCCAGGCAGAGTACAGCACGGAGCAGGAGACTCTGGGAGAACAGCAGGAGTCGGATAGGCCTAATGAGCTGGGTTAAAGGGATACTTCGGGATTTTGGCAATGAACTCTTTATCTTCTTCCCCAGAGTCAGATGAACTTGTGGATACCATTTTTATGTCTGTGTCCAGTATGAAGGAAATTAAGAGGTAGTTCGGCGAGACCATGCTAATTAGCGTTAGCGCAATGACTGGAAGTCTATGGGTATCTACTAGCATTGGGAAGTTGATGAAGGGCCTCATTGCCAAAATCCCGAAGTATCCCTTTAAAGGCTTCTCCGCTCCGGACTCTGGGGAAAAATTGTGGAGTGGGGATTTATCCAATTGTTTTGTTTGGGAGTTTATTTTTGTGACGACATGTTTCATTGGGAAATGAACGATTCAATTCCACCCACCATATAAGTCTTTTGAAAACGCTGCCTGGAGAGAGAGAGAGAAAGACAGCCCAAATAATCCATAAGGTTATTCGGTGGATTTTTGACTTGAACCCTTTGTGGATATAGACAGCATATTGTAACCTATTTTATGATTTCTCTGTCTTGTTACTTTTATGTGATTTATCCCTTTCAGAATGAATAAGCCGTTTTTGAATAAGTCAGATTACACTAAGATTGAACATGTTCAGTGTAGTCTACATGATCACTGTTACATTCCCCCCTCCTCTCAAACTCTCTTTATTAGTCATCTAGAGATTCTCTCCCAAGTCAGAGGCAGATGAGAAATTACAATATTTACTCCACTTCTGATGTTTCTTTGATGACTAGTGCTAGCTAACACTACCTAGCAAAACATCATATATTTTTTAACAAATCGATACTTGGAGTCAAAGTATCGATATACTATCATCCCAAATAATATTGCAATATCTAACTATAGATTTATTTTATTTTATTATTAGAATATTTTTTTTTACCCATCTTATCAGATTTACATCAAGATGGTTTCCATGTACTGCTCCTAGTCCTGCTATAGTCAGACAGAATGCTAAAGGCTTGATTTACAGTCACAAAGACATTTGTCTTGTGTTTGTTCACAGCTGTTAGTTGTCGAACCGCTCCCCGTTTGGTGAACAGGTCAGAACTGTAGGCCTGTCTGTTCTTCCCCACTCACACTGCACACAGTAATAAGGCTTCAACATGTATGCCGAGCTTGTGACTGCATTTATCTTCCATTTAAAGAACACACACAGAATAAATGTTGTGAACTCTGTATCCTCCTCAGTATGTCTATTGAAAACAGAGAGGGGATTGCAATTCACCAGCTTATTCTTTCTTCTTCAGACAGACATAGTAGAACTCATCCAGGGAAATACAGTGGTTCGATCCCACAATGTAAATACTTCAAATAGAAATGTTTAGGCTAGATGAAATCTGATTTGGTTTTCAATCATAATGACACGGTGACAAAGATAGAATAGCCCTTAGTTGAAAGGAGACATTTAGCCGACATCTCACATACTCTCTGAAGACTAGTGCTGCTAAAGGTTTAGACGACCCTGCTAGATGGCTTTAGAGGCAGAAGGACCGTGTAATGTTTTCTCATTGAGCATCGCCTGAATAGCCAGAGGAAGTCATTGAATCAACACATCCTCTTACAGCAACACTCCTCTCTTTCTTTTCTTCTCTCCTCCTCTACATAACACTTCCCCTGATTAATCTTAGTCCAACACACTGGTAGAAATGAGAAGAAATTGAACCAATGAGAGGGGAAGGCTGCAGCTGTGTGTTTGTGCCAGCTCAGGTAGTCTTGGAGCTATAGAACATTGTGCCAGCTCAGGTAGTCTTGGAGCTATAGAACATTGGAAGCTAGATGCCGAGATTTATTTATTTATTTATTTTATTTTATTTATTTCACCTTTATTTAACCAGGTAGGCAAGTTGAGAACAAGTTCTCATTTACAATTGCGACCTGGCCAAGATAAAGCAAAGCAGTTCGACAACATACAAAAACACAGAGTTACACATGGAGTAAAACAACATACAATCAATGATACAGTAGACAAAAATAAGACTATATACAATGTGAGCAAATGATGTGAGATAAGGGAGGTAAAGGCAAAAAAATGCCATGGTGGCAAAGTAAATAAAGTATAGCAAGAAAAAAAACACTGGAATGGTAGATTTGTAGTTTGAAGAAAGTTCAAAGTTAAAATATAAATAATATGGTGCAAAGGAGCAAAATAAATAAAATAAATAAATACAGTAGGGGAAGAGGTAGTAGATGTTGTGCTTGCTCTCTCACTTTCTCGCTCGAGATTACATTTACATTTAAGTCATTTAGCAGACGCTCTTATCCAGAGCGACTTACAAATTGGTGCATTCACCTTATAATATCCAGTGGAACAACCACTTTACAATAGTGCATCTAAATCTTTTAAGGGGGGGGGGGGTTAGAAGGATTACTTTATCCTATCCTAGGTATTCCTTAAAGAGGTGGGGTTTCAGGTGTCTCCGGAAGGTGGTGATTGACTCCGCTGTCCTGGCGTCGTGAGGGAGCTTGTTCCACCATTGGGGTGCCAGAGCAGCGAACAGTTTTGACTGGGCTGAGCGGGAACTGTGCTTCCTCAGAGGTAGGGAGGTGAGCAGGCCAGTGGTGGATGAACGCAGTGCCCTTGTTTGGGTGTAGGGCCTGATCAGAGCCTGAAGGTACGGAGGTGCCGTTCCCCTCACAGCTCCGTAGGCAAGCACCATGGTCTTGTAGCGGATGCGAGCTTCGACTGGAAGCCAGTGGAGAGAGCGGAGGAGCGGGGTGACGTGAGAGAACTTGGGAAGGTTGAACACCAGACGGGCTGCGGCGTTCTGGATGAGTTGTAGGGGTTTAATGGCACAGGCAGGGAGCCCAGCCAACAACGAGTTGCAGTAATCCAGACGGGAGATGACAAGTGCCTGGATTAGGACCTGCGCCGCTTCCTGTGTGAGGCAGGGTCGTACTCTGCGAATGTTGTAGAGCATGAACCTACAGGATCGGGTCACCGCCTTGATGTTAGTGGAGAATGACAGGGTGTTGTCCAGGGTCACGCCGAGGCTCTTAGCACTCTGGGAGGAGGACACAAGGGAGTTGTCAACCGTGATGACGAGATCATGGAACGGGCAGTCCTTCCCCGGGAGGAAGAGCAGCTCCGTCTTGCCGAGATGACCTGGGGCTTCATTTATAACTGTTGTGTACATTTCACACTATCTCTGCACATGTTTCCGTTAGAAATCAGACTTCTCCAGATACCTTTTATGGTGCCAATAACGCCATTATTTGCTGTATACTTTGGTATTGGAATTAGGCCAAGAAGGTACCTAAAGGAAATAGCAATGGCGAACTTGATCAAATGTCTTTGGAGGTGTTGGCAGAATGATTTATTTCGCAGTGACATTTGTTGTATCTGACCATTTCTGAAAGACGAAAAGGTTTTACTAATTGTTGTAGACCTGTAAACAGATAGTTTGAATTAAAGGTTTTGTATTTACTTTTTCCAGAACCTAAATATGCTTCATTGTCCGTGAAATCTGAAACATTGTATACTTCTGGGGGGAAAAAGAAGAATACAGTATGCCTACGCACTTCCATGCAAAATATCAACTGTATGTTCACCTGCTATATTCTACTGTAAACCGAGCTTCCTTTCAGATGCGTATCCTAGAGCAAAAACTAGAAATTATAATAGCCTTTCTAGTAGGCACAATTTAAAGAAGAGATGTGCACGGTTGTCTATGGCTAGTATTCTGCAATGGTTGGGAATATATGTATTATGTTTATAAATTTAAATATTGCCTACTCAAGAAATGTGACATTACAGTATTCCGACGTAGCCTACAAACGTCAATGGAACAGGTGAACCATCTGTTCTACCGTGAAACTGCTCTTCGGATCAGATCGCAAAATCCAATGACATGAGAGATGGGACGAATGGTAGCCTATCCTAACTTGTTGTAGGCCTATAGATTATTTCACAAGTATGAAACCTTCACAGTCAGAAAAGGCGTAGAATTGATTCTGCAACGATTATGGATATGAAAGAATAGGAAATAGGTGGATATTTCAAATGACTTTAAAATGCATTGGTTTTGGCTCTTCTCACTAAGGGAAAATAATTGCATCTTATTATATTTATCTACCTATTTTTTGTTATGAATAAGGGTCATCATATGTTCATAATTTGCACAAGGCTACTAGTCTACTTTTGCCTTCCTGCAATGCAATCATTCAACCACTAGAAGCTGTCCGTACACAGGGTCTACAGTTTGAGGGAGGATAAGCACTTTCTCAAATCAAGTTCGGTTTTTATAAATGCTAATTCCTACATGAAGGCCCCTAGTGAAGGACATTGGAACGGTTTCCCTTTTGTGTTTAGAGGTTAATCTGAAAGCTGAGATATTGTAAAGACCGGCCCCTACTGATACACACCAGTCATTATGTCACAATAGCCCTCACCTAACCTCAGTCAGTCATGATTGAAATGTTCTGTCTCCTCACTACCTGCCCCTCATTCAGTTACACATTTGCTTTACTGTCCTTGTGGAGTGCAAACAATTGATACCCATTCAAAATCCTATTTTCCTTAACTCCTAATTCTAACCCCAACCCTAATTGTAACCCTAAACCTAACCCATAAGCCTAAAATAGCCTTTTTCCTTTTGGGGACCGGCAAAATGTCCCCACTTGTCCGAATTGTCCTTGTTTTACTATCCTTGTGGGGACTTCTGGTCCACATAAGGATAGTATAACCCAGAACACACACACACCACAGAGACTCATGGTTCTGTCAGTGGCAGCAGCATAATCAGTGGAGCTGTCTGTTTCAGTAAGGTCACTTAGTTATTACCATGTAGTGCTGTCATTGGACACATGCCCTCCCAGGCTGTGGAGAGAGAAGAACTGAGTCACCTTGCTGTGCTACACTCAGAGGGATGTCCATAGCACAGAGCCACTGCCACTCTGCTCTGTGGTGGGAGATTTGCATGCAGGCCGACAGAGGTGGATGAGAGCATTGTTCTGAGCTTTTACCCTGTCCTTCTCTCTGTCTCCCTCTAGTCCGCAGTATTGTAGGGAATATACACACACACACACACACACACACACACACACACACACACACACACACACACACACACACACACACACCCCCCGTCAATTGCACAAACTCCATAGTCTATGGTCACTTTTTGTTGTAAAGTTTCCCATCCCATTCGTTAGACAGCGTTGGGATAGTTTTGCCAGAAATTCTTGACGCACCCATATCTCCTACTGGTTTTGTTGTGTGTAGTAATTGTGATGGCATCATGCAGAGCATGCCAGAGCCAGTGTCTAAAGCCAGACTGTAGTTAATGGTCTCTGAAGCCTTGCCATCTGCTGTGTTTGGTCATTTCCTCTCTGTCCTGTCAATAATGTAATATCTGTTAGAACGATCTCCTCTGAGTCTGAGTGCAGTCAGACAGCAGAGGCAAAGGCAGGAAACCACTGCTCTGCCCTGGCAAAGATGGATGGGAGCACCGCATGCCTCCGATGAGATTTACTTCCGTGATTGGTATTGACTGAGGCAACCCGTTCCACCAACACACACACACACACTACTCCCCCACAGAGGACTTTGAGATAGAAATACAATGTAATTTATGGCATCCATTAACTGCCCTCTGGGGTCCGGCCTTTCCAGTCAGTCTATCTCTCGGTCCCAGTCAGCTGCCAATCAAATGTCAGGGAGGGTTACTGAGTGGAGGGGCATCATCACTTACAGCACAGGGTGGTGTGTGTGTGTGTGTGTGTGTGTGTGTGTGTGTGTGTGTGTGTGTGTGTGTGTGTGTGTGTGTGTGTGTGTGTGTGTGTGTGGTGTGTGTGTGTGTGTGTGTGTGTGTGTGTGTGTGTGGGACCTTGGTTTATCTCAGGGGAGGAGGGGAGTTGTTTGATCTTACTGCCCATGTGTCTCAGTGAGTTAATGCATTATTATGTCCACAGACCTAAAAGCCTGCCTCCACCTGCCCCTCTCTCTGTATGGGAGTCTATCCCAGACATAGACTCATCTTGCCCCAGGAGACCCCCCCCCCCCATGGATGCATTCTGTGTGTTCAGATCTTAACACCAAGCAGGCTCCCTCCCTGTCTCCACATCCCCTGCTGTTGGAATGGAAAGAAACAAAGGACTCCTCCAATTAAGACACTGTTTGTGTGTCTGTGCACCGCCTTTTTGTGCTTGCTCTCTCACTTTCTCGCTCGCTTTCTCTCAATTCAATTCAAAGGGCTTTATTGGTATGGGAAACATGTTTACATTACCAAAGCAAGTGAAATAGATAATAAACAATCAAAAATGAACAGTAAACATTACTCTCACAAAAGTTTACAAGGAATATACATTTAAAATGTAATTATGGCTATGTACAGTGTTATAACGATGTGCAAATAGTTACAGTACAAAATGGAAAATAAGTAAACATAAATATGGGTTGTATTTACAATGGTGTTTGTTCTTCACTGGTTGCCCTTTACTTTTGGTAACAGGTCACAAGTCTTGCTGCTGTGACGGCACACTGTGCAATAGATATGGGAGTTTATCAAAATTGGATTTGTGTGTCTGTGTAATGTGAGTGAAATATGTGTCTCTAATATGGTCATACATTTGGCAGGAGGTTAGGAAGTGTAGCTCAGTTTCCACCTCATTTTGTGGGCAGTGTGCACATAGCCTGTCTTCTCTTGAGAACCACGTCTGCCTAAGGCAGCCTTCCTCAATAGCAAGGCTATGCTCACTGAGTCTGTGCATAGTAAAGCTTTCTTTAAGTTTGGGTCAGTCAGAATGGTCAGGTACTCTCTGTTTAGGACCAAATAGCATTCCAGTTTCCTCTGTTTTTTGTATAGTTCTTTCTAATGTGTCAAGTAATGATCTTTTTTTTCTTCTCATGATTTGGTTGGGTATAATTGTGTTGCTGTCCTGGGGGTCTGTGTTTGTGAACAGAGCCCCAGGACCAGCTTGCTTAGGGGACTCTCTTCTCCAGGTTCATCTCTGTAGGTGATGGCTTTATTATGGATGGTTTGGGAATCGCTTCCTTTTATATGGTTGTAGAATTTACCGTCTCTTCTAGAATTTGACAATTATCAGGTATCGGCCTAATTCTGCTCTGCATGCATTATTTGGTGTTTTATGTTTTACACAGAGGATGTTTTTGCAGAATTCTGCATGCAGAGTCTAAATTTGATGTTTGTTCCATTTTGTGAATTCTTGGTTGGTGAGCGGACCCCAGACCTCACAACTAGGGTTGGAAATGGTCGGAAACTTTCCAGTAGATTTTCCATTGGAAGTTAAGTCCTAGACTTTTAGGGAATTTTGCTTAACTTCATCAAAAAGTTAGTTTATAACAGTGAACCTTTTTTGTGGGATACACAAGGTTTTGTCGAATATTTTGGTTAAACTTTCACCAATTCAATGGAATTGCAACCCTCTGCATGCACAGTGCATTCTTCCATCACATGTACAGCTGATTCTCAAGATTTTACACACTAATGAGATGCTATTGAGCCCACACTACTACACTGTCTGAGCCAAGGACAACATGCTTTCTGGTAAGTTTTGATTACAATACTGGGTGGGGTGAATATATTTTATACGACATACATATTTTTTTGTTAACTAGTAAATAGTAGCCTACAACAAAGTGTGTTTAAATCATTTCTAACTTAACAATTTCTGCTAGTTAGTTTCTGCAACCATGTGGGTTTTAGCTTGCTTGAGCCTGCCAACTGAAGAGTGTTAATTCATCTGTTTCCATAAATGTTTCATTTTAAAACATGTATCTTACAAAGGAGTTGTTTAATCTTTTTCTAATCTTTACAGGAAAATGCCACGGGCACTATCTGATGTGTGGAGACATTTCACTGCAGCTAATGTAGAAGGAAAATATGTGTACATTTGCAAATACTGTGCCAAATCATATGTGAAGAATGCAACAAAGATGCAGAATCATCTGGCAAAGTGTATAAAGTTCCCTCAGCATTTACAACAAGCAACCTCTGACAAAAGTCCCTCTACTTCTAGTCGAGGTGAAAATGATGAATCAGACACCTTATCGATAGCAACAGCTCATGGTCCTCCTGGTATCAGAAGTTTGTTGACTCAATGGAGGAACGTAGTCAGAGAAATACTGATGAATGTCTTGCTCGAGCTGTGTATGCAACTGGTTCACCTCTGATGCTCACAGGCAATGTGTATTGGAAGAGATTTCTGAATGTTCTTCGCCCAGCATAACCCCTCTTACCAGACATGCTTTATCTACTAATTTGCTGCATGCAGAGTTCAAGTGAAGGTCAAGCAAATCATAGAGAAAGCAGACTGTATTGCAGTCATCTCTGATGGGTGGTTGAATGTTCTTTGGCAAGGAATAATTAACTACATCTCCACCCCTCAACCAGTATTCTACAAGAGCACAGACACAAGGGACAACAGACACACGGGTCTCTACATTGAAGATGAGCTGAAGGCAGACATCAATGACCTTGGACCACAGAAGGTATTTGCACTGGTGACAGACAATGCTGTGAACATGAAGGCTGCTTGGTCTAAAGTGGAGGACTCCTACCCTCACATCACACCCATTGGCTGTGCTGCTCATGCATTGAATCTGCTCCTCAAGGACATCATGGCACTGAAACAATGGATACACTCTACAAGAGAGCCAAGGAAATGGTTAGGTATGTGAAGGGTCATCAAGTTATAGCAGCAATCTACCTCACCAAGCAAAGTGAGAAGAATAAGAGCACCACATTGAAGCTGCCAAGCAACACCTGTTGGGGTGGTGTTGTCATCATGTTTGACAGTCTCCTGGAAGGAAATGGGTCTCTCCAAGATATGTCTAGAAGAAAAAGAAACGCACACCTATTAAGGCGAGGTGCTGGCTAGCGGAGTAGAAAACCTTTGACACTATATAAACGAGTCATCTTGCAGTGTTTGTGATCATACCCTGATGAAGACACCTTGGCTGTCGAAACGTTGGATATTACATTTTTGCATCTGAGCTCCTAGAGTGTGCGGCTCTCCCTTCTCTCCAAGATATGGCCAAACCACAGTCTGCCGATATGGACAGCCCCATCAAGAGGATCCTCCTGGATGATGTGTTTTGGGAGAGCGTGGTAAGCAGCCTGAAACTCCTGAAACCTATAGCAGTAGCCATTGCACGGATTGAGGGTGACAATGTCATCCTGTCTGATGTTCAGACTCTGCTTGCAGATGTAAGAGAAGAAATCCGTACTGCCCTGCCCACTTCATTGTTGCGACTTCTGCCTGAAGCCCATACACGCCTCAGCGTACATGTTGGACCCCAAGTATGCTGGCAAGAGCATCCTGTCTGGTGCAGAGATCAACAAGGCCTATGGTGTCATCACTACCGTGTCTGGCGAAGTACACTTCCAAGCAAGGGCTTTGGGATGGAGATGCAATATGGCAGTCGTGCCAACATATCTCATCAGCCACCTGGTGGAAATGGACTTTGTGGATCTGAGGCTCTGTTGCCTCCATCATCCTCAAAATCCCACCAACATCAGCCGTGTCAGAGCGCAACTGGTCCTTCTTTGGGAACACGCACACCAAAGCACACAACAGGGTGACCAATACAAGGGTTGAAAAATTGGTGGCCATCCGGGCAAATTTGAGGCTTTTTGAGCCTTACAACAAGCCATACTCAACAAGGTTGGAAAGTGACAGTGAAGATGAGGCCTCAGAGTCTGATGTTCAAGAGGTGGACATTGAGGAGGTCCAGGGAGAAGCCATGGAAGCCTGAGAGGAAGAAAACAAAAGCTTTTGTTTTTACACTATCATTTTACGTATGTTGAAAATGTTTTGGGAGATGCGATGGATCATTGGGGATCATTCAATATTCCCTTTTGTTGTTCAGTGAAATCATCCATGTGAAGAGTTTAATTATAGTTCAATTCGTAACTAAATTGTTTTTTAAAATTTCTATTGGAAGGATTTCAGCATTTGCAATTATGTCTACTTATGATAAGGTAAAATGTTTGTTTCTGTCTCCATGTGATATGGTGAATTTATCCAATGAAAAAAACATCTACATTTAAATGGTATTGATATTAATTTGTGTATATTTCCAGTAATTCCCATATTTTCCTGTTAATTCCCACAAAGTTTCCTCTTCTGAATATTCCCCAAAATGTGCAACCCTACTCACAACCATAAAGGGCAATGGGTTCTCTAACTGATTCAAGTATCTTTTACCAGATCCTAATTGGGATGTCTACTTTTATGTTCCTTTTGATGGCATAGAAGGCCCTTCTTGTGTTGTCTTTCAGGTCGTTCACAGCTTTGTAGAAGTTACCTGTGGCACTGATGGTTAGGCAGAGATATGTGTCGTTTTTCGTGTGCTCTAGGGCAACGGTGTCTAGATGGAATTTGTGTTTGTGGTCCTGGTAACTGGACCTTTTTTGGGACACCATTATTTTTGTCCTACTGAGATTTACTGTCAGGGCCCAGGTCTGACAGAATCTGTGCATAAGATCTAGGTGCGGTTGTAGGCCCTTCCTGGTTGGGGACAGAAGCACCAGATCATCAGCAAACAGTAGAAAATTTGCTTCAGATTCTAGTGTGTGAGGCCGGGTGCTGCATGTGGTTCTAGTGCCCTCGCCAATTTGTTGATGTATACAGTGAGAGTTCAATCTTGGTTTCATCAGACCATGAGAACTCTCATGGTCTGAGAGTCTTTAAGGGACGTTTGGCAAACTCCAAGTGGGCTGTTATGCTTTTTACTGAGGAGTGGCTTTCATCTGGCCACTCTACCGTAAAGGCCTAATTGGTGGAGTGCTGCAGAGATGGTTGTTCTCTCTTCTCCACAGAGGAGCTATGGAGCTTTGTCAGAGTGACCATTGGGTTCTTGTTCACCTCCCTGACTAAGGCTCTTCTCCCCCGATTGCTCAGTTTGGCCGGGTAGCAACAGTTTGCTGTTGATGCATTTCCCAATGTAGTTAGTGGGGTCAAATTTGTCTCCACTTTTGTAGATTGGAGTGATCAGTCCTTGGTTCCAAAGATTCCAAAGCCAAGGATGATCTTAAAGAGTTTAAGTATAGCACATTGGAATTTGTGGCCTGTATATTTTATAATTTTATTTAGGATACCATCAACACCACAGGCCTTTTTGAGTTGCAGTGTTTGTATTTTGTTCTGTAGTTCATTCAATGTAATTGGAGAATCCAGTGGGTTCTGGTAGTCTTTAATAGGTGATTCTAAGATTTGTAATTGATCATGTATATGATGTTGCTGTTTGTTCTTTGTTATATAGCCAAAAAGATGGTTCATCTCTGTTTTGGATAGATACCTCTTTGTTGTGTGTTCCAGTTCTCCCAGAAGTGATCAGATTCTATGGATTCTTAAATGACATTGAGCTGATTTCTGACGTGCTGTTCCTTTTTCTTATTCCTTTTCTCTCTCTCGCCCCCCCCACCCTCCCCCCAGTCTTGTTGTATCAAAGCCATACATGTTGTCTCAGAACCCCTAATCGTCCTTTTTCCCCCCACCATATTATCCCTTCTTCCTGTTCCCCCACTCCTTCCTCAGTCTCCTCAGGTCTTGGCAACATGGGGGATGAAAGGAAAGGAACGGGTCAGAGAGGGGGATGGACTGTGATGTGGCGGAGGGGTTAGGGCTGTGAGCGGGGGGATGGAGGAAAGAGGGGGATGGACTGTGATGTGACTGGCGGAGGGGTTAGGGCTGTGAGCAGGGGGATGGAGGAAAGAGGGGGATGGACTGTGCTATGACTGTGGCGGAGGGGTTAGAGCTGTGAGCAGGGGGATGGAGGAAAGAGGGGGATGGACTGTGCTATGACTGTGGCGGAGGGGTTAGAGCTGTGAGCAGGGGGATGGAGGAAAGAGGGGGATGGACTGTGCTATGACTGTGGCAGAGGGGTAAGAGCTGTGAGCAGGGGGATGGAGGAAAGAGGGGGATGGACTGTGCTATGACTGTGGCGGAGGGGTTAGGGCTGTGAGCAGGGGGATGGAGGAAAGAGGGGGATGGACTGTGCTATGACTGTGGCGGAGGGGTTAGAGCTGTGAGCAGGGGGATGGAGGAAAGAGGGGGATGGACTGTGCTATGACTGTGGCGGAGGGGTTAGAGCTGTGAGCAGGGGGATGGAGGAAAGAGGGGGATGGACTGTGCTATGACTGTGGCGGAGGGGTAAGAGCTGTGAGCAGGGGGATGGAGGAAAGAGGGGGATGGACTGTGCTATGACTGTGGCGGAGGGGTTAGGGCTGTGAGCAGGGGGATGGAGGGATGAGGGGGATGGACTGTGCTATGACTGTGGCGGAGGGGTTAGAGCTGTGAGCAGGGGGATGGAGGAAAGGGGGATGGACTGTGCTATGACTGTGGCGGAGGGGTTAGAGCTGTGAGCAGGGGGATGGAGGAAAGAGGGGGATGGACTGTGCTATGACTGTGGCGGAGGGGTTAGGGCTGTGAGCAGGGGGATGGAGGAAAGAGGGGGATGGACTGTGCTATGACTGTGGCGGAGGGGTTAGGGCTGTGAGCAGGGGGATGGAGGGATGAGGGGGATGGACTGTGCTATGACTGTGGCGGAGGGGTTAGGGCTGTGAGCAGGGGGATGGAGGGATGAGGGGGATGGACTGTGCTATGACTGTGGCGGAGGGGTTAGGGCTGTGAGCAGGGGGATGGAGGGATGAGGGGGATGGACTGTGCTATGACTGTGGCGGAGGGGTTAGGGCTGTGAGCAGGGGGATGGAGGAAAGAGGGGGATGGACTGTGCTATGACTGTGGCGGAGGGGTTAGGGCTGTGAGCAGGGGGATGGAGGGATGAGGGGGATGGACTGTGCTATGACTGTGGCAGAGGGGTTAGGGCTGTGAGCAGGGGATGGAGGGATGATGTGGGTGGGATCACTCTTGTTTATGATATATATTTCCCTTCTGTTATCACGACAACCACTCCTTCTGTGCTAACAGAAAAGCAGGAGGAGAGAGGGAAGAGACCGAGACAGAGACGAGTGGTTGACTGTGTTTGAGAGGCATTTTAATATGAGGATTGAAACAGGGATATGCTTCAATTTACCAGCTGTCTGATGATGGTGATGCTGCTGTGTCCACAGGCTACACAGCAACATCAACCAAAGGGGTGTGCACTGAGCTACCCTACAGAGCAACATCAACCAAAGGGGTGTGCATTGAGCTACCCTACAGAGCCACATCAACCAAAGGGGTGGGCATTGAGCTACCCTACAGAGCAACATCAACCAAAGGGGTGTGCATTGAGCTACCCTACAGAGCCACATCAACCAAAGAGGTGGGCATTGAGCTACCCTACAGAGCAACATCAACCAAAGGGGTGTGCATTGAGCTACCCTACAGAGCAACATCAACCAAAGGGGTGCTGCATTGAGCTACCCTACAGAGCAACATCAACCAAAGGGGTGTGCATTGAGCTACCCTACAGAGCAACATCAACCAAAGGGGTGTGCATTGAGCTACCCTACAGAGCAACATCAACCAAAGGGGTGTGCATTGAGCTACCCTACAGAGCAACATCAACCAAAGGGGTGTGCATTGATCTACCCTACAGAGCAACATCAACCAAAGGGGTGTGCATTGAGCTACCCTACAGAGCAACATCAACCAAAGGGGTGTGCATTGAGCTACCCTACAGAGCAACATCAACCAAAGGGGTGTGCATTGAGCTACCCTACAGAGCAACATCAACCAAAGGGGTGTGCATTGAGCTACCCTACAGATCAACATCAACCAAAGGGGTGTGCATTGAGCTACCCTACAGAGCAACATCAACCAAAGGGGTGTGCATTGAGCTACCCTACAGAGCAACATCAACCAAAGGGGTGTGCATTGAGCTACCCTACAGAGCAACATCAACCAAAGGGGTGTGCATTGAGCTACCCTACAGAGCAACATCAACCAAAGGGGTGTGCATTGAGCTACCCTACAGAGCAACATCAACCAAAGGGGTGTGCACCCTACAGAGCAACATCAACCAAAGGGGTGTGCATTGAGCTACCCTACAGAGCAACATTACATTTACATTACATTACATTTAAGTCATTTAGCAGACGCTCTTATCCAGAGCGACTTACAAAATGGTGCATTCACCTTATGATATCCAGTGGAACAACCACTTTACAATAGTGCATCTAAATCTCTTAAGGGGGGGGGGGGTTAGAAGGATTACTTTATCCTATCCTAGGTATTCCTTAAAGAGGTGGGGTTTCAGGTGTCTCCGGAAGGTGGTGATTGACTCCGCTGTCCTGGCGTCGTGAGGGAGCTTGTTCCACCATTGGGGTGCCAGAGCAGCGAACAGTTTTGACTGGGCTGAGCGGGAACTGTGCATCCTCAGAGGTAGGGGGGCCAGCAGGCCAGTGGTGGATGAACGCAGTGCCCTTGTTTGGGTGTAGGGCCTGATCAGAGCCTGAAGGTATGGAGGTGCCGTTCCCCTCACAGCTCCGTAGGCAATCACCATGGTCTTGTAGCGGATGCGAGCTTCAACTGGAAGCCAGTGGAGAGAGCAGAGGAGCGGGGTGACGTGAGAGAACTTGGGAAGGTTGAACACCAGACGGGCTGCGGCGTTCTGGATGAGTTGTAGGGGTTTAATGGCACAGGCAGGGAGCCCAGCCAACAGCAAGTTGCAGTAATCCAGACGGGAGATGACAAGTGCCTGGATTAGGACCTGCGCCGCTTCCTGTGTGAGGCAGGGTCGTACTCTGCGAATGTTGTAGAGCATGAACCTACAGGATCGGGTCACCGCCTTGATGTTAGTGGAGAACGACAGGGTGTTGTCCAGGATCACGCCAAGGTTCTTAGCACTCTGGGAGGAGGACACAAGGGAGTTGTCAACCGTGATGGCGAGATCATGGAACGGGCAGTCCTTCCCCGGGAGGAAGAGCAGCTCCGTCTTGCCGAGGTTCAGCTTGAGCTGGTGATCCGTCATCCACACTGATATGTCTGACAGACATGCAGAGATGCGATTCGCCGCCTGGTTATCAGAAGGGGGAAAGGAGAAGATTAATTGTGTGTCGTCTGCATAGCAATGATAGGAGAGACCATGTGAGGATATGACAGAGCCAAGTGACTTGGTGTATAGCGAGAATAGGAGAGGGCCTAGAACAGAGCCCTGGGGACACCAGTGGTGAGAGCGCATGGTGCGGAGACAGATTCTCGCCACGCCACCTGGTAGGAGCGACCTGTCAGGTAGGACGCAATCCAAGCGTGGGCCGCGCCGGAGATGCCCAACTCGGAGAGGGTGGAGAGGAGGATCTGATGGTTCACAGTATCAAAGGCAGCAGATAGGTCTAGAAGGATGAGAGCAGAGGAGAGAGAGTTAGCTTTAGCAGTGCGGAGAGCCTCCGTGACACAGAGAAGAGCAGTCTCAGTTGAATGCCCAGTCTTGAAACCTGACTGATTAGGATCAAGAAGGTCATTCTGAGAGAGATAGCAGGAGAGCTGGCCAAGGACGGCACGTTCAAGAGTTTTGGAGAGAAAAGAAAGAAGGGATACTGGTCTGTAGTTGTTGACATCGGAGGGATCGAGTGTAGGTTTTTTCAGAAGGGGTGCAACTCTCGCTCTCAACATCAACCAAAGGGGTGTGCATTGAGCTACCCTACAGAGCAACATCAACCAAAGTGGTGTGCATTGAGCTACCCTACAGAGCAACATCAACCAAAGGGGTGTGCATTGAGCTACCCTACAGAGCAACATCAACCAAAGGGGTGTGCATTGAGCTACCCTACAGAGCAACATCAACCAAAGGGGTGTGCATTGAGCTACCCTACAGAGCAACATCAACCAAAGGGGTGTGCATTGAGCTACCCTACAGAGCAACATCAACCAAAGGGGTCTGCATTGAGCTACCCTACAGAGCAACATCAACCAAAGGGGTGTGCATTGAGCTACCCTCGTGAGTGAATTGCTGGAAACAAGGAAAACAGCTTCCAGTTGCAAGTTTTCCCTCTTGTTTACAGTTGGTTAAGTGCCAACTTGTTATTTTTCTTGTCCTGAGGTGAAATGTTTACAACAGTCAAGATAACAGCTGAGAACTGCCTCAGAGGTAGAAGGGTCAGCATTTGACCATCTGGTATTCCAAGATGGGTGAGCAATGGGTTGAGACTTCCACTGTGCTCAAGTCAGCACACCATTTGTTGTTGATGAAGATGCAAACTCCTCCCTTAGGGCTGGGCGGTATACCGTATTTTACTATAAACCGGTATTGATGCATTGACCGGTTTGGGTTTTTACATTACCTTCTATAACAGAGAGCGATCACAGAAAACACAGACTGAGAGAGAGTGCACAGAAAACACAGAGAGACAGACAGACGAAAGAGAGAGCGAGCACAGAAAACACAGAGGCAGACAGAGACACAGAGAGAGAGGCAGACAGAGACGCAGAGAGAGAGGCAGACAGAGACGCAGAGAGAGAGGCAGACAGAGACGCAGAGAGAGGGGCAGACAGAGACGCAGAGAGAGAGGCAGACAGAGAGGCAGACAGAGGCAGAGAGAGAGAGGCAGACAGACGCAGAGAGAGAGAGGCAGACAGAGACGCAGAGAGAGAGAGGCAGACAGAGACGCAGAGAGAGAGAGGCAGACAGAGACGCAGAGAGAGAGAGGCAGACAGAGACGCAGAGAGAGAGAGGCAGACAGAGACGCAGAGAGAGAGAGGCAGACAGAGACGCAGAGAGAGAGAGGCAGACAGAGACGCAGAGAGAGAGAGGCAGACAGAGACGCAGAGAGAGAGAGGCAGACAGAGACGCAGAGAGAGAGAGGCAGACAGAGGCGCAGAGAGAGAGGCAGACAGAGGCGCACAGAGAGCGAGAGAGGCGCACAGAGAGCGAGAGAGGCGCACAGAGAGCGAGAGAGGCGCACAGAGAGCGAGAGAGGCGCACAGAGAGCGAGAGACGCACAGAGAGAGAGAGGCAGACAGAGACGCACAGCGAGAGAGAGAGAAAGAGGCAGACAGAGAGAGGCAGACACACACACACAGTGAGAGAGAGAGAGAGAGGCAGAGACACACAGAGAGAGAGAGAGAGAGGCAGACAGAGGCAGACAGACACAGAGAGAGGCAGACAGAGGCAGACAGACACAGAGAGAGAGAGAGAGAGAGGCAGACAGACACAGAGAGAGAGAGAGAGGCAGACACACAGAGAGAGGCAGACAGACACAGAGAGAGGCAGACAGACACAGAGAGAGGCAGACAGACACAGAGAGAGGCAGACAGACACAGAGAGAGGCAGACAGACACAGAGAGAGGCAGACAGACACAGAGAGAGAGAGAGGCAGACAGACACAGAGAGAGAGAGGCAGACAGACACAGAGAGCGAGAGAGGCAGACAGACACAGAGAGAGAGAGGCAGACAGACACAGAGAGAGAGGCAGACAGACACAGAGAGAGAGAGGCAGACAGACACAGAGAGAGAGAGGCAGACAGACACAGAGAGAGAGAGGCAGACAGACACAGAGAGAGAGAGGCAGACAGACACAGAGAGAGAGAGGCAGACAGACACCGAGAGAGAGAGGCAGACAGACAGAGAGAGAAAGAGAGGCAGACAGACACAGATAGATAGAGAAAGGCAGACAGACACAGAGAGAGACACAGAGAGGCAGACAGACACAGAGAGAGACACAGAGAGGCAGACCGACACAGAGAGGCAGACCGACACAGAGAGGCAGACAGAGACACAGAGAGAGAGAGAGGCAGACAGACACACAGAGAGCGAGAGGCAGACAGACACACAGAGAGAGAGAGGCAGACAGACACACAGAGAGAGAGAGGCAGACAGACACACAGAGAGGCAGACAGACAGACAGAGAGAGGCAGACACATAGAGAGACAGAGGCAGACAGACACAGAGAGAGAGAGGGCAGACAGAGGCAGAGAGAGAGAGAGAGGCAGAGAGAGAAAGAGAGAGGCAGACAGACAGAGAGAGGCAGAGAGAGAAAGAGAGAGGCAGACAGAGACACAGAGAGAGAGAGAGGCAAACAGAGACACACACAGAGAGAGAGAGACAGACAGACAGAGAGAGAGGCAGTCAGAGGCAGACAGACAGACAGACAGACAGACAGACAGACAGACAGACAGACAGACAGACAGACAGACAGACAGACAGACAGACAGACAGACAGACAGACAGACAGAGAGGGGCTCTCTGTGTTGATGTGTGGGTGCTCTGCTGTACCGTTTGTGGTGTGTGTGAGATTGAGTGAGTGTATGTGTTTTTCTCTGTGCCGTAGCTGCCTCGCTCTCTCGGCTGTGACTCTGGCTCTGTGCTGCTGCTGTACGTTTCTCTCCCTGCCTGTCTCTGACACTATGATTTTCTGCAACCATTTAGGTGAATACAAGAAGGACGAACTCCTAGAGGCAGCTAGGTGAGTGCAAGCTTGAAATCTCCCCTCATCTTCCCTCAGTCTCTCGCTACCTCCTTTATTCTCTCTCCCTTCTCTCCTCCGTCATTAGCAGACAGGTGTTGTGAAAGGGCTGTGCATGTGGGTTGGGAGTGCTGGTGCATGGCGCGGGTTATTATGGTGAAGGGGTGTGTGTGTGTGTGTGTGTGGTGTGTGTGTGTGTGTGTGTGGGGGGGGGGGGGGGGACCAGAGCCCCTCTGTGGAACCAGAGGGGATTATTAGAGGTTTAACAACAGAGGGCTGGAGAGACCCTCTGGCCATAAGGCAGCAGAGGAGGGGTCATCATCTATCTCCATGGCTGTTATGACTGATGAAACAACATTGCCGATAACGTGGTGGATATATATTCCTGATGGGCCAGTGGGTTCCTAGTTTACACAGACATCCCTGAAGAGGTGTGCCCTGGGAAGGAGGATTGAATCCCTGAGAGAGGAAGATGAGACATCTGCTCTGTCCCCTCCCTGCTCCATATGCTCCTGTTCTGCTGCCTGCCCTGCACACTGACTCCATCTGCCCTCTGGGAACTCCTGTCATGTCCACTACAAGCATCAGGGGGGATCTCTCTCTCTGTCTTTTCTTCCTACAAATGAAGGACACACACAGGCTGCCCCACAATGGCTGTTCTCGTCACCCCACATGGACACAGTTTCCTCCCCACAGTGGACACCCCAGCATAACAAAAGGCTGTTACAGTTCAGAGGAGTGCTGTGAGCCACCCAGCATTTCCTGTGGAGCAAGGCATGTCTGTCACATTCAGCTCATTATACTGAAGTGGCTGCCTTTGTGTTGGTTCTGGCCTGGAGTTGGCCCTTCGGCACCAGGCCCGACTAGACTACATGAAATCAGTGTTTGATGACTCAATCAGAATGCGCTCTGGGGGAATAAATGGAGACAGAGATGAGAACTATAAAGACTGACTTAATTATCTGGTAGAGCTGTTGGCCGGTTGAAACCATGATCAGAGGGGTTACCATGGAGGATAATATCATGTACTATGCACTGTGTCCATAACAAGCCTATGTACTGTACTGTATGGATCTCCTTCCATCCTGGGCTTTCAGGCATACTAATGAAGACAAGGCCTGGTATTGATTATTCTACAGTAAGAAATAAGGCTCTTCTGAGATGTCAGTTATCATAGAGGGAAGGACACACACACACACTCTCGCACAGGCGCCTCTCCCTAGCAGCTAGCTTTAAACATGTGGCCTCCACTCTGTGCTAAACCTGGGGATGCTATTGTGCATTTAAATGAAGGATCTCTTGTTTTTACTTGAGGCCAGTTTACCGTCGGAAGGAGAAGAGAAGTGGAGAAAGAGACAAGCAGAAGAAAGCAAAGCCACTGGCTGTGAATGCATCTTCACGGAAGGGACTTTGGCAAAGCTTGGTACAGGGAGAACGAGAGAGGGAGAGAAGAAATAACCTTTTCTTTCTTTCTCTGACGGCCTTTAGCGACGTCATCTGGGTAAGTCAGTGCCTGGCCGGCTTCGCTGCCGTGGTAGCACATCCTGACTGGGCCTCCCGTCACCGTGCCTCGGCACCGGTCACCAACTCCAGGAGGCAGAGGACATCCCTAATAAATAAACTCCCTGAGCATGCCAACATTATGACTGGCTGGCATGGCAGCCCTGATCAAGAACAGAACAGGCAGCAGGGCTACTGGTACCAGCCAAACGGTGAAGAGACCCGAGGACAGAGGAGAATGAGGAGGACACGGCACAGCAGTAGGGCCTTATTGGAGTTTGCTCTGTTGCCCGTCCATATTCAGGACTGTCTTTTACCCCGGCTCTTTCTGTGGATCCATGGAAATACCATGTAGTCACACTGAGACCTGGGAGGGGAGAGGATGGCCCTTGGCTTCAGGGACCCTGGCAGGAGATGCTGAAGCTCCATATGGCTCCTGACCACCATGAACCATCACACTGCATCAGACCTCATTGCCGGCTGTTTAGTGTGTTCAGTGTGTGTATTGTGTTCAGTGTGTGTATTGTGTTCAGGGATGGAAGAATAGAATAACACAAGAAAATCCTCCGCAGCAGCAGGTAGAGTGGAGATGCTGACTCGGATATCCGGAGGCCTTGTCTCTGAATATCTCTACAGCCATGCATAGCCTTTGGCAAAGAATACATCTATTTTGGGATAAGGAAAGAATTTACACTGCATCAGTGTTTTTCACCGTTGTCTGTTATCTAACAATCTTTCTTGACCAGTGTAGTCAGAGTTACTGGCCTGGTTTAGACTGCAGACAAAATGCTCTTTAGGTCTCTGTTCAGTCCATTTTGGAACACTCCCTTGGGCAAAGCTTTCCACTTTCCTTGCCTATTCTTTTGTTATCCTTTTTTAGTTAAAGATATCCAAAGATACTACTACATTTCCCCTTCTCTTTCTCGCTCACTCGTTCGGATATATCTATATCTTTTAGTTTTTTCTCTCCATGTTTTGTTCCTCTGCAGGAGTGGAAATGAAGAGAAGCTCATGGCCCTGCTCACTCCGTTAAACGTCAACTGCCACGCAAGTGACGGCCGCAAGGTAAGAGTTCGCTCAGTCAGCACACGCGTGTCTGTACACACACACACACACCACTATAACTCAAGCAATCTCCACTTAAACTGTGATATTCAAACCAATTTGTATAGTGGAATGAACCATTGCTCCAATACAATCGAGTATATTTGAAATAGTCATTAACCTATTCTTGACAATAAAAAAAAATATATATATATATATATATATATATATATATATTTAACCTTAATTTAACAAGGCAAGACAATTAAAAACACATTCTTATTTATAATAATGGCTTAGCAAGAGGCAAAAGGCCTCCTGTGGGGATGGGGGATGGGATTAAGAATGAAATGCAGGACAAAATGCACATCACGACAAGAGACAACATGGTTGCAGCACAAAAAAGTGCAGACTGTTAGCTTTAATTTGAGGGTATTTTCATCCATATCGGGTGAACCATTTAGAAATGTTTTGTCCGTAATACAATACTTTTGGAGCTCACTGTATGTTCAGAAAGTATTCAGACCCCTTCCCTTTTTGCCACATTTTGTTACGTTACAGCCTTATTCTAAAATTGGTTAAATGTTTTTTTTCCTCATCAGTCTACACACAATACCCCACAATGACAAAGCGAAAACAGGTTTTTAGAAATATTTGCAAATGTATTAAAAATGTAAAACAGAAATACCTTATTTACATAAGTATTCAGACTGTTTGCTATGAGACTTGAAATTTAGATCAGGTGCATTCTGTTTCCATTGATCATCCTTGAGATGTTTCTACAACTTGATTGGAGTCCACCTGTGGTAAATCCAATTGTTTGAACATGATTTGCAAAGGCACACACCTGTCTATGTAAGGTCCCACAGTTGACAGTGCATGTCAGAGCAAAAACTAAGCCATGAGGTCCAGAGCTCCTCTGTGGTGATGGTAGAACCTTCCAGAAGAGCAATCATCTCTGCAGCACTCCACCAATCAGGCCATTATGGTAGAGGGGCCAGATGGAAGCCACTCCTCAGTAAAAGTCACATGACAGCCCGCTTGGGGTTTGCCAAAAGGCACCTTAAGGACTCTCAGACCATGAGAAACAAGATTCTCTGGTCTGATGAAACCATGATTGAACTCTTTGGCCTGAATGCCAAGCTTCATGTCTGGAGGTTGCAGTGTTGCCACTGTTGTGGCGTAGTACCTCTGCATCCTGTCCCTGTCTGCTTCAGAAGGAATGCAATGACATTTTGATTTGAATTGATTTCCATGAGGGTGTGATGATAATGATAATCGAGACAATGATGCATCTTAAAATTAAAATGAAGCTTTCACAAAGTTTGTCCCCATCTCCCTCTCAAGTCCCTCTTCTTTATTTCCTCCCTGGCGAATTCTCTGCCTGACTGTGAGCGGTACTGTTCCACTGGCGTGGCAGTGTGGGTTGTTTATCGCTGGGCTGTGTTGGCCAGAGTCACTGCCCTCTAATACGGCTCTGCAGGGTGCAGTATTCCTGCCTGCCGGTCGGTTGGTCACTCCCCAGACCTCAGTGTTTATGAACAGAGCGAATGTCTTCTCTTTTACAGTCTCTCTGTGCTAATGAGTTGCTGTGTGCCGGACAATACAGCATGTGGATACAGAGATGCTGTTCTAATGCCGATGAGAGGGTTGCTCCTACTAGTTACATTGCTTTGTGTTGTTGAGTCCTCAGACTCTGTCTGTTTGGTTAGTCCTTTGTGCTGGACTGGGATTCCTTGGTCACCTAAGGCGACCGCTCCCTGTTTCTCTGCTACTATATAGCCCTTTAATTTACTGTCCAGTGAGTCACGGGTATTTTACCTAGGAGGGAGACCCAGGAGTTATAGAGGAGATTATGGGAAAGTGAAAGTTCAGTGTAATTCACGAGGCTCTTACATATTTCCAAGGGGACTTGGTGTTTAGGCTACATCTACAGTCTGTCAGGTGTAGTCTAGTCCCCCCCCCCCCCCCCCCCCCCCCCCACTCTAAATGATGTGTGCTCAGCAGTCCTAACGTGGTAATTACACCGTTACTCATAGATTATAATTACCTGGATCTCAGTTCCAGCTCGGCCATAAAAAGGGTGAGGACACCTGACTTAATGGTAATATAAAATACATGGTTTGAGAGAAACACTGAGTGAGTGTGTGAGAGAGCCAGTGTGTGATCTCTGTGCAAGATGCAAATAAGTGGGGCTACTGATTACCATAGTAATGATATTCTGTTCTGAGGATTCTCCTTCCTCATATACCATTCCACTTATAATGTCTGTTGTCAAAGCTGATAAGAAATGAACGATTCAACTGGAATGGAATTAAAGGCTCGCTTTGCGAGAGATGTGCGAACTTCAAAATATGCAAAGCTTGCTGAGATTTTGGTTGTGCGTTTTATTCAGAGGTATGTGCCATTCATGTTGTAGTTAAGAAGTCAGTTTGTGACACAGGTGATATGTACAGTGCCTTCAGAAAGTATTCACACCCCTTCACTTTTTCCAAATATTTTGTTACAGACTAAATTTAAAATTGATAAAATGTATATTTTGTGTCACAGGCCTATACACAATACCCCATAATGTCGGTGGAATTATGTTTTTAGAAATGTTTAATAATTTGTTAAAAATGAAAAGCTGAAATGTCTTGAGTCAGTAAGTATTCTACTCCTTTTTATGGCAAGTTCATGAGTAAAGATGTGCTTACAAGTAAACTAATAAGTTGCATGGACTCACTCTGTGTGCAATAATAGTGTTCAACATGCTTTTTTAATGACTACCTCATCTCTGTACGCCACATACAGTTGAAGTTGGAAGTTTACATACACCTTAGCCAAATACATTTAAACTCAGTTTTTCACAATTCCTGACATTTAATCCTAGTAAAAATTCCCTGTTTTAGGTCAGTTAGGATCACCACTTTATTTTAAGAATGTGAAACATCAGAACAATAGTAGAGAGTGATTTATTTCAGCTTTTATTTCTTTCATCACATTCCCACTGGGTCAGAAGTTTACATACACTCAATTAGTGTTTGGTAGCATTGCCTTTAAATTGTTTAATTTGGGTCAAACGTTTAGGGTAGCCTTCCACAAGCTTCCCACAATAAGTTGGGTGAATTTAAGTGGCTTCTTCCTTACTGAGCGGCCTTTCAGGTTATGTCGATATAGGACTTGTTTTACTGTGGATATTGATACTTTTGTACCTGTTTCCTCAAGCATCTTCACAAGGTCCTTTGCTGTTGTTCTGGGATTGATTTGCAATTTTCGCACCAAAGTACGTTCATCTCTAGGAGACAGAACGTGTCTCCTTCCTGATAGGTATGATGGTTGCGTGGTCCCATGGTGTTTATACTTGCATACTATTGTTTGCACAGATGGACGTGGTACCTTCAGGCCTTTGGAAATTGCTCCCAAGAATGAACCAGACTTGTGGAGGTCTACCATTTGTTTTTTGAGGTCTTGGCTGATTTCTTTTGATTTTCCCATGATGTCAAGCAAAGAGGCACTGAGTTTGAAGGTATGCCTTGAAATACATCCACAGGTACACCTCCAATTGCCTCAAATTATGTCAATTAGCCTATCAGAAGCTTCTAAAGCCATGACATCATTTTCTGGAATTTTCCAAGCTGTTTAAAGGCACAGTCAACTTAGTGTATGTAAACTTCCTACCGACTGGAATTGTGATACAGTGAATTATAAGTGAAATAATCTGTCTGTAAACAATTGTTGGAAAAATGACTTGTCATGCACAAAGTAGATGTCCTAACCGACTTGCCAAAACTATAGTTTGTTAACAAGAAATTTGTGGAGTGGTTGAAAAACGAGTTTTCATGACTTCAACCTAAGTGTATGTAAACTTCTGACTTCAACTGTATACAATTATCTGTAACGTTCCTCATTCCAGCAGTACATTTCAAACACAGATTCAACCACAAGGACCAGGGAGGTTTTCCAGTGCTTCGCAAAGAAGGGCACCTATTATTGGTAGATGGGTAAAAAAAAGGCATTGAATACCCCTTTGAGCATGGGGAAGTTTATTAATTACACATTGGATGGTGTGTCAATACATCCAGTCATTACCGATATGCAGGCGTCCTTCCTAACTCAGTTGCTGGAGAAGAAGGAAACCGCTCAGGGATTTCATCGAGGCCAATGGTGACTTCAAAACAGTTACGGAGTTTAATGGATGTGATAGGAGAACACTGAGGATGGATAAACAACATTGTAGTTACTCCACAATACTAACCTAATTGACAGTGAAACGAAGGAAACCTGTACAGAATAAAAATAGTCCAAAACATGCAATAAGGCACTAAAGTAAAACTGCATAAAAAAGTTTTCAAGTATCTGAATATAAGCACAGGCAAACTCAGAGGAAAACCTGGTTCAGTCTGCTTTCCAACAGACACTAGGAGACAAATTCACCTTTCAGCAGGACAATAACCTAAAACACAAGGCCAAATATACACTGGAGTTGCTTACCAAGATTACATTGAATGTTCCTGAGTGGCCGAGTTACAGTTTTTACTTAAATCGGCATTAAAATCTATGATTACTTGAAGATGGCTGTCTAGCAATGATCAACAACCAACTTGATAGAGCTTGAAGAATTTTCTAAAGAATAATGTGCAATTATTGTACAATCCAGGTGTGGAAAGCTCTTAGAGACTTACCCAGAAAGACTCACAGCTGTAATAGCTTCCAAAGGTGACTATAACATGTCTTGACTCAGGGCTGGGAACAATTCTGCATAATTACTGACATTTCTGTATTTAATTTTCAATATTTTGAAAAATATCTATAAGCATGTTTTGATTTGGCATTATGGGGTATTGTGTGTGTGTGTGTGTGTGTGTAGATGTGAGGGGCAAAAAAACATTTAATCAATTTTGAATTAAGGCTGTAACATAGCAAAATGTGGAACAAGTCAAGGGGTATGAATACTTTCTGAAGTCACTGTATGTTAATGATCCACTGCTCGCATTTCCTGCCTCCGCCTCTTCGCCAGTCCCCCCGCCTCCTCCTCAGTCCCCCCGCCTCGCCTCCATACCCCAGGGAAATAATTGAAGAGAAGCTTGTCCTTGGCTGCTCAAGTCTTCCGTTTTCCATTTGTCATAAAATTCTTTTTTACTGGTTCGTTCTTTTGTTGATGTAACGTTATATAATGGAATACTTAAGCTCTTTCCAAGCGGCACCGTTTGTCATCGGATTCTGTGTTGCTCTGCCTGTCTTTTTTTCATGTTTTATTTTTTTTGCTGAATCCACACCACAAAAAGCAGCAAGGGGTTGTCATCGTCCTCAGATACCTTCATGGCCTGAAACCCAGAGTTTCTCCGTAAAATCTTTTGTCACAGTTTGTTTCTATAATGAGTATTGCAGCAGCCCGGGACAGAAAAGGCTCTTGGCAATGATGGGATGATCAGGGAAATAGGAAATAGAGAATTCTGTCCCTGACCATTTGTCATCTTTCAGCAGTTTTAGGCTATTTCCATGGCTACTATAAGCAGGAGAAGTGTAGCAGTTAGGGTATGGTTACCATAACCCTTACCTAACCATAACGCTTACCTAACCATAACGCTTACCTAACCATAACCCTTACCTTAACCGTTTAAAATGTCAACTTCAATGGGGTGAAGACATGAGAGTTGGGATGTCCCAAGGATCCCGTTTTAGATCCCGTTTTCCAACGTCGTCTTTCAGCGGTGTTAGGCTATTTCCATGGCTACTTTTAGGAGGAGCAGTGTAGGTGAAAATAGAGTGCGTGGTAAAGTAATGAATCCACTCTGAACCTGTAACAGCCATGTATGACCCTCTGCCCACAGATAAGCTTTTAATCTAGGCAACTGCTGTGTCTGCAGCACTGGTTATAATGAGTTGTTAGAAACCCTAGTAGGTTCTGGTTCAAGACATGAACAATAGGCCTAGTTGTTTTTGGATCATCCTATTTGTAGCAGGATGAATTAGATTGTTACTTTGTTCTTCTGAGTTGGACTGGTTTGTGTTGGTACTGTGGAGGAATCAGTACACTGTCAGTCCCCTGGTATCTGCTGTTATTAACTCCAGCAGCTCTGTGACATATCAGTGTAGTGTTAAAGAAATGACTTTGGGTGGACAATGTGACAGGAAGCTTAGCGTAGCGCTCAGATGTGGCGCACCCTCTGAACACCTGCCTGCCTCAACACAGTACCTGAACACACCCAGTCAAATAATATAAAAAAAATTAAAAAGTCACATGCGCTGAATACAACGGGTGTAGACTTTACCATGAAATGCTTGCTTATGAGCCCATCCCAACAATACAGATAAAACCTTTATATATATATATATAAAATTTGTAACACGAGAGATAAAATACACAAGAATGAAGCTATATACAGGGAGTACCAGTACCACGAGGTATCTGAGGTAGATACAGTGTATTCAGACCACTTGACTTTTTCCACATTTTGTTACGTTACAGCCTTATTCTAAAATGGATTAAATAATTTTTTCCCCTCATCAATCTACACACAATACCCCATAATGACAATACAAAAACAGCCTTTTAGAATGATTAAAAAACAGGTTTTTAGAAATGTATTAAAAATATATAACGGAAATATCACATTTACATAAGTATTCAGACTCTTTACTCAGTACTTTGTTGAATCACCTTTGCCAGCGATTACAGCCTCGAGTCTTCTTGGGTATGACCATTACAGTGGGAAACGCCAAACTCACTTTACACCAGGACCTGTCAGCTGGAATACGCTGAAAACGCCGAGAGTGTGACGAGGTGAAGAAATGCTCCATTGACCGAGGCATCTTTAGGTGATTCAAATACCCAAACGAGCTCAGGATTCTTCACCAAGGAGCCCTGCGACACTTCAAAACTCCCGAAGAGGCAAAACGTTTTTTGAAAGACAATCCTGGTCACTGAGAAATGGACCAATGACTAAATGCGTTTTCTGTTATTACTAAAGGAGGTAAGACAACATATAGCCGACATCCAAAGACCCACGCGCCCCGCTAAATGTCATTATAGCCGTCTAATCTATATTTATTTTCCTTTAGCTGAGAGGGATAGGCTCTATAGCCTGACCTAGGCCTACTACCGTTTCAGCCTACTTTTATTTTTATACTACTATTATTTGTAGTTATCATTTTCACATAGGCCTCCACCATTTATAGGCTGTCGATTAACGAGAAGCTCAATGTGTCAATTTTATGCCTATGGCCTTATCCTGTTGATATTACGTTTTAATAAAAACAAACAACTTATCCTATAGATCCCTCTTAAGGATTTGCCCCAACATTTCTGTTTTATTTGGTCCAAACGATTAGCCCAATGTCCCTTGTGGGAGGTATATGTAGGCTGGGCTATTTATTTTATTTTCTCCCTCTTTTTTAATGTGGTCTGGACGGGGTAAACGTTGTCATTTACTCAGGGCGGAGAGGATGAGGCATTTCTTTGGTGGGGAGGGGGAGACGTTGTGCGTTGCTAACTGTTTTTTTGGGAACACAGAATTGAGACTGAGCGGGGGGTAATAGATCCAACGGGAAATGTCCAGTTGTTTGGGAACTCGGCTGGGGTGTTCAGAGATTATTTTATGTACACCATTTATTTTTCTTTTATGTGATCGCAGCTGTAACTATTATCCACCTTTACCCAGAGATGACTTGCACTAGAGTTCGATTACTGTTCGTTGACTAGTACCTTAAATCTATTGCCATGGTCCAGGTCATGCAATAAAATTGAAAAAGATTCTATGTGCCCTAAAAAAGGAAAAAGCAGACATTGCGCTATTACAAGAGACACACCTCTGTGATGCCGAACATGCCAAACTCCGCAGAGCTTGGGTGGGACAGGTGTATTTCTCATCTTTCAAATCAAACAGGAGAGGTACAGCCATACTTATCCATAAGAATGTTCCATTCATAATTGACAAAAGCATATCTGATCCGGAGGGGAGATTTATTTTGATAACTGGGTCACTGGATGGACAACCAATTACTATCTTAAACATATACGCCCCTAACACAGATACTCCTGCTTTCATGTCAAAAATTATAACCCTGTTCAATGAGCATTGTGTTTCCTTTGGAGTGGTGGCTGGAGATTTTAATTGTACTCTCAACCCAACCCTAGACAAATCATCTCAAGTCCCCACCACAAACCCTAGATCTGCAAAGATGTTGAACTCTCTTACTAAAGAGATGGGACTGATAGATATCTGGAGAGAGACTAATAGCTCATCGATGGACTATACATACTACTCTAATGGCCATAACACCTACTCCCGTATAGATTACATTTTTATCCCAAAGATTTTCATAAATTCAGCCACGTGTACAATCAGACCCATAGCACTTTCAGATCACGCCTTTGTCCACCTCCGCTTTGACCTCTGCAAAACATTCCGAGGTCAGATAGCTGGAAATTCAACACCTCCATGTTATCAAACGAAGCATTCCATACATTGGTAACTACATGGATAGACAACTACACACAAGACAACAAAGACTCTCCTGTTTCTCCGGCCACAATGTGGGACGCTGCTAAAGCCACACTAAGAGGTCATCTAATTGCATATGCTTCCTCTAAGAAAAAAGCAATGGAAGCACACAGGCTAGATCTTGAGAGGGAGCTGGAACGCTGTGAAAAATTACATAAACAATCCCAGACAGCACCTCCTGAAGTCAACTTGAAGCAGCCAAAGCCAAAATGAATTTGGACTATACTCGGGAGATAAAAAAATATGTTTTCTTTACTAAACAGAAATACCATGAGTATAGCAATAGGCCGAGTAGATTGCTTGCTTACCAATTTAAAAAAGAGCAGTCAGAGCGTACAGTCATGGCTATCCGAACAGCAGAGGACGAGGTCACATATGACCCAAAAAAGATAAATGTAACTTTTCATGATTTTTACTGCAAACTATATACCTCTGAGAGGAAACATACGGAGTTAGAACTCCACTCCTTCCTAGAGGGAATTTCACTACCTAAACTATCAGAGACCGACCAAGAAGATCTCAACTCCTCCTTCACTCCTGAGGAGGTCCTGGAGGCAATTACCTCCATGCCACCTAATAAGTCCCCAGGCCCAGATGGATTCCCCAGAGAGTTCTACAAAGCTTTTTGGCCCCAGCTTAGCCCTATTTTCATGCCAATGCTGGATGATTTTTGCAAAAACTGAGTTCTCCCAGACTCAATGCACACAGCTCGCATTACAGTGTTGCTCAAAAAAGACAAGGACCCTCTATCCTGCTCCTCCTTCCGGCCCATAAGCTTGTTGGATTTCGACTACAAAATAATTACCAAATTGCTCGCCAAAAGACTAAATACTGTTCTTCCCAAAATAATAAAAGCGGACCAAACTGGATTTATTAGAGACAGGTACTCTTCCCATAACATTCACCGTCTTTTTGATATTATTGATCAAGTAAACGCACAGAAGAACCCTGTCCTGCTGGCTTCACTGGATGCTGAGAAGGCGTTCGACAGGATTGAGAACAGAAAGCTCCACTCCGTCTTAGAAAAGTTCAATATGGGCCCAAACTTTATTAAATGGATTAAGTCCCTATACTCTCAGCCAAATGCCATGGTGACTACTAACAGACTGAATTCTGACAGATTCCCATTGGGACGGGGCACAAGTCAAGGGTGCTTGCTGTCACGCCTGCTCTACTTGTTGGGGGCGGAGCCTCTGGCAGAGTTGATAAGGAGCAATCCAAGTATTATGGGTGTTTTCTGCAGGCGGCCTGCAGCACAAGATTTCTTGTTCTACATATCCAACCCTGAGAAATCCCTCCCATTTTAGACACAATTGCTCAGCATGGCAAGTTTTCAGGATATAAGATACATTTTAACAAATCCACTGTTTGCCCTCTCAATCACCAGCTCTATGAAGACACACTGTCCGTTCTAATGGAAGACACAGGGGTTTCAATACCTTGGGCTCTTCATAACACCAGATCTGAATAGCCTTTTCAAGGAAAATTATCTTCCACTCCTGGATCGAATCAAGAACGATCTCCAAACCTGGATCTCCCTCCCAATTAGCTTAGTAGGAAGAATTAATGTCATCTGTATGAACATCCTCCCTATATTGAACTATTTATTTCAGATGCTCCCATGCTATCTCCCAGTTTCCTTTTCAAAACTACTAACCAAAGCATCACCAAATTTATATGGGGCAATAAAAAACCTAGGATGAAGTTCTCCACTCTATCGAAACCTGAATCTAAGGGTGGTCTTGCCCTTCCCTCCCTTCAATTGTACTATTGGTCTGCACAAATCCGCAACATGCTAACATGGATAACAAACAGACAAGAGTCCACGTGGATTCAGATAGAAGCCCAATCCTGTGGTTCATTGCCCCTAAGCTCAATTATATTAATTAATAACTTTAGTGAAGTGGGCAACATAGCCAAAACCTTTGTGATTTACACCACCCTACTAGCGTGGAGGGACTGTAAGAAATACCTGGGCGTCTCCTCCCAAATACAGTGAGGGGGAAAAAGTATTTGATCCCCTGCTGATTCTGTACATTTGCCCACTGACAAAGAAATGATCAGTCTATAATTGTAATGTTGGTTTATTTGAAGAGTGAGAGACAGAATAACAACAAAAAAATCCAGAAAAACGCATGTCAAAAATTGTATAAATTGATTTGCATTTTAATGAGGGAAATTTCTTTGTCAGTGGGCAAACATACAAAATCAGCAGGGATCAAATACTTTTTTCCCTCACTGTATGTTCTCACTCGCCTATAGTCTGCAACCCAGACTTGCCAAAAGCCCTGAGTGATGGCAACTTTAATCTTTGGCATACTCTAGGAATGAGGACCTTTTCAGACCTTTTTCATCAGAAAACCACTACACTGAAATCCTTTCAAGACCTCTGCAGTGAATTCAGTGTGCCAAGATCCCATTTTTTTTTTTATATATATCTTCAAATTAGACATGTAATTTCCTCATTTACTTCCAAGAGGAGGTTTTGAGCTCAGCTGAATGAGGTTGAAACTCTTCTTGTCACAGCACAATCCATTAAAGGCAAAATCTCCTATATCTATAGACCCCTTTCTGAGAAAGGAGCCTCCTCCTTTAGTCCTTTGAAAATAATCTGGGAAAAGGACCTTGGTCTGACTATCAGTGATGAGTTATGGGCGAAGGTTTGCAACAGGGTATACTGCTCCTCTACTAATGTAAAAATGAAAGTATCTAATTTCACATTTTTGTACACATTTTATTACACTCCAATGAGACTCCATAGAATGAAAACAGACATTTGTCCTAACTGTAAAAGATGTACCTCTGAAAGTGGAACCTATATGCATGTATTTTGGAGCTGTAGAGAGATTTCCAGATTTTGGCAATCTAGAAAATACTAATGTACAGTTTGATATGACCCCATGTATCTATCTTCTTAATGCCCAGCAGGACTTTGTTCTTGGTCCTGACAGCGAATATTTGTTTATGACTTTTACATACTTTGCTAAGACATGTATTCTTCTATTGTGGGTCTCTAATACTTCTCTTACATTTAAAATGTGGATTGACCAGATATTTGACTTTCTCCCTCTTCAAAAGCTCCATTATGACCTCCGCAAGAGACAAGCCAAGTTTGATAGACTGGTCTCCACTACTCAACTATATTTCATATTGGACAGAGTGAATGGGGTGATTAGGGAAATGAGCAGATACATGTTGTGTAAGGTGCTGTAAAAACTAATTATTTGCTCGTCGTCTCAGCTAAGACTGGAAATAGCTAATAATAACCTTGATAGTGCTGCTGCAAGTTTTTATATATATTTATATTTTTTAATAATTATTTTTTATTATGTTTATTATATTTTTATTATTAGTGTTAGTTATTTTTAAAAAGAATTAAGCTGTCACATCTGTGAATGTGGAATGTGTTTTGTTGGTTGATTTGAAAAACAAAACTTAATAATAACTTTAAATAAAATAAAAAAAAGGTCTGAATACTTATGTCAATAAGGTATTTGTATTTTCTATCATTTTGCAAACATTTCTGAAAACCTGTTTTCACTTTGTCATGGTTGGTTAGGAACACTTTTTGTTTAATCCATTTTATAATAAGGCTGTAACGTAACAATGTGGAACACTGGCTTCTTAATTTACCTCAACAACCTGCTTCCAACCAGTCCCTTCAAGGCCCCTGGGAAAAGTGGGATGAGCTGAGGCTGAATGAACCAGTCCCGTCTCCAACCTCACCTTCTTTTCTATGTCATCATGACCATCGTGGCTTTTCACAACTGTCATGAACATCAGGGTTTGTAATATTTTAAACTTTTTTATAAAAATAAATATTATTTAACCATTATTTAACTAGGCAAGTCAGTTAAGAACAAATTCTTATTTACAATGATTGCCAAACCCGGACGACGCTGGGCCACTTGTGAGTCCCATAGGGCGGCGCACAATCACGGCCGGATGTGATACAGCCTGGATTCGAACCAGGGACTCTAGTGACGCCTCTTGATGATGCAGTGCCTTAGACCGCTGCCCCACTCGGGAGCCCATAACCATCAGAGACCTCATTTATAAACCATTTGTACCTACAAAATAGACCCCAAAACATGCGTGCGTCATTCTTCACGCAGAAGTTGACATTTATAAAAACTGAACTTGACGTGAAAATGTGCTCAACTTCTCACAAACTTTAGACCATACGTACACACAGTTTCTAGTAGTTGAAGTATTGCATTGCAAGAAGGCAAGTAGATTAGTATTTTGGGCAAATGGGGGATATGATGGACACGTTTATTCATAACAATAAACAGGTTAATAACAAGATGCAGTTATAGTTTCTATATAGTTTCTTTGCATTTTTAAATAATTTGAAATAGGCATCTATTTCCTAGGATATTATTTAGTTCATTTCCATGATCACTGCATAATAAATTCCTCACCTTTTTTGTAATGGTTTCGTACTCAGGAGGTAGCATAGGCCTACAACAAGTATACCATTAGTCCCCGCTCTCATTTAATTGGACCCATTTCACAGTCGTAAATAGATAAGCTATTTCAAGTATTTTGCTCTCTACCATCCGATCTGGAGCGCAGTTTATTACCGGGGGACCAGACGGTTGGAGGTTACTTCTGTAGCTTACGTCTGAATACTCCATTTTCACATTTTTTGGGTAGACTATTGCATTTAGACACAATCCATCTGTTCTATAACCATTGCAGAATAAATGATTAACCTTTTCTGGCCGTTATGGGTTCATATTCCCTAAGTAGCCATAGCCTACAGCAAATTACCATACGCATCACCTCATTTAATTGGGCTTATTAGATAGGCTATTTCAAGTATTTTGCTCTATGAATAAGATAGGGAGCGTGATTTATAACATACAGTAGATACAGTGAACCGACTTGATCTTTTGCCTTGAAGTGTGTATGGCTACCACGGACAATGTTTTAGAATTCGGGCAGTGCAGCATATAGGTTTGAGGAAAAAGTGAATGCAAAACATTAGGCAATTTTTTAAATTCCAACTCGGTTTACAGGTCCACAGCAATTTGCAATTTTTGTCTTTCATAATCTTTTTGTGTCAGATAGCATAGGCCTACAGCAAATGTCACTGCAAAAGTGACATTTAACAAAGACATTTAATCAAGTCTGCTATTGCTGTTTCCTTTAGAACTGCCTTGGCCTAGCTTCAGGATGGTGCTGATTTGTAACGGGGAACATGCATATGTATGGCGTGTGCCAAGTAAAAAAAAAACGCTATATTTTTGTACGTGTGGCCTTTTCAGAAATGGCGCATGTGGATATTTAGTGTGTAATTTATGCAACGGTTAGAAATGATGCCACGGAGCTTGTCATAACCATCACACCCTCTGCATTCTGGGGCTACCTTCGAAGTGACATCCTACTCCGCATATTGTACCGCAGGGGGAATGAGAGAGAGGGCGTCTAGAAGAAATGCTTTGGTGAAGTGGGCTTTAGAATTTAGGTGGATGGATGAATCTCTGAATGAGGATCTCTGCATGTCTCTGCGTGACACCAGCTGGACTACGCAGTCACACAGGCGTTTGTTACTGATTCAGTCAGTTAATCAACTGTTTCACGCTGTCCTATAAAATATGTTTGTCAGATTGTCATTTCTCTGATGGCACTTATGCTTCATCCGTTACCTTAGCGGGGCATGTAGCCTAGAGGGGCATGTAGCCTCGCGGGGCATGTAGCCTAGCAGGGGCGGCAGGTAGAGCGGTTAGAGCTTTGGGCCAGTAACCAAAAGGTTGCTAGTTTGAATCCTCGAGCAGACTAGGGGGATTGCTCCCGGGTCGCCGTCAGTAATGGCTGATCCCATGCCATGACCCCACTCTGCGAGGGTGTCTCGGGGAGTGGGATATGCAAAAAACACGTTTCCATTTCACCACACACTATACAGGTTACACATTTGTACATGTGTGAAACAGGACAAATATAAGCACCTCCTATTTGACCTATAATGGTCATAATTAGCTGGTTACTGCCTGGGTAATTAAGGGTCATTCATTGGTGTAGGGAATCCCACCACTCCTCTTTACCATTTGTTATTGTTGCATTGTCGAGAAAGAACCTGCAAGTAAGCATTTCGTTGGACGATGTATACCATGCGGATCCCTTACATACAACTAATACTTTTTGAATGATCTCTAACCAGTGGGGAGGACAGTGCCTGGTGTTACACCCCTCCACCTAAGTGTATGCATTTATAATAGGAATTGTGGCTTTATATTGACAGCTGTTTTCCCTTGTTGTGAATTGAAAGTGCAGCCGATGTCCAAATGCATGATGATCAGCAGGAATGTCACCAGTTTTACCGTGTAGATTGGAATGTCACCAGTTTTACCGTGTAGATTGGAATGTCACCAGTTTTACCGTGTAGATTGGAATGTCACCAGTTTTACCGTGTAGATTGGAATGTCACCAGTTTTACCGTGTAGATTGGAATGTCACCAGTTTTACCGTGTAGATTGGAATGTCACCAGTTTTACCGTGTAGATTGGAATGTCACCAGTTTTACCTGTGGAGGGAGTAAGAATACAAAACACCAGCCGAGGATCAATACTGCTGCCCGTGATTCACATCAAAGCTGAAAGGAGTGTGTGTGTGTGGACACATTTTACTATACTTGTGTGTACCAAAAAGCCTCACTAGGATAGTAAACCAGAGAAGTAAGGACATTTTACCACTTGTAAAAAGGCCTATTTTAGGGTTAGAATTAGGGTTAGGGGAAAATAGGATTTTGAATGGGAATCAATTCTTGGTCCCCAAAAAGTCCTCAAGTATAGTAAAACATAGGTGTGCGTGTGCAAATCTTCAAAAGCAGTCTCCCTCATTACGATATCCTGGCTGCTTTACCAGGATTTAATTTGGAGGTTTGGAGTAAGAGAGAGCGTGGTGTACGAGAGAGAGGCTAAGTGCATGTCTGTGTGTGAGGCAAGAGGCTGAGAGTGTGTGTGTTTGATTAGGAGCGGTAGGTGCATGGTGTCGGGTGGGTCAGGATGATGGAGAGCCCAGGAGTGCAGGACGTTATTAACGCGGCACAGCTCGACGCGGCAGCTCGCTGGGGAGCATTAATAACACAGCTCTGCACGGCAGCTCGCTGGGGAGCATTAATAACACGGCTCTGCACGGCAGCTCGCTGGGGAGCATTAATAACACAGCTCTGCACGGCAGCTCGCTGGGGAGCATTAATAACACAGCTCTGCACGGCAGCTCGCTGGGGAGCATTAATAACACAGCTCTGCACGGCAGCTCGCTGGGGAGCATTAATAACACAGCTCTGCACGGCAGCTCGCTGGGGAGCATTAATAACACAGCTCTGCACGGCAGCTCGCTGGGGAGCATTAATAACACAGATCTGCATGGCAGCTCGCTGGGGAGCATTAACACGGCTCTGCATGGCAGCTCGCTGGGGAGCATTAATAACACGGCTCTGCATGGCAGCTCGCTGGGGAGCATTAATAACACGGCTCGCTGGGGAGCATTAATAACACGGCTCGCTGGGGAGCATTAATAACACGGCTCTGCATGGCAGCTCGCTGGGGAGCATTAATAACACGGCTCTGCACGGCAGCTCGCTGGGGAGCATTAATAACACGGCTCTGCACGGCAGCTCGCTGGGGAGCATTAATAACACAGCTCTGCACGGCAGCTCGCTGGGGAGCATTAATAACACAGCTCTGCATGGCAGCTCGCTGGGGAGCATTAACACGGCTCTGCATGGCAGCTCGCTGGGGAGCATTAATAACACGGCTCTGCATGGCAGCTCGCTGGGGAGCATTAATAACACGGCTCTGCATGGCAGCTCGCTGGGGAGCATTAACACGGCTCTGCACGGCAGCTCGCTGGGGAGCATTAATAACACGGCTCTGCACAGCAGCTCGCTGGGGAGCATTAATAACACGGCTCGCTGGGGAGCATTAATAACACGGCTCGCTGGGGAGCATTAATAACACGGCTCGCTGGGGAGCATTAATAACACGGCTCTGCATGGCAGCTCGTTGGGGAGCATTAATAACACGGCTCTGCACGGCAGCTCGCTGGGGAGCATTAATAACACGGCTCTGCATGGCAGCTCGCTGGGGAGCATTAATAACACGGCTCTGCACGGCAGCTCGCTGGGGAGCATTAATAACACGGCTCGCTGGGGAGCATTAATAACACGGCTCTGCATGGCAGCTCGCTGGGGAGCATTAATAACACAGCTCTACACGGCAGCTCGCTGGGGAGCATTAATAACACGGCTCTACACGGCAGCTCGCTGGGGAGCATTAATAACACAGCTCTGCATGGCAGCTCGCTGGGGAGCATTAATAACACGGCTCTGCATGGCAGCTCGCTGGGGAGCATTAACACGGCTCTGCACGGCAGCTCGCTGGGGAGAATTAATAACACGGCTCTGCACAGCAGCTCGCTGGGGAGCATTAATAACACGGCTCGCTGGGGAGCATTAATAACATGGCTCTGCACGGCAGCTCGCTGGGGAGCATTAATAACACGGCTCTGCATGGCAGCTCGCTGGGGAGCATTAATAACACAGCTCTGCATGGCAGCTCGCTGGGGAGCATTAATAACACGGCTCGCTGGGGAGCATTAATAACACGGCTCTGCATGGCAGCTCGCTGGGGAGCATTAATAACACGGCTCACTGGGGAGCATTAATAACACGGCTCTGCACGGCAGCTCGCTGGGGAGCATTAATAACACGGCTCTGCATGGCAGCTCGCTGGGGAGCATTAATAACACGGCTCTGCACGGCAGCTCGCTGGGGAGCATTAACACGGCTCTGCACGGCAGCTCGCTGGGGAGCATTAATAACACGGCTCTGCATGGCAGCTCGCTGGGGAGCATTAATAACACGGCTCTGCATGGCAGCTCGCTGGGGAGCATTAATAACACAGCTCTGCATGGCAGCTCGCTGGGGAGCATTAATAACACAGCTCTGCATGGCAGCTCGCTGGGGAGCATTAACACGGCTCTGCATGGCAGCTCGCTGGGGAGCATTAATAACACGGCTCTGCACGGCAGCTCGCTGGGGAGCATTAATAACACGGCTCTGCATGGTAGCTCGCTGGAGAGCATTAATAACACGGCTCTGCACGGCAGCTCGCTGGAGAGACTTAATAACACGGCTCTGCACGGCAGCTCGCTGGGGAGCATTAATAACACGGCTCGCTGGGGAGCATTAATAACACGGCTCTGCATGGCAGCTCGCTGGGGAGCATTAATAACACAGCTCTACACGGCAGCTCGCTGGGGAGCATTAACACGGCTCTGCACGGCAGCTCGCTGGGGAGCATTAATAACACGGCTCTACACGGCAGCTCGCTGGGGAGCATTAATAACACGGCTCTGCATGGCAGCTCGCTGGGGAGCATTAATAACACGGCTCTGCATGGCAGCTCGCTGGGGAGCATTAACACGGCTCTGCATGGCAGCTCGCTGGGGAGAATTAATAACACGGCTCGCTGGGGAGCATTAATAACACAGCTCTACACGGCAGCTCGCTGGGGAGCATTAATAACACGGCTCTACACGGCAGCTCGCTGGGGAGCATTAATAACACAGCTCTACACGGCAGCTCGCTGGGGAGCATTAATAACACAGCTCTACACGGCAGCTCGCTGGGGAGCATTAATAACACGGCTCTACACGGCAGCTCGCTGGGGAGCATTAATAACACAGCTCTACACGGCAGCTCGCTGGGGAGCATTAATAACACGGCTCTACACGGCAGCTCGCTGGAGAGCATTAATAACACAGCTCTGCATGGCAGCTCGCTGGGGAGCATTAATAACACAGCTCTACACGGCAGCTCGCTGGGGAGCATTAATAACACGGCTCTACACGGCAGCTCGCTGGAGAGCATTATCAAGACGCCTTCAGAAAAAATGATCACTTATAGGAGTTTTCACCACACTCGTGCAGTGAATCAAACCTCAAATGTTTCACTGAGCCACAATTGACCTTTACCTCTTTTCCTTTATTTTTCTAAATGTTTCTCCTTTTTCTTTATTCCTCGTTGGTACATTCTGTAAGAAAGAAGGAATGTGGTAGAGAGAGTGCTAATGTAGCGGTATGTTTACTGCAGGGCCTCCCTGAGACGGGGTCCTTAATATGGAGTGTTTTGACTCATTTGAACTGTCTGCGAAAGCAGTCAGGCAAGCAAATGGAGGGTTGTTTTTGTTGTGGTTCATAGATAGTTGGTATCACCACTACTGATAAATGAAGTCCATCTTAATTTACTGAGCTGATTTTTCCAGCCATATAGTTTCCAATTAGCACACTCCGTACCAGGGGGAGACTATGTACTTCTCACTTCTGTGTACTTTGTACAGACTGCCTGTTAGCCTCCGACTCACTGAACATACATTTTCCTATTAACATTTTATCACAATAATTACCACTTCCACTCTGCTATCACATCAGCACAGGTAGGCTCTGATTTCTCTGCTGTGGTAATATTTACTTGACATATTTATGGCGTAAACATAAAGATTATGTATAGCTGGTGTGAGTGTTAGAATTGGACTGGGAATAGTCTGCGGCCAAAGCTGAAAGTGTTATTTTCAACCCAATACACACTAGCAACTTTGAATGTTTTCTACTCTGGGATTCTGAGATTCTTTTGATCTTTGTGGTTCAAATCATGCACTGATGTCATCGAGCCTCCTCAAGATTCTAAAGAGCAACTGCTCCGCAGGCGGATGTGATTTCTAGAGCTTAATTTCTGAAATGCTCTCCATCCATGTTTTGATCATTATGATTTTGTAGCGAATTTAAACTGCTTGCTCAGCTCTCTCCGACTACTTCCTGGCTCTTTCTTCTGTCTGAGTCCAGCAGTAATGGGAATAGAAGGTGGCAGAGAAGTAGCGTGTGGCACAGCTAATTACAACATCAAAGACCTAACGATTAGGGAGTCGCTCTGTAGCCGTCATCAAAGACCCTTGTTTAAATGTTGATCATATTTCCAGATCAAAAGCTCTGTCTTGGTGTGGGAAGACTACCTTCGCCCATGCTTAGAACGTCTGTCTCGGTTTACAATAGGAAAACTGACAGCTTTAATATGTGGTTATATTATGTTGATGTTTTCTGAATATATATATATATATATATATATATACACACACACACACACACACACACACACACACACACACACACACACACACACACACACGTGGGGGGAAAAAAGTATTTGATCCCCTGCTGATTTTGTACGTTTGCCCACTGACAAAGAAAGGATCAGTCTATAATTTTAATGGTAGGTTTATTTGAACAGTGAGAGACAGAATAACAACAAAAATATCCAGAAAAACGCATGTCAGAAAGTTATAAATTGATTTGCATTTTAATGAGGGAAATAAGTATTTGACCCCTCTGCAAAACATGACTTAGTACTTGGTGGCAAAACCCTTGTTGGCAATCAGAGGTCAGACGTTTCTTGTAGTTGGCCACCGGGTTTACACACATCTCAGGAGGGATTTTGTCCCACTCCTCTTTGCAGATCTTCTCCAAGTCATTAAGGTTTCGAGGCTGACATTTGGCGGGCCAGTCCATAGCATCAATGCCTTCCTCTTGCAGGAACTGCTGACACACTCCAGCCACATGAGGTCTAGCATTGTCTTGCATTACGAGGAACCCAGGGCCAACCGCACCAGCATATGTTCTCACAAGGGGTCTGAGGATCTCATCTCGGTACCTAATGGCAGTCAGGCTACCTCTGGCGAGCACATGGAGGGCTGTGCGGCCCCCCAAAGAAATGCCACCCCACACCATGACTGACCCACCGCCAAACCGGTCATGCTGGAGGATGTTGAAGGCAGCAGAACGTTCTCCACGGCGTCTCCAGACTCTGTCACGTCTGTCACGTGCTCAGTGTGAACCTGCTTTCATCTGTGAAGAGCACAGGGCGCCAGTGGCGAATTTGCCACTCTTGGTGTTCTCTGGCAAATGCCAAACGTCCTGCACGGTGTTGGGCTGTAAGCACAATCCCCACCTGTGGACGTCGGGCCCTCATACCACCCTCATGGAGTCTGTTTCTGACCGTTTGAGCAGACACATGCACATTTGTGGCCTGCTGGAGGTCATTTTGCAGGGCTCTGGCAGTGCTTCTCCTGCTCCTCCTTGCACAAAGGCGGAGGTAGCGGTCCTGCTGCTGGGTTGTTGCCCTCCTACGGCCTCCTCCACGTCTCCTGATGTACTGGCCTGTCTCCTGGTAGCTCATCCATGCTCTGGACACTACGCTGACAGACACAGCAAACCTTCTTGCCACAGCTCGCATTGATGTGCCATCCTGGATGAGCTGCACTACCTGAGCCACTTGTGTGGGTTGTAGACTCCGTCTCATGCTACCACTAGAGTGAAAGCACCGCCAGTGTGCTTCCTAAGTGGACAGTTTGATTTCACAGAAGTGTGATTGACTTGGAGTTACATTGTGTTGTTTAAGTGTTCCCTTTATTTTTTGAGCAGTGTGTGTGTGTGTATATATATATATATCAGCAACCATCACTCCTGTGTTCCAATTGCACGTTCTTTGCTAATCCAAATGTATCATTTTAAAAGGCACTCTAATGTGCTTGTCCTCTTGCTCAGTTGTGCACCGGAGCCTCCCACTCCTCTTTCTATTCTGGTTTGAGCCAGTTTGCGCTGTTCTGTGAAGGGAGTAGTACACAGCGTTGTACAAGATCTTCAGTTTCTTGGCAATTTCTCGCATGGAATAACCTTCATTTCTCAGAACAAGAATAGACTGATGAGTTTCAGAAGAAAGGTCTTTGTTTCTGGCCATTTTGAGCCTGTAATCGAACCTACAAATGCTGGTGCTCCAGATACTCAACTAGTCTAAAGAAGGACACTTTTATTGCTTCTTTAATTAAAACAGCAGTTTTCAGCTGTGTTAACATAATTGCAAAAGGGTTTTCAAATGTTCAATTAGAAATGATAAACTTGGATTAGCTAACACAACGTGCCATTGGAACACAGGAGTGATGGTTGCTGATCGTGGTCCTCTGTACGCCTATGTAGATATTATATTAAAAATCTGCCGTTTCCAGCTACAATAGTCATTTACAACATTAACAATGTCTACACTGTATTTCTGATCAATTTGATGTTACTTTAATGGACAAAAAATGAGCTTTTCTTTCAAAAACCAGGACATTTCTAAGGGACCCCAAACGTTTGAACGGTTGTGTATATATAGGCCTAGGTACCAAGGTGGATTAGTTGTGGCGACTGACAACATGGATAACAATAAAGACAATGAACTATAATGGTTGAGAAGCACAGCAGCACAGTAGAGGTGTATGTAGCCTTTACTATGTAGAAGGCAAAACACAGTCCATAGCAAGTATATACATTTACATTTTAGTCATTTAGCAGACGCTCTTATCCAGAGCGATTTACAGTAGTGAATGCATACATTTCATACATTTTTAATAGTGCTTAATTTGGGACTCAAAGTACAATCTGTTCGGGAACATAGATACTAACATGTTTTCGCAATGAAACATATATTTCATTAAACTGTTAACAGCCCCTATGCGCGCTGTAGAAAGGAATGAAGGAGATGGAAACACATGGTTGTTAGATATTGTGGATAGCTAAAGGTTGTGTCATCCAATTCATTATGAAAATATAATAAATTCCCTATTACTAGGCTATTTAAAATTGCCCTGCACGATCAATGAACCAACTGCCTGGCCTAGGGCTTTACGTTCTCTCCCAGTCTCGTGGATAGACAGCATAAGACAACCAGTCCGTCCAGTATGCATAATAATACAGTCCACTCTCAGTGACTCGAATTTGTTTAATTTTGGACTATAGTCTAGACCAATTATGTACCAAAAATATCTTAAATCAGTTTTGGTTCGTTTTTTTGCCATGCGTAATATGCGGTAGGCTATGTATGGTATAATGGCACAATCATCATTTTAAATCAGGTTATTTTTTGGGCTTTATCTCATAAGCCTATGCATATGGATGTTTTGAATGAATCATCACCTTAGAAAGTGCTGTCCATTTCGTTTGAAACATCATCCACAATGACAAACCTGCTGTTGAACTTCTTTCTTCAATCTGAGCATCACGTTGAGTTTTAAAAGCATGATACTGTTTTGTTTGCTGGGATTTTCGATTGCATATGCATCAATGCTAGTGGTAGATGCACAATAGAACCCTGACTACCAGGCCATTAGGACCTGGTGGTTGTTAGCAAGTTGGGTACTACCAAAGCAAATCCAACGGTTCCGTGGAATTTTACTGCGGTCATGACTCTTGACTGCCGGTGTGGCGGTAATACGGTCACCGCAACAGCCCTAATCAAAGCTTTCACCTGGATTGACCTGGTCAGGTGTGGTTTGTATACTCGTTGTGTATTGTGTGAGTCTTCTCTATGTATAGGGGTAGGTAGTGTTGTGTTCTGCCTCATTACCACAGTGTCCTGTGTATATGCAGTAGAAACAGCACCTTCCATAGGCCTAGAGTCACTTCAGTAATGTCACTTTAATGATGTTTACATACCTTGCACTGCTCATCCCAGATGTATATACTGTATTTTATACCATATATTGCATCTTATCTATGCCGGTCGGTCATGGCCCATCCATATATTTATATGTACATATTCTTATTCCATCCCTTTACTTATATTTGTGTATTAGGTAGTTTTGTGGAATTGTTAGATTACTTGTTAGATATTACTGCACTGTCGGAACTAGATGCACAAGCATTTTGCTACACTCACAATAACATCTGCTAACCATGTGTATGTGACCGATACAATTTGATTTGATTTAGAGGGAGGGAGGGGCTGGGCCGTATATCTCCCCCAGCAGTGATCCGTCAGCAGAGGAGAGGCCTAATGTCCTATTGATCAGCCCACCTGCTGCCAGGCAGGGGAAGAGTGGGTGTTCCTCCGATTTGTTTGGCCAACGTTTGTGTTCGCCTGCCCCCCCCCCCCCCCCCCCCCCTCCCTCCCAGGCAGGTGGTGTCCTTCCTCCCTAGGGTTAAGCCTAGTGATGCATGGTTATATGAATGGATAGAGAGGTTAACTCAGGAAAGCACAGTGCCTCGGCCAAACCTCCAACTGTACCGTTTTCATGGTAGTTATAGCATGCACTGCCGCCATGGCAACGACTTACCAGTCACTGTTGGCATGGTTACAGGTTACAATTCTGTCAAGGGAGAGTGAGAGACAGAAGGAAAAAGGAGAGTGAAAGGAATGGAGCTGCTAGGTGCTTACTGATGAATGTAATAGCAAAGTATGTAGTCAGAGCTTTCCAGCAACCCCCAGTCCCTCCCCTCTCACACCCTCTCCTCTCGCACCCCCTCATCTCCCCTCTCACCCCCTCTCACCCTCTCCTCTCTCACCCCCTCATCTCCCCTCTCACCCCCTCTCACCCTCTCCTCTCTCACCCCCTCATCTCCCCTCTCACCCCCTCATCTCCCCTCTCACCCCCTCCTCTCGCACCCCCTCATCTCCCCTCTCACCCTCTCCTCTCTCACCCCCTCATCTCCCCTCTCACCCCCTCTCACCCTCTCCTCTCGCACCCCCTCATCTCCCCTCTCACCCCCGTCCTCCCCTCCTCTCTCCGCTCACCCCAGTCCCTCTCCCCTCCGTCCTCCCATCCTCTTCCCCTCACCCCTCTCACCCCGCCCTCCTCTCACCCCGCCCTCCTCTCACCCCAGTCCCTCCTCTCCTCTCACCTCAGTCCCTCCTCTCCTCTCACCCCAGTCCCTCCTCTCCTCTCACCCCAGTCCCTCCTCTCCTCTCCTCTCACCCCAGTCCCTCCCCTCCTCTCCTCTCACCCCAGTCCCTCCTCTCACCCCCTCCCTCCTCTCCTCTCACACCAGTCCCTCCTCTCCTCTCACCCCCTCCCTCCTCTCCTCTCACCCCAGTCCCTCCTCTCACCCCCTCCCTCCTCTCCTCTCACCCCAGTCCCTCCTCTCACCCCAGTCCCTCCTCTCCTCTCACCCCAGTCCCTCCTCTCCTCTCACCCCAGTCCCTCCTCTCCTCTTCACTCTGTGAAGCTCTGTGTTCCTGTGCTGTAGAGAGGTGTGTTTACAGGTGCTTGATGTAGTCACACATTATAGATACTTGCTGATGATCTGAGCTCTCCCAGTATGCAGGAGGTGGACTACTTTAACCCTATCAGTCCTGAGATCCCAGCAAAAACCTGCTTTTCATTTATCTGCTTGTTCAGCCTTCATATTTAGCCTCACAATGAAGTGTTTTACCATGTTCTTTTCAGGACAACCCGAGCTACAACACATATCTATTTGACATAAAGTTGCATTCATGAGTTTTATTGACAAATGTCAATGAAAAAAGGTCTGCCAATGCAGAAACCCCTCTAAAAATGAATTTATTTGAATGGTGTAAGCACAATAATTGTTTGTCCAGTGGGAAATGGATATCCAACTAGTCAGTGACAACTGTTTGGAGTTTGTGACAGCAACTATGTGAGCTTATTACAGCATCAAAGCCACTGTCCTTGGATTCCTATGATCTTGTAATTAGGAGAACGCCTTACCTTTTAACGACTCTTGTGTAGCTTGTGAGTGTCATTTAGCAAAACGTGTGTGTGCTCATGAGTCAGCTTTTCATAGAGCTTTTAATAGTTTGTAGCTGAAGCCATTCAGACGTTTTTGTAAAAAGACCCGGCCCCTTCGGGATCTGCCGTTAATCACAGACAAATGGTTGGTACCAGAACAAATAGACTAATGAAAAGGTACCACCCAGAAGTCTGTAGCTCAAACACACAATGTTTAAAAGGGGTTAGAAGTCCAAATCATGCCGGTGGGGCTAACTGGGCTAACTGGGCTAACTGGGCTAACTGCCAGGTAACAATTCAAAGGACATGGACATATAGTACACACAGACACGTATTCGCCAGGTAGCCTAGTGGTTAGAGCATTGGGGCAGTTAACCCACTGTTCCCCGGGCGCTGAAGACGTGGATGTCGATTAAGGCAGCCCCCCGCACCTCTGATTCAGAGGGGTTGGGTTAAATACAGAAGACACATTTCAGTTGAATGCATTCAGTTGTACAACTGACTAGGTATCCCCCTTTCCCTTTCTAACCTAGTGGTTCCAACCTTATTTCAACCATGGCACGCCTTGATGGGATAATAAATTCTGCGGCACACCTAAAATGTCCCTATTCATTTATTTAGTGGTAATGTCCTCCATCTGATCCATACTGCAAATCATCTATTTTCTGTGACAAATATATCTTTTTTTTAGCTCCAGTAAAATCGTTATTTTTTTCGTTTTGAACTGAGCTTGAGACGAGCGGTTTTCTACATTGTAAAGGTGCACCCAAGGACACAAAGCTCTGTTGTTTTCTACGGCCGAGGCTGTGCTTCAGCTGAGCCTAATCAGACTTGCCTGTGCTAGTGGTTGTCACATGTAAAATAATACCAATTATTTTGCTCGTGATACGCGCCCCTCAAATGATACAAACAACAACTAGCTGAGCGTACTGGACGTGAAACAATGACACAGATGTAACCATGTACCATCCAGTGTATTATCTGGTGCTGCCAATTCCATCTGCATTCCACAGGTCACGTTTATAAGTGAGTTCAACAAAAAAATCTTCTCTCCATGACTCACTACAGTACTCATCCCCAAGGGCTGGGAGACAAAAGGTTATCCTGCCACATCCATTCTCTCTCTTTATTTCTTTCTCCAGGTCTATCTGGAAATGGAACAGTGCTTTATACCATCACAGATGTCCCTTTCAAACACTTCAAGATTCGGTTTTAAAATGGAAATGCTCTGTGTTATCAGATTGGGGCCGGTGAGACAATATGCTCCAGCAGTTCCTCTAACTATCTGTATCACTTCAGTACTTCATGTTCCGAATTCAAACGGTCCTTCATATCCGTAGGGCCAGTACATTCTTTGAGGAAGGGAGAGGGTATTGAGTGGACTGTGGTAGTGGACTAGACTCTCTAAATGGAAGCCGGTTTGTAATCATTTCCGGTCAGTTGTTTAACAGAGAAAAGCTTTGTGTCTGAAAGCAGATAGAGCATTACGCTGTCTTGTCCATGAGCTATGTTAGTGATTGCAAAGGGAGCGAGAGGGAGCAGTACTTAGTTATTTTTAACAACAGGGTTTGTTATTGTTTATTTCGCAGTAGTGATTGGGTATAAATCCGGTGGGATGCTCTATCTCTCACTAGGCTGACCCCCCCCTCCTCCCTACCTCCCCCTCTCCTTATCTCCTCCTCTCCCCTCCTCCCCCTCTCCTTTCCTCCCACCCCTCTGGGGTGACAGATTGACGGGCGGAGACTAAGCGATTGAGCCCAACCTCAGCTACAGCTGTGTCGCCATGGTGATGCAGCCCTGTGCTGCATTGAATTTGTAATATTCCTGGGGCGAGACACATAACCCAATAAAAACAAACTGGCAGACAAGGGAAAACTGTTAATGAAAAATGCAGCTTTTAGTGCAGACGAAACAGAGTGAAAGAAAGCATTCTGTCAGCATGGTGTGTGAATCCTACCAACACGTTATAGAATAATGGCATGTTGTAACTATGTTGTAAAATAGTCTAGTCTCTGGTCAAGCCAGTGGTATGGGATGCATGTAAAATACTGACATCATAAACTGTCTTTTGGGTGAATTTCAGTGAGTTTATTTTGTAGATAGCTTTTTTGTTGTTATCAGGCTTTCATATAATGGCAGATTTTTTTCCCTTGTAAAATAAGGACGTGCATGATACTGCTTTCCAGTTCTGAGGTTCTACAATGGCTTTTGTTGTTCTATAGCAGTTTTGTACTGAGATCCACAAAATGACTGTAAGCGTCTGCTAAATGGCGTATTAATATGTATGATTCACAGCTGTCATGTTGAAGAGAGGTCTAGTGTTGCATCCTATGATTACTAACATACAACAGCTCTGCTTTGCCACGTTTGACAGGGACGGGACTGGAAGGATTCATCCTTCCTGTCCCCCGTCCCAGCCTCCCGTCCCCCGTCCCAGCCTCCCGTCCCCCGTCCCAGCCTCCCGTCTCCCGTCCCAGCCTCCCGTCTCCCGTCCCAGCCTCCCGTCTCCCGTCCCAGCCTCCCGTCTCCCGTCCCAGCCTCTTGTCCCCCGTCCCAGCCTCTTGTCCCCCGTCCCAGCCTCTAACCCCCGTCCCAGCCTCCAGTCCCCCGTCCCAGCCTCTTGTCCCAGCCTCTTGTCCCCGTCCCAGCCTCTTGTCCCCCGTCCCAGCCTCTTGTCCCCCGTCCCAGCCTCTTGTCCCCCGTCCCAGCTTCTTGTCCCCCGTCCCAGCCTCTTGTCCCCGTCCCAGCCTCTTGTCCCCCGTCCCAGCCTCTTGTCCCCCGTCCCAGCCTCCCGTCCCCCGTCCCAGCCTCCCGTCCCCCGTCCCAGCCTCCCGTCCCCCGTCCCAGCCTCTTGTCCCCCGTGCCAGCACCCTGTCCCCCATCCCAGCACCATGTCTCAGCCCCCTGTCCCAGCACCCTGTCCCCCTGTCCCAGCCCCCTTTCCCCTGTCCCATCCCAGCCCCCTGTCCCAGCACCCTGTCCCCCTGTCCCAGCCCCCTGCTCCCCTGGTATTGCTCAAATGTCATAGAAATGTTATGGTTTCTAATGTCAGTCTCCTGCACCTCTCACCCGACCTTCTGTCTCGAAAGGTTCTAGTGCAGACGCGCTGTTCTGTTCCCAACAACTTATTCAAATGATTAAAAACACCTAAAAGTCTCAATCAAATATACCTGCTCAATTGAATTTGACATTTTAGATTGAAATCTGCAATGACTTCTTCTAGCTTGGAATACCGACATGATGCTATCATTTTTGTGTTTTTGTTTTCCTTTTTTTGTTCTGTTTTACTTGTGGTTCTGGCGACATTGTCTATCAGTCGACATCTCAAAAAATGCTGGTAAGTTATTTTCAAACAGCTCTAAGATTGATGCACTCCTTTTGATTTCTTTTCTGGGGGGTTTCGGTTTATGATTTTTTTTCAGTTTAGCTGACTCCTTGTGCACATTTTGGGACCTTGGCCTTCTTGTTGGTCACATTTCATCCACCCACCAAACCTCCCATTGCTTCCTGGGTTAAGGTTATGATTTGGGGTGGAGGGGGGTTTGGGTCAGGATAAAGAACACTGGGATACGAACCCTCTTCTGTAGGAGGTGTTCCTGATTTCACCTTATTGCCTGCTTATTACCGGGGCCAACATACTTCCCCTGTATGTTGGCCCCTGTAATGCCATACTGGGACCTCACCCTGCCATACTATAGCTTGTCACACCTGTTATCCTTGTTTTGGACTTGGGTCATTGTCTACTTTCGCTGTTGTAATTATAATGTGCATGTTATGAAGGTTTGTTTTTTGTTTTTTGCATTTTGGTAATATTGTCCAGACCAGATAAGAGTTGTAAATTATCTATGGGTGGACAATTTACACAGTTCCTTATTAATTGTGGAAAGCAGGAAAATGTTATGCACTCTTCATTGGCACGTTTTGTCTCTTTATTTTGTTCATTATTCTCCAGTCACATACTTTTTCATCACCTAGAAAGTATATCTGAAGGGGGTGAGGTCCACTCTTTTTTGTGGTACCTCTTTATTCACTGTCTGGCTGTGACAATTTTATTTAGTCTCTCATATCCACTCAACGCACGGTCGCTAGACTAACTCCTGTCTCTGAGTTCCAGTGATGCTCCACTAGTCATCTGTGTGTTCTGTTGATAGAACTCCACTACTCCTGTCTCTGAGTTCCAGTGATGCTCCACTAGTCATCTGTGTGTTCTGTTGATAGAACTCCACTACTGCTGTCTCTGAGTTCCAGTGATGCTCCACTAGTCATCTGTGTGTTCTGTTGATAGAACTCCACTACTGCTGTCTCTGAGTTCCAGTGATGCTCCACTAGTCATCTGTGTGTTCTGTTGATAGAACTCCACTACTGCTGTCTCTGAGTTCCAGTGATGCTCCACTAGTCATCTGTGTGTTCTGTTGATAGAACTCCACTACTGCTGTCTCTGAGTTCCAGTGATGCTCCACTAGTCATCTGTGTGTTCTGTTGATAGAACTCCACTACTGCTGTCTCTGAGTTCCAGTGATGCTCCACTATTCATCTGTGTGTTCTGTTGATAGAACTCCACTACTGCTGTCTCTGAGTTCCAGTGATGCTCCACTAGTCATCTGTGTGTTCTGTTGATAGAACTCCACTACTGCTGTCTCTGAGTTCCAGTGATGCTCCACTATTCATCTGTGTGTTCTGTTGATAGAAATCCACTACTGCTGTCTCTGAGTTCCAGTGATGCTCCACTAGTCATCTGTGTGTTCTGTTGATAGAACTCCACTACTGCTGTCTCTGAGTTCCAGTGATGCTCCACTAGTCATCTGTGTGTTCTGTTGATAGAACTCCACTACTGCTGTCTCTGAGTTCCAGTGATGCTCCACTATTCATCTGTGTGTTCTGTTGATAGAACTCCACTACTGCTGTCTCTGAGTTCCAGTGATGCTCCACTAGTCATCTGTGTGTTCTGTTGATAGAACTCCACTACTGCTGTCTCTGAGTTCCAGTGATGCTCCACTATTCATCTGTGTGTTCTGTTGATAGAACTCCACTACTGCTGTCTCTGAGTTCCAGTGATGCTCCACTAGTCATCTGTGTGTTCTGTTGATAGAACTCCACTACTGCTGTCTCTGAGTTCCAGTGATGCTCCACTAGTCATCTGTGTGTTCTGTTGATAGAACTCCACTACTCCTGTCTCTGAGTTCCAGTGATGCTCCACTAGTCATCTGTGTGTTCTATTGATAGAACTCCACTACTCCTGTCTCTGAGTTCCAGTGATGCTCCACTAGTCATCTGTGTGTTCTGTTGATAGAACTCCACTACTCCTGTCTCTGAGTTCCAGTGATGCTCCACTAGTCATCTGTGTGTTCTGTTGATAGAACTCCACTACTCCTGTCTCTGAGTTCCAGTGATGCTCCACTAGTCATCTGTGTGTTCTGTTGATAGAACTCCACTACTGCTGTCTCTGAGTTCCAGTGATGCTCCACTATTCATCTGTGTGTTCTGTTGATAGAACTCCACTACTGCTGTCTCTGAGTTCCAGTGATGCTCCACTAGTCATCTGTGTGTTCTGTTGATAGAACTCCACTACTGCTGTCTCTGAGTTCCAGTGATGCTCCACTAGTCATCTGTGTGTTCTGTTGATAGAACTCCACTACTGCTGTCTCTGAGTTCCAGTGATGCTCCACTAGTCATCTGTGTGTTCTGTTGATAGAACTCCACTACTGCTGTCTCTGAGTTCCAGTGATGCTCCACTAGTCATCTGTGTGTTCTGTTGATAGAACTCCACTACTGCTGTCTCTGAGTTCCAGTGATGCTCCACTAGTCATCTGTGTGTTCTGTTGATAGAACTCCACTACTGCTGTCTCTGAGTTCCAGTGATGCTCCACTAGTCATCTGTGTGTTCTGTTGATAGAACTCCACTACTGCTGTCTCTGCCATGAAGCTTTTCCTTTGAGCTCCTCCTTAAGTTTGTTGTTTTGTCTGCGTTTGCTTGAAATCAGCCACTGCCTCTTCACAACAAACGTAGCTAGCTAAATTTCATGATTTACCAGAATCACAGTTGTAGGACAGCCCAACAAACTGGCACCAAAGCACCAATTGTCTGTCTTGTTTTGGCAGCAGCCATTGTTCTAGCGCTTCACTACTTGGCTGTTGACTCTAACCTGTCGAGCACTCTGCTCAATGCAGAAACAGCTGAGAGAGGCTTTCACATGGCTGCTACGAGTGAAGCCATTGATTCACATTTTTGGTCCAGCTTGAGTTGGCAGTTCCCTAATTACACTAATTATTTTAAATGAGGTCATGTAAGCTATTTGACTATTCAGTGGGAAGACAGAGTCTGTGAGATGAGATAAACATAACTTAGGTTATAACACACACACACACACACACACACACACACACACACAGCCTCCTTCTGGAAAACAATAACGAAAGACAAGTGAGTAAATGTGAAAGGATATATAAACAGTGTAATCATATATCCCAGGCTAGCCCACTGGGGTTTCACCTGAAGTCTTAACTATAATGATCACAATGATATTTCCTCCCAGATCAGCTCTTTATGTTGCTGACTCTCTGGTTCTGAGCTCATTGTAGTTCTGTTTCAGTGAACCTCCTCCTGATAAACGTTCCATCCTCCTGAGTCCATTCCTCCCTCTCTGGGATCTCCCATCAACCTCTCTCCCCAGAGACACACACACAGGCTACCACTGAGGAGCGGTGCTACGGTGCTGTAGGTGTGGTCATGGGCATCCACCTCCTGCTCTTGCCCAGTAGGGGGTGTTTTGTCAGGTAGAAAGTGTCGTCTCAGATTTCCTCGTCTTATTCTGATCATTCCCTCTCTCTTTTCTCCTCTGTAGTCCACCCCTCTCCACCTGGCAGCAGGGTACAACCGGGTCAGAATAGTACAGCTCCTACTACAGCACGGTGCCGACGTACATGCAAAGGACAAAGGGTAAGTGTGTTTGTTGTTTGCCATGTGTCGTGTCCCCCCCCCCCCTCCCCAATGTTTTTGAAATGTTGAGTTCACACTTCATTGACCTCCTTACCTAACTAACTGAGCTGTTCATTACACAGATATACAAAGTCTGTTTTGTATGTGAACTAATGTTGCCTATGTGTGCTTCTCACCCTCAGGGGTCTGGTTCCTCTCCATAATGCCTGTTCCTATGGTCACTACGAAGTGACAGAACTGCTGCTGAAGGTAAGAAATGGCGCATTTCTCCTCGTCTCTGCTTTGTGTGTGCACTGGCATGCTTGTTATGGTGTGGCTGTGGAACTCAGTTTGTAGAGCATGATGCTTGCAACACCAGGACAGTGGGTTTGATTCCTGGGACCATCCATACTTAAAATGTATGCACGCGTGACTGTAAGTTGCTTTGGATAAAAGCGTCTGTTAAATGGCATATATTATGAAAGGGAGAATCCTTTAGCTCAGAGGCTATAGAGCCCTCAAATTAAACTCTGGACCACGAAGCCAGTTCCACTGCTTTTTTTTCTCCATTGTTCCCCTCAAACCAGGGACTGATTTTAGCCCTCATAATCAGGTAGAACAGAAAACCAGCAGGCTCCGGACCTCGTAGGGTAAGAGTTGAATACCTCTTGTATAGAGGGTCCTGAGAAAGCTGTTATTTTATCAGGTGTTTTCAGAGGGATTCGTAGCAGCTCTGTCACTGTCTGAAAAACCTGTCTGGGTTCCTTTGACAGAACACTCAGACTTTTTTCACTTCCTGTCTGAGTTGGTCTTTAAGCTGAAGTCTCAGGACTGACTGGCTAGTCTACGGGAAGCCCTCATCACTCACCTGATGTTTGATGTCAGATATCACGTCAGTGCTGAGGTAACACCTGAGTCGTGACCTCAGCGAAATCTTTGCTCTTAATGTCACCTACCTGCCACTTTCTTTCCTTTACAATATCGATTGTGTCTAACACCCCTCTCTGTTTCCTGTAGCACGGAGCGTGTGTGAACGCCATGGACCTGTGGCAGTTCACCCCTCTCCACGAAGCTGCCTCCAAGAACCGCGTGGAGGTGTGTTCTCTGCTGCTGAGCCACGGGGCCGACCCCTCCCTGGTCAACTGTCACGGGAAGAGTGCTGTGGACATGGCCCCCACCCCAGAGCTCAAAGAGAGACTCACCTGTGAGAACAGCATCTTCTCTCACACACACAAACACACACACACACAAACACATGCACTGTCACACAGGACCACACAATACACTCACATGCATACAAACATGGTCACAGTGGTATTATAGTTTGTCCCTCCAATAAAATGTTTTGGGTTGTGTGTGTAACTGTTTGGATGACATCGTCTTTCTCTCCACCCTGTGTGTGTTGTGTAGATGAGTTTAAGGGTCACTCTCTGCTCCAGGCAGCGCGGGAGGCAGACATGGCCAAGGCCAAGAAGACCCTTGCTCTAGAGATCATCAACTTCAAACACCCACAGACCCACGAGACGGCACTGGTGAGACACACAAACACCCCCCCACACACACACACACACACTACCACCACACCACACAGGGCTACAGTGTTAAATGAACTCCTCTTATGTTGCAGCACTGTTCAGTGGCCTCTCCTCACCCCAAGCGGAAGCAGGTCACAGAGCTGCTGTTACGTAAAGGTGCCAACGTCAACGAGAAGAACAAGGAGTGAGTGTCTTCCTGTTTACCTGACCTCTGTCTGACCTCATCCCCTAACCACTTATGTCATGACTATGTGGACTCAAACCTGTGGGTGCATGTGTGCGTTTTGTCGCTGCAGCTTCATGACTCCCCTCCACGTGGCTGCTGAGAGGGCACACAATGACATCATGGAGGTGTTGCAGAAACATGGAGCAAAGGTACATCCATCCCTTCACCCATCCATCCCTTCACCATCCATCCCTTCACCCATCCTCACCCATCCATCCCTTCACCCATCCATCCCTTCACCATCCATCCCTTCACCATCCATCCCTTCACCCATCCTCACCCATCCATCCCTTCACCCATCCATCCCTTCACCATCCATCCCTTCACCCATCCTCACCCATCCATCCCTTCACCCATCCTCACCCATCCATCCCTTCACCCATCCATCCCTTCACCATCCATCCCTTCACCCATCCTCACCCATCCATCCCTTCACCCATCCTCACCCATCCATCCCTTCACCCATCCTCACCCATCCATCCCTTCACCCATCCATCCCTTCACCCATCCTCACCCATCCATCCCTTCACCCATCCTCACCCATCCATCCCTTCACCCATCCTCACCCATCCATCCCTTCTCCTATCCTCACCCATCCATCCCTTCTCCTATCCTCACCCATCCATCCCTTATCCTATCTTCACCCATCCATCCCTTCACCCATCCTCACCCATCCATCCCTTCACCCATCCTCACCCATCCATCCCTTCACCCATCCTCACCCATCCATCCCTTCTCCTATCCTCACCCATCCATCCATCCCTTCACCCAGCCTCACCCATCCATCCATCCCTTCAGCCATCCATCCCTTCAGCCATCCTCACCCATCCATCCCTTCACCCATCCTCACCCATCCATCCCTTCAGCCATCCTCACCCATCCATCCCTTCACCCATCCTCACCCATCCATCCCTTCACCCATCCTCACCCATCCATCCCTTCACCCATCCTCACCCATCCATCCATCCCTTCACCCAGCCTCACCCATCCATCCATCCCTTCACCCAGCCTCACCCATCCATCCATCCCTTCAGCCATCCTCACCCATCCATCCCTTCAGCCATCCTCACCCATCCATCCCTTCACCCATCCTCACCCATCCATCCCTTCAGCCATCCTCACCCATCCATCCCTTCACCCATCCTCACCCATCCATCCCTTCACCCATCCTCACCCATCCATCCCTTCACCCATCCTCACCCATCCATCCATCCCTTCACCCAGCCTCACCCATCCATCCATCCCTTCACCCAGCCTCACCCATCCATCCATCCCTTCAGCCATCCTCACCCATCCATCCCTTCACCCATCCATCCATCTCCTCACCCATCCATCCCTTCACCATCCATCCCTTCACCCATCCTCACCCATCCATCCCTTCACCCATCCATCCCTTCACCATCCATCCCTTCACCCATCCTCACCCATCCATCCCTTCACCATCCATCCCTTCACCCATCCTCACCCATCCATCCCTTCACCCATCCCATCCATCCCTTCACCATCCATCCCTTCACCATCCATCCCTTCACCCATCCTCACCCATCCATCCCTTCACCCATCCTCACCCATCCATCCCTTCACCCATCCATCCCTTCACCATCCTCACCCATCCATCCCTTCACCCATCCTCACCCATCCATCCCTTCACCCATCCATCCCTTCACCATCCATCCCTTCACCCATCCTCACCCATCCATCCCTTCACCCATCCTCACCCATCCTCACCCATCCATCCCTTCACCCATCCATCCCTTCACCCATCCATCCCTTCTCCTATCCTCACCCATCCATCCCTTCACCCATCCTCACCCATCCATCCCTTCTCCCATCCTCACCCATCCATCCCTTCTCCTATCCTCACCCATCCATCCCTTCTCCTATCCTCAACCATCCATCCCTTCTCCTATCCTCACCCATCCATCCCTTCTCCTATCCTCAACCATCCATCCCTTCTCTTATTCTCACCCATCCATCCCTTCTCCTATCCTCAACCATCCATCCCTTCTCCTATCCTCAACCATCCATCCCTTCTCCTATCCTCAACCATCCATCCCTTCTCCTATCCTCAACCATCCATCCATCCCTTCACCTATCCTCACCCATCCATCCCTTCACCTATCCTCACCCATCCATCCCTTCACCCATCCATCCCTTCACCCATCCATCCCTTCTCCTATCCTCACCCATCCATCCCTTCACCCATCCTCACCCATCCATCCCTTCACCCATCCTCACCCATCCTCACCCATCCATCCCTTCACCCATCCTCACCCATCCATCCCTTCTCCTATCCTCACCCATCCATCCCTTCTCCTATCCTCACCCATCCATCCCTTCTCCTATCCTCACCCATCCATCCCTTCTCCTATCCTCAACCATCCATCCCTTCTCCTATCCTCAACCATCCATCCCTTCTCCTATCCTCACCCATCCATTCCTTCTCCTATCTTCACCCATCCATCCATTCACCCATCCTCACCCATCCATCCCTTCACCCATCCTCACCCATCCATCCCTTCACCCATCCTCACCCATCCATCCCTTCTCCTATCCTCACCCATCCATCCATCCCTTCACCCATCCATCCATCTCCTCACCCATCCATCCCTTCACCCATCCTCACCCATCCATCCCTTCAGCCATCCATCCCTTCAGCCATCCATCCATCCCTTCACCCATCCTCTCTACTGGTCTTTCTACTTGTATCAGCAAAGACGGGCAGGTTCAATGCAAACACCTAATCCGAGTGTAAATCTGAGGCCATTTGATTGAACCCAGACCCTGGGAGGCATGATGTTTCTCTAACTAACTACCCAAAGACAGAGAGATCTGTCTTCCCAGTGTCGGGTGGCAGTCTGAAGTCACCTGTTTTGGAGCTGAATCGCGTATAGTATTACTTAACGCACCAACAGTCCGGACAGCGGGAAAAGACTGTCTGGTTCTGAGAGCTCCATCAGATAAGAATGACCTAATGGATGGAGTGTTCAGAGCCTGCCATTCCCCCCTGAAGATCTCACCTTAACAGGCTGTCCTTCTCTGATGCAGGCCTGGGGCAAGACACACACCAGGTGTACGCTGTTTAAAGCCAGACAGCCACTAAAGAGAATCCTCTTGATATCTTTCCTTGATAGATTTATTTCAATAGTGTCAGTGTTGTATGTTTTATATTGCTTTCTAAAGAAACACGGCCGAGACAGACATAACAGAGGCTCTTTGGTGCTTTTGACAGCAGCATTCGTTGAGCAGCTATCCAGAAAAGAGAAGCCTCTACACACAGTGGTACTTTAACCGTCATGTCTGGCTTGTCCTTTCAAAGTCATGAGTGCAGGTAGCGATCCCCCACAGAGACCCAGCACCAGTTAGCTGGGTAGGGAGCATGACAGGGGGTACAGACATCCAAAGTAAACAGTATTCACCTCAGCCATCCATCCCTTCACCCATCCTCAGCCATCCATCCCTTCAGCCATCCATCCCTTCAGCCATCCATCCCTTCAGCCATACATCCCTTCAGCCATCCTCAGCCATCCATCCCTTCAGCCATCCATCCCTTCAGCCATCCATCGCTTCAGCCATCTTCAGCCATCCATCCCTTCAGCCATCCATCCCTTCAGCCATCCATCCCTTCAGCCATCCATCCCTTCAGCCATACATCCCTTCAGCCATACATCCCTTCAGCCATACATCCCTTCACCCATCCTCAGCCATCCATCCCTTCAGCCATCCTCAGCCATACATCCCTTCAGCCATCCTCAGCCATACATCCCTTCAGCCATCCTCAGCCATACATCCCTTCAGCCATCCTCAGCCATACATCCCTTCAGCCATCCTCAGCCATACATCCCTTCAGCCATCCTCAGCCATACATCCCTTCACCCATCCTCAGCCATACATCCCTTCAGCCATCCTCAGCCATACATCCCTTCAGCCATCCTCAGCCATACATCCCTTCAGCCATCCTCAGCCATACATCCCTTCAGCCATCCTCAGCCATACATCCCTTCAGCCATCCTCAGCCATATATCCCTTCAGCCATCCTCAGCCACCTATACCTTCAGCCATCCTCAGCCACCCATCCCTTCAGCCATCCTCAGCCATCCATCCCTTCAGCCATCCAAAGTAAATAGCAGCACGTGCCTGCCTGACTGCCTGGCTGGCTGTGCAGTTAACACAGTCGAGCAGTGCCTAGTATTGGAATTTTGCTGCTGCGCTCAGATCAGTGTGTCTGTGGGGAGCAGGGCTGTGCAGTGTTGTTCTAAGCAGAGCCTCCCCTTTCATTGGAGTTGAATCAAATGAGGACATCCCAGGAGCTAAGAGAAACGGAGACAGTGCTGAATGAATAAATACAAGTCTGTCAGGAAGCAAACTTAGATATGCATGCTCTTATAGACACATATACATTTACATATGCAGTAGACCTCCCAAAAACGCTCACATACACACACACACACACACACACACACACAAAATGGATGTGCACGCAAACACACTCCCAGTTCCTGCTTGGGGCTGATAGTCTCTGAAGAGCTCTAGCAGCCTTAGGGCTCAGCTGGGGAAAATTCACTCACAGCACACCTCAATCCCCACAACCCATCTCCTCACTCATTCCCTGTCTCCCAGATGAATGCACTGGACACCCTGGGGCAGACAGCCCTGCACCGTGCTGCCATGGCAGGACACATCCAGACCTGCAGACTGCTGCTGAGCTACGGCGCAGACACCTCCATCCTCTCACTACAGGGATTCACCGCCTCACAGATGGGCAACGAGGCCGTGCAGCAGATACTCAGTGGTACGGAGAGACTACAGAGGGAGAGAGACAGCAAGAGAGAGAATATATGTGTGTGCCTGACAGCTCTGAATATGTGCGGGTCAGTGGAGGCTGCTGAGGGGAGGATGGCTCATAATAATGGCTGGAAAGGAGCTAATGGAATGGCATCAAACACATAGAATCCACATGTTTGATGTATTTGATACCATTCCACTGATTTCTCCAGTCATTACCACTAGCCTGTCCTCCCCAATTATGGTGCCACCAACCTCCTGTGGTGTGGGTTTGTGTTTATTTACCTTTATCTCCTCTCCATTCTATTCAGACAGTCTTTGTCGGTTCCATCGCTGTGTCTTCCATGGAAAGCGACTGTGCAGTGACCTTTCTGCTGGCTGGGATTGTATTCCACTGAGACACTGGTTGGTGATTATGTCATGTTCTTTTTTTTTTCTTGCCCAGAAAATGTACCAGTGAGGAACTCTGATGTTGACTATCAACTCCTGGAGGCAGCTAAAGCTGGAGATCTGGACACTGTGAAGGTAGGATTCTCATTTAAGTGTGTGTGTGTGTCCGTGCGTCTGTGTGGTCCTTACTCGCTGGCATAGCTAGCTGACTCACAAGAAAAAGAAGGCTAATACACAAGCTTACATGACATGCACAGGACCCGTTGATATGGAAACTGTTATTGGATTTTCTACTACTCTTTGTCTTGGTATGTGAACTCACTGGACTGCATCACCTTCAACTCCCAACCTGCACTCAGGGGTAGACGCAACATAGTAAATGTACATCTGGGAAACTCCATTAGTATGATATGTTACGTTTCTTATGGTATGTATTCATTTATGGATGTCCATCATTTCGTATATGTTAAGAATTGCCATTCGTACAATATGTTACAAATTATTTTGTGTTTTATGAATTACAATTCTTTTGATATGTTACAAATTATGTGGTATTTTACGAATTACAATTCTTATATGTTACGAATTGCAATTCGTACAGCGAAATGGTACAGTGCCTTGCGAAAGTATTCGGCCCCCTTGAACTTTTCGACCTTTTGCCAAATTTCAGACTTCAAACATAAAGATATAAAACTGTAATTTTTTGTGAAGAATCAACAACAAGTGGGACACAATCATGAAGTGGAACGAAATTTATTGGATATTTCAAACTTTTTTAACAAATAAAAAACTGAAAAATTGGGCGTGCAAAATTATTCAGCCCCCTTAAGTTAATACTTTGTAGCGCCACCTTATGCTGTGATTACAGCTGTAAGTCGCTTGGGGTATGTCTCTATCAGTTTTGCACATCGAGAGACTGAAATTTTTGCCCATTCCTCCTTGCAAAACAGCTCGAACTCAGTGAGGTTGGATGGAGAGCGTTTGTGAACAGCAGTTTTCAGTTCTTTCCACAGATTCTCGATTGGATTCAGGTCTGGACTTTGACTTGGTCATTCTAACACCTGGATATGTTTATTTGTGAACCATTCCATTGTAGATTTTGCTTTATGTTTTGGATCATTGTCTTGTTGGAAGACAAATCTCCGTCCCAGTCTCAGGTCTTTTGCAGACTCCATCAGGTTTTCTTCCAGAATGGTCCTGTATTTGGCTCCATCCATCTTCCCATCAATTTTAACCATCTTCCCTGCCCCTGCTGAAGAAAAGCAGGCCCAAACCATGATGCTGCCACCACCATGTTTGACAGTGGGGATGGTGTGTTCAGGGTGATGAGCTGTGTTGCTTTTACGCCAAACATAACGTTTTGCATTGTTGCCAAAAAGTTCGATTTTGGTTTCATCTGACCTGAGCACCTTCTTCCACATGTTTCGTGTGTCTCCCAGCTGGCTAGTGGCAAACTTTAAACAACACTTTTTATGGATATCTTTAAGAAATGGCTTTCTTCTTGCCACTCTTCCATAAAGGCCAGATTTGTGCAGTATACGACTGATTGTTGTCCTATGGACAGAGTCTCCCACCTCAGCTGTAGATCTCTGCAGTTCATCCAGAGTGATCATGGGCCTCTTGGCTGCATCTCTGATCAGTCTTCTCCTTGTATGAGCTGAAAGTTTAGAGGGACGGCCGGGTCTTCGTAGATTTGCAGTGGTCTGATACTCCTTCCATTTCAATATTATCGCTTGCACAGTGCTCCTTGGGATGTTTAAAGCTTGGGAAATCTTTTTGTATCCAAATCCGGCTTTAAACTTCTCCACAACAGTATCTCGGACCTGCCTGGTGTGTTCCTTGTTCTTCATGATGCTCTCTGCGCTTTAAACGGACCTCTGAGACTATCACAGAGCAGGTGCATTTATACGGAGACTTGATTACACACAGGTGGATTCTATTTATCATCATTAGTCATTTAGTTCAACATTGGATCATTCAGAGATCCTCACTGAACTTCTGGAGAGAGTTTGCTGCACTGAAAGTAAAGGGGCTGAATAATTTTGCACGGCCAATTTTTCAGTTTTTTATTTGTTAAAAAAAGTTAGAAATATCCAATAAATTTCGTTCAACTTCATAATTGTGTCCCACTTGTTGTTGATTCTTCACAAAAAAATACAGTTTTATATCTTTATGTTTGAAGCCTGAAATGTGGCAAAAGGTCAAAGTTCAAGGGGGCCGAATACTTTCGCAAGGCACTGTATGTTACGAATCCAATTTGATGTGGCTAACAATAGCTAGGTGGCTAACGCTAACGTTAGGTGGCTTGGTGGCTAATGTTAGCTAGGCTAGGGTTTATGGTTAGGGTTAAGGTTAAGGGAAGGGTTGGCGAACATGCTAAGTAGTTGCAATGTAGCTAAAAAGTAGTAAGTATTTGCATTAGCTTAAATACTAATGTTGTCTGTGATAAGTTTTGAACGCGCAACCTTTGGGTTGATACCCCACTTTTGTTTTTGCCGTTCAGTCATATGCAACCACACCAAACATAACATACTGACTGTATCAGTATCAGACTGCCTGTGCTGCTGTTAACTGAATGTTAGAATGGAAACTGAGTGTGTTTCTAATTTTCCACTCTCACTCACTCTCTCTGCAGACTGCCTGTGCTGCTGTCGGAATGTAAACCGGTTCTCTCTCTCTCTCCTTGCAGTCATTGTGTTCTCCACAGAATGTGAATTGTCGGGACCTGGAGGGTCGTCACTCCACTCCGCTGCACTTCGCCGCCGGCTACAACCGTGTGGCAGTGGTGGAGTACCTGCTGCATCATGGGGCCGACGTCCACGCTAAAGACAAGGGGTGAGTCTGGCTGGCTTGTTGGCTGCCTGGCTGACTGACTATCTATCTCTCTGACTTGATGGCTAGATGGCTGACTGACTATCTATCTCTCTGGCTTGATGGCTAGATGGCTGACTGACTATCTATCTCTCTGGCTTGATGGCTAGATGGCTGACTGACTATCTATCTCTCTGGCTTGATGGCTAGATGGCTGACTGACTATCTATCTCTCTGGCTTGATGGCTAGAGAGATAGATAGTCAGTCAGGCAGCCAACAAGCCAGCCAGACTCTCTCTCTCTCTCTCTCTCTCTCTCTCTCTCTCTCCCTCTCCCCTCTCTCTCTCTCTCTCTCTCCCCCCCTTCTCTCTCTCTCTCTCTCCGCCCTTCTGACTCTCTCTCTGGTTGGTTGGTTGGCTGGCTGGCTATCGGTCTTTCTTTCTCTCCCTATCTGTCTGTGTGTAGCTGTCTATTAGCTCAGGAATCTGCATGTCTGTCTATCTCCTTTCTCTACAGTGCTTTCATCTTCTCTGCTTCACCACTCCCCTGATGATATAGAATGTTATGTCTATGGTAGAAAATGACAAGATTATGTTGTAAAATACTGTTTTTGCATCGAATAAGGATTCTCAGTACTCTCTCATCTTTGTCTGTGTGGACTGAGTTGGGCCTCTGGGGCTTGGAGCTGGTAATTGATTTATGATGGTGATAAAACCTACAGCCTGCATTCCATAGATTGAATTGGTATTTGTGTACTATGAGCTACCAGGGAGGAGATGTCTCTGGTCTGGATAGCTGATAACAATAACATTGTCTTGGGAGCTAACCCCTGGTTTCTATACAATGAGAACAGTCTTCACAGCAGATACTATCTGATGTGAATTATTCATTTCTTTAATACAAATCCTAACCTTTTGACCCATTCCACACATCTGTTGTTTGTCACGTATTCAGGAGCATGTGTCTTAACTTCTCTGGGCAAGGTGGGACGTAACCGTCCCACACTATTCAACAGCCAGTGAAATCGCATGGCGCGAAATACAAAACAGCAAAAATATCATAATTTCAATTTCTCAAACATACGACTATTTTACACCATTTTAAAGATAAACTTCTCCTTAATATAACCACATTGTCCGATTTCAAAAAGGCTTTACAGCGAAAGCAAAACATTAGATTATGTTAGGAGAGTACATAGACAAAAATAACCACACAGCCATTTTCCAAGCAAGGATATATGTCACAAAAACCCAAAACACAGCTAAATGAAGCACTAACCTTTGACGATTTTCATCAGATGACACTCCTAGGACATCATGTTACACAATACATGAATGTTTTGTTCGATAAAGTTCATATTTATATCCAAAAACAGCATTTTACATTGGCGCGTGATGTTCAGAAAATGTATTCCCACCAAAACTTCTGGTGAATGACCACATCAATTTACAAAAATACTCATAAACGTTGACAGAATACATAACAATTATTTTAAGAATTATAGATACAGTACACCTTTATGCAACCGCTGTGTCAGATTTTAAAATAGCTTTTCGGCGAAAGCACATTTTTCAATATTCTGAGTACATAGCTCGCCATCAAAGCAAGCTATACAGACACCCGCCAAGTTCTGGGGTCACCTAAACTCAGAATTAGTATTATAAATATTCTCTTACTTTTGCTGATCTTCGTCAGAATGCACTCCCAGGACTGCTACTTCCACAAGAAATGTTGTTTTTCTTCGAAATAATCCATATTTATGACCAAATACCTCCGTTTTGTTCGTGCGTTCAGGTCACTATCCAAAGGCATAATGCGCGAGCGCAATTCGAGACACGAAAAGTCAAAATATTCCATTACCGTTAGTAGAAGCATGTCAAACGTTGTTTAAAATCAATCTTTATGGTATTTTTAACGTAAAAATGTGATAATATTCCAACCGGACAATAGCATATTCATTCAAGAAGAAAAAGAAGGAACGGCGCACTTGCGGGATCGCACATCATCAATCCCTTTGTCCCCAGGCAGTCCACTCATTGACTGAGCTCCTATTCTCTGCCCGGTTACAGGAGACGGATGAAAAAACTTTCTGAAGGCTTTTGACAGCCAATGGAAGCCTTAAGAAGTGCAACGTGACCCCACAGACACTGTAGTTCTGATAGGGATTAGAAAGAAGAACTACAATTCTCAGATCTCCCACTTCCTGGTTGAATTTTTCTCTGGTTTTTGCCTGCCATATGAGTTCTGTTATACTCACAGACACCATTCAAACAGTTTTAGAAACTTCAGAGTGTTTTCTATCCAAATCTACTAATAATATGCATATTCTAGTTTCTGGGCCAGAGTAGTAACCAGTTTAATTTGGGTACGATTTTCATCCGGCCGTGAAAATACTGCCCCCTACATTTTAAGAAGTTAACTATAAAATGCTGTTGCTCAGTTCTGCTGATTGGGTTCTCAGCGATCACCTCCGGGTGATTGTTGACCAGCTCCATTATTGCAATAATGAATCGATATTAAAGTATAATTGTTTGAAGAAATAACAGTCTCTCTCACTTGGTTACAATATATCACGACATGTCTCTGTAGTGTGCCCTCTGGCTACATCTCTAATATTAGACCATAGACATTACAGAGTAGGAGGAGGCTCATCTTCTAACTCTCTCTCTCCCCTTCTGTCTCTCTCTCTCCCCTTCTCTCTCTCTCTCCCCTTCTCCTCTCTCTCTCTCTCTCTCTCTCCCCTTCTCTCTCTCTCTCTCTCCCCTTCTCTCTCTCTCTCTCTCCGCCCTTCTGACTCTCTCTCTCCGCCCTTCTCTCTCTCTCTCCCCGCCCTTCTGACTCTCGCTCTCACTCTCTCTCTCTCTCTCTCTCTCTCTCCGCCCTTCTGACTCTCTCTCTCTCTCCGCCCTTCTGACTCTCTCTCTCTCGCCCCCCTTCTGTCTCTCTCCCCCCTTCTGTCTCTCTCCCCCCTTCTGACTCTCTCCCCCCTTCTGACTCTCTCTCTCTCTCCCGCCTTCTCTCTCTCCCCCCTTCTCTCTCTCCCCCCTTCTGACTCTCTCTCTCTCCCCCCTTCTGACTCTCTCTCTCTCTCCCCCTTCTGACTCTCTCTCTCTCCCCCCTTCTGACTATCTCTCTCTCCCCCCTTCTGACTCTCTCTCTCTCCCCCCTTCTGACTCTCTCTCTCTCCCCCCTTCTGACTCTCTCTCTCCCCCTTCTGTCTCTCTCTCTCCCCCTTCTGTCTCTCTCTCTCCCCCTTCTGACTCTCTCTCTCTCCCCCTTCTGACTCTCTCTCTCTCCCCCCTTCTGACTCTCTCTCTCTCCCCCCTTCTGACTCTCTCTCTCTCCCCCCTTCTGACTCTCTCTCTCCCCCCCTTCTGACTCTCTCTCTCCCCCCTTCTGACTCCCTCTCTCCCCCCTTCTCTCTCTCTCTCTTCCCCTTCTCTCTCTCTCTCCCCCCTTCTCTCTCTCCCCCCTTCTCTCTCTCTCTCCCCCCTTCTGACTTTGTCTCTCTCTCTCTCCCCCCTTCTGACTGGCTCTCCCTCTCTCTCCCCCCTTCTGACTGGCTCTCCCTCTCTCTCCCCCGTTCTGACTGGCTCTCCCTCTCTCTCCCCCCTTCTGACTGGCTCTCCCTCTCTCTCCCCCCTTCTGACTGGCTCTCCCTCTCTCTCCCCCCTTCTGACTGGCTCTCCCCCTCTCTCCCCCCTTCTGACTTTCTCTCTCTCTCTCCCCCCCTTCTGACTTTGTCTCTCCCTCTCTCTCCTTCTGACTTTGTCTCTCTCTCTCCCCCCCTTCTGACTTTGTCTCTCCCTCTCTCTCCTTCTGACTTTGTCTCTCTCTCTCCCCCCCTTCTGACTTTGTCTCTCCCTCTCTCTCCTTCTGACTTTGTCTCTCTCTCTCCCCTTCTGACTTTGTCTCTCCCTCTCTCTCCTTCTGACTTTGTCTCTCTCTCTCCCCCCCTTCTGACTTTGTCTCTCCCTCTCTCTCCTTCTGACTTTGTCTCTCTCTCTCCCCCCCTTCTGACTTTGTCTCTCCCTCTCTCTCCTTCTGACTTTGTCTCTCCCTCTCTCCCCTTCTGACTTTGTCTCTCTCTCTCTCCCCTTCTGACTTTGTCTCTCTCTCTCTCTCACTCCCCTTCTGACTTTGTCTCTCTCTCTCTCTCACTCCCCTTCTGACTTTGTCTCTCTCTCTCTCTCCCTCCCCTCCTGACTTTGTCTCTCTCCCCCTTCTGACTTTGTCTCCCTCTCTCTGCCTTGCCATCTCTCTCTCCATCGATGTATCTCTCTCTCCGTCTCTTTCAATCCATCTCTTTCTCTCTGTCTCTCTCTACAGAGGTCTGGTGCCCCTGCACAACGCCTGTTCCTATGGTCACTATGAGGTGGCTGAGTTGCTGGTGAGACACGGGGCGTCGGTGAACGTGGCAGACCTGTGGAAGTTCACTCCTCTCCACGAGGCTGCAGCCAAGGGCAAATACGAGATCTGCAAGCTGCTCCTCAAGGTACTGTACACCACTGAACTCAGGCCTTTGGGATTCTACAACAGAGTTTGTCATTGAAAATATCTCTGGAGGCTATCACACGTTCTCAACCCCTGTCTCTGTCTCTCTCTCGGTCTCTCTGAGTCTGTGTCTCTCTCTCTCTCTTTTGTAAGGGCTTTATTGGCATGGGAAACATAAGTTAACATTTCCAAAGCAAGTGAAGTAGATAATCAACAACACAAATGAACAGTAAACATTGCACTCACAAAAGTTTCAAAAGAATAAAGACATTTCTAATGTCATATTATGTGCAAATAGTTAACCTCTATGGGCTAGGTGGGACGCTTGCGTCCCACCTACTCAACAGCCAGTGTAATCCCGTGGCGCGATATTCAAATACCTCAAAAATGCAAAAACGTCAATTTTTCAAACATATGACTATTTTACACCATTTTAAAGACAAGACTCTCGTTAATCTAACCACACTGTCCGATTTCAAAAAGGCTTTACAACGAAAGCAAAACATTAGATTATGTCAGCAGAGTACCCAGCCAGAAATAATCAGACACCCATTTTTCAAGCTAGCATATAATGTCACATAAACCCAAACCACAGCTAAATGCAGCACTAACCTTTGATGATCTTCATCAGATGACAACCCTAGGACATTATGTTATACAATACATGCATGTTTTGTTCAATCAACTTCATATTTATATCAAAAACCAGCTTTTTACATTAGCATGTGACTAGCATTCCGACCGAACACTGCCGGTGAATTTACTAAATTACTCACGATAAACGTTCACAAAAAAACATAACAATTATTTTAAGAATTATAGATACAGAACTCCTCTATGCACTCGATATGTCCGATTTTAAAATAGCTTTTCGGTGAAAGCACATTTTGCAATATTCTGAGTAGATAGCCCGGCATCACAGGGCTAGCTATTTAGACACCCAGCAAGTTTAGCACTCACCAAAGTCAGATTTACTATAAGAAAAATGTTATTACCTTTGCTGTTCTTCGTCAGAATGCACTCCCAGGACTTCTACTTCAATAACAAATGTTGGTTTGGTCCCAAATAATCCATTGTTATATCCAAATAGCGGCGTTTTGTTCGTGCGTTCAAGACACTATCCGAAAGGGTAAATAAGGGTGACGAGCATGGCGCATTTCGTGACAAAAAAATTCTAAATATTCCATTACCGTACTTCGAAGCATGTCAACCGCTTTTTAAAATCAATTTTTATGCAATTTTTCGCGTAAAAAAGCGATAATATTCCGACCGGGAAAGCGTGTATACGTACAAAGAGAGAGAAAATAAAAACATCTCGTGCCCTCGTGCACGCGCCTGAGTCTCAGAGTACTCTGACCAGCCACTATCCAAACGCGATAATGTGTTTCAGCCTGGGGCTGCCTCGATATCATTCAGCTTTTTCCCGGGCTCTGAGAGCCTATGGGAGCCGTAGGAAGTGTCACGTTACAGCAAAGATCCTCAGTCTTCAATAAAAAGAGCCAAGATGAACAACAACTTGTCAGACAGGCCACTTCCTGTTCAGAATCTTCTCAGGTTTTTGCCTGCCATATGAGTTCTGTTATACTCACAGACACCATTCAAACAGTTTTAGAAACTTTAGGGTGTTTTCTATCCAAAGCCAATAATTATATGCATATTCTAGTTACTGGGCAGGAGTAGTAACCAGATTAAATCAGGTACGTTTTTTATCCGGCCGTGTCAATACTGCCCCCTAGCCCTAACAGGTTAAAGTACAAAAGGGGAAATAATTAAACATAAATATGGGTTGTATTTACAATGGTGTTTGTTCTTCACTGGTTGCCCTTTTGTTTTGGTAACACGTCACAAGTCTTGCTGCTGTGATGACACACTGTGCTATTTCACCCAATAGATATGGGAGTTTATAAAGATTGGGTTTGTTTTCAAATTCTTTGTGTGTCTGTGTAATCTGAGGAAAATATGTGTCTCTAATATGGTCATACATTTGGTAGGAGGTTAGGAAGTGCAGCTCAGTTTCCACCTCATTTTGTGGGCAGTGTGCACATAGCCTGTCTTCTCTTGAGAACCAGGTCTGCCTACGGCGGCCTTTCTCAATAGCAAGGCTATGCTCACTGAGTCTGTACATAGTCAAAGCTTTCCTTAACTTTGGGTCAGTCACTGTGGTCAGGTATTCTGCCACTGTGTACTCTCTGTTTAGGGCCAAATAGAATTCTAGTTTGCTGTAGTTATCTTTTTGTATTTTCATGATTTGGTTGGGTCTAATTGTGTTGCTGTCCTGGGGCTCTGTGGGGTCTGTGTTTGTGAACAGAGCCCCAGGACCAGCTTGCTTAGGGGACTCTCTTCTCCAGGTTCATCTCTGTAGGTGATGGCTTTGTTCTGGAAGGTTTGGGTCTCTCTCTCTCTCCTTAAATACCTTTTACAGAGAGGTACTGTAGAAAGTCATAACAGTTTAGTCAGTTTATTTGATCACATGCTGAAGCCCATTGGTAGTTAAAGACTTTATTACGGCTGAATAATAGACAGGAAAAACACTAGTGTTTTATGGCTTATTTTCATTCCACCTCTGGTCATGATTTGATCACTGGAGTGAGCAGGATGTGTAATGTTTTCCTTCTCATCAGGGTTAAGCAGGGCTAGTTTATGACTTAGAAAATATGTGAAACATGTGCATCTGAGCTGTAAACTGGGGAGTTATTTTTGATTGCATTAGCATATAAAAACGCTAAGAGCTGCTGGAGCATATAACTTCACACCTCATAGTTAGAGGGGAGAAGTGTTCCATTAAACTGGATGCACATCATAAGAATAACCCTGCTGAATAAATTACTTTTTTTTTTAGATTCTGAGTTATTTCAGAAGTTGTTATCACACGCTTTCTCAACCTGTCTCCCTCTGTTTCTCACTTTGGTATTTAAGAAACCGGTAACCATGTGTTCACCAGCCCATATTCACTGCAGCAGCCAAGAGGTACATATTTCCTCACTGCTATACTCACTGCTGTCCCTTAGCAATACATGACAAGCCTCTCTGCTCTGCTGGTTCCCTCAGCATGGGGCAGACCCGACCAAGAAGAACCGTGATGGAAACACTCCTCTGGACATGGTGAAGGAGGGGGACACGGACATCCAGGACCTGCTGAGAGGAGATGCTGCCCTGCTGGATGCTGCGAAGAAGGGCTGTCTGGCCCGCGTCCAGAAACTCTGCAGCCCAGAGAACATCAACTGTAGAGACACACAGGGACGCAACTCCACCCCCCTGCACCTTGCAGGTAAGACTGGCCACCAAGACATAGCCAGGGGTACATACAGACGTGACCCACCCAGTTTGACTTCTGTTGCTAAATATCAAGTTCTGTTAACAAATAACAGTGTCAGTTATACTTGTCAAAAGGGCCAGATTTGATCAATTGTTAAATGATTTACCATGTAGAGACCACTCAGTCTCCTGAGTAACTGGCTGAAGTAGGTCTGCCAATGTAATCTCATGGACCCACTGTGTTTACAAGCTGAAGCTAGGTGTGATTGTAGACTCCCCCAGTGTGCCCAGATGGTCGGGCTGTGGGGCCAGTCTGCCCTCCCTGTGTCTGTGTGAAGCTGGGAGGCTGTGGCTCATTGGAGGGGGGACAACAGATGGGTGAGAGGAACTAACAGTCACAGTAGGGGATAGGAAACAGCCCCGGCCTGGGACAACAGCTGACCTGACACAACCCACACCACGTTTTACTACAATATAAAGAGAAAGTGGCAGCGCTCTGTCAACAGCACTAAGTGCATATTATGGGATGTATTAGGTTACAAAATCCGACTTTTTAGATATAATGTTAATAATATGGTAGAGAAAGACCCCACTGAACGATTCAGAACATGAACAATCATATTTGTCTTGGTAAAATGTTTTTTATAACATAAGGATGAGATGTGAAATGACATCACTAAAGAGCGTTTCCCCCAGTCTGGGCAGAGTGGGTGGACACCCTGCAGTATGACCTCTCTCTAGGTTGTGGAGGTGCAGCGAAGCCTTCCCTCAGTCTCACACCAGCGCAATCTATCTTTTATTTATTTATTTCACCTTTATTTAACTAGGCAAGTCAGTTAAGAACAAATTCTTATTTACAATGACGGCCTACCCCGGCCAAACCCTCCCCTAACCTGGACGACGCTGGGAGACGGCCTATGGGACTCCCGATCACGGCTGGTTGTGATGCAGCCCGGGATCAAACCCAGGTCTGTAGTGACTCCTCTAGCAGTGCCTTAGACCGCTGTGCCACTCCATTTCTACCACAGCTTGTTTTCACAGTTAACTTAACCTTCATTCAGCACAGGAGAAATGAAGACGTGATGTATATCTGTTAACCAGTGGCAGTTTAGCTTGTATGGCTCCCTGCTTTGGAACAACACAAATAAATAATCATAACATTCATAAATATCAAAAAGAAGTAGCAAAGACGAATAGAAACAAATTGTAGTATATAAATACAAATAAAAATTATCAAATTATTACACTATTACCCTATTGCTAACAGAAAACACAAAACTAAATTGCACAAATCCTATATCACCAAATACACAAATAGAATAACAACTTATAAAGAAGACATCCTGATTATTACACTATTGTACTTCAAACAAGAAACACAAACTAAATTGCACAACTAATTGCATTAGTACTGTACAAAGTTACAGGTGCGCCATTTGATAGATTCCCCCGCTCCCCCTACCTCGGGCTTCCAGTGGGGAGACCTGAGGTCAATAATGAGTGTTGATAGACTATGTCCTGGAGGGGAGAGGAGTAATGTGGAGAAGGGGGCGCAGAGGGGCAGAGGGGAGCGGTGCAGAGGGGCAGAGGGGAGCGGTGCAGAGGGACAGAGGGGAGCGGGACAGAGGGGAGCGGTGCAGAGGGACAGAGGGACAGAGGGGAGCGGTGCAGAGGGACAGAGGGGAGCGGGGCAGAGGGGCAGAGGTGCAGAAGAGGGGAGCGGTGCAGAGGGGCAGAGGGGAGCGGTGCAGAGGGGCAGAGGTGCAGAAGAGGGGCAGAGGTGCAGAAGAGGGGCAGAGGTGCAGAAGAGGGGAGCGGTGCAGAAGAGGGGAGCGGTGCAGAAGAGGGGAGCGGTGCAGAAGAGGGGAGCGGTGCAGAAGAGGGGAGCGGTGCAGAAGAGGGGAGCGGTGCAGAGGGGCAGAGGGGAGCGGTGCAGAGGGACAGAGGGGAGCGGTGCAGAGGGACAGAGGGGAGCGGTGCAGAGGGACAGAGGGGAGCGGTGCAGAGGGACAGAGGGGAGCGGTGCAAAGGGGCAGAGGGGAGCGGTGCAGAGGGGCAGAGGGGAGCGGTGCAGAGGGGCAGAGGGGAGCGGTGCAGAGGGACAGAGGGGAGCGGTGCAGAGGGACAGAGGGGAGCGGTGCAGAGGGACAGAGGGGAGCGGTGCAGAGGGACAGAGGGGAGCGGTGCAGAGGGACAGAGGGGAGCGGGGCAGAGGTGCAGAAGAGGGGCAGAGGTGCAGAAGAGGGGCAGAGGTGCAGAAGAGGGGAGCGGTGCAGAGGGGAGCGGTGCAGAAGAGGGGCAGAGGTGCAGAAGAGGGGCAGAGGTGCAGAAGAGGGGAGCGGTGCAGAAGAGGGGAGCGGTGCAGAAGAGGGGAGCGGTGCAGAAGAGGGGAGCGGTGCAGAAGAGGGGAGCGGTGCAGAGGGACAGAGAGGAGCGGTGCAGAGGGACAGAGGGGAGCGGTGCAGAGGGACAGAGGGGAGCGGTGCAGAGGGGCAGAGGGGAGCGTTGCAGAGGGGCAGAGGGGAGCGGTGCAGAGGGGCAGAGGGGAGCGGTGCAGATGGGCAGAGGGGAGCGGTGCAGAGGGACAGAGGGGAGCGGGACAGAGGGGAGCGGGTCAGAGGGGAGCAGGGCAGAGGGGAGCGGTGCAGAGGGGCAGAGGGGAGCGGGGCAGAGGGGAGCGGTGCAGAGGGACAGAGGGGAGCGGTGCAGAGGGACAGAGGGGAGCGGGACAGAGGGGAGCGGTGCAGAGGGACAGAGGGGAGCGGTGCAGAGGGGCAGAGGGGAGCGGTGCAGAGGGGCAGAGGGGAGCGGTGCAGAGGGACAGAGGGGGGCAGAGGGGAGCGGTGCAGAGGGGCAGAGGGGAGCGGGGCAGAGGGGAGCGGTGCAGAGAGGAGCGGTGCAGAGGGGAGCGGTGCAGAGGGACAGAGGGGAGCGGGACATAGGGGAGCGGTGCAGAGGGACAGAGGGGAGCGGTGCAGAGGGGCAGAGGGGAGCGGTGCAGAGGGGCAGAGGGGAGCGGTGCAGAGGGGCAGAGGGGAGCGGTGCAGAGGGGCAGAGGGGAGCGGTGCAGAGGGGCAGAGGGGAGCGGTGCAGAGGGGCAGAGGGGAGCGGTGCAGAGGGACAGAGGGGAGCGGGGCAGAGGGGAGCGGTGCAGAGGGGCAGAGGGGAGCGGGACAGAGGGGAGCGGTGCAGAGGGGGAGGCGGTGCAGAGGGGCAGAGGGGAGCGGTGCAGAGGGGCAGAGGGGAGCGGTGCAGAGGGGCAGAGGGGAGCGGTGCAGAGGGACAGAGGGGAGCGGGACAGAGGGGAGCGGTGCAGAGGGACAGAGGGACAGAGGGGAGCGGTGCAGAGGGACAGAGGGGAGCGGTGCAGAGGGACAGAGGGGAGCGGGGCAGAGGGGCAGAGGTGCAGAAGAGGGGAGCGGTGCAGAGGGGCAGAGGGGAGCGGTGCAGAGGGGCAGAGGGGAGCGGTGCAGAGGGGCAGAGGTGCAGAAGAGGGGCAGAGGTGCAGAAGAGGGGCAGAGGTGCAGAAGAGGGGAGCGGTGCAGAAGAGGGGAGCGGTGCAGAAGAGGGGAGCGGTGCAGAAGAGGGAGCGGTGCAGAGGGGCAGAGGGGAGCGGTGCAGAGGGACAGAGGGGAGCGGTGCAGAGGGACAGAGGGGAGCGGGGCAGAGGGGAGCGGTGTAGAGGGACAGAGGGGAGCGGTGCAGAGGGGCAGAGGGGAGCGGTGCAGAGGGGCAGAGGGGAGCGGTGAAGAGGGACAGAGGGGAGCGGGACAGAGGGGAGCGGTGCAGAGGGACAGAGGGGAGCGGTGCAGAGGGACAGAGGGGAGCGGTGCAGAGGTGCAGAAGAGGGGCAGAGGTGCAGAAGAGGGCAGAGGTGCAGAAGAGGGCAGAGGTGCAGAAGAGGGGAGCGGTGCAGAAGAGGGGAGCGGTGCAGAAGAGGGGAGCGGCGCAGAGGGGCAGAGGGGAGCGGGGCAGAGGGGCAGAGAGGAGCGGTGCAGCGGGGCTCAGGGTGGAGAACAGAGAAGAATAGCAGTGTGCTCACTGTCCAGAGCCCTCATCACACAACGGCAGAACTGTATTTTTTTTATCTTTCTGCTCAATTTCTTACACAATAAATTGCTGCAGTGGCATAGGGTCACTCCTGCTATGAAGCTGAGCTCGTTTGAGACCTTGAAAGAATAGTGAAAAGAAAAGAGGGAGAAGGAGGCAGAGAGGGATTGAGATGGAACACGAGCCACAAGGTACCACGCAAGAATGTGAGGACTAAAGACACCATGTTGCACAGTTTTCATGGTAATACATATGAGCACATTTGTGTCCATATTAACCCATTATGTGTTTGCGTCCCCCCCCACCCCACCAGCTGGCTACAATAACCTGGAGGTAGCAGAATACCTGCTGGAGCATGGAGCTGATGTCAATGCCCAAGACAAGGGGGGTCTCATCCCCCTCCACAACGCTGCCTCTTATGGGGTGAGTAACTCACCTCCCTCCCTTCTCCATCCCATAGAGCCCAACAAGTATTGACTTCTTTATCATTTCTAACGCCAGAATAGTTTACTGAGCCAATCAGAGCTCCTCTCTACTCCTGTTCCCCCACATGGCCTCTGTGCTTCCTCCTTATGACAAACACAATTTGTTGTGTTCCTGAGTGTGAGGCATTGTGGCGTGTGTGTAAATGGTGTGATGTAGAGGTCCCTCCAAGGCTGAAGGGGCTCATAAAGTTTTCATATAACACTACGTTTCATAATTCATTTCGTAGGGAACCCTGGCGTCGCCTAGTGAGGGAGACTTAGTGGAAACACTGGCTGATATGGAGATGATACTGAGAGTGGTCACAGAGGAGTTGAGAGAGACAGAGCACAGCAACACTGACAGTAAACACTATCTAGTCTACAGTAAATCAAATAGGCCAAGTAACTGTTCAAGCCACAACCAAACTCTCTCCCAACCCAACCAAACCCTCTCCCAACCCAACCAAACCCTCTCCCAACCCAACCAAACCCTCTCCCAACCCAACCAAACCCTCTCCCAACCCAACCAAACCCTCTCCCAACCCAACCAAACCCTCTCCCAACCCAACCAAACCCTCTCCCCAACCCAACCAAACTCTCTCCCAACCCAACCAAACCCTCTCCCAACCCAACCAAACCCTCTCCCAACCCAACCAAACCCTCTCCCAACCCAACCAAACTCTCTCCCAACCCAACCAAACCCTCTCCCAACCCAACCAAACTCTCTCCCAACCCAACCAAACCCTCTCCCAACCCAACCAAACTCTCTCCCAACCCAACCAAACTCTCTCCCAACCCAACCAAACTCTCTCCCAACCCAACCAAACCCTCTCCCAACCCAACCAAACCCTCTCCCAACCCAACCAAACCCTCTCCCAACCCAACCAAACTCTCTCCCAACCCAACCAAACCCTCTCCCAACCCAACCAAACTCTCTCCCAACCCAACCAAACTCTCTCCCAACCCAACCAAACCCTCTCCCAACCCACCCAAACCCTCTCCCAACCCAACCAAACCCTCTCCCAACCCAACCAAACCCTCTCCCAACCCAACCAAACTCTCTCCCAACCCAACCAAACTCTCTCCCAACCCAACCAAACCCTCTCCCAACCCAACCAAACTCTCTCCCAACCCAACCAAACCCTCTCCCAACCCAACCAAACCCTCTCCCAACCCAACCAAACTCTCTCCCAACCCAACCAAACCCTCTCCCAACCCAACCAAACCCTCTCCCAACCCAACCAGACTCTCTCCCAACCCAACCAAATTCTCTCCAAACCCTCTCCCAACCCAACCAAACCCTCTCCCAACCCAACCAAACCCTCTCCCAACCCAACCCTCTCCCAACCCAACCAAACCCTCTCCCAACCCAACCAAACCCTCTCCCAACCCAACCAAACCCTCTCCCAACCCCAACCAAACCCTCTCCCAACCCAACCAAACTCTCTCCCAACCCCAACCAAACTCTCTCCCAATCCAACCAAACCCTCTCCCAACATAAATTAACACAATCTCAGGGACAGTTCTGACCATTGAGACAACACAGATGAGAAACTGGGCCATTTGTTAAGCTAATAAGCAGCAGGAATGGCCGTTGTTTGTTTTGTTTATGCCATTGTTTAGTCCAGCAGTAGTGTGTGGCCCCTGGGGACATGATTAGTCCCAAACAGGAATCTCAGAGCAGGCTGCTGCTTACATAACAGTCCTGGGTACAGTCCAGCGCCCAACCTGCTGCCCCTTGGCATGGTTCCTGCAACCTGCTCCTCCTCCTCTTGCTGCTGCTTCAGCCCAAGTATCGGCCAATGTGCTGCTTTGACCGCCTGTGTGCGAGTGTGCTCTTAAGGCCCATGGGTCAGCTGGGAGGTCTTGGCTGACCTTGACTGAGCCTTACCCTCTGTATTCCGTAGGGTCACTGTGAGTGGTGATGAATGTCATTGGGCTCGGCTCATTACAACATAGTGTGTTGGAGGAGTGCGGAGCACAGAGGACAGTCTGGCCAGCCGGCTGAGTGGGCCAGGTCCAGCCGGCTGAGTGGGCCAGGTCCAGCTGGCTAGCTCAGTGAGTTGTGACTCCTGAGAGTGAGTCAGAGCACAGCATATCACTACATTGTTGCGATCTTAAAACGCATTGACGCTTTCTGTAGAAACAAAATGCACTATAGTTGTCAGATGGAGGGTTGATATGGAGGGTTGATATGGAGGGTTGATATGGAGAGATGTGTAAATTCTCTGTCAGTTAGAGAAGAATATGATGAGTCATGGATTTAACTGATTCACTCTTTAGGTCATTGAATGACACATTTTTCATTCATACATTCAGATTTAGCCTAACATGTTCCTGTTTCTCCCTCAGCATGTGGATATAGCTGCTCTCCTGATCAAGTACAACACGTGTGTGAACGCTACAGATAAGTGGGCCTTCACTCCGCTCCACGAGGCGGCTCAGAAAGGCCGGACCCAGCTGTGTGCTCTGCTACTGGCCCACGGAGCTGACCCTAGCATGAAGAACCAGGAGGGACAGACGCCACTGGACCTGGCTACGGTATACACACACAAATGGATATACACGGATGCACACACACACATTTGTAATTACCTCAGGGAATGACCTCACTCTGCCTTGTAATACTGTAATACACAACCGTAGCTTGTTATGAGGTCCTCACTGATTTTAATCATGTTCTGATTATCAAAAACTTCGGCGATTACGACCTTCCTGCTGATTAATGAGCTACAGTGCATTCGTAAAATATTCAAACCCCTTCACTTTTTATTACATTACAGCCTTATTCTAAAATGTATTAAAAAACACATTCATCAATCTACACACAGTACCCCATAATGACAAAGCAAAAACATACGTATTCAGACCCTTTACTCAATACATCTCCACAGAATAACTCTGAAGCTCTGGCCGCCAGCTCTAGGAAGAGTCTTGGTGGTTCCAAATTTCTTCCATTTAAGAATGATGGAGGCCACTGTGTTCTTGGAGACCTTCAATGCTGATGACATTTTTTGGTACCCTTCCCCAGATCTGTGCCTCGACACAATCGTGTCTCAGAGTTTTACGGACACTTCCTTTGACCTCATGGCTTGGTTTTTTTCTCTGACATGCACTGTCAACTGTGGGACCTTATATAGACAGGTGTGTGCCTTTCCAAATCATGTCCAATCAATTGAATTTACCACAAGTGGACTCCAATCAAGTTGTAGAAACATCTCAAGGATGATCAATGGAAACAGGATGCACCTGAGCTCAATTTCCAGTCTCATAGCAAAGGGTCTGAATACTTATGTAAATAAGGTATTTGGGGTTTTTTTAAACCTCTTTTTGCTTTGTCATTATGGGGTATTGTGTGTAGATTTAGGAAGAAAATGTATTTCATCCATTTTGGAATAAGGCTGTAACGTAACAAAATGTGGAAAGAGTGAAGGGTTCTGAAAACTTTCCGAATGCCCTGTATATTGTTTACTGTGTAAATCAATGACTATCTTTACTATAGAATCCTCATTACATTGTGTCTGTTTCTTGTCTCCATGGTCTCAGGCTGATGACATCAGAGCGCTGCTGATAGACGCCATGCCTCCGGACGCCCTGCCCAGCTGCTTCAAGCCTCAGGCCACGGTGGTCAGCGCCTCAGTGGTCAGTACAGCGGTCATCTCTCCAGCCTCCACGCCCTCCTGCTTGTCTGCAGCCAGCAGCATAGACAACCTGGCCGGGTCCCTCAGCGAGCTCACTGTGGCTGGAGCCACTGGGCCTGCAGATGGAGCCACCGGCTCCGACAGGAAGGACAGAGAGAGTACGTAACCCCTACGACTTTTATATACAGTATATTATAATAGTATACAACTTTATCAAGCCAAGGATGGACATTTTTCTTTGGCATCAACAATGATTAAAATGACCTCGCATCATACTCTTATACATATGAGAAACAGTTAGCCTGATTTGTCTGATGGTATTTAAGCAGTCTTGTCTGTTTTGTGTTTCATTCAACAGCTGTCGTAGACATGAACATCAGCCAGTTCCTGAAGAGCTTGGGGTTGGAGCACCTGCGCGACATCTTCCAGAGGGAACAGGTAAATGCACGTATCCTTGTGGTCCCTGTACGAGCCAATCACTTTCAAGTTTACTGTTGCCCAATCATATACCTCTGTCACTCACGCCACAAACCTAAAAAACTCAACTCTCAATCTGTCATCCATGTTTCTCTGTCTGCAGCTGGTCTTTTTACTGGAGCTTTCCACAGTCAATCAGTAGTATTGACTGCCTGCCTCATCCATAGAAACAGATCATCTCAGACTTTACCATGCTGCATGGTCAGACACTGAAATTACCCTCATCCTGTAGAGTAGACTACCCCCACTCTTCTCTCTATCGCCTGCTCTTCCTTTCCCTCCCTCCCTCCCTCCCTCCCTCCCTCCCTCCCTCCCTCCCTCCCTCGCTCCCTCGCTCCCTCCCTCCCTCCCTCCCCTCTCCACATGTACCTGCAGCAGCTCCAAGTGCCCTGTATCTCCTTTTCTCCAGCAGGATAGTTTAGGCTGACCTCTTCATCCCACTGCTGATTGGTTTTAGGGGGAATGTTGGGTTCCACGCAGAGCGGCGTGTGTTGTTGAGTGTGTGGAGTTCCATGCCAGGTGAAATCAGTCTGGGGACACGGTAGGGATGCTGGGTCGGAGAGGGCTGTCATTTTCACATAGATGAGCAGATGAATCCCTACAGCAGGAAGCAGAGGGAGGAGGTCTGGAGAGCGGAAAAAATCAGACATGTTTCTTTTTCTGATTGTTTAGACCGGGTCAATAGTTTGAGGCTCTTTGGGATTGTGAGAGAGAGATAATTCAGGGGATATTTGCTCAGTGAATAAAAAAATGAAGGGTCCTCCACACACAGTCACTAACACACCCCACACTCACACCACGGCCTCTACATACAGTCTAAACGTTATACTCTCTATATGCGATTGTGTGAGCGTTTGTTTATTTGTCCATATCTGAAGGTTTGTGTGTGGGCTGGATGATGATGATGATGTATGCTGCTGGGAAAAAGGATTCTCCAGTGTTGTTGATCAGTGAACATGCAGTTTAGTAGCGAGTCACCCATTTAAATCCCTCTCTTCTCCCCATCTTCTTCTCCTCCACATGCTAAGTTTATCCCCTCAGTGGGTGGAGAGATTTTAAACAACTCACTGAACTGGCCGGATGACTGAGGGTGACCGAGAGACAGGGAGAGCTCTGAACCTGACTCATATCTTGGTACAATGGGTCATGGTAGGCTACAAAAAGGGATAGAAGAAGGGGCCCAGCGACAAGGGTCGGAAACTTTCCGGTAAATTTCCAGAATTTTTCCGGAAATTTTCCATGGGATGTTAAGGCCGGGAATTTGGGGAATTTTGCTTAAATTCATCAAAAAAGTTAGCTTATAACAGTGAACCTTTTTTGTGGGATACACAAGGCAATTCTAGGTCTTGTGGTATATTTTGGTTAAACTATCCCCAATTCAATGGAATTGCAACCCTCTGCATGCACAGTGCATTCTTCCAGCACATGTACAGCTGATTCTCAAGATCTTGCGCACTAATGAGATGCTATTGAGCCCATACTACTACACTGTCTGAGCCAAGGACAACATGCTTTCTGGTAAGTTTTGATTACAATACTGGGTGGGGTGAATATATGTTATATGACATACATGATTTTTTGTTAACTGTAAATAGTAGCCTACAACAAAGTGTGTTTAAATCATTTCTAACTTAACAATTTCTGCTAGTTAGTTTCTGCAACCATGTGGGTTTTAGCTTGCTTGAGCCTGCTAACTGAGTGTTAATTCACCTGTTTCCATGCATGTTTAATTTTAAAACATGCATCATACAAAGGAGTTGTTTAATCTAACTGCTTAACTATTTATCTGTACATGGAATTGTATTTTATTTTTTTTACAAATATTTTCTAATCTTTACAGGAAAATGCCACGGGCACTATCTGATGTGTGGAGACATTTCACTGCAACTAATGGAGAAGGAAAAGCTGTGTACATTTGCAAATACTGTGCCAAATCATATGTGAAGAATGCAACAAAGATGCAGAATCAACTGGCCAAGTGCATAACGTTCCCTCAGCACTCACAACGAGCAACCTGACAAAAGTCCCACTACTTCTATTCGAGGTGAAAATGATGAATCAGACACCTTATCGATAGCAACAGCTCATGGTCCTCCTGGAATCAGAAATTTGTTCACTCAATGGAGGAACATAGTCAGAGAAATACTGATGAATGTCTTGCTCGAGCTGTGTATGCAACTGGTTCACCTCTGATGCTGACATGCAATGTGTATTGGAAGAGATTTCTGAATTTTCTTCGCCCAGCATACACCCCTCCAACCAGACATGCATTATCTACTAATTTGCTGGATGAAGATTTCAAGTAAAGGTCAAGCAAATCATAGAGAAAGCAGACTATTGCAATCATCTCTGATGAGTGGTCGAATGTTCTTGGGCAAGGAATAATTAACTACATCTACATGGTGTTGTCATCATGTTTGACAGTCGCCTGGAGGGGAAGGAGTCTCCAAGAAATATCACAGTCTGCCGATATGGACAGCCCCATCAAGAGGATCCTCCTGGATGATGTATTTTGGGAGAGCGTGGTAAGCAGCCTGAAACTCCTGAAACCTATAGCAGTAGCAATTTCACGGATTAAGGGAGACAATGCCATCCTGTCTGATGTTCAGACTCTGCTTGCAGATGTAAGAGAACAAATCAGTACTGCCCTGCCCACTTCACTGTTGCTCCAAGCAGAGGAGACTACAGTTCTGAAATACATCAAAAAGCATGAAGACTTCTGCCTGAAGCCTATACACGCCTCAGCTTACATGTTGGACCCCAAGTATGCTGGCAAGAGCATCCTGTCTGGTGCAGAGATCAACAAGGCCTATGGTGTCATCACTACCGTGTCTGGCGAAGTACACTTCCAAGCAAGGGCTTTGGGATGGAGATGCAATATGGCAGTCGTGCCAACATATCTCATCAGCCACCTGGTGGAAGGGACTTTGTGGATCTGAGGCTCTGTTGCCTCCATCATCCTCAAAATCCCACCAACATCAGCCGTGTCAGAGCGCAACTGGTCCTTCTTTGGGAACACGCACACCAAAGCACACAACAGGCTGACCAATACAAGGGTTGAAAAATTGGTGGACATCCGAGCAAATTTGAGGCTTTTTGAGCCTGACAATGAGCCACCCTCAACAAGGTTGGAAAGTGAGAGTGAAGATGAGGCCTCAGAGTCTGATGTTCAAGAGGTGGACAATGAGGTCCAGGGAGAAGACATGGAAGCCTGAGAGGAAGACAACCAAAGCTTTAGTTTCTAGACTATCATTTTACAGATGTATGTTTTTGGGAGATGCGATGGATCATTGGGGATCATTCAATATTCCCTTTCTTTTGTTATTCAGTGAAATCATCCCATGTGAAGAGTTTAATTATAGTTCAATTCGTAACTAAATTGTTTTTAAAATGTATATTGGAAGGATTTTGTCATTTGCAAGTATGTCTACTTATGATAAGGTAAAATGTTTATGTTTCTGTCTCCATATGATATGGTAAATATATCCAATGCAAAAAACATCGAACTTTAAATGGTATTAATATTCGTTTGCATATATTTCCGTTAATTCCAATATATTCCCGTTAATTCCCATATATTCCCATTAATTCCCTCGGAAAGTTTCCATCTCAGAATATTCCCCAAAATGTGCAACCTTACCAGCGACTACACTTTAATTAGAGATGAGAGAGAAATTAAATTGAAAAATAAATCCAAAATAGACATTTTAATGGAAGTGTTCTGATTTGTCATTCCAAATGTCACATTAGCAGTAGATGGTGACTTGCTGTTCTCTGCACTGTTAGTGTCCCTTGGTTCTTATGATATTATGAATGGATGTGCTTGGACAGTCCGACTCCTCCACCAATCTGATTGGCTGTGTTTAGAGCAGGCTGTCCTCTGCCCCTGCTCTGGTTGGCTGAATGTGCTCTGTTTCCATGTAGATTTCGCTGGATGTCCTGGCTGATATGGGCCACGAGGAGCTGAAGGAGATTGGGATCAACGCCTACGGTCACCGCCACAAACTCGTCAAAGGCGTGGAGAGACTCCTGGGAGGACAGCAAGGTCAGAGCCAGAGCTCAGCCAAGATTCTGCCTGCTAGATCACATCCATATTCCATTCATCTTATTCCTTATTGATTTCATATTTAAGCACCTTCTTATAAAACTGCCTTATTGGCCACACTGGCTTATTGAAAAGATTTGAATGTTTTTCAGGAGGACTGTTTAACCGCTTATGAAACAACAGATGACACTGCTGCTAACTCATACCGGATGTCTCTCAGCACAACCTCCTACTTATAGAACATCGCCTGTTAGCGCTGTTGCCGTGGTTTCTCATTTGTTGTTATTGTGTTATTGTCCCTCTGCTCCAGGTGCTAATCCGTACCTGACGTTCCACTGTGCCAGTCAGGGCACGGTGCTCATAGACCTGGCCACGGACGATAAGGAGTTCCAGTCTGTAGAAGAGGAAGTATGTACTCTACATCATGATCTGTTTCTACAATGGAAACAATGTTGATCCACTGATGGGGCCAGTAGATCTTTGTCTTCAGACTGATGTAGGTGCCCTGTGCAGTACTTTCCCCTTTCTGACCCTATCTGTGTTTATCTGCTTGCAGTTGCAAAGTACGATCCGAGAGCACCGGGACGGGGGCAACGCAGGTGGGGTCTTCAGCAGGTACAACATCCTAAAGGTGAGTCATAGGCACCTGGACAGGAACCTCCCAAAATCCCTTTTTTGTCCTCAATAAACACCGCTCTGTGAAAGATTTTAGTATGTATGTCATTCTGTTGTCTCTGTAGCTGTGTGTGAGTCTGACTGTGTGGTCTGTCTGTCTGTAGATCCAGAAAGTGGTGAATAAGAAGTTGAGGGAGAGGTACTCACACAGACAGAAAGAGATCGCTGATGAAAACCACAACCATCACAACGAACGCATGCTCTTCCACGGTAAGATACCAGTACCTCTGCAGTCAATTCTGGTGAAGAAACACAGTGGGTTCTCTGTTATAACGTCTATGCTGAATGAGAGTTGATTTTGACATCGATTTTCCTCTTCTCTTTCCTCCCCTTCTCTTCCTCTCCTCTGTCAGGTTCTCCATTCATCAACGCTATCATCCATAAGGGATTTGACGAGCGGCATGCCTACATCGGAGGCATGTTCGGAGCGGGCATCTATTTTGCAGAGAACTCCTCCAAGAGCAACCAGTACGTGTACGGTATAGGAGGGGGCACGGGCTGCCCCACTCACAAAGACCGTTCCTGCTACGTCTGCCACAGGTCAGATTCACTCCAGACGTTCATAAATAATATGTGTGATGTCTAGTCTGTGTATTGCAGGCAGAGGCTGTTGTGTGTATGCTGGTGTTATAATCCGTGTGGTGACGTTGTGTATTGCAAGCCGTTGTATGTGGTGTTCTGATGTGTGTGTTATGAATGAATTCAAGTTGCGTGTAGTATTCTGATGTGTGTTACTAGGTTGTTTATTACAGGTGTGTGTTGGGTTGCTGTGTGTTGCAGGCAAATGTTGTTTTGCAGAGTGACCCTGGGCAAGTCCTTCCTCCAGTTCAGTGCCATGAAGATGGCCCACGCCCCCCCTGGACACCACTCAGTAATCGGTCGGCCCAGCGTCAACGGACTGGCGTACGCAGAGTATGTAATCTACAGAGGAGAACAGGTCAGTCTAAAGGCCCCAGCATGCTTCAGTTCAGCTGGCGCTTAGCCAGCAATACAACTGTTTGTCCATATTGAGACGCTGTAGAATAGAATAGTCAGAATGAATCTAAAATAACTCAAGAAGTCTGTCATTAATTGTTGTTTTTGTCGAGGAGATCTAATTCATGCAATTTTACATTTAACTACGATGGTGCAGTATTTCTCAAGTGAAAGAATGTGGGTGAAATTGATTAGTCTGTCGTGGAATGACAAATACTTCATTGAAGAATCCATACTGTTGACCAATCACTGACGAAGGGGCGTAGACTTCGGCTTGCCTCAAGACCAAAACAAACAAAAACGTCTCAAAATGTCGTCATAATATATGCACAAACTGTTCCAAGCTGTTTCGGATGGGAAGCCTGCAGACGCGCACAAACAGACCCATGACAATGACTTGTCTATCCTGTCCCACTGTATTCCTCAGGCGTACCCAGAGTACCTCATCACGTATCAGATCCTGAAACCAGAGAGCACACCCTCCCCCACAGCCGGAGCAGAACAGAAGACCTAGTCCAGACTCAACCAGACTAACACACACCCACCTTTGCTGGGAGAGAACGAATCACAGAGACTGTTACCCAAAACACCACTTCACACATTCTGGGCTGAGCCGGGATGAACCTCAGCCCCTTAAATGAACTCTACGCCCCTGGAAAGATGTCTTTCCTCCACTAGTATTCTGTTCTATTTCACTCACTATAAAGGACCAGTTCCTCACAACCACCACCATTTATTTTCCCAAATGTTTTGTTTTTATTTTTTCCCTCGTCCTTCTTGTGTTTACTTGAAAATGTTGCCTTCACTGGGAATTGTCTAATGTTGTCGCCTGTCTAGAGCTCATGCTCCCGGGTCTCTCGCTCATGGTTGCCCCTGGTGATTGTTGTCACTGGTTACAGCCAAATAGAGAGAACCAAGCAGATAAAGTTCAGGTTAGGTTAGAGATGGGGACTCAAAGCTCATTGGTTAGTGGTTAAGGTTAGAAATAAGGGACTCAAAGCTCATTGGTTAGCGGTAAGGCTCAGAGATAAGGACTCTTGCCAGTCTGCCTTTACCTGAGTGATAGCTTCCCCAGTGAAGCATGGCTGAGACTCCTCTACTGTACCTATCCCTCAGATGGATATGTAGGTAGAGATCAGGGTGGATGTACTGGTATGCAGTATACCAGCCTCACTCCCAGCCCTGTTTCTTCATCAAGCCTGGCAAGGGAAGCTACGGTACACAAACCCCAGACCCAGATCATGCGTGACTGAAAACAACCAATAACCTCTCCCTTTCCGTTCCAGCACACAAATATACTTTTTTTAGCTCATCAAACATTACACTTCATTTATCCTATTAGTTCTGTATTATTTTATTGTGATATTTCCATGATTGTTTTACTTTATTGTTTTGACTTTGTTTTAAAAGATGATGTATAATGGGACCATGTCACAATGGGGACCAGACCTGGAGGTTTTTGACCCCTTTGTTTTTTTAAGTCGAGATGATATAAGATATCCCTCTCTGGGACCATTAGGGGTTCCCTCTCTGGGACCATTAGGGGTTTCCTCTCTGGGACCATTAGGGGTTTCCTCTCTGGGAACATTAGGGGTTCCCTCTCTGGGAACATTAGGGGTTCCCTCTCTGGGAACATTAGGGGTTCCCTCTCTGGGACCATTAGGGGTTTCCTCTCTGGGACCATTAGGGGTTCCCTCTCTGGGACCATTAGGGGTTTCCTCTCTGGGACCATTAGGGGTTCCCTCTCTGGGACCATTAGGGGTTCCCTCTCTGGGACCATTAGGGGTTTCCTCTCTGGGATCATTAGGGGTTTCCTCTCTGGGAACATTAGGGGTTCCCTCTCTGGGACCATTAGGGGTTTCCTCTCTGGGACCATTAGGGGTTTCCTCTCTGGGACCATTAGGGGTTCCCTCTCTGGGATCATTAGGGGTTTCCTCTCTGGGACCATTAGGGGTTCCCTCTCTGGGACCATTAGGGGTTTCCTCTCTGGGATCATTAGGGGTTCCCTCTCTGGGACCATTAGGGGTTCCCTCTCTGGGACCATTAGGGGTTTCCTCTCTGGGACCATTAGGGGTTCCCTCTCTGGGACCATTAGGGGTTCCCTCTCTGGGACCATTAGGGGTTTCCTCTCTGGGATCATTAGGGGTTTCCTCTCTGGGATCATTAGGGGTTCCCTCTCTGGGACCATTAGGGGTTCCCTCTCTGGGACCATTAGGGGTTTCCTCTCTGGGACCATTAGGGGTTCCCTCTCTGGGACCATTAGGGGTTCCCTCTCTGGGACCATTAGGGGTTCCCTCTCTGGGACCATTAGGGGTTCCCTCTCTGGGACCATTAGGGGTTTCCTCTCTGGGACCATTAGGGGTTTCCTCTCTGGGACCATTAGGGGTTTCCTCTCTGGGACCATTAGGGGTTTCCTCTCTGGGATCATTAGGGGTTCCCTCTCTGGGACCATTAGGGGTTCCCTCTCTGGGACCATTAGGGGTTCCCTCTCTGGGACCATTAGGGGTTCCCTCTCTGGGACCATTAGGGGTTCCCTCTCTGGGACCATTAGGGGTTCCCTCTCTGGGACCATTAGGGGTTTCCTCTCTGGGACCATTAGGGGTTCCCTCTCTGGGACCATTAGGGGTTCCCTCTCTGGGGCCATTAGGGGTTTCCTCTCTGGGACCATTAGGGGTTTCCTCTCTGGGACCATTAGGGGTTCCCTCTCTGGGACCATTAGGGGTTCCCTCTCTGGGACCATTAGGGGTTCCCTCTCTGGGACCATTAGGGGTTTCCTCTCTGGGACCATTAGGGGTTTCCTCTCTGGTACCATTAGGGGTTCCCTCTCTGGGACCATTAGGGGTTTCCTCTCTGGGACCATTAGGGGTTCCCTCTCTGGGACCATTAGGGGTTCCCTCTCTGGGACCATTAGGGGTTCCCTCTCTGGGACCATTAGGGGTTCCCTCTCTGGGACCATTAGTGGTTCCCTCTCTGGGACCATTAGGGGTTCCCTCTCTGGGACCATTAGGGGTTTCCTCTCTGGGACCATTAGGGGTTTCCTCTCTGGGAACATTAGGGGTTTCCTCTCTGGGACCATTAGGGGTTTCCTCTCTGGGAACATTAGGGGTTTCCTCTCTGGGAACATTAGGGGTTCCCTCTCTGGGACCATTAGGGGTTTCCTCTCTGGGACCATTAGGGGTTCCCTCTCTGGGATCATTAGGGGTTCCCTCTCTGGGACCATTAGGGGTTTCCTCTCTGGGACCATTAGGGGTTCCCTCTCTGGGACCATTAGGGGTTTCCTCTCTGGGACCATTAGGGGTTCCCTCTCTGGGATCATTAGGGGTTTCCTCTCTGGGACCATTAGGGGTTTCCTCTCTGGGATCATTAGGGGTTTCCTCTCTGGGACCATTAGGGGTTTCCTCTCTGGGACCATTAGGGGTTCCCTCTCTGTTACTGGAATTTATGGGAAATCCTCAAAGGTTTCAGATTGGGACAGAAATTGAGTTATGTGAGAAAGTAAAGCAAGCTATGAGACATTACTATTATTATTAGAACATTACTTTGCACAAGAAAACACTGAACATCTGACTTTTCATTACCTTTTCCCATCCAGTCAAACTCATCTTTTAATGGATTTGCACTTTTAAACGGGAAAGATGTTTAAGTTATTTGAAAATGTATTGAAAAAACGATGTCCAGTATTGTACAGTGTGTAGCAGACGATGCCTTTGTAAAGCTCACCATGTTGTTAACGGATGAAGAGTGGGCTGTATTAGTACTGTCAATTATTTGTTTGTTTTTTGGGTGGGGATGAAAGGGATTTTTGTAGCTGTTTTTCCTGATCTCTTTCTCAGTCACTTCCAAATTCATCCCTCTGCTCTGTGTCCTCTTTGAGAAGTAAACAATAACTTTTCTTACTTCCTACTGGTTTTGTCAATCATCCTCTGGGAAATAACAGTTTGAAGCAGTAGAAGAAGCAATGGCTGGTTTGAATGCCACATCCTGTAGTCTGTATTGGAGGACACTGTCTCCTCACTAGCTGGGCTCTATCTGCATCTTGCTGGTGTGGTACTCTGCCATCCCTGCTGTTTCAGATGCCAGCTCCAGAACCGTCTGCGCTTTGACCGGGATGTTAACCCATCCATTTACTACAACCTGTGTAAGTCCCAAATAGCACCCTATTCCCTATATAGTGCACTACTTTTGACGGGTTCCCTACTGGCCCGGGTCAAAAGTAATGCACTATATAGGGAATATGGGGCTATTTGGGACTGAACCCTGGTCTTAAAGGAAAACACCACTCAAAAACTATATTTTGGTATTTGTTTCATTAGTCTACTGTTGATAGTTTTGCATGTCAGCAATCAAGTTTTCAAGATGTAGAACTTTCAAAATACAGAATGTGTCCCAGTATGAAGCATTTCGCAACAGTGGACTAATGAAACAATACCAAAAGATAGTTTGAGTGGAATTTTCATTTAATCTCCACTCTTCTCTTCAGACCAACACCTGGAGAGAGCCTCGATGCCTCTTACTTATTCCTACTACAGTTCTTATCTTATTTTTTCACCATTTTGTTTTTCTGGTGCTGAAAGATCCAGCAATGAATGACCCACTGACTATCATGTACCACAGCTGATTTGGAGACTAATGTAACACTCCTCAGTGTTGTAAAGAAGTATTAATAAAGTACATAACTGTTCACATCTGACCAATGCCTCTTCCCTGCTACTTTTCTCACAATGAAAGTAGTTCACTGAAGATTGTTTTGTCTGAATGGCTTTTGTTGAAGTTAAATGTACATAATGTAAGTGTTCCTCTAAAGGAGCATGGCCTTGTATTGACCACAGCTCATTTTTCTTTCAACCCAACACTACATACTGATACTGTGCAGAACATTCATGGAAATGTCCAGATGAAAAATGTACTCAACACTGTGAAACAGTGGGCTGTGCTATGCATTCCTGTAGAGGGGAATTGATTTTCAGTGAAGTGGGGGAGATGAATAGCTGTGAGGACAGAGTTGACCATTACTTCAGCGATCACCAGCAGGCAAAGATGTCAGTCAAACTTCTCATTCAGGAGGCCGATTTAGAAATGAGTCGATCAAAACAAACAATCTATCCAACTGTTTGTCACACAGAGCTATTGTGTTCTCTCCTAGATGATGTGGATGGCCCGGTTTCCCGATAGCGATGGAATTTAGGCTTACGAGTGTTTTAACGACGGACCTTTTCTACAATGGCCGAAGATGTAACATACATTTCCCAAAACAACATGCACTGGCAGCAGAGAGAATGGTCACTAATTGCGTCGTTGGAGCATGTGTAGCTACTGATAGGATAGAAAGAAAGTGCTGCTTTTGGATCAGCTCTATCCATTCAAATCTTATATTAACATTCTAATTATGTCACAATACTAACGACGGATCAGCTCCTAGACCTAGAGAGATACATTTGGTCATGTAGTGTATGTGGACACCTGCTTGTCGGACATCTCATTCCTAAATCATGGGCATTAATATGGAGTTGGTTCCCCCTTTGTTGCCTCCACTCTTATGGGAATGCTTTCTACTAGATGTTGGAACATTGCTGCAGGGACTTTCTTCCATTCAGCCACGAGCATTAGTGAGGTCGGACACTGATGTTGGACGATTAGGCCTGGCTCGCAGTCAGCATTCCAATTCATCCAGAAGGTGTTTGATGGGGTTGAGGTCAGGGCTGTGTGCAGGCCAGTCAAGTTCTTCCACACCGATCTCAACAAGCCATTTCTGTATGGACCTCGCTTTGTGCACGGGGCATTGTCATGATGAAGCAGGAAAGGACCTTCCCAAAGTTGGAAGCACAGAATCGTCTAGAATGTCATTGTATGCTGTAGCGTAAAGATTTCCCTTCACTGGAACTAGCCCGAACCATGAAAAACAGCCCCAGACCATTATTCCTCCTCCACCAAACTTTATAGTTGGCACTATGTATTGGGGCAGGTAGCGTTCTCCTGGCATCCGCCAAACACAGATTCGTCCGTCGGACTGCCAGATGGTGAAGAGTGATTCATCACTCCAGAGAATGCGTTTCCACTGTTCCAGAGTCCAATGGTGGCGAGCTTTACACCACTCCAGCCGACGCTTGGCATTGCGCATGGTGCGACTGCTCGGCCACGGAGACCCATTTCATGAAGATCCTGACTAACAGTTATTGTGCTGATGTTGCTTCCAGAGGCAGTTTGGAACTCTATAGTGAGTGTTGCAATCGAGGACAGAATTTTTATCTGGCGTTAGTTCGTAGCCTAAGCTTTACGGCCTAACTAGCCCTTCAGCACTCGGCGGTCCCGTTCTGTGAGCTTGAGTGAAATACCACTTCGTGGCTAAGCCGTTGTTGCTCTAGCAAGAATTTGACGAACTGACTTGTTGGAAAGTTGCCATTCTATGACAGTGCCACGTTGAATGTCACCGAGCACTTCAGTAAGGCCATTCTACTGCCAATGTTGCATATGGAGATTGCATGGTTGTGTGCTCGATTTTATACACCTGTAAGCAACGGGTGTGGCTGAAATAGCCGAATCCACTAATTTGAAGGGGTGTCCACATATTTTGGTATAAATAGTGTATTACCACCTACGACTGCAAATATTGAGGGGGCTTATTCTAATGTTTACCCAATAACAATGCACTAAATAGCCTACTGTTTATATTTTAATACCGTCATCTCGGTTTTCTTTTGAAGCCAAATTGTAGACGTTGCTTGTTGTATCAAATGCAAAGACCTTGGCAATTTTGTATTTGTAGTCAACTTTGTTCTGAAGTTATCGGCAGTCGCAGAGAGATGGGAAAACCATGTGATTCTTCTGTTTAGAATAAGCCGTGGGACGGCAAAAAGCATCTAACGTCGTGCTTGGCTGATGTACCAGTGGTGAGGCAGGCGTCTCACATGCTGACTACACCGGGCACGCATATGCCATCCCTCGCAACGTGATTTTGTCCATCCACACCTGACGCGATCAGGACAAGCAGGTTGAAATATCAAAACAAACTCTGAATTAAGAGCGTTTTCAAATGCACTGTTAAAAACGATGGTTTTGGAGAACAGTTCGGAGATTTAACGATATGCTCCTACGAAGGTTCTGACGATGAATTTAGCATTAAAATGTTTTTTTGAAAAACCGGGCCCTTCAATTTCGGTCCTGGAGTGCCAAAACACTTCTGGTTCTTGTTTGTTCGTGGTAGTTAATTGCACTCACCTGGTCTCCCAGGTCTGAATTAGCACAGATGATCCATCATATTGAACAGTCCTGATGGCATTTCGGTTTATGAGTGTTTTAATGATGCCTCATAAATAAAGTCCAAAGATGTCACACGTTTCCCAAAACACCCTGCAGTGCACTCATTACAAAGTGAAATTTAACTGCGTCATTACAGGAGCTGTTCCATGCTGAAAATGATTCCAGATTATTAACTGAGTGGTCCGAGTTCTGAATGCTGATTGTCTGAAAGCCTTGGTATATCAGAGGTATACCATGGGTATGACAATGTTTTTTTTCTGCTCTAATTACGTTTGTAACCAGTTTATAATAGCAATAAGGCACCTTGGGGGTTTGTGATATGTGACCGATATACCATGGCTAAGGTCTGTATCAAGGCACTCCACGTTGAGCATAAGAACAGCCTTTGGCCATGGTATATTGGCCATATACCACACCCCCTCGGGCCTTATTGCTTAATCATAAGATGGGTGGTTCGAGCCCTGAATGCTGATTGGCTGACAGCCGTGGTACCACGGTATGACCAAATATTTATTTTTACTGCTCTAATTACATTGGTAACCAGTTTATAATAGCAATAAGCCACCTCGGGGGTTTGTGGTATATGGCCAATATACCACAGCTAAGGGCTGTATCCAGGCACTCCACGTTGCAAAAGAACAGCTGTTAGTTGTGGTATATTAGCCATATACCACACCCCCTCATGCCTTATTCCTTACATTTAAACTAGAGCTTGCTGTAGCTCTTAAATTATTTCTGGCTATTCAAAGTCATCTTTTTTTTATTAGTGTTTGTATTATATGTTTGTCACTGGATATTATAAGGTGAATGCACCAATTTGTAAGTCGCTCTGGATAAGAGCGTCTGCTAAATGACTTAAATGTAAATGTAAATTAGGTATGCTAACTGTTTTCTCCTGCTATTTTGAATGAAATGTTTGATTATGTAAATTCTGCATTTCTTCAGTTTGTAAACTGTGAGCAATAATAAATCATGTCAAAGTTGCTCGTTTTTTCGTTCGCTCTAGAAAATATCAATGGGACCTAAAAATAGGATATTATGACAATGGTTTTTGTAATTGCTCAACAAATCATTATAGCATAAAAACAGCCAGGAATTGAGCTTCAAGTAGGCCTACAGATATTCTGCAATTAAAACATTTAAATAGGCTAATTAACCATGAAGTGGCAAGTTAAGTGACGTTGCCATAGACCTATGTTGACCTTTAGATTATTCGTTAGGCTACAGTGAAATGCTTAAGCTTTTAGATAATATAGCCTATAGGCCTAATAGATACGAAAATTGAAGCAGCTCAGATATAGTGATCTAACGGGTTAATAATACTAGGTAGGTCTATCGATTGTACATAAATGAAAGTTATGTTAATAGTTTTGCCTAAATCTAACTATTATATAATTCGGTTTTCTTTTTTTATGTATTTTTATGTATTCACTTGTTTACAATAACATTGCAAACTATATATTAAACTATGAAGTTTTCGGTGGTCAGAGAGACAGATTATCGTCTTCATCCTATATTTAGCGGATATTTGATGTGTCTAAAGTGACGCGGGTTGGCATACGGTGATCTCACCACGCACTTAACTGTTCATACTAGTGGTCTGAGGCAGGCCTTAGATTAAGAGCGATTTCACGTGCAACGTTAATAAAATCGTTTTTGGGAAAAGGCTCGGAAATGTCAATATGCTCTTAGGTCCTTTTATGATGTTCTAACGATTCATTTAGCATTAGGATTATTTTGGGAAACAGATTCCAAATGCTCTAGTTGCCGCCCTAATAATGAAAAGAAATGTCTTCAAAAATGGAAGGCAGTTGGAGGAGGTAAAATCAGATGGGACCATTTTAGCCAATGAGAGGGCAGATACGCGTGTGAACAACAGGCTCAACGGTTTCCACTAGTTACAACAAACGCAGTCAAAATTGTCTTTATCTTAAAAATTCATGAAAACAAAAATTGGTTTTAATTTAAGGTTAGTATTAGGCATAAGGTTAGCAGTGTGGTTAAGGTTGGGGATAGGTTTAAAATCACATTTTAAGAAGATCAATAGTAGAATTAGGCGGGGTTTATGACTTTGTGGCTGTGGTAACTAGTGACGACCAGGCGCAACTCCGATTTTTTTATTTCACCTTTATTTAACCAGGTAGGCTAGTTGAGTACAAGTTCTCATTTACAACTGCGACCTGGCCAAGATAAAGCAAAGCAGTGCGACACATACAACAACACAGAGTTACACATGGAATAAACAAACGTACAGTCAATAACACAATAGAAAAAAAAATCTATACAAATCCTCGTAAAATGTTTTTCCTCAAAGTTGCCGGGGTGTCACGTGTCCTATATTGTTACACTTACAACAACCTAATCATTACGAAACTTCTATATGATCAAACAAGCCACACGTAGCAAATAAGACATTGCATTTTTTTGTTAACCAAATTCGACACTTTCTCATTGACCTCCATACAAAAACTCCTTGCTTGGTAAGCGAAAAAATGAACGCCACCATCTCTCTGGCATTAGTCCCTTATTGGAAGCGGATAAGAGGATAAAAACCAGATGTGTTTCGGTCTTCCAGGACCAACATGAACAGCCCTGCACTAGAGTTTGTATGATGTGTGTAAATTCTGCATAGTGTGTAGGCCTATATACTTATATTTTGTCATCTAAATGGCTAGGTTCCAGGTATAATCCCCATGATGTCATCATTTTATCCAACAAACACCTACAATGTGATTTCTATGGAGAGATTAATGAGGATGTGGAGTATTAAAATCAGCCACTAGGGGGTGCTATAACCCTGCACTTATGTTGTGAAATGCAACCCAGCTCCTCGAGCCTTATTCTAGTCATTGCGCTGATGCTTTATGGTGATTTTTACAGACAGGACCGAACCTACTGTACTACTGTACACCAGTGATGAACAGACAATCACAATCCATTAAGCTTTGCGGCAAAGATCGCTGCATAGTCTAAAGCTGGCTAAATCTAAACACCAGCCTTTTATCTTTGTGAAATGACTTAGAAGTAAGTAGGCCTTTGATTATTTTGACTTCATTATCTGTGCTTGCGTTTAGTTTCTTGTGATTAGTATGAACAACATTTTTAAAACCCAAGATTGTATTTAAGTCAGTTAAGAACAAATTATTATTTACAATGACAGCCTACCCCGGCCAAATCCTGACGACGCTGGGCCAATTGTGCGCCACCCTATGGGACTCCCAATCACGGCTGGTTGTGATACAGCCTGGAATCGAACCAGGGTCTTTAATGACGCCTCTAGCACTGAGTTGCAGTGCCTTAGACTGCTGCGCCATTCGGGAGCACCAAGAGCTTTGCACACTTGGATTTTACAGTATTTGCACATTATTATTTTTACAATTCTTCAAGCTCTATCAAGTTGGTTGTTGATCATTGCTAAACAGCCATTTTCATGTCTTACCATAGATTTTCAAGCTGATTTAAGTAAAAACACTCAGGAACATTAAATGTCGTCTTGGTAAGCAACCCCAGTGTAGATTTGGCCTCGTATTTTAGGTTATTGTCTTGCTGGAAAGTGAATTTGTCTCCCAGTGTCTGTTGGAAAGTAGACTGAACCAGGTTTTTCTCTAGGATTTTTCCTGTTCTTAGATCTATTCTGTTTCTTTTTATCCCCCAAAAAACTCCCTAGTCCTTGCCAATGACAAGCATACCCACGACATGATGCAGCCACCACCATACTTGAAAATATCAAGAGTGGTACTCAGTGATGTATTGGATTAGCCCCAAACATACCGCTTTGCATTCAGGAATAAAGTACATTTCTGTGCCACATTTTTTGCAGTTTTACTTTAGTGCCTTATTGCAAACAGGATGCCTGTTTTGGAATGTCTTTATTCTGTACTGGCTTCCTTCTTTACCCTCTATTATTTCAGTTAGTATTGTGGAGTAACTACAATGTTGTTGATCCATCCTCAGTTTTCTCCTGTCATAGCCATTAAACTCTGGAACTGTTTTAAAGTCACCATTGGCCATTGGTTACCTTCCTTTCTGGCAACTGAGTTAGAAAGGACGCCTGTATCTTTGTAGTGACTGGGTGCATTGATACACCATGCTCAAAGGGATATTCAATGTCTACTTTATTTTTAAATGTTTTACCAATCTAGCAATAGGTGCCCTTCTTTGCGAGGCATTGGAAAACCTCCCTGGTCTTTGTGTTTGAATTTGTTTTTGAAATTCACTGCTTGTTTGAGGAACCATACAGTTAATTGTATGTGTGGGGTACAGAGATGAGGTAGTCATAAACAAATATGTTAAACTATTATTGTACACAGAGTGGATCCATGCAACCTATTATGTGACTTGTTAAGCAAATGTTTACTCCTGAACTTATTTAGGCTTGCCATAACAAAGGAGTTAAATAGTTATTGACTCAAGACATTTCAGCTTTTCATTTTTTATTAATTTGCAAAACTTTCGAAAAACATAATTCCACGTTGACATTATGGGGTATTGTGTGTAGGCTGGGGTGTCTAGGGGTGTGAATCCTTTTTGTAGTCCCTTCCAGATACCATGTATGATGTTTCATGCAAGTAAGACAGAGATTTTCTTTTTTTAAGAACATTGTTGTATTTCACAATGGAATTTTAGGAATAAATAAAGCATATACAACTCAACAAAAACATAGGGAAAAGTTTTAAAAAAAGAAAAAAAGTCAACTTGATGAATGATATTGCCATGATGAGACAACAGCATTTCCCTTGACACAGGTAGAAAGTATTGCATTGTTCAATGATTGTGGACCAGAGAACGCCTCTCATCTTCATATCATTTACATACATACCCTCATTCAAGAACAAAAGCACATTATGGGTGTCATCAGTTACCACCTGGTAGCATAGTAATAATAATGTGCAAATTAATTCAAAGTTATAATACGGTATTGCATCACTTAAAAGTGCTCTATAAAAGGTGCCAACATTCTTCAAAAAGAGGAGGGTAGTAAATCCTGTTTTCCCAAAAGCCTTTGCTCCTGGCTCTGATCGTCACCTGGGCCAGCACTTCCAGGCAATATTTTCACTCAGAGAATGAAGTGAGAAGAAAAATGAACCATTTCACATGAGTCAGTCCAGTGGCAGCACACACTAGCAGTTTTCTACCATCTCATATATATTTTTTCCCAGTGATGTCAGACATTCCAGTGTGCCTGTTTTTTTAGGGGTGTTTGTGCGTAGCCGGGAAATTGTCCCTGTTGGTTATTGTGCATTTGGTAAGTTTAGAAAGTAGTCTGGATCTACTAGACATTGGTGGAGTAACAGTGATAAGACAAAGAAACAAGCCATAGGTCTGTTCCCAACTAACTCCCTCCTCCAACAAGCATTAGACCAATCAGCATCCATGGTCTGAACAGAAATAGTACCTATGTAACAGACAGCAATATGCCTCCATACAGGAATGAAAAATGACAACATTCTTATCTGGTGAATTAGAAAAAATCATTATTGGTAAGGCAAACAGCACTTCTCAAAGATCTGGTCTTTATCGATTAGCGAATACACACATATGAAGCTAAAAACATGATTATAAATACACAACACAATGTAGTACTTTGGTGGAAACTGGGAAGAGAGAGAAACGCATTATTGCTCTACTTGGGGGAGAGAAACGGATAGGATTACATTGTCTGTATTGCAGTGCTGACTTGAAATGGTTTGTTGTTGCTGTTTAGAGATTTGCCAGTTTATCTGCCAGAGTCTGTTTGGAAAGAAAAGGCGCTGGGGCACTTGAGCACATCCAAAAGCGCTGGGAAAAACATCTTATACCTTCTCTGAACAAGGCACTGAACAAAAAACAGAAATGACTAGACCCCCTTTCCCCTCAAAAGCATATCTGTCCTTCCGACCGAGCTTATTACATGGAACACCAGGGGTTGCCCGGGCTATGTAGCAGGGTCTCAAACGTTCATTTGGCACTGTCTCAGAAAGCTAGTCTCTCCATCTCAGCGGCCTCTCCTCCTCCACAGGGGTGACTCTTTTATTCAGTCATTCATCAGCAGTCCTGCTCCAGAAGAGGAGGGGGCGTGTGGGAGAGAGGATGGGGATGTCAGGGACAGGAAGCCGGACAGGACGCTAGCAAGCACCTGTCACAACTGAAGAGCCTCCTGCGCTCCATCAGGAAGCCACTAAATGACTGAGCACTCTCTTTCTCCCCCCCTCCCCTCTCTGCTCTTTCATTTTCTCTGCATCTCTGCTCACGGCCATTCAGCCCTCTCAACAGGACCGGAGAGGCTTTGGAAAAACTCCACAGGAAATGAAAAAGATGGACAACAACTTAAAATTCTGCTGCTCCGTCCTTCCTGTGTCCACCTTCACACTAAAACACAGGAACTGCATCTGTTCTTTAGCCTGTTTTATGAAAGAGTGTATTTATTAGTCACCATATAGTGATGAAGGTGTACGTGTGAGTGCCATATTTTATACAGTTTTTTGTGTCAGGCACCAGGATAGGCACCCTCAGTTTTTCATTGTCAATGGACCTTTCAGCTTATACCAGGTAGGAGAAGATAACCTCTCTCTCTCTGGTCTGGATAGTGAGAGGAATGGGGCAGTGAGTCTTTGTGGAGCCAGGGAATCAGCAGCTGGGTGAGGTTGTGATTGGACTCTGCAGGTAGGCCAGGCTGCTGGGCTGGCTATGTGCTACCACGGAGACGGGAAAGCTAAAGATGAAGGGTGACGTAGGGCTGGAGGAAGACTTGGGGCCCAGGCTGGCTGCCGAGGGGCTGGCAGCCTCCACCGCGCACGATGTGGCCAGCACCTGGGACTCGAACTGCAACAGCTGACCCATGAAGCTGAAATTGGGGGAGATGATACTGCGGCGCTGCTTGACGAACTCAAAGGCTTCGTCCAGCCGAACACGCTTCTTCTTCATCAGGTATGCGAGGCAGATGGTGGCAGAGCGAGAGATGCCCGCCTGGCAGTGCACCAGCACACGTCTGTTAGAGTCTTTCACAGAGTCTGAAGAGAGAGAGACAGAGAGATAGGGCGTCCAGAATTGACTCAGGGTATACTGTAGATATGCACAAGATAGGTAATACATAGTGCTCAGGATCATCGGTTGTAATGGTCTGTAAGCTTTCTTGATAGACACGTATAACTTCACTGATTTGTTTTTCCTCATGGTTCTCATCCACACAGACAACCACAAAGTCACACGCCAGGCTCTTACACCTCAGGTTCTCATAAGCAATATATTAGTCTGTAGCCCTATAAAACACAAACCGCAAAACTATGCGCCCCAGAGCAAAGACATGCAAATGTTGATCCTGCACCCAACACACCTACAGCCCTTTTCATACATAAGCATTTCTCACCATGAGAAATAGCAACCACAGGGGAATTGCCCTTATCACAGGGAGGCCATTATGAGTAGTGTCCACACAACAAAATGTGTGTCCTAATGCCCAAATATTTCTATGTGAGAAGAATGTCATAAATACTCATTAAAACACAGAAATGTACCATCCCATTCTATAGTGCAGTCGTATTCTCTGGTGTGAACATACACAGCTATTAAGGTAACTCCAACTAACGCAGCACCGCACCCAAGAACAGTGGATGAGTCATACTCTGGTCCCTAAGCAGCGAACTCTGATGCATTCAAGCCCATAGACGCTTACACACACACCCCCATCCAAACATACTGGGGTCTCCACACACCAGTGTAGCAGGCTTCCATGTGGAGTATGACACTAGGCCCTCCTATCCTCCCTCATGGAAATCTCTAACCATAGTAATCCCTAACCATGGTAATCCCTAACCATGGTAATCCCAAACCATGGTAATCTCTAACCATAGTAATCCCTAACCATGGTAATCTCTAACCATGGTAATCCCTAACCATGGAAATCCCTAACCATGGTAATCTCTAACCATGGAAATCCCTAACCATGGAAATCTCTAACCATGGAAATCTCTAACCATGGTAATCTCTAACCATAGTAATCCCTAACCATGGAAATCTCTAACCATGGAAATCTCTAACCATGGAAATCTCTAACCATGGTAATCCCTAACCACGGAAATCTCTAACCACGGAAATCTCTAACCATGGAAATCCCTAACCATGGAAATCCCTAACCATGATAATCTCTAACCATCGTAGTCCCACAATGACTATAATTCAGCTCTCTTCTCCCTCCATCATCCATATCAACTAAGCACACTGAGCATGGGTAAACCTCACACTGAGATTCTGCATGAGCACACAATTTATTGTCTCTTTAATACCAATTATTTATTCTAAAATCTTCTCCTTTCACTTAGGCTAGTACCTGGCCGGGAATGAAAATGTTATCTTAAATACATTTTGCCACCGTGGTTAGAAAAACACTGCCACCCATTACTCATACACTCAGAGTAATTATCAAAAGAACCATCTGTTTGTTCTTGAAGAGCCATCAATTGAAGTGACACTCTCTTCCCTGCAAAAAGAAGACCTTTAATCACATGATCAAATTAACATTCTACTGAGCTATGCTGCAGCTACAGGGACCATCATAGACCATGTCATTCTCCTCCTGCTCATCATGATGATGATGTATTAGTCTAAGTCCCAAATGGCACCCTTTTCCCTTTATAGTGCACTACAGGGTGTAATTTGGTCCGGATCCCATGTATTCTTCTAAGAAAATGTAACTTACCGATAAACTCAATGGCTTCTATGAACCAGGAGCTGATGTCCTCTTTGTGGTTGTCCTCCACAGGAATGCACTTGTACTGGTAGACCCCCTCGAAGTGGTTGGGACAGTTAGAGGACACGTTGAGTAAGGCAGAGATGCCCATACCGTCCAGCATGTCCTTTTTGGAGGCATGGAAGGCACTGCCAAGGTACAGGAAGGGAAGAATCTCCACTGGACCAGCCTGGAACATATAGAAGACAAAGTTGGCATTAATACAGAGTCAAAAGAGAATACAGGCAAATGTAGTCAGAATGTCTCTTTCAAACATCACAAAGTAACACAATTAAGAAGACTGGAGAAAGGGCCTAATTACAATCTGCAATCAATTTTAAACAAAAGGTTCTGATAAATACAATTTATGGTATGCACTTTATTTTAATTATTTTAATTTTAAGGTCGCAGCAATATGGTCTGAAATTGGATCATAAAATATAAGCCAATGACAACTCATGAAGTTAATGTACTGTATCTTCAGCCAGTTTGTTGATTTGGGCCCTGTTATGGCATTGCTGCTATGGGCCCCATTCAAACAGCAGTAAAGTATCGATAACGCCTGCTTAAAACAGATAGTGAAGGAAGGCCGGACAATGTTGGTCACACCTGCCTACCCTACCACCCCCTGCACCAGTGAGAGAGATAAAAAGGAGTCACAACTGGTGCTCTTACCGAGACGAAAAAAACAACAGTAGGCCTAGCTCTAGATGACTGGAATTTACGAGTCTCCTGGTATTTCACTCAATGCCACACATTCAGTCAAACTTGGTCACAACTCGGTCACCGGTTTAAACAGGTCCCCTTCTTTACCTGGTCATGGTGGGACGTCTGTGGAGTTCCACAGGAAGAACACGAGTCCAAACTGGACTGGGCAGAGAACGAGGATAACGTTTTGGTCTTCAAACAGAACTCGGGATACTCCGTGAAAAATCTGTCGTAGCCCCCTGTGAAAAAAGATGAACCTTAGACATTAGGATATTTTAATCACAGGCCACATTCAAGTCAAAACAGCCTAATAGCTTACCATCTGCGTATATCATTTACAAATTAGCCTATCTAGCGTAATACACATAGGTCATTTTAATCTATAAAAACCAAATAAAATATCTTTGAAGATTTACATAAAACATTATAGAACAGCAATTATCATTTGCTTTCCATTTAATAAAAAGAGGCTTATAATTTGGGCACGCTTAGTGTTTTTTACCTAAATTAAATGTGACAATTGAAAAACCTAGTCGAATTTATGAGAAAAAAATTGCATTTCCTCATATACTCATAATAATTTATTGAGAAATAGGGTATACTCTTGTGATTATCTGGCAACACTTAATGTTTCAATGTTCAATGCGTGTGCGTAACTTTGATCTCATAATAAGCTATGGGCAACAATAGCCATTCTAAAATAACTTTTTTAAATTAATACATTTGCTGATGTGAAATCTTGAAGATGATCCAATTGTTGGGGCTCACACAAGACACTCACTGCAGCACATCCTCGTGCACCCAGACGTGGCTCTCTCTGCATTACCTCATTGTTAGCGCCTAGTGCCGATTTGTGGGTTGAATTGTGCAGCAATACAAAACCGCACTAGATGTACCATTTTAAGCTGGTTAAGAAATACCTGTAATAATTGTGATAATAAAATAATAACATTGTAATAACACATTTGTCAGATATAATGAAAACTATGTTCTATTAAATTAGTATTTATGCTTTTTGTGTTATTTATGCTTGTAAACAAAACTAATTGGGCATGTTTTTATTCTGATAACCTGTTAAGTGCATTGTGATCATTTACCTTTTAGTAGAAATATTTCAGTTCCAAATGTGTCTCTGTACACTGCATTTAGCACCAGAGTGATTGTGCTATCGTCTTTAACAGTGTCTATGTCGGGCGTCCTCTCGTCGTAGAGGATCACAGCGGAGTACAGTCCTGATTTCAGCCGGGCTTTGACCTCTTCATCACTCGATAGAATCTGGTCTAAACTCACCGAGCCCTTCGCTCGCCTTCGCACAATGGTATTACAGCGAATATTCACTGCGCTCCGAATATGTCCAGCGCTAAACGCCAAGAATGATCGGCAGTCCAGCACCAGGCATTTCGCACTGTCGTCCTTCAACAACCTTTTCAAAACGTTGCAATCCATTTCGCAAAGTTCATCCATAATTACCATATTTTCCTCCATAATGAAGATAATTCTGTTTTTCCTGTTGAAGAACACGAACAGAGTGCTGGATGTGTGTTAATGCTGAGCAGCTCCTGCGCAATGTTGCGCTCTTATTCTCCTGAGAGCATTACTATCACGAGCAGTCTGCCTCTTTCCGTTTTATGAATGGGGCCTCTGCCGCCAGCCCCAATAAAAAGGGTGGTGGCGTCACGCTGGAGGTGACGTCAACCGCTAGTAAAATTCTCTCCTCTCTTTTCATTCATAAAAAGCCAACGATCAATGCCAACAGAATATGCCGAAAATGTTGACTCTCGTTAATGACAAAGTCAAAAGCAATGCTATATTTATTTTCCCAAGGCAAATATTCTGTAACGATATTAGTAGGCTACCATTCCTATTACTATTTATATTCCTCCATAGGAAGATCAATTTGTCAAATGTTATGAATGTGTCATATGCTTATGTCATTCTTGATTGTAGATTCTAAGTAATATTCCTTTGTGAATATGCTATGCTCCCCCTCCCCTACTCCCTTTCTCTCATCTGGGTGCCAGAGGGCCAGGATACCTCTCTTGTTTGCTCACAGAGCCTTTACAGGATCCTACAGGATATGACCAACGATATTCCCTCCATACTGTCCTCATCCCATCAAACATCACAAACAAGCTATTTAATACCAGCAATTGATGGAATTATGTAGGCCTGGACAAATGTAGGCCGCTGTTACTGTCCTCTGAGAATGTTTTAGAAATATAGGTAGGTTTATCCTTTATTAGAATTTCTTAGAAAACTTGCATTATAAGCTTGCATCACTTATATGGATAAATTAACACATTTATTGTAGCCCACTGTAGAATAATATATATATTGCAAGGAATTTCTGAAACTTGTTTTTATCAACAGGATCAGAGTGTTGAAAGCAGGATATATACTGTAGATTTCCCCAGTTTCAGGCAATCTCTTGTTACATTTTGTTGTTCCACTTCAGGTTTAACTGTCTTCTAGAACATTCACACATCATCAGTAGGCTATCCTTCACTTCCGCTGTGAATTGTGAAGGTAATGTCAAGCTCCACAGAATGTTTTGATATAATACAATGATTCACAGTTTATTTTTACCTATGTGGTTCACCATTGTCCATAACCTAAAACCCATTCTATATGAAGACCCTGCAAAATGTTGGCTAATAATTCTAGTTCTTCGTAGACTGCTCTAGAGCCCACTAAATTGCAGCAAGCAAGTTTAGAGGATGTGTCTCAGTAATGGAGTGTTGTGCCAGAAACCCCAGAGTGTTTTCAATTGGTTTTGTTTTCCTGTCCTATATAATAATAGCTTGCAGCATTGTTGCCCTCCCTATCAGTGAAAATCGCATTATAATCCGCCACCACTATTAATGATGTTTCAGTTTATTGTTATGGTGGAAAATGTAATCCCTCTTTTCTCTAAAAGTTATATTTCTGTCAAACATCGCCACATTTTGTTACTTCACAGCCTTATTCTAAAATGGATTGAATTGTTTTTGTTATTCTAAACAATATACACACAATACCCCATAATCACAAAGCAAAAACATTTTTTTTGAAAATGCTGCTAACTTGTTAAAAATGAAAAAATGAAATATCACATTTACTTAAGTATTCAGACCCTTTACTCAGTACTTTGTTTAAGCACCTTTGGTAGTGATTACAGCCTCATGTCTTCTTGGGTATGACGCTACAAGCTTGGCACACCTGTATTTGGGGAGTTTCTCCCATGCTTCTCTGCCAATCCTCTGAAGCTCTGTCAGGTTGGATGGGGAGCATCGCTGCACAGCAATTTTCAGGTCTCTCCAGAGATGTTCGATCAGGTTCATCCCGGGCTCTGGCTGGGCCACTCAAGGACATTCAGAGACTTGTCCCGAAGCCACTCTTGCGTTGTCTTCGCTGTGTGCTTAGGGTCGTTGTCCTGTTGGAAGGTAAACCTTTGCCCCAGTCTGAGGTCCTCTGGAGCAGGTTTTCATCAAGCATCTCTCTGTACTTTGCTCAGTTTATCTTTCCCTCGATCCTGACTAGTCCACCAGTCCCTGCTGCTGAAAAACATCCCCACAGCATGATGCTGCGTAGAGATGGTGCCAGGTTTCCTCCAGACGTGACACTTGGCATTCAGGTCAAAGAGTTCAATCTTGGTTTCATCAGACCAGAGAATCTTGTTTCTCATGGTCTGAGAGTCCTTTAAGTGCCTTTCTCTCCTGATTGCTCAGTTTGGACGGGCGGCCAGCTCTAGGTAGAGTCTTGGTTGTTCCAAACTTCTTCCATTTAAGAATGATGGAGGCCACTGTGTTCTTGGGGACCTTCAATGCTGCAGACATTTTCTGGTACCCTTCCCTAGATCTGTGCCTCGACACAATCCTGTCTTGACGTTCTACGGACAATTCCTTCGACCTCATGGCTTGGTTTTTGCTCTGACATGCACTGCCAACTGTGGGATCTTATATAGACATCAGGTATCAAGGTAAGACCCAGATGCAGACCGTGTCAAAGTAACAATATTTATTAGAGCAACATGGGCAAAGGTACAGAACGGCAGGCAGGCTCAGGTCAGGCAGAGGTCGGTAATCCAGAGGTGGGGCAAAGGTACAGAACGGCAGGCAGGCTCAGGGTCTGGTCAAGCAGAGGTCTGTAATGCAGAGGTGGGGCAAAGGTACAGGACGGCAGGCAGGCTCAGGGTCAGGTCAAGCAGAGGTCGGTAATCCAGAGACGGGGTAAAGGTACAGGACGGCAGGCAGGCTCAGGGTCAGGTCAAGCAGAGGTCGGTAATCCAGAGACGGGGTAAAGGTACAGGACGGCAGGCAGGCAGGCTCAAGGTCAGGGGCAGGCAGAGTGGTCAGGCGGGTGGGTACAGGGTCAGGACAGGTAAGGGTCAAAAACCAGGAGGATGAGAAAAGAGAGACTGGGGAAAAGTAGGAGCTGACACAAAAACGCTGGTTGGCTTGACAAACAAGACAAAATGAGAACACAGGTATAAATACACAGGGGATAATGGGGAAGATGGGCAACACCTGGAGGGGGGTGGAGACAATCACAAAGACAGGTGAAACAGATCAGGGTGTGACAATAGACAGGTGTGTGCCTTTCCAAATCATGACAAATCAATTGAATTTATCCCAGGTGGACTCCATCAAGTTGTAGAAACATCTCAAGGATGATCAATGGAAACAGGATGTACCTCAGCTCAATTTAGAGTCTCAAAGCAAAGGGCCTGAATACTTAAGTAGATAGCATATTTCTGTTTTTGATTTTTAATACATTTACAAAAATGTCTAAAATCCTGTTTTCGCTTTGTCATTATAGAGTATTGTGTGTAGATTGATGAGGAAAATAACCAATTTTAGAATAAAGCTGCAATGTAACAAAATGTTGAAAAAGTCAAGGGGTCTGAATACTTTCTGAATGCACTGTATCTAGCTTAAACAGAATGTTTTTGATCTGGATTTTTTTATTTAGTAATTGGATTTCTGTGGGGGCGCAGATATTGACTCTATGGGGTTAATGGACGTTTTTGTATTGGTTTATACATTTTCCATAAGGGATGTCTAACATTTCTAAGTGGAAATTACACATTTCAGAAGCCTTTTAAAACCTCAAATACACTATAAGTTTCAAATTTCCTGCATTACAGGAAAGTTCTCCTGCAACAGGATGGTCAAATTAAGATCCTACATCTGTATTGGAGATCTGTCCTGCAAGTCCACTCTACTGTCTCTGAGTGATTTTGATCAAGCTTTAGTAGCCAAGGCATTCACAGAGGAAGTCCCGGTTTAGAAGAAGGAATCATTTTAGATTTCCTGAGATATAGCTGAAGTAATAGACGAAGGCACAGAGTGATATCCTAATTGTTTGTTGTGGTGTCATTGTCAATAAAGTCTGATTAACGTTCAATGTCTCTGGAGAGTTTCAGTTCTTAATGCCCCAATCTCACAAAACAGTGCCATCATTACTGAATCCTCAAATCTGTCCACTGCCACAATTACACTTCCAATTCAGAGAACATGTTATGTCATTCATTTTACAGCGGTTAGTGGTTCTCTCTATATATAGTATCCTAGCCTACTGTAAAGTGTAATTGTCCCTTATAGACTGTTAGCTGCAGATCTATGAATGAACCACAGGGCACCTCTCTCTCTCCCTCTCCCTCTCTCTCTTTCTCTCTCTCTCTCTCTCATTCTCGATCTCTCTCAATTCAATTCAATTCAATTTAAGGGGCTTTATTGGTATGGGAAACATATGTTTACATTGCCAAAGCAAGTGAAATAGATAATAGACAAAAGTGAAATAAACAATATAAAAATAACAGTAAACATTACACTCACAAAAGTTCCATAGGAATAGAGAAATTTCAAATGTCATATTATGGCTATACACAGTTTTGTAAAGATGTGCAAATAAATCTCTGTTTCTCTCTCTCAATTCAATTTCAATTTAAGTGCTTTAAAACCTGTTGAGGAAAGACGTTCCGCTAGCGGAACTCCTAGCCAGCAGCCAATGGAACAGCAGATTTCAAAAAGGCTTTACAGCGAAAGCAAAACATTACATTATGTTAGGAGAGTACATAGCCCAAAATAATCACACAGCCATTTTCAAGCAAGCATATATGTCACAGAAACCCAAAACACAGCTAAATGAAGCACTAACCTTTGATGATCTTCATCAGATGACACTCCTAGGACATTATGTTATACAATACATGCATGTTTTGTTCAATCAAGTTCATATTTATATAAAAAAACAGCTTTTTACATTGGCGTGTGATGTTCAGAAAATGTATCCCCACCGAAAACTTCCGGTGAATTTACTAAATTACTCATCATAAACGTTGATAAAATACATAACAATTATTTTAAGAATTATAGATACAGAACTCCTTTACGCAATCGCTATGTCAGATTTTAAAATAGCTTTTCGGCGAAAGCACATTTTTCAATGTTCTGAGTACATAGCTCAGCCATCACGGCTAGCTATTTTGACACCCACCAACTTCGGGGCACACTAAAATCAGAATTAGTATTAGAAAAATTGTATTACCTTTGCTGATCTTCATCAGAATGCACTCCCAGGACTGCTACTTCCACAAGAAATGTTGTTTTTGTTCCAAATAATCCATAGTTATGTCCAAATACCTCCGTTTTGTTCGTGCGTTCAGGTCACTATCCAAAGGGTAATGCGCGAGTGCATTTCGAGACCAAAAAATTCAAAATGTTCCATTACCGTATTTAGAAGCATGTCAAACGCTGTTTAAAATCAATTTTTATGGTATTTTTCTCATAAAATAGCGATAATATTCCAACCGGACAATAGTGTATTCATTCAAAGAGGAAAAGAAAAAACAGCGTGGTCTCGTGAACGAGCATATCCAATCTCTTTGTCACCAGGCGGACCACTGAGAAACTGAGCTACTATACTCTGCCCAGAGACAGGAGATGCCTCAATCCGCTTTCTGAAGGCTTTAGAGAGCCAATGGAAGCCTTAGAAAGTGCTACGTAACCCCAGAGATACTGTAGTTTCGATAGAGAATCAAAAGAAGAACTACAAATTCTCAGACAGGCCACTTCCTGCTTGGAATTTTCTCAGGTTTTTGCCTGCCATATGAGTTCTGTTATACTCACAGACACCATTCAAACAGTTTTAGAAACTTCAGAGTGTTTTCTATCCAAATCTACTAATAATATGCATATTCTCGTTTCTGGGCAAGAGTAGTAACCAGTTTAAATTGGGTACGTTTTCTATCCGGCCGTGAAAATAGTGCCCCCTAGCCCAGACAGGTTAAGAAGAAGTGTATCTTTAAAATGGTGTAAAATAGTTGTATGTTTGAGAAATTGAAATTATTGGATTTTTGAGGTTTTTGTATTTCGCGCCACGCTGTTCCATTGGATATTGGCTAGGCGTTCCGCTAAAATCACCAGGATTTATGTTAGGACAGTACATAGACAAACAATAGCCACACAGCCATTTTCCAAGCAAGGAGATGTGTCACAAAAACCACAAATACAGCTAAAATTATTACTAACCTTTGACGATCTTCATCAGATGACACTCATAGGACATCATGTTACACAATACATGCATGTTTTGTTCGATCAAGTTCATATTTATATCCAAAAACAGCATTTTACATTGGCGCGTGATGTTCAGAAAATGTTTGCCTCCCAAAACTTCCGGTGAATGTGCACATTCATTTACAGAAATACTCATCATAAACGTTGACAAAATATATAACAATTATTTAAAGAATTATAGATACACTACTCCTTGATGCAACCGCTGTGTCAGATTTCAAAATAACTTTACGGAGAAAGCACATTGTTCAATATTCTGAGTACAGAACTCAGCCATCAATGCAAGCTATACAGCTACCCGCCAAGTCATGGCATCAACAAAACTCTGAATTAGTGTTATAAATCATTCCTTACCTTTGCTGATCTTCGGCAGAATGCACTCGCAGGACTCCCACTTCCACAAGAAATGTTCATTTGTTAGAAATACTCCATATTTATGTCCAAATACCTCCTTTTGTTCGCGCGTTCAGATCACTATCCAAAGGCATAACGCGCGAGCGTAAATCCAGACATGAAAAGTCAAAATGTTCCATTACCATTCGTAGAAACATGTCAAATGTTGTTTATAATCAATCTTTAGGGTATTTTTAATGTAAAAATGCGTTAATATTCCAACCGGACAATAGCGTATTCATTCCAGAAGGAAAAGAAGGAACGGCGCGCTCGCGGACTCGCGCATCACCAAGTCCTTAGTCCTCAGACAGGCCACTGATTAACTGAGCCCCTATTTTCTGCCCAGTAACAGGTGAAGGATGAAACAAGTTTCTAAAGGCTGCTGACAGCCAATGGAAGCCTTAGGAAGTGCCACGTGACCCCACAGACACTGTAGTTTCAATAGGGATTCAAAAGAAAAACTACAATTCTCAGATTTCCCACTTCCTGGTTGGATTTTTCTCAGGTTTTTACCTGCCATATGAGTTCTGTTATACTCACAGACATCATTCAAACAGTTTTAGAAACTTTAGAGTGTTTCCTATCCAAATCTACTAATAATATGCATATCCTACCTTCTGAGTCTGAGTAGGAGGCAGTTTAATTTGGGCACGTTTTTCATCCGGCCGTGAAAATACTGCCCCCTATCCTTAACAGGTTTTTATGGCATGGGAAACACATGTTAACATTGCCAAAGCACGTGAACCAGATAATAAACAAAAGTGAAATAAACAATAAAACTTAACAGTAAACATTTCTCTCACACCCTGATCTGTTTCACCTGTCTTTGTGATTGTCTCCACCCCCCTCCAGGTGTCGCCCATCTTCCCCATTATCCCCTGTGTATTTATACCGGTGTTCTCTGTTTGTCTGTTCAAATCAAATCAAATCAAATCAAATTTATTTATATAGCCCTTCGTACATCAGCTGATATCGCAAAGTGCTGTACAGAAACCCAGCCTAAAACCCCAAACAGCAAGCAATGCATGTGAAAGAAGCACGGTGGCTCCGAAAATCTCCCTAGGAAAAACTCCCTAGAAAGGCCAAAAACCTAGGAAGAAACCTAGAGAGGAACCAGGCTATGAGGGGTGGCCAGTCCTCTTCTGGTTGTGCAGGGTGGATATTATAACAGAACATGGTCAAGATGTTAAAATGTTCATTAATGACCAGCATGGTCAAATAATAATAATCATAGTAGTTGTCGAGGGTGCAACAAGCACGTCCGGTGAACAGGTCAGGGTTCCATAGCCGCAGGCAGAACAGCTGAAACTGGAGCAGCAGCACGGCCAGGTGGACTGGGGACAGCAAGGAGTCATCATACCAGGTAGTCCTGAGGCATGGTCCTAGGGCTCAGGTCCTCCGAGAGAAAGACAGAAAGAGAGAATTAGAGAGAGCATATTTAAATTCACACAGGACACCGGATAAGACAAGAGAAATACTCCAGATGTAACAGACTGACCCTAGCCCCCCGACACATAAACTACTGCAGCATAAATACTGGAGGCTGAGACAGGAGGGATCAGAAGACACTGTGGCCCCATCCGATGATACCCCCGGACAGGGCCAAACAGGCAGGATATAACCCCACCCACTTTGCCAAAGCACAGCCCCCACACCACTAGAGGGATGTCTCCAACCACCAACTTACCGTCCTAAGACAAGGCCGAGTATAGCCCACAACGATCTCCGCCATGGCACAACCCAAGGGGGGGGCGCCAACCCAGACAGGAAGACCACGTCAGTGACTCAACCCACTCGGGTGACGCACCCCTCCCATGGACGGCATGGAAGAACACCAGTAAGCCAGTGACTCAGCCCCTGTAAAAGGGTTAGAGGCAGAGAATCCCAGTGGAAAGAGGGGAACCGGCAAGGCAGAGACAGCAAGGGCGGTTCGTTGCTCCAGCCTTTCCGTTCACCTTCACACTCCTGGGCCAGACTTTACTTAATCATAGGACCTACTGAAGAGATAAGTCTTCAGTAAAGACTTAAAGGTTGAGACTGAGTCTGCGTCTCTCACATTGGTAGGCAGACCATTCCATAAAAATGGAGCTCTATAGGAGAAAGCCCTACCTCCAGCCGTTTGCATAGAAATTCTAGGGACAATTAGGAGGCCTGCGTCTTGTGACCATAGCGTACGTGTAGGTATGTACGGCAGGACCAAATCGGAAAGATAGGTAGGAGCAAGCCCATGTAATGCTTTGTAGGTTAGCAGTAAAACCTTGAAATCAGCCCTTGCCTTAACAGGAAGCCAGTGTAGGGAGGCTAGCACTGGAGTAATATGATCAAATTTGTTGGTTCTAGTCAGGATTCTAGCAGCCGTATTTAGCACTAACTGAAGTTTATTTAGTGCTTTATCCGGGTAGCGGGAAAGTAGAGCATTGCAGTAGTCCAGCCTAGAAGTAACAAAAGCATGGATTAATTTTTCTGCGTCATTTTTGGACAGAAAGTTTCTGATTTTTGCAATGTTACGTAGATGGAAAAAAGCTGTCCTTGAAACAGTCTTGATATGTTCTTCAAAAGAGAGATCAGGGTCCAGAGTAACGCCGAGGTCCTTCACAGTTTTATTTGAGACGACTGTACAACCATCCAGATTAATTGTCAGATTCAACAGAAGATCTCTTTGTTTCTTGGGACCTAGAACAAGCATCTCTGTTTTGTCCGAGTTTAAAAGTAGAAAGTTTGCAGCCATCCACTTCTTTATGTCTGAAACACAGGCTTCTAGCGAGGGCAATTTTGGGGCTTCGCCATGTTTCATTGAAATGTACAGCTGTGTGTCGTCCGCATAGCAGTGAAATTTAACATTATGTTTTCGAATGACATCCCCAAGAGGTAAAATATATAGTGAAAACAATAGTGGTCCTAAAACGGAACCTTGAGGAACACCGAAATTTACAATTGATTTGTCAGAGGACAAACCATTCACAGAGACAAACTGATATCTTTCCGAATGATAAGATCTAAACCAGGCCAGAACTTGTCCATGTAGACCAATTTGGGTTTCCAATCTCTCCAAAAGAATGTGGTGATCGATGGTATCAAAAGCGGCACTAAGATCTAGGAGCACGAGGACAGATGCAGAGCCTCGGGCTGACGTCATTAAAAGGTCATTTACCACCTTCACAAGTCCAGTCTCAGTGCTATGATGGGGTCTAAAACCAGACTGAAGCGTTTCGTATACATTGTTTGTCTTCAGGAAGGCAGTGAGTTGCTGTGCAACAGCTTTTTCAAAAATTTTTGAGAGGAATGGAAGATTCGATATAGGCCGATAGTTTTTTATAATTTCTGGATCAAGATTCGGCTTTTTCAAGAGAGGCTTTATTACTGCCACTTTTAGTGAGCTTGGTACACATCCGGTGGATAGAGAGCCGTTTATTATGTTCAACATAGGAGGGCCAAGCACAGGAAGCAGCTCTTTCAGTAGTTTAGTTGGAATAGGGTCCAGTATGCAGCTTGAGGGTTTGGAGGCCATGATTATTTTCATCATTGTGTCAAGACATATAGTACTAAAACACTTTAGTATCTCCCTTGATCCTAGGTCCTGGCAGAGTTGTGTAGACTCAGGACAATGGAGCTTTGGAGGAATACCCAGATTTAAAGAGGAGTCTGTAATTTGCTTTCTAATGATCATGATCTTTTCCTCAAAGAAGTTCATAAATGTATTACTGCTGAAGTGAAAGCCATCCTCCATTTGCGAAGGTTGCTTATTAGTTAGCTTTGCGACAGTATCAAAAAGAAATTTCGGATTGTTCTTATTTTCCTCAATTAAGTTGGAAAAATAGGATGATCGAGCAGCAGTGAGGGCTCTTCGATACTGCACGGTACTGTCTTTCCAAGCTAGTCGAAAGACTTCCAGTTTGGTGTGGCGCCATTTCCGTTCCAATTTTCTGGAAGCTTCCTTCAGAGCTCGTGTATTTTCTGTATACCAGGGAGCTAGTTTCTTATGACAGATGTTTTTAGTTTTTAGGGGTGCAACTGCATCTAGGGTATTGCGCAAGGTTAAATTGAGTTCCTCGGTTAGGTGGTTAACTGATTTTTGTCCTCTGACGTCCTTTGGTAGGCAGAGGGAGTCTGGAAGGGCATCAAGGAATCTCTGGGTTGTCTGAGAATTTATAGCACGACTTTTAATGCTCCTTGGTTGGGGTCTGAGCAGATTATTTGTTGCGATTGCAAACGTAATAAAATGGTGGTCCGATAGTCCAGGATTATGAGGAAAAACATTAAGATCCACAACATTTATTTCAATGGGACAAAACTAGGTCCAGAGTATGACTGTGGCAGTGAGTAGGTCCAGAGACATGTTGGACAAAACCCACTGAGTCAATGATGGCTCCGAAAGCCTTTTGGAGTGGGTCTGTGGACTTTTCCATGTGAATGTTAAAGTCACCAAAAATTAGAATATTATCTGCTATGACTACAAGATCCGATAGGAATTCAGGGAACTCAGTGAGGAACACTGCATATGGCCCAGGAGGCCTGTAAACAGTAGCTATAAAAAGTGAGTGAGTAGGCTGCATAGATTTCATGACTAGAAGCTCAAAAGACGAAAACATCATTGTTTTTTGTTTTTTTGTAAATTGAAATTTGCTATCGTAAATGTTAGCAACACCTCCGCCTTTGCCGGATGCACGGGGGGTATTGTCACTAGTGTAACCAGGGGGTGAGGCCTCATTTAACACAGTAAATTCATCAGGCTTAAGCCATGTTTCAGTCAGGCCAATCACATCAAGATTATGATCAGTGATTAGTTCATTGACTATAACTGCCTTGGAAGTGAGGGATCTAACATTAAGTAACCCAATTTTGAGATGTGAGGTATCACAATCTCTTTCAATAATGGCAGGAATGGAGGAGGTCTTTATACTAGTGAGATTGCTAAGGCGAACACCGCCATTTTTAATTTTGCCCAACCTAGGTCGAGGCACAGACACGGTCTCAATGGGGAAAGCTGAGCTGACTACACTGACTGTGCTAGTGGCAGACTCCACTAAGCTGGCAGGCTGGCTAACAGCCTGCTGCCTGGCCTGCACCCTATTTCATTGTGGAGCTAGAGGAGTTAGAGCCCTGTCTATGTTCGTAGATAAAATGAGAGCACCCCTCCAGCTAGGATGGAGTCCGTCACTCCTCAACAGACCAGGCTTGGTCCTGTTTGTGGGTGAGTCCCAGAAAGAGGGCCAATTATCTACAAATTCTATCTTTTGGGAGGGGCAGAAAACAGTTTTCAACCAGCGATTGAGTTGTGAGACTGCTGTAGAGCTCATCACTCCACCTAACTGGGAGGGGGCCAGAGACAATTACTCGATGCCGACACATCTTTCTAGCTGATTTACACGCTGAAGCTATGTTGCGCTTGGTGACCTCTGACTGTTTCATCCTAACATCGTTGGTGCCGACGTGGATAACAATATCTCTATACTCTCTACACTCGCCAGTTTTAGCTTTAGCCAGCACCGTCTTTAGGTTAGCCTTAACGTCGGTAGCCCTGCCCCCTGGTAAACAGTGTATGATCGCTGGATGATTAGTTTTAAGTCTAATACTGCGGGTAATGGAGTCGCCAATGACTAGGGTTTTCAATTTGTCAGAGCTAATGGTGGGAGCCGTTGGCGTCTCAGACCCCACAACGGGAGGAGTAGAGACCAGAGAAGTCTCGGCCTCCGACTCCGACTCGCTTAATGGGGAGAACCGGTTGAAAGTTTCTGTCGGCTGAATAAGCGACACCGGTTGAGCATTCCTACAGCGTTTCCCTCCAGAAGCCATGAGAAAGATGTCCGGCTGCGGGGACCGTGCGAGGGGGTTTATACTAACGTTACTATCTGTACTTACTGGTGGCACAGACGCTGTTTCATCCTTTCCTACACTGAAATTGCCCTTGCCTAACGATTGCGTCTGAAGCTGGGCTTGCAGCACAGCTATCCTTGCCGTAAGGCGATCGTTCTCCTGTATATTATAAGTACAACGACTGCAATTAGAAGGCATCATGTTAATGTTACTTAGCTTCGGCTGTTTGAAGTCCTGACGAACCATGTCCAGATAAAACCTCCGGGGTGAAAAAGTTGAATGAAAAAAGTTGAGTGAGGGAAAAAGTAAAAATATACGGTAATGAAAAAGTAAAAAACCGTCAGGTAGCAAAGTAAGATCGGCAACAAAACGCACAGCAGCGTAAACAAGTCTGCAAGTTGCCAGTTCGTCTGTTGCCAGTTCGTTTTGTTTGTCAAGTCAACCAGTATTTTTGTATCAGCTCCTGCTTTCTCCCAGTCGCTCTTTTCTCGTCCTCCTGGTTTTGACCCTTGCCTGTCCTGAGCCCGCTCGCCTGACCACTCTGCCTGCTCCTGAACCTGCTTGCCATCCTGTGGCCTTTGCTCCGTCTCTGGATTACCGACCTCTGCCTGACCTGAGCCTGCCTGCCGTCCTGTACCTTTGCCCCTGTTACTGTAATAAACATTGTTACTTTGACACGGTCTGCATCTGGGTCTTACCTTATCCTGATAGTATGAACTGGCCATGACTGACCCAGCAGACCCGGGGCCAGCTGCGCAACGCCATCTCCTCCCAAGGAGCCACCAACGGGAGGCACGAGGAACTGCTTCGTGGCCTTATGGAGGGGGTCCAAACGTTGGCTGAACGCCATGACCGTGCATTGGAGCAATTCCACGGGTTGTCTGGGAGGCAGCCTACCATGGTGGTAACCCCACAGCCCCTCAGTAACCCAGCTGCTAGCAGTGCCGTTTCATCGGCCACTCCACCTTCTCGGGAGCCCCGTTTACCCCCCCCCCCCCCAGAACACTTCAAAGGAGAGTCGAGCACCTGTCAGGCGTTACTAGCTCAGTGTGCCCTCATTTTCGAGCTTCAGCCCTCCTCGTTCCCCTCAGGCTACCTTGGTTTAGGCATAGAAGTGCGAGTTCCATTGCTCCACCATCCCCTTTCTGGGGTACATCATCTCCGCTCGGAGTGTCCAGATGGATCCCTGGAAGGTGAGAGCGGTGATGGATTGGACTCAGCCTTCGTCCAGGGTGCAGCTGCAACGTTTCCTGGGGTTCGCCAACTTCGATCACAGCTTCATCTGGGGTTACAGCACCCTGGCCTCCCCCTGTCAGCACTCACTTCTCCCAAGATTCTGTTCACGTGGTCCCCTGCTGCTGACCGGGCATTCCAGGACCTCGAACATCGCTTCACCACTGCTCCCATCCTGGTTCATCCTGACCCTTCCTGCTCATGGTGGAGGCAGATGCGATGGTTATGGGGGTGGTCTTGTCCCAGCGTTCTGCCCTGGATCTGAAGCTACATCCCTGCGTCGCCTTCTCCCATCGCCTCAATGCCACAGAGAAAAACTACGATGTGGGAAATCGTGAGCTTCTCGCAGTAAAGAAGGCATTGGAGGAATGGAGGCACTGGCTGGAAGGGGCAGAACATCACTTCATCATATGGACCAACCACAAAAATCTGGAGTATCTCCAAACGCCTCAACTCCAGGCAAGCTAGATGGGCCCTGCTGTTCACACAGTTCAACTTCTCCCTCTCATATCGGCAGGGATCCAAGAATGTCAAGCCGGATGCAGTGTCTCACCATTATAGTCCCACGGCTATTACCCCGGAGCCTGAGACCATCCTTCCCATTTCGTGCCTGGCAACGGCACTCAGCTGGGGTATTGGGAAACAGGTCTGGGAGGCACAGCGTTCCCAGCCGAACCCCGGGGGTTCGCATTTGTGCGAAGACGCTTTCGTCGCCGCTTGCACAGTGTGTGCTCCTTGGTCAGCTCCGGCTGGCCTTCTGCAACCTCTGCCTCTCCCTCACTATCCATTATCCCACATCTCTGGATTTCGTCACGGGTCTCCCCCAGTCTGAGGGCAACACTGCCATCCGGACTGTGGTCGACCGGTTTTCTAAGGCCGCCCGATTCCTTCCTCTCCCCAAACTACCCTCGGCCAAGGAGACAGCCCAGCTCATGGTGCAGCACATCTTCCAGATCCATGGACTGCCCGTGGACATGGTCTCTGACCGGGGTCCACAGTTCTCGTCCCAGTTCTCGTCCCAGTTCTGCATCCTCATTGGGTTGTCAGCCAGCCTGTCCTCTGGGTTCCACCCCTAGTCCAATGGCCAGTCGGAGCGAGCCAACCTTGAGACAACTCTGCGCTGCCTTGTTTCTGCCAACCCCACCACCTGGAGCCAGCAGCTTGTGTGGGTGGAATACGCACGCAACACCCTTCCATGCTCTGCCATGGGCCTATCGCCCTTTGAGTGTTCCCTGGGGTATCGGCCCCCGCTCTTCCCCGAGCAGGTGGAAGAGGTCGGCGTACCTTCTGCCCAGATGTTTGTCCGCCGCTGTCGTTGTACCTGGAGAAGAGCCCGGTCGGGCCTGCTCAAGACCACCTCCAGGTATCGACAACAAGCGGATTGCCATTGGACCCCGGCTCCCCGGTATAGTCTCAGGCAGAAGGTATGGCTATCCACACGGGATCTACCCCTCCGGGTGGATTCTTGCAAACTCTCCCCCCAGTTTATTGGCCCGTTTCCCATCTCTAAAATGATTAGTCCCTCTGCTGTTCATCTTCTGTTTCCCCGTACCCTTCGTATTCATCCTACATTCCATGTGTCTAGAATTAAGCCTGTGTCTCACATCCCTTTGTCTTCTATTTCCAGGCCCACCCCGCCATCCGGTGCACATGGTGAGACTCCTCCTGAGGGTTCAACCACAGGGCAGTGGTTTCCAGTACCTGGCTGACTGGGAGGGTTATGGCCCGGAGGAGAGGTGCTAGGTTCCTGCTAGAGACGCCTGGACCCAGCCCTCATCGCCGACTTCCACCGCCGGCACCCCGGTCAAACAGGTGTCAGCTCCTGCTTTTCCCCAGTCTCTATTTTCTCATCCTCCTGGTTTTTGACCCTTGCCTGTCCTGACCCTGTACCCACCCGCCTGACGACTCTGCCTGCTCCTGACCCTGCATGCCGTCCTGTACCTTTGCCCACCTCTGGATTACCAACCTCTACCTGACCTGAGCCTGCCTGCCATCCTGTACCTTTGCCCCTGTTGCTATAATAAACATTGTTACTTCGACACGGTCTGCATCTGGGTCTTACCTTGATTCCTAATACTGTCTGTGAATTACTTAGAATTCAAGGCACACTTAACCAGCATAGCTCCCACAGCATTCTGCAGCTATACGCCATCCCATCTGGTTTGTGCTTAGTGGGACTATTATTTGTTTTTCAACAGGACAATGACCCAAAACACACCTCCAGGCTGTGTAAGGGCTATTTGACCAAGAAGGAGAGTGATGGAGTGCTGCATCAGATGACCTGGCCTCCACAATCACCCGACCTCAACCCAATTGAGATGGTTTGGGGCGAGTTGGACCGCAGAGTGAAGGAAAATCAGCCAACACTTGCTCAGCATATGTGGGAACTCCTTCGAGACTGTTGGAAAAGCATTACTCGTTAAGCTGGTTGAGAGAATGCCAAGCGTTTGCAAAGCTGTCATCAAGGCAAAGGGTGGCTACTTTGAAGAATCTCAAATATAAATATATTTTGATTTGTTTTACACATTTTTGGTTACTACAATGTTTCATATGTATTATTTCATAGTTTTGATGTCTTCACAATTATTCGACAATGTAGAAAATAGTAAAAATAATGAAAAGCCCTTGAATGACTAGGTGTCCAAACTTTTGACTGGTTCTGTAGGTCAAGGTAAAATTGTAGGTACAGTATCAGAAATAATGTCCATGTGACAGTAAGACAGCATACCTGAAGACCAATAGTAAATAAGAATTTATTCCAATAGCTTTAATTTTCTGTGAATTTCCTGTGAGTATCCGGAAGTATTTCATTCAAAGGGACTTTTAGTGTAGTGTGAAGAGAAAGTGTCAGGCGGACTGGCAGTGTTGCATTGCGGTACCAGCTGAATAATGGATGGAAGGCCTTGAATGTTTCAGAGCAGAGAAGAGAGAGAGGTGACAGGTTGTGTGTGTGTGTCTAGTACTATGACATTCAGTGACTGAACACTCAGACCAGTGTGACAGCATGTGCACAGTGGACAGCAGTGCCGGAATGGAATGACATGACGTGTCCTGCTGTCACCGTGGCTCCCAGTGCCAACCATGCATGCAGCAAGACAAAGCTTCAGCTCGCAGGGAACTGCAATGAATCTCAGCCATCATGGAAACAAGGGAGAGGTGCATGAGGAGGGTGCAGCGAGAGAACTGCATGCGGCTGTCATTGGATGTGTGTGTGTGTGGCCCTTTCCTGTTCTGAGTGTTTGACGTCATTATACCCCTCCAGTCCCCATGACATCACACCCCAGGAGACGCCGCCCAGGCAGGCACACAACACTGGCTGGGATCCCTACCTCCACATCCTCCCAAACACACACTACTCCAAAGTCAACCTCAATTTTCCTTTCTCTCACACTCCTCGCGCGATCCCTCTCTCAATGCCATGATAAACATCCAGCACTTTGCATGCCGGGTAGGATATGAGTCACTGGTTGAAGCCATGGGAATAGATCCCACTCCGTTGCTCTCCTCTCAGGAGCAGACTCTCCTGTCCTCTCCTCTCCTCTCTGCTCTGCTCTCAGGTAGATGCATGTGTCTCCCTAACGCCACCAGTATTTTTGTCTGCCTCAGTTCCACCGCTCTCTCCTTCTCTCCCTCACTTTACCCTGCACTCTAAATCTTTTCTCCATAAACCCTTTTAATCCAGTATTTAAACTGAAAATTGTGTGTTTTTATGAACGCGTATGTGGTGTTTTGGTTTCTGTGTTTAGGTATGTCTCTATAGGACAGAAATAGAGATGGGTGGGCAGGTTGCATACAGATGTAATTTGGTCACCCTGACGCAAGAGAACTTTCCTCTAATGCAGGAAATGTAAAACTAGAAGTGTGTTTGATGTTTGAAAGGGCTTCTGAAGGTTGTAACTTCTACTTAGAGATTTCAGACTTCATTTTCCCTTATGGAAAATATAGAAACCAATACAAAAATGTCCATTAACCCCCTAGAGTCGATGTCCACGGTCCCGCAGAAATCCAATTAGCATAATAAACATTTCCCATCAAAATCTGTCTGTTTAAGCTTGAGATGTGTTTTTTTCATGGGCTGCGTCTCAATCCACCTCATCCACCATAATTCACATTTCCTGTTGCTGCAGGATTCCTGTTGTATGTGTACTATATGTTTTTGTCACACAGCGTGCTATTTGTCACAGGCTTTAGATTAGATTGAAACGCCAGACAGCCTGATTTCTCCTAGGATTGCTGCACTGGGCTGAGGGAGCAGGGAGTTGACTCTATGTTTGGATCGAGAACCATTCAAAAAGGCCAGACGGTCAATTTATCTAATCTTCCTCAAGTGGAAATACCCCAGGGTTTTGTTTGGTTCATAGAGAGGTTGCCCTCTCATCATAGCCAAATATGTATTAGCCAGGTTTTTTGATTAACATTCTTCCCTACATCAGGTTATGGGAAAGGAGGATACATAGTCAATTGCACAACTGAATGCATTCAACAGAAATGTGTCCTCCACATTTAACCCAACCACTCTGAATCAGAGTGGTGCAGGGGGCTGCCTTAATAATCGACACCAATGTTATCAGCGCCCAGGGAGCAGTTGTTGTTGGGGTTAACTGCCTTACTCAAGGGTAGAACATCAGATTCTTCCACTTTGCCGGCTCTTGGATTAAAACTAGCAACCTTTTGGTTACTGTCCCCAAGCTCTTAACAAATAGGCTACCTGCGGCTATGAGATACATATGGTGTACCATAAGGAAGTAGATTCCAATGAAACCCAACATTTGGGAATATTGTACACATCTAGTGTATGACCTTTAACGTCAATACACTACAGGAGCAGCAGTGGTGTTAAGTACTTAAGTAAAAATATTTGAAAGTACTACTTAAAAGTAGTTTTTTTGGGGTATCTGTACTTTTCTTTACTATTTATATTTTTGACAACTTTTACTTTTACTTCACTACATTCCTAAATAATTTTTTTAAACTTTTTACTCCATACATTTTCCCTGACTCCCAAAAGTAATCGTTACATTTTGAATGCTTAGCAGGACAGGAAAAGGGTCCAATTCACACGCTTATCATGGCAACATCCCTGGTCATCCCTACTGCCTCTGATCTGGTGGACTCACTAAACACACATGCTTTGTTTGTAAATTATGTCTGAGTGTTGGAGTGTGTCCCTGGCTTTCCGTACATTAAAAAAACAATAACATGGCGCCATCTGCTTTGCTTAATATAAGGAATTTGAAATTATTTGTACTTTTACTTTTGATACTTAAGTATATTTTAGCAATTACATTTACTTTTGATACTTAAGTATATTTAAAACCAAATAGTTTTAGACTTTTACTCAAGTATTATTTTACTGGGTGACTTTCACTTTTACTTGAGTCATTTTCTATTAAGATATCTTTACTTTTACTCAAGTATGACAACTGGACACTTTTTCCACCACTGCAGAGCAGCAAAATACTGTGTGTTTTTGGAAAGTCTGTGAGTTAATCAATGACAGTTAGTGTGTCAATAACCCCAACCCGTCTGTTGACTTCTCATTCATTTGCTGGTGCTGGATCTGTATAAGATCGTAATGGTTGGGCAGCAGGCTTCATTTCGGGCATGGAAAGTTCACCCAAGCCTCAGTGTTTGTTGACTTATTGAGGTTGTGACTCAGGAATCTACAGCTCCAGCTCTATTGTGGATGTTATGTGACTTGACAACTTCCATCTCTTTATGTACCGTGCATTCATGCAGGTTTTAAATTGTTGAGGTACTTTCAATGCACAATAACAAGCAAAAACGGAATTCGCAACTCGCTGGTTTGAAAGAACATATTTTATGTGCCTGAGACCTTGAGATGAGTGTAAGAACAGGATAGGAAGGCAGGCATTGTGCTTCTATATCCTGTAAAGGCAAGCCAGAGAACTCTCACTCTTGATAGAACCAGCTCAGACTCAGAGCAGAGGTCATTTCATTACAATGGTGTATAAAGGGGGACCGGAGCATGACAATTGAAGAGATCATGCATTCACTACTCTTCTCAATGTCGAACAAATGTTGAGTCCTGTAGTCTACGGAGTCAGGACTATAGTCTTGTAAAGCTTTCCCCTATAGCCGTATTGCTCAGCCTCAGACATGCCAGTTGTGTTCTGCCCACAGATGCCAGGCAGTGTGGTAGAGACACAATGACAAACCGCAGGCTCAGTTAAGGCTGAGTAATATTTTCCTAATCAGTCATCTAGTCCTGAGGAACAGTCTCTCTTGTTCACTCCTATCCTCTCCAGTTATTCCTGATGGCCTGCATGTTTTTGCGGACTGTTACAACAGTTACAGACAACACAGATAATTTGTGCTCAGGCTTTTATTCAAACTGAGGGTTTGAATAAATAAAATAGCCAAAGCCTTTGTCCAGCCTCTGTCCCTAGCTTTCTCCCCAAAGACAAAGCCTTTGTCCAGCCTCTGTCCCTAGCTTTCTCCCCAAAGACAAAGCCTTTGTCCAGCCTCTGTCCCTAGCTTTCTCCCCACAGCCAAAGGCATTCTGAGAAATTAATCCAGGAATCTTTGCCAAGTGGCTGTATTAACTGATAATGTCCAGACATGGTAAATATAAACGTTATCACAATGTTGCATTCTTTGATGGACCACAAAAAGTTCAAGCTCATCTAGGTAGAATAGGGAAGCTGGTGGTTTATGATGTGATAGGTCACAGAACCACAGCCTCGCTGTATCCTCATTCAATTTCCCTGTTTCGATTAGTCAAATCTGTCAGAACATATGGCAGGACCTGTTCAGGTCAGGCCACTGACAACATATAATTGGATGATATTACTGGATTAAGCTCTTGGATAAAACACAAACCAATTCATTCTTCAGTGATCTGTAACCATGGGAAATTGGAATGTTGTCACGTCCTGACCCTAGTAAGATGTCATTTTCTATAGTAGAGTAGGGCAGGGCGTGACGGGGGTGATTTTTGGCTGATCTATGTTTTCTAGTTCTATGTTTAAATTCTAGTTTTCTATTTCTATGTTGGGATTGTTTGGGGTTGATCTCTAATTGGAGGCAGCTGATCCTCATTGCCTCTGATTAGAGATCATATTTAAGTAGGGGTTTTTCCTCATTGTTGTTTGTGGGTTATTGTCTTTAGAGTAGTGTGTTGTCCTCGCTGCGTCCCGGTTTGTTGTTTTGGTATTTCAAGTTTTCTATGTTTGCATTCAGTTTCACTTTTAATAAATATGTGGAACTACGAAAACGCTGCATCTTGGTCCGCTCCTTCGAACAGCTGTGACAAATGTTCACAGAGTGGATTGCAGAACCTCATACTTTACCCAACCAGTTTATACAGGAGCCACTTGAATAATACATTAAAATAGACTCCAATCCCCAACATAAATAGTGCTGTGTAGTTCAGTCTTCAGAGGATTCCAAGCAACTTTTCAAGACATCCAAAGACTGTGTCCAGTTTCTCTCTGTAACATTCTCCCCACAGCCAAAGCCTTTGTCCAGCCTCTGTCCCTAGCTTTCTCCCCACACAGGTACATTCAATGCACAATAACAAGCAAAAATGGAATCCGCATCTTGCTGGTTTGAAAGAATATATTTTATGTGGCTCAGACCAGCCTCTGTCCCTAACTTTCTTCCCACAGCCAAGGCCTTTGTCCATAATAAAGTGTTGTTCTGCCTTCTTAACAGCATTTTCAACAAGGCAGGTTCTACAGGCCCTCATTTTGTCGCACCTGGACTACTGTTCAGTCGTGTGGTCAGGTGCCACAAAGAGGGACTTAGGATAATTGCAGTTGGCTGAGATCAGGACCGTACGGCTGGCCCTTGGATATACATAGAGAGCTAACATTAATAATATGCATGTCAATCTCTCCTGGCTCAAAATGGAGGAGAGATTGACTTCATCACTACTTGTATTTGTGAGAGGTATCGACATGTTGAACGCACCGAGTTGTCTGTTTGAACTACTGGCACACAGCTCAGACACCTATGCATACCCCACAAGACATGCCATCAGAGGTCTCTTCACAGTCCCCAAGTCCAGAACAGACTATGGAACGTGCACAGTACTCCATAGAGCCATGACTACATGGAATTCTATTCCACATCAGGTAACTGATGCAAGCAGTAAGATTAGATTTAAAAAACAGATACAAATACACCTTATGGAACAGCGGGGACTGTGAAGCAACACAAACATAGGCACAGACACATTCACTATACACACATGGATTTTGTGCTGTAGATATGTGGTAGTAGAGGAGGGGCCTGAGGGCACACACTTAATGTGTTGTCGTCTAGGCTGAGGCTCTCTCTCCTCCATCCCTCCATCTCCAGTCTGTCCAGATTCAGGCATCTCTGCTGTGCTATGGGTGGATGAACAGGGATTATCCCCGGCCCCGGCCAGCCCACCGGGTCAGCCAGAGTGGGAGGCATGGAGAGAAGCAGTGCTAAAGATTGGCTGTGGCACATGGCAGGCGAGCGGGGCGAACACTCAGGGATTAGGGAGTGGAAAAATACTTATATCAAACAACATGTGTGAGAGCTGACCCCCCTGGATCCAGGAAGCTGTAGAGAGGCCAAGAACACATGGGCTCCTCTGTCCAAAACTGCTGCTGCTGCTGCTCAGGTTTTTCCATGCCCCTCTTGACTCACTCCTGTACAGAGTAGGGCAAGGCTATGTCTGACGCTTATCGCATACCCCACCCTCCAGGCAAAGGGGTGGTTGGATCAAGATGGTTATTTCAACTTGTTATGACCGTTATCATGTTGCATCAACATGGCCAGTTGGTTGAATTAGGTTTGGTTGGTTTTGTCTTATGGCTCTATCAACTAACATGTGTTCCGGAACTCCAATTTGAGCAGCAGCAGCTGAAAAATGAGCTCCTACAAATATTGAAATTTACATGGTTTTTAGAGTGAAGTACATCGGAAAAAAGCAAAAGAAAACTGCAAGACTGAATAGGAGAAAAAACAAGCAACAAACAAAGAAGATAGGCTTTTGAAAAATAACTATTTTTCATAAAATTGTAGTTATCTTAGCTAGCTGAATTGTTTACCAGTTGCTAAGCAGTTGCTAGGGACTCTTTTGGAAGAAGCTAGCTAGCTAACGAAGAACAACAAAGAATATCTAGTTAACTGAAGAAAAGAAAGATTAAATCAGGACAGAAGAAAAAGGATATCAAAGTGAAACAGTTCTCTAAAGACACAGGAGACAATAATACAAGAAACAACACTTCTGTAGCTTGTCAACTATGTGTCTGTCTATCCCTGTTCTCGCCTCTCTGCACAGGCCATTCAAACGCTTCACACCGCGTGGCCGCTGCCACTCCAACCTGGTGGTCCCAGCGCGCACGACCCACGTGGAGTTCCAGGTCTCCGGCAGCCTCTGGAACTGCCGGTCTGCAGCCAACAAGGCTGAGTTCATCTCAGCCTATGCTACCCTCCAGTCCCTAGACTTCCTGGCGCTGACGGAAACATGGATTACCACAGATAACACTGCTACTCCTACTGCTCTCTCTTCGTCTGCCCACGTGTTCTCGCATACCCCTAGAGCATCGAGCCAGCGGGGTGGTGGCACTGGAATCCTCATCTCTCCCAAGTGGACATTCTCTCTTTCTCCCCTGACCCATCTGTCTATCTCCTCATTTGAATTCCATGCTGTCACAGTTACCAGCCCTTTCAAGCTTAACATCCTTATCATTTATCGCCCTCCAGGTTCCCTTGGAGAGTTCATCAATGAGCTTGACGCCTTGATAAGTTCCTTTCCTGAGGATGGCTCACCTCTCACAGTTCTGGGTGACTTTAACCTCCCCACGTCTACCTTTGACTGATTCCTCTCTGCCTCCTTCTTTCCACTCCTCTCCTCTTTTGACCTCACCCTCTCACCTTCCCCCCCTACTCACAAGGCAGGCAATACGCTTGACCTCATCTTTACTAGATGCTGTTCTTCCACTAATCTCATTGCAACTCCCCTCCAAATCTCCGACCACTACCTTGTATCCTTTTCCCTCTTGCTCTCATCCAACACTTCTCACTCTGCCCCTACTCGGATGGTATTGCGCCGTCCCAACCTTCGCTCTCTCTCTCCCGCTACTCTCTCCTCTTCCATCCTATCATCTCTTCCCTCTGCTCAAACCTTCTCCAACCTATCTCCTGATTCTGCCTCCTCAACCCTCCTCTCCTCCCTTTCTGCATCCTTTGATTTTCTCTGTCCCCTATCCTCCAGGCCGGCTCGGTCCTCCCCTCCTGCTCCGTGGCTCGACGACTCACTACGAGCTCACAGAACAGGGCTCCGGGCAGCCGAGCGGAAATGGAGGAAAACTCGCCTCCCTGCGGACCTGGCATCCTTTCACTCACTCCTCTCTACATTCTCCTCTTCTGTCTCTGCTGCTAAAGCCACTTTCTACCACTCTAAATTCCAAGCATCTGCCTCTAACCCTAGGAAGCTCTTTGCTACCTTCTCCTCCCTCCTGAATCCTCCTCCCCCCCCCCCCCCCTCCTCCCTCTCTGCGGATGACTTCGTCAACCATTTTGAAAAGAAGGTTGACGATATCCGATCCTCGTTTGCTAAGTCAAACGACACCGCTGGTCCTGCTCACACTGCCCTACCCTGTGCTTTGACCTCTTTCTCCCCTCTCTCTCCAGATGAAATCTCGCGTCTTGTGACGGCCGGCCGCCCAACAACCTGCCCACTTGACCCTATCCCCTCCTCTCTTCTCCAGACCATTTCCGGAGACCTTCTCCCCTTCCTCACCTCGCTCATCAACTCATCCTTGACCGCTGGCTACGTCCCTTCCGTCTTCAAGAGAGCGAGAGTTGCACCCCTTCTGAAAAAACCTACACTCGATCCCTCCGATGTCAACAACTACAGACCAGTATCCCTTCTTTCTTTTCTCTCCAAAACTCTTGAACGTGCCGTCCTTGGCCAGCTCTCCTGCTATCTCTCTCAGAATGACCTTCTTGATCCTAATCAGTCAGGTTTCAAGACTGGGCATTCAACTGAGACTGCTCTTCTCTGTGTCACGGAGGCTCTCCGCACTGCTAAAGCTAACTCTCTCTCCTCTGCTCTCATACTTCTAGACCTATCTGCTGCCTTTGATACTGTGAACCATCAGATCCTCCTCTCCACCCTCTCCGAGTTGGGCATCTCCGGCGCGGCCCACGCTTGGATTGCGTCCTACCTGACAGGTCGCTCCTACCAGGTGGCGTGGCGAGAATCTGTCTCCGCACCATGCGCTCTCACCACTGGTGTCCCCCAGGGCTCTGTTCTAGGCCCTCTCCTATTCTCGCTATACACCAAGTCACTTGGCTCTGTCATATCCTCACATGGTCTCTCCTATCATTGCTATGCAGACGACACACAATTAATCTTCTCCTTTCCCCCTTCTGATAACCAGGCGGCGAATCGCATCTCTGCATGTCTGTCAGACATATCAGTGTGGATGACGGATCACCAGCTCAAGCTGAACCTCGGCAAGACGGAGCTGCTCTTCCTCCCGGGGAAGGACTGCCCGTTCCATGATCTCGCCATCACGGTTGACAACTCCCTTGTGTCCTCCTCCCAGAGTGCTAAGAACCTTGGCGTGATCCTGGACAACACCCTGTCGTTCTCCACTAACATCAAGGCGGTGACCCGATCCTGTAGGTTCATGCTCTACAACATTCGCAGAGTACGACCCTGCCTCACACAGGAAGCGGCGCAGGTCCTAATCCAGGCACTTGTCATCTCCCGTCTGGATTACTGCAACTCGCTGTTGGCTGGGCTCCCTGCCTGTGCCATTAAACCCCTACAACTCATCCAGAACGCCGCAGCCCGTCTGGTGTTCAACCTTCCCAAGTTCTCTCACGTCACCCCGCTCCTCCGCTCTCTCCACTGGCTTCCAGTTGAAGCTCGCATCCGCTACAAGACCATGGTGATTGCCTACGGAGCTGTGAAGGGAACGGCACCTCCATACCTTCAGGCTCTGATCAGGCCCTACACCCAAACAAGGGCACTGCGTTCATCCACCACTGGCCTGCTGGCCCCCCTACCTCTGAGGAAGCACAGTTCCCGCTCAGCCCAGTCAAAACTGTTCGCTGCTCTGGCACCCCAATGGTGGAACAAGCTCGCTCACGACGCCAGGACAGCGGAGTCAATCACCACCTTCCGGAGACACCTGAAACCCCACCTCTTTAAGGAATACGTAGGATAGGATAAAGTAATCCTTCTAACCCCCCCCCTTAAAATATTTAGATGCACTATTGTAAAGTGGTTGTTCCACTGGATATCATAAGGTGAATGCACCATTTTGTAAGTCGCTGTGGATAAGAGCGTCTGCTAAATGACTTAAATGTAAATGTAATGTAACATTTGTTTCCATGGTTACCCTGCAATTGCGTTTACATACGTAGGAAACTAATGTACTGCTTACTTTTAGATACCTCTCTCATATAACGTTTGACAAAAATATGCAGATTTCCTTTGAACAGTGAAGGCTGGTGGGAGGAGTTATAGGAGGACGGGCTCATTGTAATGGCTGGAATGGAATTAATGGAACTGAGTCAAACATGTGGTTTGATATCATTTGATACCGTTCCATTTATTCCATTCCAGCCATTACAATGAGCCTGTCCTCCTATAGCTCCTCCCACCACCCTCCACTGCCTTTGAAGCAGGGACAATGTGAGTGTGTGAGCATGTGTATGCTGTGTGCTTGTACTGTGTGTCTTTCTTCAGATGTTCAGACTCATGTAGGCTACTTTACATCACCCAACAGTGATTTACATTGATTTGTTTAGATGAGAAATATTGCAGGTTTATCTTTATACTGTGAGGGATCCTGTGCTCCTGGAAGTATTACACCTAATGTTGCATTTCCTGGGTAGAAGCTCTCAAGAGTGCTTAGCAACTATATTTTATTCACACAGATATTTATTTTCATAGCCAAGGTATCTTAACTAACAGCAAAGCAGGAAACTGACGTTAATCGCAAATGACATAGGCAGGAAGTGGGTTCTAACTAACGGCTCAGTACCTTGACCTTATTATCTCTCTCTTTCTCACTCACTCTCTCTTTCTCTCTCTGTCTCTCTTTCTCTCTCTCTTTCTCTCTCTCTCTCTCTCGCTCTCTCTCTCAATCTTTCTTTCTCTCTCCCTCTCTCTCTCTTTCTTTCTCTCTCTCTCTCTCGCTCTCTCTCTCGCTCTCTCTCTCGCTCTCACTCTCTCAATCTTTCTTTTTCTCTCTCTCTCCCTCTCTCTCTTTCTTTCTCTCTCTCTCTCTCTTTCTCAGTGGATAAGGAGGTTACAGCACAGCACCCCTTTCAGTCACACTACAACCATTTTCTTCATAATAAGCAGGATATTGGAAATGAAGAAGTTTGATTTGTTGCTAAGCAACTGGAGATCTATGCACCAGACTCACTTATCTCTTATGGTAAGTCTTCATAAGGATGAGTGGTGAGTGGCGAAGTTACAAAATGGCTTCAGCATCGCTGCGGAAAAAATGAATCATACCTTGATGAATACTGATTCTGCTACAATACAATATTTGTATGTGTCAAAGATGTCCTTCCAAATACAGGAAATGGCGTGCTTAGGACCCAAAGCCTCACACAATTAGGTGGAATGTTTTGGACAGATACATTATAAAATTAAAGATGAATTGAAATAAAAATGAAATCTCCGCCCTTTAATGCTCTGGCTTGAATGTGTAGTACAGACACACACAGAACTAGCACCCAGAGATGTGTCATGAATCATATGCATTATACTGTCTGGCCGTTTTCTAACATTGACGTCCTTGCCTTCACCGTGACCATGGACAGGATTCTATACTGCTTCTGGGAGGGGTTAAGATATTACAGCACCTGTCATGTTTTCTCTCTATGTGTTTGAGAAATAGCTAGGAACACAGTAACCAAGGTGAGCAGCCTGTCTGATGATGGGACATCCACTCATACAGAAAATATGGGCAGCAACAGGAAATGTAAATGATTTAGCGATTATAATGAACGGATACATTTTTCATTAGGGCAAATCAAGTCTGATATTTTAAAATGGAAATTACAAACTTTAGAAGCCTTTTTAATCCTCAAATACACTACAAGTTTGCATTTCCTTCTGGTAGGAAAATTATCCGTTACAAAAGAGTAATCAAATTAAGATCCTACATCTGTAGCTGGCACGCCTGCTTGTAGACTTTAGAAAAGCAAGCATTTACTAAATATACTGAATAAGACTCACATTCCTTTCAATCTTTTACCCAGATTTTAGGAGAGATGCAGAGAAGCATATTTTGTTTTTAGAACCACCAGTCAGGTGGATACAGACAGCTCAAGAGATATGCTTAGATATGCAGTAAAATATACAGATTTATTTTTTACGTAGGATTAAGCTTAATGATTATGGCTCTAGATGGCAGGAAAAAGCAGTTTCAGGTGTTTTAAAAATGCAAAATTCTCCAACAACCACCCCCCTCCCAGCCATCCTCATATACTTTGTGCCTCCTCAGATTTTTGGGGTGCATTATGCCCCTGCTCAAGATCTTGGCACCTCCAGCACTACAGCACTAAGCGTTCATCTTTTTGAATAATGTCAAAGATAGATTATGCTCAGTATTCACTTGCACTGATATGCACTAAGGTGTCCTCCCTTTTATGCTTCGCTAGACTACAAAGCGACAATGGCCAGACACAGGAAGCCTCCCTCTCATGTCAGTGAACGTTAGAAGGGAGGAGGCAGACTTCAACGTGCAGACTTTTGGCACCTGGTCCCCTCCCTAGCAGGCTGGGGGTGAGAGTGTGGACAGGAGGGGTGATAGAGAGGGAGGAGAAAAGTCCTCTTGCCAATATGACAGTGGTACTTCCAAGTGATTGAATTTCCTTTCCTGACTGTTAATTGATTTATGGGCCAAGACAGCTAAACACTTTGGAATGAATAATCAAACACCTGGGTGTGTGCTATTGGCCAATAATCAAATGACACTTATACAGTCAGCTGACATACATCATAATATGTTGTAATAGATTCCAAGGGAATTCATTGTCATTTGAGACATGCTACAACGTGTATTTCTGCCCATATTAGCTCAGACACACCGGTAGGATTGTCAAACATTTGCCTGCTGACAGTACTTAGCACCTCTGAACAGATTGTCGGCAGTCAATCTCTTTTGTGTTCGCACAGCAAAGACCTTGAAGTCGTCAGCCACTCAGCCTTGTTAAAATACTCCAAACCAAAAGGTGGCAGTAGCGTTGTTTGGCAATGCATGTCCGTGTGTGTTGCTTAGTTTATGGTCTAGATTCCAATGTAAGCTAGCTAGCTAGCTGCGCTAATGTTGCTATTTGTAGAAAGCCCTTGTTGATATTAGCCAAATGGCCACAGCTAGATAACTACCTAGCAAAATGACGAAGAAACAATTGAATTCACACTCCGTAATCACATACTGCCAGTTAGCATATTCGCTAGCTAGCTAAAGACACTGCACTAACTCTGCAGCTAACACAGGCAGCTGATTTATGATTTAATTAAAATGTCAATACTAGCTACAGTGGTTAGCTAGCTTGGAGGAAGTATTTCGTTTTGTGCATTGTCTGTGCACTTAGCTAACTACCATCCCATAGCCTACATTGCATATGAAGTGTGACCGGCTCATGACATTCAACCGTGACGTTATTGTCACTCATGTTGGCTCCCCACATGGGGGTTCGTGCTCTCTAATTGGCTCAAAGTCAAGTTGTTGGCCACTGACATGATTTGCGATTCTACAAGTAGAAACGGCAGGTTCGTTACTATCGGGCCGGCACACAGCAGGTGCCGCTTTTGTTTTAGTAAGAGAAGGAACGGCCTCCCACTGTGACAAGTACCTATCGGCAGTCAATTAAATGTATTTATAAAAACCTGTTCCACCCAGCCAACACCAAAATGGGGCTGAACACAAAAGATGGTAGCTGTGAGAGTGAGAACATTTTTCTGCTATTTTTTCTTATTTGTGAGCTATATTCCTCATTACTGGGTTGTATCCACTCAGCTGTGAATAGGGTGAATCATTCTCTGACCTTGTCGAGGTTTGACTTAACTAGCTAGGCCTACTTGGCTATGCTGCAAGTTTCCCACAGAGGGAATAATTTTATGGTTTATATTTACCATGTCGGGATGATCCCCACTCACCCAGAATGAGTCAGGCAACTGACGACTGAGGAGTAATGAAAATGGAAGGAGACGTGCATGTCGGGTGTGTGTGTACATTAGTGTGTGTGTGAGTGCATGCGTGTCAGTGTGTATGTGTGTGTATCTGTGAAGGGACTAGCTGTGACCTTGAGTGGCACTCTGTCTCACATGGGAAACGTCAAGCCGCTAAAGCAAACACATCTGGCTCTGTTGGTCTAACTGCCACAGTGGGCTGAACCCGCTGTAAAAACGTGTGACAACTATCTGACAACCATCTGAGAACCTGGGAGTGTTGGAGCAGGAAGGGACGGCAGGGGTTCTGGCAGACTGACAGTGAGGCAGTAGGTATAGGGACGATGCGATGTGTGATGCAAACCCACTCACACAGGGGCAAGGTGATCATATAGACCAGTGATCATCAACTAGATTCAGCCACGGGACGATTTCTTTCTTGAACGGATGGTCAGAACATAATTACAAATCATTTGACTGCAAAATGATGTCAAGAATCCCAAACAGTCTTTAATGTAAAAATAAATAAATAATAATATATATATATTGCTCAGACAACTTGGGGGACCAAATAAAACCACCCGGGGACAAATTTGGCTCCGGGCCACCAGTTGGGGAACCCTGATATAGACACTTCCTCTACTGATGTGTGTATTGGGAAATAAAACTAAATTAAAACAAAAAGTAAAAGCAGCCAAACCTTGGTGGTGGTGCCAGTGTTCCTGTTCAAGCTCTATCTAGTCAGTACTCTTCACTGCCTCTTATTCATATAATTTTTAGGCTTTAGGCCTATGGTTGAATCCATTGACTGTTAGAAAGATTGAAATTGAAATCTCTACAGAAAAAATTGTCCCATAGGACAGGGGTGTGGCTTGGAGGGATTTTAGAGAGAAGAGAGAGGTGATGCATCAAAGATGTCCGTTCCTGACAGGAAGACAAGTTGCTTTGGTAACACCTCAGTGGAAATGTGAATGCCCTGGCAATATGCTTGTAAGATAGACAAAATAAAGAATAAAAGAACAAGTGAAGACAACAAATTCAGGGTACAATGTAGCCTTCAGAAGAGAGGTTCTCTTCATGCTGTATAATTACTTTTTATTACTGCATATACCTGTAATCACAATGCAGAGAGAAATGAGGACCTCTACACAGAATCACCTTAATTCAGCCCTTTCATTTCCGCTAACTATTCCTGTCCAGCTTGTCTGAAAGATTATAAAAGTTTGCAATATAATGTTCTTAGACTAATCTGGTTGGAATGAAGGGTAATCTGGAAGGAAATATGCATTGATCATTTCAAGTGAAGAATAGTGAAGTTGTTTGAGTGGGCTGTTCATGACCACATGACCATCTCTGTGTGGATCTATCTAGGCTATAATGGTACCTTGAGGGGAAATGACAGTTACTCACAGTTTTCCAGGTAATATGCTGCCTATTTATACTGTTGAGGAAGGAAGAATAGGTAATTGCCTAACCATGACCAATATGTATTTTACTCAGGGATCATAGGAGTCTATTTTAACCCACAAACTTCCCAGGAAAGGCTTAATTATGCAAACAGCTTAACGTGAATTCTTAACTCGCCCACGCTACCAACTACTCAGATCGTACCATCAGGAAGCAACATTCAAAATTCCCTGGTACTTTATCAAACTCTTACTTGGCTATACTTAAATAAACATTGTAGGCCTATTGCAACGAACTGCCTTTCACTTTACAAGGACAATGCGAATATCCAAGGAGCCATGTGAATGTTGTGCCACATGGTGTTAGTGGGATAGTCATGTTTGTAACAGGCAACCAATAACATGAATAGTCAAAATAATCAAAACTATTATTTTTGTTAATTTAACCTAATCACAAACTATGAGGTTTATAAGAAGGACACATACTAGCTCAGCAGCTGACCTCCTTGATGTGAAAGGAACATCAGAAACGTGTCCGACCCCTTTAACTGTGCCCTGGTCTGGTCTGGTCTGGCCTGCTGCAACAGTAAAAGCAAGGCCACAAAAACAAGTGGCCTTTTGTTGGGTCTTTCTCAGTGAGTGTTTGTAAACCCTATTTCTCAACCAGGATAAAGATGCTTATTTCCTGGGCCCTCTGAACCAATTAAAAGGTCATAATGAAGCTTTGGTCTAAATGAAGTAGAACATACAGCAGAACATACAGCAGAACAAACACACAGCAGAACACACAGTAGAACACACAGTAGAACAAACACACAGTAGAACACACAGTAGAACACACAGTAGAACACAAAGTAGAACACACAGTAGAACACAAAGTAGAACACACAGTAGAACAAACACACAGTAGAACACACAGTAGAACACACAGTAGAACACAAAGTAGAACACACAGTAGAACAAACATACAGCAGAACACACAGTAGAACAAACACACAGCAGAACACACAGTAGAACACACACACAGCAGAACACACAGTAGAACAAACACACAGCAGAACACACAGTAGAACAAACACAGCAGAACACACAGTAGAACACACAGTAGAACACACAGTAGAACACAAAGTAGAACACACAGTAGAACACACAGTAGAACAAACACACAGCAGAACACACAGTAGAACAAACACACAGCAGAACACACAGTAGAACAAACACACAGTAGAACACACAGTAGAACACACAGTAGAACACAAAGTAGAACACACAGCAGAACAAACACACAGCAGAACACACAGTAGAACAAACACACAGCAGAACACACAGTAGAACAAACACACAGTAGAACACACAGTAGAACACACAGTAGAACACAAAGTAGAACACACAGCAGAACAAACACACAGCAGAACACACAGTAGAACAAACACACAGCAGAACACACAGTAGAACACACACACAGCAGAACACAAAGTAGAACACACAGTAGAACACACAGTAGAACACACAGCAGAACACAAAGTAGAACACACAGCAGAACACACAGTAGAACAAACACACAGTAGAACAAACACACAGTAGAACACACAGTAGAACAAACACACAGTAGAACACACAGCAAAACACAAAGTAGAACACAAAGTAGAACACACAGTAGAACACACAGTAGAACAAACACACAGTAAAACACACGGCAGACCAAACAGCAGAATACACAGTAGAACACACAGTAGTCTTCACCCTTATGAATGAGGCCAGCCATATGCTTTCTATTCTTGATTGGATAAGGCTGACAACTGTATAGTCAGTTCCAATTCAGATGAGAATGACCATTGTTATAGACTTGGCTTCTGTTAGAAGTACTATTATAATATATAATAATATATATTATATTATTAAGTACTACTAGGCTGGAGAGTCTGATGCGTATATTTGTCACATAGTTCTTTTTTAAATAGTTTGCTTGCTGATTCTGAGAACCATTTGTTTCCACAGAATCAGACCGAATCGGACTACCATTTATTATTTACATGTCTAATGGGGGGCAGGTAGCCTAGCAGTTCTAACAATGGGCCAGTAACCAAAAGATCTGTTGACATGCCCTTGAGGAAGACACTTACAGGGCCTTCAGAAAGTATTCATACCCATTGACTTATGGGTGAGATTATTTTTCCCAGCCATCTACACGCAATACCCCATAATGACAAAATGAAAACATGTTTTTAGAAATGTTAGCACATTTTTTGAAAATGTAATACAGAAATATCTAATTTACATAGGTATTCATACCCCTGAGTCAATACTTTGTAAAAGCACCTTTGGCAGCGATTACTGCTGTGTCTTTCTGGGTAAATCTCGAAGATGGGCGACATAGCCCATTATTATATTTCTTCAAGATCTGTCAAATTGGTTGTTGATCATTGCTAGACAATCATTTTCAGATCTTGCCATAGATTTTCAAGTAGACTTCAGTCAAAACTGTAACTCGGCCACTCAGGAACATTCACTGTCTTCTTGGTAAGCAACTTCAGTGTAGATTTGGAATATTTTAGGTTATTGTGCCGCTGAAAGGGGGATTCAAATCAAATCAAATCAAATTGTATTAGTCACATGCGCCCGAATACAACAGGTGTAGATCTTACAGTGAAATGCTTACTTATGAGCCCCTAACCAACAATGCAGTTAAAAAAATAAATACGGATAAGAACAAGAAATAAAAGTAACAAGTAATTAAAGAGCAGCAGTAAAATAACAATAGCAAGACTATATACAGGGGGTACCGGTACAGAGTCAATGTGCGGGGGCACCGGTTAGTTGAGGTAATGTGTATATGTAGGTAGAGTTATTAAAGTGTGTGGGGGGGGTGCAATGCAAATAGTCTGGGTAGCCATTTCATTAGGTGTTCAGGAGTTTTATGGCTTGGGGGTAGAAGCTGTTTAGAAGCCTCTTGGACATAGACTTGGCGCTCCAGTATCGCTTGCCATGCGGTAGCAGAGAGAACAGTCTATGACTAGGGTGGCTGGAGTCTTTGACAATTTTCAGGGCCTTCCTCTGACAGCGCCTGGTATAAAGGTCCTGGATGGCAGGAAGCTTGGCCCCAGTGATGTACTGGGCCGTTCGCACTACCCTCTGTAAGGCCTTGCGGTCGGAGGCCGAGCAGTTGCCATACCAGGCAGTGATGCAACCAGTCAGGATGCTCTCGATAGTGCAGCTGTAGAACCTTTTGAGGATCTGAGGACCCATGCCAAATATTTTCAGTCTCCTGAGGGGGAATGGGTTTTGTCGTGCCCTCTTCACGACTGTCTTGGTGTGCTTGGACCATGTTAGTTTGTTGGTGATGTGGACACCAAGGAACTTGAAGCTCTCAACCTGCTCCACTGCAGCCCCGTCGATGAGAATGGGGGCGTGCTCGGTCCTCTTTTTCCTGTAGTCCACAATCATCTCATTTGTCTTGATCATGTTGAGGGAGAGGTTGTTGTCCTGCCACCACACGGCCAGGTCTCTGACCTCCTCCCTATAGGCCTACCACTGTTGTGTCATCAGCAAACTTAATGACGGAAACTTAATCTCCCAGTGTCTGGTGTAAAGCAGACTGAACCAGTTTTTCCTCTAGGATTTTTCATATGCTTAGCTACATTATGTTTATTTTTTATCCTGAAAAACTCCCCAGTCCTTAATGATTACAAGCATACCCATAACAGAGTTAAGAGTTATCACTTCAAATAAAGCTATTAGTCAACATAATGTGGACTACAGTAGTATGAGTAGTATAAACATTGTGATGCAGATTTTCCAGAGGGAAATAAAGGACATTTTGTCCCTGTTAGATATAATCAGTTCAAATGGCCTTTATCGCAGGAGGAAGGAGAAGAGTCTCTCTGCCAACATCACATGGTCAGAGGCCAGTCATTCAGGTATGTTTTGGCTCCTGAGAAAGGATGAATCATTCTGTTTGACATGCTGCAGGGCTGTGGCCTGTCAGCTCACCTGTAGTGAGTCACCACAGACATAGCCCGCTCCTCATCGCCCGGTCGGCTGCCTGCCTGCCACTGGAGATAGAGCTGATCAAATCACTGGAGGAGAGGAGAGGCATGTGTCATGTAGATGTTGACACTCTGCTTCTTACTTTAAAAAGCTGCTTTGAAAAGTTATCCATGTTTTTACAATTTTTTGGTAATACCCTCTACCTATATCAGCCACGTTTTTTCAAAAAATATTTCCAGGTTTTCTAGATTGACTATGAATTATTGTCTCTTCAGGACGTGTTTGTAACCTTGGTTCACCTTACCTACTTTTCTTCCCCTTTCCACAGGTGAAGACACAGTTCAAGTGTTGTTCCATGGTGTTGCAATTAACGACTAGTGTTGATTGAGGAGACAAGAGAGAGCTGTGGCTCTTGGGTTGAAAAGTGACACAATTAAAGAGACCCCAGTGAGTAATTGCCCATCTTCCTGCCAGCTCTGGAGGTCCAGCCAGCCATACAGGCAACCACACACAGCAGGGAGACAGGAGGTGTGTGTGTTTGCGTGTATGTATGTGTGTGCGTCCGTACATGTGCGCATGTGGGCGTGCGTGTGTACTTGAGCTGAGCTTGCTAGTGCAGAGAGAGACAGAGGATGTCAGTGCTGAGGGTCAATGAGGAGCAATCAGTAGAAGTAGCTGAGTGAGCAGGTGTGTGTAACGGTGTGTGTTTACTAGGCTTGATTTGACATGGCATAGGAGAGGTGCTGGGTATGGAAATAGCAGTTTATCTCTCCTTCTCCTCCTTACCTGCCTGTGCAATACAACACAGTTCATGTTTGCTTGAAGGCTTGAATAGATTATTGGTATGAATCCACTTGTGGGTGTATCACTTGTCTCTGTGAATCCTAATGTTCTACTTTCTCACCCTCTCCCTTCCTGCCTAATGCAATGTGACAAGAAAGCAAGGAAAATAAAACCAAATGATCTCCTGTGCTCGCTGAGGTGACACTGAAAAATGTGTTGTTTCAGGCCGGTAATTGATTTATTACAGATTCTGCCATAACATTAGTAGGCATGTAGTGCGCAAAACGATACATGGCCTACCTCTGCATGAGCTTCCAAGTGGCTGTAAATAGAGTACATGACTCAGCTGTGGGGGTGAATGGACTTCTTGCAGTATTCATTACTATTAGCATGAACAGTCATATGGAAGGGTGGAGATGGTCCCAGCTACAGTGTGAGAAGAGAGAGCATGTTACCCATTCCTAATACCTCAGCAAATGCACACAGACCGGACCAGAGATTTAACGTATGTGTGTGTGTGTGTGTGTGTGTGTGTGTGTGCGTGCGTGGGTGCGTTGTGCGTGCGTGCGTGGTGAGAGATGGTTATTACAGTCCCAGAGCTGCACAGGAAGCCAATTCTATCTGTGATAATGGAATTGACCTAATACTGAGGGATGTGCTCTGACATGGTTCCTCCTGGGCCTCTCTGAGGGAGAAAGGGAGAGATGGAAGGAGAGTTGGACAGAAGGATGGTGGGAGGGAGGGATGGACTTCTTCTCCCAGCACACAGAGGGAGGTTACTTCATTTACTGGAGCAGGTGAGTGAATGGGACATGGCGTGGTGTGGCTAAGTAAACCCCCGTCATCGAAATCTACACGCTCACCACCCCTAAATGTAAAATAAAAATGTCCCAATTTGGGATCAATAAAGTACTACTCTACTCTCTGAATGTAACCTGATTCATCGTGTATTGAAGTAATACAGTATATTGACCGTTGTGTTTATGTCCTATAAGGTTTATTGCACCATCTAAATGACCTATATCTTCATCTAACAGCTCCATATCAATAGCACTATGCAGGACAGGACATGCTCAACATGTTAAAGTCAAATAAGAACAAAGCAGATCAATTATAGAGCGGTGTCCGTCCGTATACTACCCAGTTCCAGACCATGCAGGGGTGTATCCTGTGACCTCTTCCTCATCTGATTACCATGTGAAAGGTTGTCCTGTGAGGCTGAATGGCACAGGGCTCCTTGTAGCCGCCATACTCTAATTAGGCATGGTAATTAAAAGAGAGTCTGTCCCTTTGTAGTGACATCTGGTTCCCTGTCCACCTCCTGTATCAGGGGTGGAGAAACAGGCCAAACAAAACTAAGTGGGCTATGACTTCCTCATCACCATGACAGGGCAAGGGGTGAGAGGTCAGGGAGACAGGAAGAGCAACCACTGGATCTCGAGGTGCTAAAACATGTTTATGTGTGTGTGTGTGTGTGGTGTGGTGGTATGTGTGAGTTTTTCTCTCCAGAAGTCTGTACATATGCAAACTGATCTTGAAGGGCTCCTCTGTATGTTTTCCGTTACAGCCGGACATGTGTGTTTCGAGCCTGAGTGATTTATGTTCACATTCAAGGTCAGCTCATCTTAGAACTCTCATGCATGTGTTCTTTCTTTCTGTTGACAGTGCTGAGTGCTAATACAGTACATGAGCCTTGGACTCTGTAGGCAGAATGTATTGAGATATGTGCCCTTACTGGAGGCAGATGGCCTGCTATTCTGTTTCGTCTGTGTAGGAGTTAGAGAAGGAGATAGGAGTCTGCCCTACAGTGTGCATCAAAATCCAGAGCTATGTGTGCACAATGTTACATTAATGCAACAGGATCAAAACAGCGGTCTGTGAGAAGGTAAACGGAATGGGTTTAATTATTCTGCACAAAACAGGGAAAAATACAGAACACACACATAGACCAGAATGTCGATACTACAGATGAAGGATCTTAATTTGACCCAGTTTGCAACAGCAGGCAAATAATCATTTAGCAACAGGAAATGTGAATAATTATGTGGATTATAATTAAGACATTTTTTTGTAGGGTGTAATACATTTTTCATTAGGGCAAATCAAGTCTGATATATTAAAGTGAAAATTAGACTTTAGAAGCCTTTTCAAGCCTTGAACACACTACAAGTTTGTATTTCCTGCATCTATATTCAACATGAAACTTAAATGGAAAAACAAGCATGCATTACTCCTATTGACACAAATCAGCTACTATTTACCTTCTGTCTCCAGCCTGTCTGTAATAGTGCAAGCAATGTTTAAAGTGTGTTCATGTGTGCTGACAACAGGTTTATGCAGTGTCCACATGTAGGATTTTAATTTGATAACCCTGTTCGAGGAGAACTTTCCTGAAATGCAGGAAATGTAAAACTTGTAGTGTATTTGAGGTTTAAAAAGGCTTCTGAAATGTGTAATTTCCACTTTGAAATTTCAGACTAGATTTTCCCTTTTACGAAAAATGTATCAACCCCTACAAAAAACTTAATTAAAAGCCACAAAATAATACAAAATTCCTGTTGCTGCAGGATTATTTTCTTGCTGTAGCAAACTGGCTCAAATTAAGATCCTACATCTGTAGCAGCGCTGGACAATAGTGTCCTGTAGACTTTATAGGAACATTATCCAGGATAAGCAGCATAACTTGCATTTAATAGATTTGTTCACTAACTAAGACTGAACTACTGTTGTGCTAGTGTTTTTCTTAAGAAAGTGAGAGTTTCTATATTCAAATAGCTTGCATTCTTAGGGATTTACTACTTGTGAATGACAGAAAAACCTTAGTGGAAACATTATTACCTACAAAATATCAGTACATAGTAAATGCATAATAAATATTTGATAGAACTTTTAAAATGAACATTACATTTAAAAAAAATATGACATCTGATGGAATTGTGTTTCCAGGTAATACAGAGGACATTACATGATCTGGAGAAATAAGTTATGAATTATATTATCACAATCTGTCTAATGAAAAAATAGCTCAATTACTATCGTAATTATCAGATACATAATCATCTTTTCACAGTTTATCATAATCTTTAATAAAGATGGATTCAAATATATTAGATAGTACTAATATTTAACCTTTAAGAGTGCTCTAAAATGGCTATCATTTCAGAGTAAATATTGACCAGAAAAAATGAATCAGAAAACATGTACATTATGAGATATCCATTGACATATTCACATTCACCTAAAAAAGCTTGCACTTCATTGCCATTCATAAGATATTTCCATTCCCTCCGCTATAATAAACAAAAGGTTTAATGTGAAGATGTCTGTCTGTGTGAGGGTGAGAGCTGCATGATAATAAGCAGCCAGACAATAACATGGGCTAGGTACCTCTGAGTAGCTAGGGCGGACCGTTGCTAAGCACTTCTGGTTGCTAAGTGAGAGTGAGAGGGGGAACATTTCAGGAGCCCTTGGTGCAATGCTGAAATCTGAGGGCATTCCTTGACTTCTGGTGCTGCAGAACTGTTTCAAACCCCTGTCATATGACAGGCTAACGGTGCAGTGATAGAGACAGTCCTAAAGCATCCAAAGTGTGATACAGTAGTTTTTTTCCAAGGTTAAATAAACACACATATAAACAACAACAATCTTAAAATAGTAGGCAGCAGTCATCTGTAGTCATCTAATGAAGGCTGCAGTATTTACCTATATTGCAATCATTGGCAGCAAATTGACCATAAAAAAAGTACAAAATCAGCATCATTTATTTTACTCATTACAAAGAGAATCTCAAAGATGAATAAAAAACTAAACAAAACAAATGATCTGGTAGATCTTGGGCAATGTTCTTCCACAGCTTCAAATGATAAGGTGTTGTTCAGCCAGGTAGTTCAGAAAGGCTGGGCAGTAGATTTAGCGGCGAAAGCTTCGGTGACACAGAGAGGGAACAGCGTCAGTTATTTAGACAGGCCCGGAGCTCTTCATCGGGTAGCTGTGTGCTACTGAAGTGTAGCACACACCTGGGTACAGGGCCAGATCTAGCCTTTTGGGGGCCCTAATCGAGATTTGGGTGGGGGGCCACCCCACCAAGCCTGCAACAAAAACAATTGTGTTCCCCCTCTCTTCCTGCAGTTCTACACATTCTGCCATGGGGCTGGAAGAGACTTTTAAAATATTTTATAACAAATTTCATGCAATTCTACTCATTTAACCTTGGGGCAGAGATCAATCAATGGGGGCCCAATGGAAGTCAAGGCCACTGGGCACGTGCCCTGCTTTCCCAGTCGGTATTCGGCCATGATTAGCCTACTACTAGTTTAGATAACTCGCTAAACTAACTTACCAATATAAAAAGTGTTAGCTGACATGGCTAATTGAGGTCGGGGGCCTCCTAGTGGCCAGGGGCCCTAAGTGACCGCTTATATAACTTATGCCTGAAGCTGGCTCTGCCTGGGTGATGCTTCAGCAGCTATAAGCGCTAGAAAGACCACCACACCTCGGCAGTAGTCAGGAAACAGTCCCCTACGAGGCGGACTCAAGAACAGAGATACAGTTGAAGTCGGAAGTTTACATACACTTAGGTTTTGGGTCATTAAAACTCGTTTTTCAACCACTCCACAAATTTCTTGTTAACAAACTATACTTTTGTCAGTTAGGAGATCTACTTTGTGCATGACACAAGTAACTTTTCCAACAATTGTTTACAGACAGATTATTTCATTTATCACAATTCCAGTGGGTCAGAAGATTATATACACTAAGTTGATTGTGCCAGCTTGGAAAATTCCAGAAAATTATGTCATGGCTTTAGAAGCTTCTGATAGGCTAATTGACATAATTTGAGTCAATTGGAGGTGTACCTGTGTATGTATTTCAAGGCATACCTTCAAACTCAGTGCCTCTTTGCTTGATATCATGGGACAATCAAAAGATATCAGCCAAGACTTCAGAAAAAGAAACTGTAGACCTCTACAAGTCTGGTTCATCCTTGGGAGCAATTTCCAGACGCCTGAAGGTGCCACAGTCATTTGTACAAACAATATGGGACCACTCAGCTGTCATACCACTCAGGAAGGAGACACGTTCTGTCTCCTAGAGATGAACGTATTTTGGTGCGAAAAGTGCTTATCAATCCCAGAACAACAGCAAAGGACCTTGTGAAGATGCTGGAGGAAACAGGTACAAAAGTATCTATATCCACAGTAAAACGAGTCCTGTATCGACATAACCTGAAAGGCCGCTAAGCAAAGAAGAAGCCACTGCTCCAAAACCACCATAATAAAGCCAGACTACGGTTTGCAACTGCACATTGGGACAAAGATCGTACTTTTTGGAGAAATGTCCTCTGGTCTAATGAAACAAAAATAGAACTGTTTGGCCATAATGACCATCATTATGTTTGGAGGAAAAAGGGGGATGCTTGCAAGCTGAAGATCACCATCCCAACCGTGAAGCACGGGGGAGGCAGCATCATGTTATGGGGGTGCTTTGCTACAGGAGGGACTGGTGCACTTCACAAAATAGATGGCATCATGAGGCAGGAAAATTCTGTGAATATATTGAAGCAACATCTCAAGACATCAGTCAGGAAGTTAAAGCTTGGTCGCAAATGGGTCTTCCAAATGGACAATGACCCCAAGCATACTTCCAAAGTTGTGGCAAAATGGCTTAAGGACAACAAAGTCAAGGTATTGGAGTGGCCATCACAAAGCCCTGACCTCAATCCTATAGAAAATGTGTGGGCAGAACTGAAAAAGGGTGTGCGAGCAAGGAGGCCTACAAACCTGACTCAGTTAAACCAGCTCTGTCAGGAGGGGACAAAATTCACCCAATTTATTGTGGGAAGCTTGTGGAAGGCTACCCGAAATGATTCACCCAATAATAAAATAAATCATTCTCTACTATTTTTCTGACATTTCACATTCTTAAAATAAAGTGGTGATCCTAACTGACCTAAGACAGGGAATTTTTACTAGGATTAAATGTCAGGAATTGTGAAAAAAGGTGTATGTAAACTTCTGACTTCAACTGTATGACACTGTCACTGTTTTCAGTCCTGTTCTGGACAATATACAGTATCAAGATGTGAACAGTGATCCATATCAACATTATCTTTAAAAATCACTACAGGAAGATCGAGTGACGGGTAATAACTAAGACCTGCACATACTGGGGTCCTTGAGAGACCATTAGGGCCACTGCTACAGCAGGGCCTCTCCTGGTCCTATCCACCTGCCTCTCAGTATCCATGCTTTGGTCTTTAGGGTGGACCATCAGGCAGGTCTGAGGCACTGCTCTCCAGCTCAGTGAAGCTCACCATTGGAGGGACAGTGGGCCGGGACACAGGCAACCATTTGTACTGGAGGTCCTGTGAGTAGGGGCTCAGGTCCCAATCATAGTGCTGGAGCAGGTACCCACACGCTGCCTGAAACACAAATACAGATGTCCTTCTGGTGGCAATAGAGATGTACCATAAGACAAAACACATTATGTCCCTTTAAGACGCAACACATTATGTCTCTTTAAGACACTACACATTAGGCTACATGTACAATAGAGACATCTCTTTAAGACACAACACATTAGGCTACATGTACAATAGAGACATCTCTTTAAGACACAACACATTAGGCTACATGTACAATAGAGACATCTCTTTAAGACACAACACATAAGGCTACATGTACAATAGAGACATCTCTTTAAGACAACACATTAGGCTACATGTACAATAGAGACATCTCTTTAAGACACAACACATTAGGCTACATGTACAATATAGATATCTCTTTAAGACACAGCACATGAGGCAAAATGTACAATAGAGATGTCCCTTTAAGACAACTCATTAGGCACATGCACCTCTGGCCAATCTGGCTAATGAGCGCTAAATAACAGCGCTGCTTGTGTCGTAGTGTCTTGTTTGTCCACTGCAGAGTGGCCTTTTGGCAGGATCTCTGAAGTGACCAGTTTGATGCTAACAGTACATGAGTGACAGATCGTCCTTGCCTCTCCTCTCTCTCCCGAGAGAGTGCCTTTGCCAGAGGCGGTAAAGGGAAGGGGGGAAGGGGGAGGGAAGGGGAGGGAGGGAAGGGGGGAAGATGACTCACAGCTTCTGACCTACATCCCACTGCTCTCCAGAGTCTCCTCGCTGGTCTCTGGTCACACCCATCCCATGCACTAGTCTGGCCAAGACAGAGACAGCCAGCCACCTCTCTAGTGATTGTGCCTCAGTAATGACCACACTGCTGCAGTTGGGATGGGCCAGGTAATAAATCACGAGGATAAGGACAGAGCATGTTCAGGACAGATTCCATCAGGCTATTATTCCAATGCATGTGATTTAAAAAGCAAAAAAAAAATTGATGCATGACACTCATTTAGTGCTTATGAAGGAAACCCCATTTCTCTTCTCGTAATATATCCCTTCATGCTTAAAGGGAAATATATGATTGGCTTTACTTAGATATAATATATATCAACCCTTAGAGTATATCCATGACTCTCACATCTTGTCACCTCTCATACCACTCTTATACAGTAGTAGTGTTCTTGGTTTTGCTGTAGAGAGAACCCACTGGGCACAGACGTCAGTTCAACGCATGTCACCATCTCACTGAATTTACATTAAAATACAAAATTCACTTAGGTTGATGACCATTTGCAAATCCAATCAGTTTTCCACGTTGATTCAACATCATCACATATCATTTTTTGTTGTTGAAATGACGTGGAAACAACGCTGATTCAACCCACTTTGGCCCAGTGAGAAAGCCCTGATGTGTGTGAAGGTGTGGAGGCTGCCATGTGTAAAGGAGGATGACAAATGGACTGTCCCCTCAGGGGTGGCCTGGGTTTGGGGGACTGGCCACGCTGGATTTCACTAAGCCAAACAGTGATGCCTCATCTCTTCCATGACATGAAACCACCCTGTCACCCCCCGCTCCTCAGAATGGGTATGTCTGGGTGCAATGTTAACGTCACTGCCCACTGCAGCTTGTTAGCAGCATTGATATGATAAGACAGTATATCACTTCTTTGTAATGCAATATCACCTAGGATTTGAACTTAATCGTTATCAATCTGTCTCAAGTACCACAATGGACACTTAAAGGGCCTATACAGTATATACCATCAAAACCTGTTACTGGGTGTCTGTACACAACAGGGAGGAATTGCATTCTAGTCAACATATGAGAATAATGTGTTATTACTTTTACAAAACATCAACATTGCTTTTATCGCTTGAGATTTTGACCTGAGCTAGGTAAAGTGGCTGTGTTGATACAACAGACTCAGTACAGCTCATCCTCTCAAACCACTGTCTGTTGCCATGGTAACTGTCTCAAAGATATGCTTTCTGCTCTGGCTCTGTCATCAAATATCAGTTACTCAGAGAGACACAATATCTCATATATGAGTTTGAGACCTATACAGTATTTTCCCTATAGACCTACCTACACCATAATTAAGCAATGACACAATGGATTGCATTCCATTCCTACGAACAAAACACCTAAGCCAGCTAACCAGTTCTTATAGTAGCCATATGGCCGCCTTTGTCAGTCAGCACATCTGTATGCAGCGTAAGTATAGTTCAGCTTCAACTCTCCCATGATCAGATGATCAGGGTTGAGTCATCCCTCACAACAGTCCTGTCTGTCCGCATGCACTAAATCATTAAACAGGAGAAGGGAGGGTGATTATTTTCTCAGAGAAAAAAGAAAGATGTATGGAAGTTGATGACGTCCGTAAGCACACACCAGCTCCTCCTGTTACAATGCTGTGCCTTTGGAGTCTGTTACTACCGCATAGTTCTGAACATCTGCAATTCCCAGGGTGAATGACGGGCTGGATGAAGTACTGTGGTGGTACCTACCGTCTATTTGACTGACAGTATCTGGTTCTCTTGGATGAAAAGCAATAGAGAGTGAGTCATACTCCCTGCTGAGTGGATGGTAATCTCCCAGATCCTTGTCTATCAGTGGGCATTAAAAAGCTCAGTACAGACACTCAGCTCAGTACGTCAGAGGAAGCAGGCTGATCTGGCAGGATAACGCTGCCTTCCAAATGGCACCTTATTCCCTATATAGTGCACTACTTTTGACCAGAGCCCTATGGGCGTCACTCCGGTATCCCTATGGGCCCTGGTCAAAAGTAGAACACTAAAAAGGGAATACGGAGCCATTTGGGATGCAGCCAGGGTAGTAGGAACCCAGCCTCTCTCACCACCCCTCAGAGGTCTGATATGATCTGCCGACCAGGCCAGGGTAGTAGGAACCCAGCCTCTCTCACCGCCCCTCAGAGGTCTGATATGATCTGCTGACCAGGCCAGGGTAGTAGGAACCCAGCCTCTCTCACCGCCCCTCAGAGGTCTGATATGATCTGCTGACCAGGCCAGGGTAGTAGGAACCCAGCCTCCCTCACCGCCCCTCAGAGGTCTGATATGATCTGCTGACCAGGCCAGGGTAGTAGGAACCCAGCCTCCCTCACCGCCCCTCAGAGGTCTGATATGATCTGCTGACCAGGCCAGGGTAGTAGGAACCCAGCCTCCCTCACCGCCCCTCAGAGGTCTGATATGATCTGCTGACCAGGCCAGGGTAGTAGGAACCCAGCCTCCCTCACCGCCCCTCAGAGGTCTGATATGATCTGCTGACCAGGCCAGGGTAGTAGGAACCCAGCCTCTCTCACCGCCCCTCAGAGGTCTGATATGATCTGCTGACCAGGCCAGGGTAGTAGGAACCCAGCCTCCCTCATGCCCCACAGAGGTCTGATATGATCTGTCGACCAGGCCAGGCCAGTAGGACGTAGTGTGGTGTGTATGTGGGGGTTTAAGCAGCTGCTGTTGTTAAAACAATTGTTGATGTGTTGGTTTTCAGAGTGCAATTACTGGACATCATGTGTCACCACCACCGGCCGACCCTGACTGCGAACAGCAAACATGGGACATCAATATCCCTGTCAACAGGGCCTGTCTCACATCTCTCTGTGCCATAAACAGATAAGCAGAGCGAGCTCTGGTGATCAGATGCTATGACTCCTGCCTCCTGCCCATCTAAGCCACCAGTACACACTCATGCCCACCACGTTATCATAGACACCGGCAACAGGAAGTGGATCCCCGCCCACCTTACTGTCATTATGGCCGCAGCACACCTGTCCTATTTCTCACCTGCCTCCCACTGAGTGATCCGGGTCTGGACAGACAGTGTCTGTAACCCAATGGCACCCTATTCCCTTTGTAGTACACTACTTTTGACCAGGGCCTCAGGTCAAAAGTAGTGCACTATATAGGGAATAGGGTGCCATTTGGGACGCACACAGACAGTCTCAGTCAGCGGTTGCTAGCCTGGTAATGATGCCACAGAGGGCCCTGCACAGCTGGCCTTTTCTTACAAGCAGCCAATAGAACATCCACAGCAACACTTACCACTGTAACAACATTACCCCTTTAGCCAAGAGGAATCCCTACTGAACATCCCTGTCTCTGTCTCCTGAGGGGTGCTTTACTTGCTGGAGAAACTGACTGTAGACTTCAGGCACTGCAGACAGACCATTCCTATCTAAATGGTCAGTAATGTTGGACTTCCTTATAAAAAAATGTACATAGAACTTATAGTATTTAAATTTAAAGGACATTGGTAGCGTCATGTTAAATCCATTAAAAAAAAGATCAACAATAACTTTGGTGGAGAAAAATAAAATAAAGAGGGATGAGAGGAGAGAAAAGTGATTAGAGTAGAAAGATGAGGGCAGAAAGGGAAGAGATGAGAGAGGAGAGGAGAGGAGTCACCTTGAGAAAGACGTTGTTCAGCTGGACTCCGATGCAGTTCCTGGGGCCGTTGCCTAGGCTGCAGAGGAGGTGCTCCTGTCCTGCGTTTCTAAGACAGACAACAAAGCACAGCATAACCAATCATTACGTAACAGTCTTCTGTTTCATTTCTCTGTCCTCATATGACTAGAGCCGAGACCTCGGGGTGCTGTGGTTTGTAGCTGTCACGTCCTGCCACGATGCAGAGATGTGGGGTGACGACCCTGGTGATTAAGTCAGCAGCATCAGGGAGCCAACAGAACAGACAATGCTATCATTACCTTTAGGACTATGCAAGTAGAGACTGCTTACCATGGAGTTCTATGTAAAGCAGTGCTATATATTCATATCATACACAACAATGGTTTGTACCTATTCACAAATCCATATAATTGACATCATGTTATGTTGTCATAGTACAGTATATGTCCATATACAGGTGCAGGATGTTAATTTGAGCCAGTTTGCTACAGCAAGAAAAGAATCCTGCAGCAACAAGACATTTTAATTGTTATGTGGATTGTAATTAATTGACATTTTTGTAGGGGTAGATACATTTTTTGCAAGGGAAAATTAAGTCTGAAATTTCTACGTGGCAATTACAAACTTCAGAAGCCTTTGTAAACCTCAAATACACTATACGTTTAAAATGTCCTGCATTGCAGGAAAGTTCTTCTCCAACAGGGTGATCAATTTAAGATCCTACATCTGTAGCAGTTGGACTGACAGCAGGAACTTACTCGTCTCTGCACCACACACATTAACTAACATGTTTTTGATATAATTCAGCTCTCTTTCTCCACTCGCATTACAGGAAGGAATTAAGTGGAGTGAGAGAGAGAAGAAACATATTGGCTTGCTCTGAGACAGGATTGTGGACTAATGCACTAAGTGGACAGAGATGAAGTGCAAGTTCTGAGTGGCTGGCTTCCAGAATCATGCAGAGCTGTGTTTCCGACCAGATCATCGGATCCTGTGGTCAGTTTCAATAATGTTATTCTAATGTGTGAAATGGTTTTCCATCCCCCTTGTTGTGCTTCCTGGGAGTAATGCAACTGTGATAATGTAAACCATTTTGAACAAACATACTTGCAACAGAGTGTATGGAAATATATACAGTATGTTCATGTAAGTATTTTCTACACTCAACCTGACATAAAGCCACCCAATAAATAAGTGTTGCCTCCCCCTCTCTATCACTGTGTACCAGTGAGTATGCAGTCAGTCCCTATGACGCAGGGAGGGGGTCCAACACTCTGCTATGAGTCACACCTGCAGATGACTGACATATCAATCACCTCAGGGGTCAAGCATATCACAGTCTCCAGAAAGCAATATAGAAAAGGTTGAAAACAGCCCACACAAACAATAACTGAATGTATAAAACTGTCATTGTTCAGTCAGAATGTCAGGCAGAATGACTACTGTTTAGAGTGTCTGAGTCTTTAGAATGTATGCTTGTTCAAAATGTCTGCATGTTCAGTTACAGTAGAATGTCTGATTGTGTACATGCGTTTAGATCAGTATGTTTATCGTCGTTATTAAGGTCAGAGTAAAAAAGATGCTTCCGAGAGGAAGACCTGCACACTGCATGTGGCGTAGACAGGCACATAATGTGATTCCTGCACCTGGTGATCAAGCCTCGTTACATAATGGTGACCAATGTTCAAAGCCACAGTAATATCAGACATGTACATTTCCTAAATTAAACAATGTCATGATTAATACATATCTGTAGCAGTGTCCCGTTCTGTGACTCACTGTGTGCTCAGAGAGGAAGGGCAGCTTTTGAGTCCTCTGAGCTCAATGTTCAAATTGGTTTATTCATATGGTATATGGTGTCCCCATCTGAATAACATGCTGATTACGATGACATGATGAATAAAAAATAGATAAATGCATAATATTCTTTGTTAAACTATATATTGTCAGATCAAATCTTGTTGGTCACGTACATACACACACACACATATACACACACACACACACACACACACACACACACACACACACACACACACACACAGAGTACCAGTCAAAAGTTTGGACATACCTACTCATTCAATGGTTTTTCTACATTGTAGAATAATAGTGAAGACATCAAAACTATGAAATAATACATATGGAATCATGTAGTAACCAAAAAATGTGTTAAACAAATCAAAAAATATATTTTATATTTGAGATTCTTCAAAGTAGTTAACCTTTGCCTTGATGACAGCTTTGCACACTTTTGGCATTCTCTCAACCAGCTTCACCTGGTATATATAATGGTTTGTATTGACAGTATGGACAGTAAATTAATAGAAAAGGTGTATACAGCAGCAGTTATATAGGATGAGTCTTGACCAGAATACTGTAAATACGGTCCATATGAAGTGATAAAATATTATGTAACTAAATTACTAAGTTCAAAAATCAAATCAAACTTTATTTGCCACATGCGCTGAATACAAGTGTAGACTTTACCGTGAAATGCTTACTTACAAGCCCTTAACCAATAGTGCAGTTCAAGAAGAAGAACTGCACTGTTGGGGTTCAGGGCAGGGTAATGGGCGGAGGCTGGCTAGTGGTGACTATTTAACAGTCTGGCCTTGAGATAGAATCCGTTTTTTAGTCTCTCGGTCCCAGCTTTGATGCACCTGTACTGTCTCCGCTTTCTTGATGGTAGCGTGGTGAACAGGCCGTGGCTCGAGTGGCTGGGGTCCTTGATGATCTTCTTGGACTTCCTGTGACACCGGGTGCTGTAGATGTCCTGGAGGGTGTTGGGCTGACCGCACCACCTTCTGGAGAGCCCTGCGGTTGCAGGGGTTGCAATTGCCTTACCAGTTGGTGATACAGCCCGACAGGATGTTCTCAATGGTGCATCTGTAGAAGTTTGTGAGGGACTTAGGGATTAAGCATAATTTTTTTCAGCCTCCTGAGGTTGAAGAGGCGCTGTTGCTGTTGATTAAGCATCCTTGTGGGGCCCCCGTGTTGAGGATTAGCGTGGCGGGGGTGTTATTGCCTACCTTCACCACCTGGGGTTGGCCAGTCAGGAAGTCCAGAACCCAGTTGCACAGGGCGGGGTTCAGATCCAGGGCCCCGAGCTTAGTGATGAGCTTGGAGGGCAGTATTGTGTTGTAAATGTCATATTAAGAATACACAATGAACTACAACGCCCATGTATCTTATTTTTGGGAAGTTTGATGCTTCTGATGTAACTCAATAGATTAAAGCAACATTGTAAAGAGCAATAATTTTCAAATATGAAATACATAATATTTTAAGATCATTTTTATTTCTATTTCCATGTGAAACGGTGGATGAGAGTACGTAAGACTTCTCTCAAGCATGAAGGAAATTGCACAGACATTTGACATGAATCTGACATGAACGGGCTCATACTGAATGTCAAGGGTTTAGTGTTCTAGGGTTCCGCACTTCTCTCTTCCTGCACAGCACACATTATCAATGACTAGCCAGGTGTGAACGAGCTGCAGCAGGACATCTCGCTGTCATCCTTCTTCAGACCAATGCATTGTCACACTTGGGCAAGCATCCCCACTCAGACTTGTCCAGTCTCTACATCCCTCTGTATGGTATCACAGCCAACGTTTCCACAGCTGCAAGTTATATCGCTTTCCACAGGATTTAGTGGAAATGACCAGAAATTATAATTGATGACTCGAGTGAGATTTGAGCACACTGCCTGCCTGCCGAGATCAGGTTTGTGGTCCATACATAACATCTCATAACAGGACTGGACAGTCATTAGTGCTGCTTAGACGGCTGATCCAGCCTTAGAGCTGACTGAAACCCATCACACTGCTTTCTCCATCTGATGTCCACTGAGAAGACAGAGACAGAAGAGACAGGGACTAAGAGAGGAGAGAAGAAAAAGGGGAGAGATGAGAAAGCAGAATATAGAAAGAGGAGAGGATCCCAATGATGGGAAGAGAGCAATGGATACCATTAAAAGGAGGTGGGGCATTACTCTTCCTTCTGCATTAATTGAACACGATGAGGCCCAGAAGAGGAGTGTGACAACAACCAGGACAAGAGGGAGGGAACCCCAGCCTGGATTAAAGGTGTAAAGGCAGGGCCGACTCGAGGCATAAGCAACCTCAGCAGTTGCTTAGGGCCCCGGAAATCAGTCAAAAATCGAATCAAAATACATTTTATTGGTCACATACACATGGTTAGCAGACGTTAATGCGAGTGTAGTGAAATTCTTGTGCTTCTAGTTCCGACAGTGCAGTAATATCTAACAAGTAATCTAACAAGTTCACACACGACTACCTTATACACATAAATGTAAAGGGATGAATAAGAATATGTACATAGAAATATATGGATGAGCCATGGCCGTGCGGCATAGGCAAGATGCAGTAGATGGTATAGAATATACATATGAGATGAGTAATGTAGGATATGTACACATTATTAAAGTGCCGTTATTTAAAGTGACTAGTGATACCTTTATTAAATCCATTTATTACATTTATTAAAGTGGCAAGAGATTTGAGTCTCTATGTTGGCAGCAGCCATTCGATGTTAGTGATGGCCTGATGGCTCTGATGGCCTTGAGATCGAAGCAGTTTCAGTCTCTCAGTCCCAGTTTGATGCACCTGTACTGACCTCGCCTTCTGGATGATAGCGGGGTGAACAGGCAGTGGCTGGGTGATTGTTGTCCTTGATGATCTTTTTGGCCTTCCTGTGACATCGGGTGGTGTAGGTGTCCCGGAGAGCAGGTAGTTTGCCCCCGGTGATGCGTTGTGCAGACCTCACTACCCTCTGGAGAGTCTTACGGTTGTGGGCGGAGCAGTTGCCGTACCAGGCGGTGATACAGCCCAACAGGATGCTCTAGATTGTGCATCTGTAAAAGTTTGTGAGTGTTTTAGGTGACAAGCCAAATCTCTTCAGCCTCCTGAGGTTGAAGAGGCGCTGTTGCGTCTTCTTCTCCACGCTGTCTGTGTGGGTGGACCATTTCAGTTTGTCCGTGATGTGTAAGCCGAGGAACTTAAAACTTTCCACAATCTCCACTACTGTCCCGTCGATGTGGATGGGGGGGGATGCTCCCTCTGTTGTTTCCTGAAGTCCACGATCATCTCCTTTGTTTTGTTGACGTTGAGTGGGAGGTTATTTTCTTGACACCACACTCCGAGGGCCCTCACCTCCTCCCTGTAGGCCGTCTTGTCGTTGTTGGTAATCAAGCCTACCACTGTAGTGTCGTCTGCAAACTTGATGATTGAGTTGGAGGCATGCATTGCCACGCAGTCATGGGTGAACAGGGAGTACAGGAGAGGGCTGAGAACGCACTCTTGTGGGGCCCCAGTGTTGAGGATCAGAGGGGTGGAGATGTTTCCTACACCTGGGGGCGGCCCGTCAGAAAGTCCAGGACCCAGTTGCACAGGGCGTGGTCGAGACCCAGGGTCTCGAGCTTAATGACGAGTTGAGGGTACTATGGTGTTAAATGCTGAGCTGTAGTCAATGAACAGCATTCTTACATAAGTATTCCTCTTGTCCAGATGGGATAGGGCAGTGTGCAGTGTGATGGTGATTGCGTCGTCTGTGGACCTATTGGGGCGGTAAGCAAATGGGAGTGGGTCTAGGGTATCAGGTAGGGTGGAGGTGATACGATCCTTGATGAGTCTCTCAAAGCACTTCCTGATGACAGAAGTGAGTGCTACGGGGCAATAGTAATTTAGTTCAGTTACCTTAGCTTTCTTGGGAAGAGGAACAATGGTGGCCATCTTGAAGCATGTGGGCACAGCAGACTGGGATAGGGATTGATTGAATATGTTCGTAAACACACCAGCCAGCTGGTCTGCGTATGCTCTGAGGACACAGCTAGGGATGCCGTCTGGGCCGGCAGCGAGGGTTAACACGTTTAAATGTTTTACTCACATTGGACATGGTGAAGGAGGCTTTTGTAGCTGGCCATGTCAGTGGCACTGTATTGTCCTCAAAGCAAGCCAAGAAGTTGTTTAATTTGTCTGGGAGCAAGACTTCGATGTCCACAATGGGGCTGGTTTTCTTTTTGTAATCCGTGATTGACTATAGACCCTGCCACATACGTCTCGTGTTCGAGCAGTTGAATTGCGACTCTACTTTGTCTCGATACTGATGCTTGCTTGTTTGATTGTCTTGCGGAGGGAATAGCAACACTGTTTGTATTCGGTCATGTTTCCAGTCACCTTGCCATGATTAAAAGTGGTGGTTCGTGCTTTCAGTTTTGCAGAAATGCTGCCATCAATCCACGGTTTCTGGTTAGGGAAGGTTTTAATAGTCACAGTGGGTACAACATCACCAATGCACTTGCTAATAAACTCGCTCACTGAGTCAGTGTATACATCAATGTTGTCTGAGGCTACCCGGAACATATCCCAGTCCACGTCATCGAAGCAATCTTGAAGCGTGGAATCCGATTGGTCAGACCAGCGTTGGATAGACCTGAGCACGGGCGTTTCCTCCGTTTAAGTTTCTGTCTATAGGCTGGGAGCAACAAAATGGAGTCATGGTCAGATTTGCCGAAGGGAGGGCGGAGGAGGGCTTTTTATGCATCGCGGAAGTTAGAGTAGCAATGGTCCAGAATGCTACCAGCTCGTGTCGCGCATTCGATATGCTGATAGAATTTAGGAAGCCTTGTTCTCAGATTAGCTTTGTTAAAAGCCCCAGCTACAATAAATGCAGCTCAGGATGTATGGTTTCCAGTTTACATAGAGTCCAGTGATGTTCTTTCAGGGTCGTCGTGGTATCTGCTTGGGGGGTTATACACGGCTGTGACTATAATCGAAGAGAATTCTCTTGGTAGATAATGCGGTCGGCATTTGATTGTAAGGAATTCTAGGTCAGGTGAACAAAAGGACTTCAGTTCCTGTATGTTGTTATGATCACATCATGAGTCGTTAATCATAAGGCATACACCCCCGCCCTTCTTCCTACCAGAGAGTTGTTTGTTTGTCGGCGCGATGTGTGAAGAAACCAGGTGGCTGTACCGACTCTGACAACATATCCCGAGTGAGCCATGATTCCGTGAAACAGAGAATGTTAAAATCTCTGATGTCTCTCTGGAAGACAACTCGTGCCCTAATTTCGTCCACCTTGTTGTCTAGAGATTGGACATCGTCAAGTAATATGTTCGGAAGCGGTGTATGGTGTGCTCGCCTTCTAAGTCTGACCAGTAGGCCGCTCCGTCTGCCTCTCCTGCGGCGAACGCGTTGTTTTGGATCGGCCTCTGGGATAAGATCCCACGTCCAGGTTGGAGGTCCGAACAAAGGATCCGTCGTATTCCTGGTCGTAATAATGGTAAGTTGACGTCGCTTTTATATCCAATAGTTCTTTCCAACTGTATGTAATAACACTTGAGATTTTCTGGGCTAACAATGTAAGAAATAATACATAAAAAAACGAATTACTTCATAGTAAGGACCTGAAGCGAGGCGATCATCTCTGTTGGCACCATCACATACATTTCGGGGTCTCAACTTACTGTTGAGAGTTACAATAGTTGAATACACAAGGTACGAGCGCATCAGCAGTTTTTCTCTTGTTTTGTCAGTCACTGACAGTCACTCAATTAATAACGTCAGCTAACAATTTTTAGATTGGTAACTTAGTCTAGCCAGTTATCTAAACTTGTAGTAATCATGGATGAATACTGACAGGGCACGCCTCTACCCAGACGCCCGGACCTTGGTAAGTTAGTTTAGCCAGTTATCATGGACGAATACCGACAGGGCACTCCTCTACCCAGGCGCCCTGACCTCCAGGGGGCCCCCATTGATTTTGTTAGTCACTCTCACGCATATATCATTAACATGGCATAAGTCATTGCAAAATGTTTAGAATTGCAGGAAACTTGCTTTAAAACGACAAATATTTCTCTACACCACATGGCAAAATAGGAAGAATTGCATGAAATGTTTTATCAAATGTTCTCTTCACCTATGGCAAAATGTGTAGAAGTGCAGAAAACTAACTTTAAAACGTACATTTTTCTCTCTGCCGTCAAAAGGGGGGCCACTTAAACATTTTGCCAGCTTGGTGGTGGTGGTGGTGGTGGGGGGGGGGGCAAATCTTGCTTAGGGCCCACAAAAGGCTACAGATGGCCCTGTGTAAAGGGTTATTGTACTCTGTATGCTGATGAAAAACACTACAGTCTCAGAGGTTTTATGCAGATGAAGAGGGTCTAAAAGAAGGATGTTGGTCCTCGAAGAGCGAGCGGATTGATTTGAAGAGGCAGTTGATAAGGAGAGTAGGAGAGGGTCTGACGGCCTCCCAAATGACGCACTAGTGCACTACTTTTGACCAGGCACGATATACGGAATAGGGTGTCCTTTGGGACAGTCTCTGAAATATTCATCACGCAGAGTGAAACAGAAGCTTGGCTTGTGGCCAGCGTATTGACTGACTTGATCCTGTGTCTCTCCCCCAAATCTTAAGGGTGTTACTTTCTAGGAAGGAAACCCAACTCAGGGGTCATTAGTCTGTGTGATGATGAGTCCCTGTGTCCTTCACCTCACCGCAGAAAGAGCAGCTGTAGAGAAGAGAGGAGCCTCATCGTCTCACCCCCGTCTGTAGCTAAGGCAGGGGGGCAGAGGGATGCTCTGCTCTGACTCACTTCTGAATCATCCTCCTCCCCAGGGCTTCATAAAAGAGAGAAGCATCCCTCTCTCTCTCTCAACTCACAAACACACACTTGGACGCTAACACACACAAACAAACACACAAGTGCACACACAGACACATACCAATGGACATTGCATGGATGCAAATGGATGTATCGATAAAGAGACATGCAAGAAATATGAAGACTTCATTCATAAGGCTAAAACAACATAAGAATGGAGGCCCAGCCATATGCATAGGGGAATCCCCATTGGTACAGACACAGTCAGGTTACCAGTTGGCATGGCAACAGTTATCTACTGCGTGTCGAGAGAGAGAGACACACTCACATTTGATATGGATATGGTACAAATCTGACATGATAAAGGAAAACAATTCACCATTTTAAGATAATTTACAATAACCTATAGCCACTACAATACATTAATATTGATGGAAGGCAGATATCCCCTTCTGAGAGTGACGATTAAACATATTTAATTATATGAACAAATGACAGAAGCCTGATGTAGCCATTATCACATCTCATATCCATTAACCTCTGTTTCATCATAATTCGAGTGCACCTTGAGAAATGACATAATCACTATTATTGAGGGACTTAAGGGTGGAGCCTGGACCTAATGTGCTACAATAACGATCAACAGTAGCATTAAAGCATTTAACCTACAAATCTAGCACAGTATGGATTTCAGTGGATTTTCCTTATTATGCGGAGTGAGCCGGTGTCACAGGAGGGCTCGTAAATCTAATTCATGACTTCATGACTCACTCAGAGAATAATAAAGCAGTGGGCTAAACCAGCAGGACCTGCCATCAGCCTCTCTCTTTACCTGGTTCTGATCAAGACCTCCTGCCTGCTGAGAACTGCCAATGCTAGTAAGAGCCATACAAATAATTCATATCAGGGAGGAGTGTTTTCTTCCTTTAAATGCATGGTAACAAGACTATTCATTTCCATTAATTATCTTGTAATGTGGGAGATTTTACAGACTATACCTTAAACAACCTTTGGAATGGTGACAAGTTTATCCTTGTTTGTTTTTATTCCCTTACAATGGCGTCACAGTCAATGTGTATGTACTGAGCTATCAGTGAAACAGAAGCTGTTCTTGAGTATCTTAGTGAAATAAAAACCCAGACATACGTCTGAGACTAACCTAAACCACTTGATGTGGCCTCCTTCAACAATGGCTGTAATGGATGTGTCCAAATGTCTTCAGGCTGCTATCTATTTATTGGTCAGTTTCAGTTACACTGGGGCTGTCTGCTGAAGACAAACTAAGCATACTGCCCTGCCCAACAGACACACACACACACACACGCACACAGCTGCACACAACATCTGTTGCACAGCTGCACTGAAACCACAGCAACAGCAGCCAAAAGGACCATCCTGTCTCGTCCGAGGAGGAAATGATTATTATTATTTATTAAATGTCAGAGTAGCAGACACAGCAGGTACCCTCCGTTACCCCAGATCAACATCCTGTCTAGATGGAATCTATGGGGCTCTAATAATGCTGGATGTCTGGCAAAACAAGAATAGTCAAGTAAAAGTAAAATTAACACATAAATAGGTTGTTTATTAGCTTGCTTCTATTCTTGGAGAGGTGCTAGAGAGGGCAGTACGAAGCAGTTTCTGCATTGTTGATAACCCCCTCTCTCCCACACTGTCCTCCCTACAACTGGCACATCCCAGTCTGCCAGTCCTGATAATGGTGCAGTGCTACAGTGAAAAATGGGATCTAGATGGTAATTTTCCATTAATACAAATTATGTGACTTGCTTCAGCTCTTTGAAAGTGTTTATGTGGCAGTGGATAGGAGAGCCTGAACATGTGAAAGTTGGTTTGGTGTCTCTATCACGAACGGTACAAGAGTTACTGTTGATGGGTTCAAAGTTGGTTTGGTGTCTCCAGCTTAAACAGTTCATTAGTTACTGTTAGTGAATTATTTTAGGCTAGTTGTAGCAAATTCATATAGTTATATTTGCTAAAAGTAAAAAAATAATGAAATTAGGACAGCATGAATATGTGAAAGTTAATTTGGTGTCTCTAGCTTGAATGGTTCAAGAGTTACTGATGGTGAGTTATTTTATATGATCAGACCAAAACATGTGATCAGAAGTGATCGGGTGAAATATGAAGGAAGACGATGTGTATCTGCTTTCACAATTCTTCATCATCATCATCATAAAACATGTTGTTCTAAATTCAATCACCCTCTTCAATATTTTTTGCCTGCGCTGTTCTGATTTCAGATTTGAATTGCAGGGCAGTAGACCTTTTTGGGAAGTAGTCAAAGTAGCTGATTTGTATCAGAAGTTGCATTGTTGCATTCACAGTGAATGGAAGGTTGGAAGTGATGATGTCACAATGGAAGCTTCAGAATGTTGAAGAAATCCCACAAAAGAGGATCCCATGAAAGTTTAATAAGTTTAATAAACGTTTTACAGTTTAAAAAGTATAAATAGTATCAAAAAGTTGTATACAAGCACACTGTCCCAGACCAGTCTGCACATTTTAAAGTTTGAATGGCGTTTCTAGCTTAAAAAGGTGTAAGAGGAGTAGCGTTATAAAGAATAATAACTATATGGTACTTTACAAGTAAAGTTGTGGGGCTTGCTTTAGCTCTTTAAAAGTATTTTTGTGGTCATGGAAGAAGTTTAAAAAGTGTTACTTTACTATTTAAAGCAAAGCAGTTACATATAGTCAAAGTTACATTTTGTAAAATAATTGGTCTGATTACTTTGATAAACCACTGTATCAACATTATTACTTTGAATTATGGGTTAGATAAAAAAAATTATAAACTACAGTTGTTGCATGTGAAAACTGAAAGAAGAAAGACATAGGACAAGAAAATGGGAATAAAAGGTAGGATCATGTGGACAACACTCTTAGGAAAGCAAAGCAACTCTGAATCCTTCATGCTGTTGGTTTCAGATAAATAGATGTATGATTTACATTTGTAAAACGTTCAGTGTAAATTAAGTTTCATTTTAATTGAATGATGATGTAATGATTGGAAAATTTTAGGCTATTATTTGGGGAGAGAAATATAATGGTGCATCTAGTGATGACAGCTCTTTAAAATTATTTTTGTGGTAGTTGAAGAACTACTGATAGCTAGCTTTAGTTCTATCTAATAAATACACTATTTAGGCTAACATCTAATGCACATTGCCATGTAATGCACATTCAAATGTCATAAATCAACACTGCAGAGCTCTCCCTGTCTTCTGCCATGCCTTGATTGTATTACTGCTGATTATATCTGTAAATGTGCATGTACACGCTGGCCCATCTACTGTTGCTAGCCCAAATTCTGAATTGTGCTTTGATATCTGCTTCACTGATTTCTGCTCTCATAAAAGCCTGGGTTTTCTGCACGTTAACACTAGAAGCTTATTACCTGAAATTGATCAATTGAAAGTGTGATTTCACAGCTCCAATCCAGATGTGTTGGTCATTACTAAGATATTGTTAAGGAAGAGTGTTTTGAATACTGATGTTAACCTTTCTGGTTATAACCTTTTTCAGAAAAACAGATCTTCCAAAGATGGGGGAGTGGTAATCTTTACCAAGGATCACCTTCAGTGCTCGGTTGTCTCCAAGTCTGTCCCCAAACAATTTGATTTGCTGGTTTTAAGCATTATACTTTCAAATAGCTCTTTGTTGACTGTTATCATCCTCCATCAGCACCGGCCTGTACCCTACCTGCCCTAAGCTCTCTCCTGGCCCCTTACACGAAGTCTGAATTTGTCCTGCTAGGTGACCTAAACTGGGACATGCTTAAACCACCTCACCAAGTCCTAAAGCAATGGGACTCCCTAAATCTTTCTCAGATTATTACCAATCTCACAAGGTATGACTCCAAAACACCCGAAAAGGCTACTCTCCTCGATGTTATCCTCACAAATAATCCTGATAGGTGTCAGTCTGGTGTTTTCTGTAATGACCTTAGTGATCACTGTTTTACAGTCTGTGTAGGTAATGGCTGCTCAGTGAAACGACCTGTCCTGATTTGTCATAGATGCTGGCTAAAAAACTTCAATGAGCAAGTCTTCCTTCATGACCTGGCCTCTGTAATTGTTAGAGTCAGCTTGATCCCCTCTGTTGTATACGCTTGTACCTTCTTTTTTTATATTTTCAGTGGTATTGTTAACAAACACGCCCCCATAAAGAAAATGAGAATTAAAAAACAGGTTCAGCCCCAAGTCCGATCGTGATCTTGCAGAGTTAAGAACTGCATTTGGTGAAATGCTCGGCACACTGGCTCTCGTTCAGGCAAATGATAAATAAGTGCTCTCAGTCTATCCGGAAGGCCAAAGTGAGTTACTTTAAGGAGCAGTTGTCTCTCTGTGGGTCTAACCCCAAGAATTTCTGGAAAACGGTTAAAGACCTGGAGAATAAACCCTCCTCCTCACAGCTGCCCATGTCCCTTAATGTTGATGATGTGGTTGTTACTGACAAGAAGCATATGGCTGAGCTCTTTAAATCACCAGGATTCAGGATTCCTATTTGACTCAGCCATGCTTTCTTGCCCGTCCAACATTTCCTCATCTCCCACCTCTTCCAATGCGACTAGCCTCGATGCTCCTCCCTCTTTTTCCCCTGCCCCGCTACAATGTTTCTCCCTGCAGGCGGTCACTGAGTCCGAGGTGCTAAAGGAGCTCCTTAAACTTGACCCCCAAAAAACATCTGGGTCAGATGGTTTAGACCCTTTCTTTAATGTTGCTGTCCCTATCATCGCCAAGCATATCTCTGACCTTTTTAACCTGTCTCTCCTCTCTGGGGAGGATACCATTGCTTGGAAGGCAGCCACGGTGCATCCTTTATTTAAAGGGAAAGATCAAGTTGATCCTAACTGTTATAGGCCTATTTCTATTTTGCCCTGTTTATCAAAAGTGTTGAAAAAAACTTGTCAATAATCAACTGACTGTCTTTCTTCATGTCTATAGTATTCTCTCTGGTAAGCAACCTGGTTTACGCTCAGGTTATGGATGTGTCACTGCAACCGTAAAGGTCCTCAATGATGTCACCATTGCCCTTGATTCTATGCAATGTTATGCTGCTATTTTTATTGACTTGGCCAAAGCTTTTGATACAGTAGACCATTCCATACTTGTGGGACAGCTAAGGAGTATTGGTGTCTCTGAGGGGTCATTGGCCTGGTTTGCTAACTACCTCTCTCAAAGAGTGCAGTGTATAAAGTCAGAACATCTGCTGTCTCAGCCATTGCCTCTCACCAAGGGTGTTGTCTCTCTTGTCGTGATGTGTTTTGTCCTACATTTTTATATTTTTATTTTATTTTTAATCCTAGTCCCCATCCCCGCAGGAGGCCTTTTGGTAGGCCGTCATTGTAAATAAGAATTTGTTCTTAACTGACTTGCCTAGTTAAATAAAAGGTTAAATAACAAATAAATGAATTTAAAAAAGATCACTGAAAAGTACATTGCTGAATAAAATGTGGTGTGCTTGTTTTAAAATATGCATGGTTTTTAAATAAGTTATAGTTGTAGTAGTGTCTGAGGTACTAATGTTGGTGACTGGTTGTAGTTGTAGTAGTGTCTGCAGTACTAATGTTGGTGACTGGTTATAGTTGTAGTAGTGTCTGAGGTACTAATGTTGGTGACTGGTTATAGTTGTAGTAGTGTCTGCAGTACTAATGTTGGTGACTGGTTATAGTAGTGTCTGCAGTACTAATGTTGGTGACTGGTTATAGTTGTAGTAGTGTCTGCAGTACTAATGTTGGTGACTGGTTGTAGTTGTAGTAGTGTCTGCAGTACTAATGTTGGTGACTGGTTATAGTTATAGTAGTGTCTGCAGTACTAATGTTGGTGACTGGTTATAGTTGTAGTAGTGTCTGCAGTACTAATGTTGGTGACTGGTTATAGTTGTAGTAGTGTCTGCAGTACTAATGTTGGTGACTGGTTATAGTTGTAGTAGTGTCTGAGGTACTAATGTTGGTGACTGGTTGTAGTTGTAGTAGTGTCTGCAGTACTAATGTTGGTGACTGGTTGTAGTTGTAGTAGTGTCTGCAGTACTAATGTTGGTGACTGGTTATAGTTGTAGTAGTGTCTGCAGTAGTAATGTTGGTGACTGGTTATAGTTGAAAAAGTAGGTAGTTGAAAAGATTGATTGATTGATTGATGGATGGATAGGATAGCCTGAACAAGTTGGTTTGGTGTCTCTGTATGTTCAAGAGTTACAATTATTGTTGGTGGGTATTATAAGCTAATTTAAGCACATTTAAGTAGTTATAATTTATAGTGCAGACCAGAGCTATTGCGAACCAGAGCTAGCTAGCTACGCCCAGGACCAGAGCTGGACCCGATCTAGTGCAGACCAGCGCAGTAGTTGTGGTCATTAGTTATGATGGTGTGGCCATTAGTGTTGGTCAGTAGTTGTGGTCAGTAGTTGTGTGGTAAGTAGTTGTGTGGTCAGTAGTTGTGGGTCAGTACGTCTGTGGTTCAGTAGTTGTGTGGTTAGTAGTTGTGTGGTTGTGGTCAGTAGTTGTGGTCAGTAGTGGTTAGTAGTTTTGGTCAGTCGTTTTGGTAAGTAGTAGTTGTGGTCAGTAGTTGTGGTCAGTAGTGGTTAGTAGTTTTGGGCAGTAGTTTTGGTCAGTAGTTGTGGACAGTAGTTGTGTGGTTGTGGTCAGTAGTTGTGGTCAGTAGTGGTTAGTAGTTTTGGTCAGTAGTTTTGGTAAGTAGTAGTTGTGGTCAGTAGTTGTGGACAGTAGTTGTGTGGTTGTGGTCAGTAGTTGTGGTCAGTCGTGGTTAGTCGTTTTGGTCAGTAGTTTTGGTAAGTAGTAGTTGTGGTCAGTAGTTGTGGACAGTAGTTGTGTGGTTGTGGTCAGTAGTTGTGGTCAGTAGTGGTTAGTAGTTTTGGTCAGTAGTTTTGGTAAGTAGTAGTTGTGGTCAGTAGTTGTGGTCAGTAGTTGTGGTCAGTAGTAGTTGTGGTCAGTAGTAGTTGTGGTCAGTAGTAGTTGTGTGGTTGTGGTCAGTAGTGGTTAGTAGTTTTGGTCAGTAGTTTTGGTAAGTGGTCAGTAGTGGTTAGTAGTTTTGGTAAGTAGTAGTTGTGGTCAGTAGTTTTGGTCAGTAGTTGTGGACAGTAGTTGTGTGGTTGTGGTCAGTAGTTGTGGTCAGTAGTAGTTGTGGTCAGTAGTAGTTGTGGTCAGTAGTAGTTGTGTGGTTGTGGTCAGTAGTGGTTAGTAGTTTTGGTCAGTAGTTTTGGTAAGTGGTCAGTAGTGGTTAGTAGTTTTGGTCAGTAGTTTTGGTAAGTAGTAGTTGTGGTCAGTAGTTTTGGTCAGTAGTTGTGGACAGTAGTTGTGTGGTTGTTGTCAGTAGTTGTGGTCAGTAGTTTTGGTCAGTAGTAGTTGTGGTCAGTAGTTGTGTGGTTGTTGTCAGTAGTTGTGGTCAGTAGTTGTGTGGTTGTTGTCAGTAGTTGTGGTCAGTAGTTGTGTGGTTGTTGTCAGTAGTTGTGGTCAGTAGTTGTGTGGTTGTTGTCAGTAGTTGTGGTCAGTAGTTGTGTGGTTGTTGTCAGTAGTTGTGGTCAGTAGTTTTGGTCAGTAGTAGTGGTCAGTAGTAGTTGTGGTCAGTAGTTGTGGACAGTAGTTGTGTGGTTGTGGTCAGTAGTGGTTAGTAGTTTTGGTAAGTAGTAGTTGTGGTCAGTAGTTGTGGACAGTAGTGGTTAGTAGTTTTGGTCAGTAGTTGTGGACAGTAGTTGTGTGGTTGTTGTCAGTAGTTGTGGTCAGTAGTTTTGGTCAGTAGTAGTTGTGGTCAGTAGTTGTGTGGTTGTTGTCAGTAGTTGTGGTCAGTAGTTGTGTGGTTGTTGTCAGTAGTTGTGGTCAGTAGTTTTGGTCAGTAGTAGTTGTGGACAGTAGTTGTGTGGTTGTTGTCAGTAGTTGTGGTCAGTAGTTTTGGTCAGTAGTAGTTGTTGTCAGTAGTTGTGGTCAGTAGTAGTTGTGGTCAGTAGTAGTTGTGGTCAGTAGTTGTGTGGTTGTTGTCAGTAGTTGTGGTCAGTAGTAGTTGTGGTCAGTAGTTGTGGACAGTAGTTGTGTGGTTGTGGTCAGTAGTTGATTGATTGATTGATTGATTGATTGATTGATTGGTTATGCGGTTACTAAAAGAGCTGTATCGTTAAATTGGTAATAGATATTTTTGTTTCCGACTTAAGATTTGAATAGCAAAGAAGGGCTACAAGATGTCATACCCTCTAACATTTTGTCTAAGTTGTTGGCAAAGTGGTCATAAGTTGCATTGTTGAATTTACAGTGAATGGAATGTTGGAAGTGATGATGTTATAATGGGGCCTTTGGAATACTGAGGAAATCCCCTGAAAGTGGATGGAGGACAAAAAGGTTAGTAGTTTAAAAAGTATAAAATAGATCAAAAAGTTGTATACAAGCAACTCCAATCCAGTCTCCACGTTTTAAAGTTTCAACGGTGTAAAAGGAGTAGCATGCTAAAAAATAATAATAAGTCAGAAGTATGTCAGAGACTTAAATTGGGGACTCTTGCTTCACAAGCCCCTTTAACTATAAGTCAGAAATAAGTGATATAATATTTAAAGTGTAGATGCTTTCGCAAGCCAATTTAATGAATGGCTGAATCACTTTATACAGTATTTCTGCTTTACTATCAAACTGCATGAGAAGCAGACAGCTCTCCTGACTTGAGCAACGCCACAACAATAAAAACAACACCATTAATCCCTTTAGTTTATTTTCCTATACAGCACATGGACACTTTCATATTAAACTCAACCGAAATGAAAACTAGCCAGCCTGTCTGTGTACAGATGTAGGATTTTAATTTGATCACCCTGTTGCAGGAGAACTTTCTTGCAATGCAGGACATTTTTAACTTGTAGTGCATTTGAGGTTTAAAAAGGCTTCGTAAGATTGTAATTTCCACTTTGAAATTTCAGACTTGATTTTCCCTTACGAAAAATGTATCAACCCCACTACAAAATAATAATTCACATTTCCTGTTACTGTATGATTATTCACTTGATGTAGCGAACTGGCTCAAATTAAGATCCTACATCTGTAGCTCTGAACTCATCCATATTACTCCCAGACAGTCACTGTTTGTAAAACATAAACACGTAACACACGTACGCCCCTCCCTCTCTGTTTATGCAGTGCTTTAAAAAATACAAAAAAATAAGGAACACAACTCCATTTATGAAAAATGTATTATAGTTTTTTCCCCCCTGGTTTTTATTAAAATGTGTTTTTCTAATGCATTCCCCCCTGAATGTCTCTCTATTCCTCATGTGACACAGACAGTACTGAAAGCTTCCCCTCACTTAAACCTTTTGTGTGTGTGTGTGTCTGTGTGCGTGTGTGTGTGTTCGTGCGTATAGAAGGATTACAGCGGCCAATCCTCCTGTTGATGACTACTGATTAATGACTACCTGATGACTTTCCATTGGTGCATATCCATACAATATTCTCTATCGCTCTACTTTTTCCTCCACATATTGTGCTGTCTCATTTTGACTCAAATGACTTAGCAGAAGCACTACAGGCGAGGGAGATATGAGTCAATATAATAAAAAGTGCAACACTGAGCTTCAACTGCCTAGATGAGTGAGTCTCTAGACTAGTGTAACTCACATTTTCCATCCTGCTGCCATAGAGCATAGAGCATGATGCTCATGGATAATCACCAGAGCAGCGTGTAAAAACGCTCTCTTCTTGTTCACTTTCCTTACCGGCCGATGGGGTTTTATTTTCCCCATCCCCTGCCATCCTCAGGCCTCTCTCCTCTCACTGAGCTCTGCTACCCCCCCCCCCCCATCCCCTGCCATCCTAAGGCCTCTCACTGAGCTCTGCTACCCCCCATCCCCTGCCATCCTCAGGCCTCTCTCCTCTCACTGAGCTCTGCTACCCCCCATCCCCTGCCATCCTCAGGCCTCTCTCCTCTCACTGAGCTCTGCTACTCCCCCATCCCCTGCCATCCTCAGGCCTCTCTCCTCTCACTGAGCTCTGCTACCCCCCATCCCCTGCCATCCTCAGACCTCTCTCCTCTCACTGAGCTCTGCTACTCCCCCATCCCCTGCCATCCTCAGGCCTCTCTCCTCTCACTGAGCTCTACGACCCCCCCCATCCCCTGCCCTCCTCAGGCCTCTCTCCTCTCACTGAGCTCTGCTACCCCCCCCCCATCCCCTGCCATCCTAAGGCCTCTCACTGAGCTCTGCTACCCCCCATCCCCTGCCATCCTCAGGCCTCTCTCCTCTCACTGAGCTCTGCTACCCCCCATCCCCTGCCATCCTCAGGCCTCTCTCCTCTCACTGAGCTCTGCTACCCCACACCCCCCAGTAGTCTGAAGCCCCGCAAACAGCAGAGGCCGTCACAGCTGGTGAGACAGGAACAGGAAGTGAACCACCACTCACTGTGACCTCATACACGGCGGACAAGCCAGGTCCCTTCATGGATCATGCCCTGCAGCAGTGGGCAGCATCTGTGTGCATCCGAATGACAATAAGGCCAGTTCGATTCACTGTCTCCACCTTTCTAACCGTCTTACTATTTTTCTCTCTCTCTCTCAGTGACCCCCCGCCCCCAATCATCAGAGCACCTACCCTGAAAATTGTTTATTGATTCATCAGTCATGGTATGAATTTCACACATTGTTATAATGCGCTTATCAGACATTATCACAGTCTTACCACAGAATTTCACTGTAACTCTATAACTGTATGACTCATTTAGTCTCTTGCCAGATCTTTGGGCGCTAAGCATTGACAGCCTTAGCAACAGTATCTCTGATACTCAGTTCTTCTCATGATCAGACTCTCCCATAGAATAGAGATAAAGATAAATCCCATAGATATTAATGTATCTATTTCTATGGTAAATCCTTCAGAACAGGACAAGATGAGCTCACAATATAGAAGTTCCTCCTTTAGAACCACAGGCATCACCAGATGGTAACTCCATTGAATAGATTAATCATCAGCATAATTAAAATGTTAAATCTCGAGCTCATTATCCAGTAATGGCAAAAATATAAAATCCTTACATTACATGGGCTATATTCTAAAGTTATTAGAGAAAATAGAGTACATTGGAGAACAAAATAGAGTACATTTGTGGATATGTTATTGGACATTTGAGAGTATGTGAGAGTTGTCCTGAGACCTTTATAATTGGCTGTTTTTCCAGCCTGGACTCCATGATGCACTCAGAGGACACACTCTCTAATGATTCAAGGGAACTCATGAACACTGGCGTAAAGAGTTCAACCTAATGCACGCACACACACACACACAACACACCACCACACCACACACACACACACACACAAAGCTTCAAAGCAAAAGAAAGCAAGTAAGTAAAAAGAGAGGGAGGGAGGACAAGAGAATACATAACATGTTCTCAGCACAGAGGGTGTTATTTTTAAACCGGAGCCCCAGGTGTCTGTGAAGTGAGCTGGAGAATGCAAGGGGTCACCCAGGTCATGGTAAAGAAAAGAGGGAGAATAATACTAGAATAAAACCTTGCAGAGAGAGAGAAAGCTGGTAGACAAAAAAAAGCTGAGAGAGAAAAAGAGAGAGAAGGAAAGAGCGAAAGAGACAATACTGAGAAAACTGCTTAACTCCAGCTACAGCCTGGCTACCGGCATGGACAGAGGCACACACAGAGACAGGACAAGGTCAGAACAAAACACTCCTTTTGTTTTGGTAAACTGTTTAACCCTGAGGCACAGCTGTGTGCTCAGACAGAAGATCTTAGTATACGTGGAGGTTGGCATGTTTGAGCAGAGAAGTGAACGATGCTACTGTAAAAGCAAAAAGAGGGTTTCTGTGTAAAGTCCTCACCTTCCACCCCACCTCTCTGGCAGGAAGTCCTCTGGCTGGTGGAACACTTCCGGGTCACGGTGGATGGCGTGGCTAATGTACATGGCAGCGTAACCCTTGGGAATGTGGAAGCCTCCCAGAGTAGTGTCCTTTGGAGTGAATAAAACAGTAGGAGACTGGCATTGAGTTGTGAGGGCAGTCATTTGACAATAACTCAACGTGGTATAAATACTATAGTACTTTAGTGTTTTTGCAGACTTGACTGTAGTGCGGACTTCCGCAAAAACACTATAGTGAATACTGTAGTATTTACTGTAGTATACTGTAGTATTTACAGTTAACTATAGTATAAATACTGTAGTAAAAGAAAACTGTAGTATATACTATGGTAATTAATGTAGTGTTTTTGCAGATTGTAGTAAACTGTAGTATTTACTGTAGTGTTTTTGCGGAATGTAGTATTTACTGTAGAGTTTTTGTGGACTGTAGTACACAGTCGTGGCCAAAAGTTTTGAGAATGACACAAATATTAATTTTCACAAAGCAGTGTCTTTAGATATTTCTGTCAGATGTTACTATGGAATACTGAAGTATAATTACAAGCATTTCATAAGTGTCAAAGGCTTTTATTTACAATTACATGAAGTTGATGCAAAGAGTCAATATTTGCAGTGTTGACCCTTCTTTTTCAAGACCTCTGCAATCCGCCCTGGCATGCTGTCAATTAACTTCTGGGCACATCCTGACTGATGGCAGCCCAATCTTGCATAATCAATGCTTGGAGTTTGTCAGAATTTGTGGGTTTTTGTTTGTCCACCTGCCTCTTGAGGATTGACCACAAGTTCTCAATGGGATTAAGGTCTGGGGAGTTTCCTGGCCATGGACCCAAAATATCGATGTTTTGTTCCCCGAGCCACTTAGTTATCACTTTTGCCTTATGGCAAGGTGCTCCATCATGCCAGAAAAGGCATTGTTCGTCACCAAACTGTTCCTGGATGGTTGGGAGAAGTTGCTCTCGGAGGATGTGTTGGTACCATTCTTTATTCATGTCCGTGTTCCATGGCAAAATTGTGAATGAGCCCACTCCCTTGGCTGAGAAGCAACCCCACACATGAATGGTCTCAGGATGCTTTACTGTTGGCATGAATGACACAGGACTGATGGTAGCGCTCACTTTGTCTTCTCCGGACAAGCTTTTTTTTCCGGATGCCCCAGACAAATCGGAAAGGGGATTCATCAGAGAAAATATGACTTTACCCTAGTCCTCAGCAGTCCAATCCCTGTACCTTTTGCAGAAAATCTGTCTGTTCCTGATGTTTTTCCTGGAGAGAAGTGGCTTCTTTGCTGCCCTTCTTGACTCCAGGCCATCCTCCAAAAGTCTTTGCCTCAATGTGCGTGCAGATGCACTCACACCTGCCTGCTGCCATTCCTGAGCAAGCTCTGTACTGGTGGTGCCCTGATCCCACAGCTGAATCAACTTTAGGAGACGGTCCTGGCACTTGCTGGACTTTCTTCGGCGCCCTGAAGCCTTCTTCACAACAATTGAACCGCTCTCCTTAAAGTTCTTGATGATCCGATAAATGGTTGATTTATGTGCAATCTTACTGGCAGCAATATCCTTGCCTGTGAAGCCCTTTTTGTGCAAAGCAATGATGACGGCACATGTTTCCTTGCAGGTAACTATGGTTAACAGAGGAAGAACAATGATTCCAAGCACCACCCTCCTTTTGAAGCTTCCAGTCTGTTACTTGAACTCAATCAGCATGACAGAGTGATCTCCAGCCTTGTCCTCGTCAACACTCACACCTGTGTTAACGAGAGAATCACTGACATGATGTCAGCTGGTCCTTTTGTGGCAGGTCTGAAACGCAGTGGAAATGTTTTTTGGGGATTCAGTTCATTTGCATGGCAAAGACGGACTTTGCAATTAATTGTAATTCATCTGATCACGCTACATAACATTCTGAAGTATATGCAAATTGCCATCATACAAACTGAGGCATCAGACTTTGTGAAAATTAATATTTGTCATTCTCAAAACTTTTGGCCACGACTGTACTGTAGTGTTACTGTAGTGTTTTTGCACACCGTAGTATACTGTAGTATTTACTATAGTGTTTTTGTTTTATTATCTTTGACATAGAAGTGAGGAAACCGACTGGAGAATTACTAAAATAGCATATTTTCCATTACTTGAAGGTAGGTAGAACTGGGGTCTGAACACATAGTTGTAATGAACACAATATGTCAATACCTAGCATTGACATATGGGTGGCATAAATTGGGATATGGGGGAGGGGAATGGGTAGGGTACAGTTCAAGTCAGAAGTTTACATACACCTTAGCCAAATACATTTTAACTCAGTTTTTCACAATCCCTGACATTTAATCCTAGTAGAAATTCTCTGTCTTAGGTCCGTTAGGATCACCACTTTATTTTAAGAATGTGAAATGTCAGAATAATAGTAGAGAGAATGATTTATTTCAGCTTTTATTTCTTTCATCATATTCCCAGTGGGTCAGATGTTTACATACACTCAATTAGTATTTGGTAGCATTACCTTTAAATTGTTTAACTTTGGTCAAATGTTTCTGGTAGCCTTCCACAAGCTTCCCACAATAAGTTGGGTGAATTTTGGCCCATTCCTCCTGACAGAGCTGGTGTAACTGAGTCAGGTTTGTAGGCCTCCTTGCTCGCACACACTTTTTCAGTTCTGCCCACAAATTTGCTATGGGATTGAGGTCAGGGTTTTGTGATGGCCACTCCAATACCTTGACTTTGTTGTCCTTATGCCATTTGCCACAACTTTGGAAGTATGCTTGGGGTCATTGTCCATTTGGAAGACCTATTTGAGACCAAGCTTTAACTTCCTGACTGATGTCTTGAGATGTTGCTTCAATATATCCACATAATTTTCCTTCCTCATGATGCCATCTATTTTGTGAAGTGCACCAGTCCCTCCTGCAGCAAAGCACCCCCACAACATGATGCTGCCACCCCCGTGCTTCACGGTTGGGATGGTCCAAACATAACGATGGTCATTATGGCCAAACAGTTCTATTTTTGTTTCATCAGACCAGAGGACATTTCTCCAAAAAGTACGACCATTGTCCCCATGTGCAGTTGCAAACCGTAGTCTGGCTTTTTTATGGCAGTTTTGGAGCAGTGGCTTCTTCCTTGCTGAGCAGCCTTTCAGGTTATGTCAATATAGGACTCGTTTTACTGTGGATATAGATATTTTTGTACCTGTTTCCTCCAGCATCTTCACAAGGTCCTTTGCTGTTGTTCTAGAATTGATTTGCACTTTTCGCACCAAAGTACGTTCATCTCTAGGAGACAGAACGCGTCTCGATCCTGAGCAGTATGATGGCTGCGTGGTCCCATGGTGTTTATACTTGCGCAGTATTGTTTTTACAGATGAACCTGGTACCTTCAGGCATTTGGAAATTGCTCCCAAGGATGAACCAGACTTGTGGAGGTCTACAATTTATTTTTCTGAAGTCTTGGCTAATTTATTTTGATTTTCCCATGATGTCAAGCAAAGAGGCACTGAGTTTGAAGGTATGCCTTGAAATACATCCACAGGTATACCTCCAATTGACTCAAATGATGTAAATTAGCCTATCAGAAGCTTCTAAAGCCATTACATAATTTTCTGGAATTTTCCAAGCTGTTTAAAGGCACAGTCAACTTAGTGTATGTAAACTTCTGACCCACTGGAATTGTGATACAGTGAATTGTAAGTGAAATAATCTGTCTGTAGACAATTGTTGGAAAAATTACTTGTGTCATGCACAAAGTAGATGTCCTAACAGACTTGCCAAAACTATAGTTTGTTAACAAGAAATTTGTGGAGTGGTTGAAAAACAAGTTTCATTGACTCCAACCTAAGTGTATGTAAACTTCTGACCTCAACTGTATATGCAAATTAAATACTGTAGTGTTAACTATAGTTCAAAAAGTGGAGTGTTTCTGCTGACTGTAGTGTTTTTGCGAACATTACAGTGTTATTTTTGCGGATAATACTGTAGTATTTACCATAGCATTTTACAGTATACTACAACAGTCTATAATAAGTACTTCACATGATCAAGGGATACTACAGTCTGTAGTATAGTATTCTACATTATAAACGGGGTAGTTAGAGCCCTGAATGCTGATTGGCTGACAGCCGTATACCACGGGTATGACAAAACATTTATTTTTACTGCTCTAATTATGTTGATAACCAGTTTATAATAGCAATAAGGCACCTCAGGGGTGCGATGCGTCGTGCCTAAGAACAGCCCTTAGCCGTGGTATATTGGCCATATACCACACCCCCTCGTGCCGTATTGCTTAAGTATACTACAGTTTACTACACAATTCTGTAGTCAATACTTAAGTATTTTTTCATGTGGGAATGGTTGATTTTCCTAGAAATCCTAGAGTCACATACAGTGCTGCTATGAACATGGTAGAAACAACCTGAGGTTTGTAATTATACAAACATACATTTTGTATATAATCAGTAATCACTATTTACTTACTGAATATTTTTCGACACAAATCCGGAAGCTTATAAGAAATCACGCTGTGCACTCAGATGGACCATCAAACAGGCCTAGCGTCAATACAGGTCTAAAATGTAACCCTACTACACCGACTCTGACGCTCGTTGGATGTGGCAGGGCTTGCAAACTATTACAGACTACAGAGTGAAACCCAGCCGCGAGCTGTCCAGTGACGCGAGCCTAACAGACGAGCTAATTGCCTTTTATGCTCGCTTCGAGGCAAGCAACACTGAAGCATGTATGAGAGCACCAGCTGTTCCGGACGACTGTGTGAAAACGCTCTCCGTAGCCGATGTGAGCAAGAACTTTAAAACAGATCAACATTCACAAGGCCGCGGGGCCAGACGGATTACCAGGACCTGTACTCAGAGCGTGCACGGACCAACTGCCAAGTGTCTTCACTGACATTTTAAACCTCTCCCTGACCGAGTCTGTAATACCTACATGTTTCAAGCAGACCACCATAGTCCCTGTGCCCAAGAAAGCGAAGGTAATCTGCCTAAATGACTACCGCCCCGTAGCACCCACGTCGGTAGCCATGAAGTGCTTTGAAAGGCTAGTCATTGCTCACATCAACACCATCATCCCGGAAACCTTAGACCCATTCCAATTTACATACTGCCCCAACAGATCCACAGATGACGCAATCTCAATTGCACTCCACACTGCCCTTTCCCACCTGTGAGAATGCTGTTAATTGACTACAGCTCAGCGTTCAACACCATAGTGCCCACAAAGCTCATCACTAAGCTAAGGACCCTGGGACTAAACACCTTCCTCTGCAACTGGATCCTGGACTTCCTGACGGGCCGTCCCCAGGTGGTAAGGGTAGGCAACAACACATCTGCCACGCTGATCCTCAACACGGGGGCACCTCAGGGGTGCAAGCTTAGTCCTCTCCTGTACTCCCTGTTCACCCAAGACTGCATGGCCAAGCATGACTCTAACACCATCATTATGTTTGCTGACGACCGGCAACGATGAGACAGTCTATAGGGAGTAGGTCAGAGACCTGGCAGTGTGGTGCCAGGACAACAACCTCTCCCTCAATGTGAGCAAGACAAAGGAGCTGATTGTGGACTACAAACAAACTCACCAAGACAGTTGTGAAGAAGGCACGACAACACCTTTTCCCCCTCAGGAGACTGAAAAGATTTGGCATGGCTCCCCAGATCCTCAAAAGGTTCTACAGCTGCACCATCGAGAGCATCCTGACCAGTTGCATCACCGCCTGGTATGGAAACTGCTCGGCAACCGACCGCAAGGCGCTACAGAAGGTAGTGTGTATGGCCCAGTACATCACTGGGGCCAAGCTTCCTGCCATCCAGGACTTATGTACTAGGCGATGTCAGAGGAAGGCCCCAAAAATTGTCAAACACTCCAGTCACCCAAGTCATAGGTACCGGAGTGCCAAATCTAGGTCCAAAAGGATCCTTAACAGCTTCTACCCCCAAGCCATAAGACTGCTGAACAATTAATCAAATGGCCATCCAGACTATTTACATTGACAGCCCCCCACCCTTTGTTTTTACACTGCTGCTACCCGCTGTTTATTATCTATGCATAGTCACTTTACCCCTACCTACATATACAAATTACCTCGACTAACCTGTACCACCACACATTGACTCAGTACATTTCAGTGCATTTCACGGTTGTATACCTGTTGTATTTGGTGCATGTGACAAATACAATTTGATTTGATTATAGTTACTCCACAATACTAACTTAATTGACAGAGGGAAAAGAAGGAAGCCTGTACAGAGTACAAATATTCTAAAACATGCATCCTGTTTGCATCAAGGCACTAAAGGAATGCTGTCAATAAAATGTCCTGAAATCAAAGTGTTATGTTTGGGGCATCATGTTATGGGTATGCTTGTAATTGTTATGGACTGGGGATCGTAAATGTCACTGTAGGCACTACATGTGTTTGCGCGCATGTGTGTGTGGATAGAGACCTGTGAGTGCATATCGCCAGTGCAGGTAGAGTCACTGCAGATAGTCCATACAGATAATCCGGGTAGCTATTGATTAGCTATTCAACAGTCATCAGAGGCGCCAGGCCTTACATGGCATCATTAAGGTGGCGGATTAAGATTCCTGAGCTTTCGGAAAGACGTGAGTAATCCTCTCAAATGGAACGGGGGTGTGTGCAGCGGCATTTTGAGCATGTCCTGTTGTTGCTTGCTGGTGGAATATTAACTCTGAGGTCAGTGAGTCTCACTGTTCTCTACAATGGACTGACTGGAGATGATGTTGCTGAGCTAGTTTCCACTCTGGACAGTCAGAAATAATGAGGAAACACTGACAGACCATCGCCTGTTCTAGACTCTTTCTTTCCTGCTCTAGCTAGGCCACTGTGTTCATTGACTTAGCCCTTGGCTCTTAGACATCATCACACTTTGCCTCTGTAAAGACCTCTGCAACAATCACTCTTGGACTCACACACTTTATTCTGGAGCTCATGAAAGGCTTTATGTTTCACGTCAGCCGCTGCGTCCCCTTTGTGCCAGCCTATGATCAGAGATGGTCCAGACAGCAACTCTTGAAATCCAGACCCATCTCTGCCCATGTTGTGTTTATTTATTTCCCTCAGAACCCAGAGCCCCAGCCAGCCCAGGTGGGCCTGCTAATGGGGTTATACATAAAACATCCTCATCTGGCCAGCTGCCTGCCTGGCTTCCTGATAGCAGGATGTGCATGTCACTGGGAATAAGGACCAGGCCTGATGAGGGGCTGTAGTCTACTGGGGACCTGTGATACATTACTGTAGTTCCTCAGCTTCAATCAGCCCACTTTAAAAGCCAGGGATCATGAATACAGACATCCTAAATATGTGATCTCTCTTTTCCTATTTTTAAATCGTTTTCATAGGATCTTATTTCCCCAGAATCTCTGCTACTGTACAATGATCCGTGTTCCTTTTCAAAAAACAATGATAAGTATTCCGAGAAGTGTTTTGTCTAGCACTCTGCAGAGTGTGGAGACACATTAAGCAGTGTTTTTCAGAGCCTGTGTGTGTGTTTTGTGTGTTTGTGTGTGTGCTCGTGCCTGCGTGAGTGTGAACAGTGTGTGTGAGAGAGTGATCTCTGCTCTGCTCTGAGAGGACGCTCTCTGTCTCTCCCCCTTGATAAACAGGAAGCAGCTTTTCAATAATGACACCACAGTGCTTCTCTGTGATGGACTTAATGCCTTAACAAACACCCCAGTTCCTCTAATTGAGTTAATGTTTTAACAAACACCCCAGTGCCTCTAATTGAGTTAATGCCTTAACAAACACCCCAGTTCCTCTAATTGAGTTAATGCCTTAACAAACACGCCACTGCCTCTAATTTAGTTAATGTTTTAACAAACACCCCACTGCCTCTAATTGAGTTAATGCCTTACCAAACACCCCAGTGCCTCTAATTGAATTAATGTTTTAACAAACAGTGCAAGAGGGGGAGAGAAGAGATGAAGAATGATTTATTCCTCTAGTCCTTGAAAGCGGCAGCTCTAGCCTTTAGCTCGGTGCGGATGTTGCCTGTAATCCATGGCTTCTGGTTGGGATACAGTCACTGTGGGGACGACGTTGTCGCTGCACTTATTGATGAAGCCGGTGACTGAGGTGGTATACTCCTCAATGCCATTGGATGAATCCCGGAACATACCCCAGTCGCACTGTTTGTTAAAACATTAATTCCGTCCCTCTCTTCGCCCCAACCTGGGCTCGAACCAGGGACCCTTGCACACATCAACAACTGACACCCACGAAGCATCGTTACCCATCGCGCCACAAAAGCCGCGGCCCTTGCAATGCAAGGGGAACAACCACTTCAGGTCTCAGAGCGAGTGATGTCACTGATTGAAACGCTATTAGCGCGCACCACCGCTAACTAACTAGCCATTTCACATCGGTTACACTAGCAAAACTGTCCTGTAGTGTAGCATCCACGTCATCTGACCACTTCCGTACTGAGTGAGTCACTGGTACTTCCTGCTTTAGTTTTTGCTTGTAAGCAGGAATCAGGAGGATAGAATTATGGTCAGATTTGCCAAATGGAGGGAGAGCTTTGTATGTGTCTCTTTTCTCCTCTAGTTGCATATGTGACATGCTGGTCGAAATGAGGTAAAACAGCTATAAGTTTGGCTGCATTAAAGTCACCAGCCACTAGGAGCGCTGTTTCTGAATTAGCATTTTCTTGTTTGCTTATGGCCTTATACAGCTCGTTGAGGGTGGTCTTAGTGCCAGCATCGGTTTGTGGTGGTAAATAGACAGCTACGAAAAATATAGACTCACTTGGTAAATAGTGTGGTCTACAGCTTATCATGAGGTACTCTACCACAGGCGAGCAAAACCTCAAGACTTCCTCAATATTAGACATCACGAACCAGCTGTTATTGACAATTAGACACACACTCCCACCCCTCGTCTTACCAGACGAAGTTGTTCTGTCCTGTCGATGCACGAAAAACCCAGCCAACTATATATTATCTGTGTCGTCGTTCAGCCACAACTTGGTGAAACATAAGATATTACAGTTTTTAATGTCCTGTTGGTAGGATAGTCTTGAAGGAGATCATCCAGTATATTCTCCAGTGATTCCACATTGGCCAATAGAGCGGATGGTAGAGGTGGGTTACCCACTCTGTATATGATGTATATGATTAGAATATCATGGTGTGATTATGGTAACGTACAGGAACTCAAGTACTTTTGTTCTTCCGATCTGGAATACCTCACCACCAAATGCCGACCGCATTACCGCCCAAGATAATATTCTTCGCTCATCATCATCACTGCCGTGTACATTCCCCCCAAGCAGACACCACGACGGCTCTCAAGGAATTACACTGGACTATGTGCAAACTGGAAACCGCATATCTTGAGGCTATATTTTTTTGTAGCTGGGGACTTTAATAAAGGAAATCTGAAAAAAAAGAAATTCTATCAACACATCTCCGGTGCTACACGTGCATCACAAACTCTCGATCTTTGCTACTCTCCCTTCCGGGACGGCTACAAGGTCCGCCCCCTCACCTATATTATTGACGAATACACTGATTCGGTGACTGGGTTCATCAGGAAGTGCACTGTGATGATTAGAACCACAAATTGTGGATAGATGGCAGCATTTGCGCAAAACTGAAAGCGCAACCTACCGCATTTAACCATGACAAGGTGACTGGGAACATGGACATGTACAAACAGACCAGCTTTGACCTCCGTAAGGCAATCAAATAGGCAAAATAGACAGTACAGGGACAAAGTGGAGTTGCAATTCGACGTCAAGGACACCAGATAATTAAGGATTAAAAAGGGAAAGCCAGCCAGCCACCAACGCCTCCGTTGCCGACGTAAGTCATTTAAGCGTGATAACTCTCGGAAAGCTGTCGGGCCAGACAGCATCCCAAGCCGCATCCTCAGAGCATGTGCAGACCAGTTAGCTGGAGTGTTTATGGACATATTCAAGTCCATATCGCTGTCATGTTTGAGAGAGTCTCATCTATTCATAGAGTGGTCATATTAGTTAGTAAGCCAAAACTTTCGGACACCACAGACGTTTTTGTGAGAAGACCGATTTTCGGGATGTCTCCTGGTCTGACAAACAGCACTGTAGCTCTGCCACTTTCCACCGCAGATGCTGAATGTAGACACAGTTGGATGAGGTGGGGTTGAGACACAGTCCAATCAAAAAAATATTATGATGTAAATTTGACTAGCCGGCCTCCACCCAGTACCCTGCCCTGAACCTTAGTCACTGTTACTAGCTGTTCTTGCCTCAGCAGCCTCCTGTGATATGTACATATCTACCTCAATGACCATGTATCCCTGCACATTGATACAGTATGGTTATGGTACTCCTTGTATATAGCTTCATTCTCATGTGTTTTTTAAATTTATTTAACTCTGCATCATTGGGAAAGAGCATGTAAGTAAGCATTTCACTACACCTGTGGTTTGCTACGCATGTGAAAAATACAATTTGATTTGCCTGGCTGGCTGGCTGGCTTCGTAGGTATGGGTGAAAGTACTCGCTCTTTCTCTAACGCTCTCTCTCTTACCCACTTCAGCTGTTCTCCCTCTCTTGCTTGGTGTTCTCTCTCTCTCTCTCTCTCTCTCTCTCTCCCAGGGGTGGACTGGGACAAGAATTCGGCTTTGACATTTTATCCACACCAGCCCGCATCACTGAGCGCGCTTTCTCTCGGGCACATGGGGGGAGAGGAGAGTGGCTTGCTGGTCTCAGCAGCAGGCCCCAGCGAGGGAAAAGGCACAGGGCAGACACTTTCATTACATGAGTCATGAGGATAATGCACTTTACTATTTGACCAATTCATGGTTTAAGCCACCCAAAAAATGTGAAGTTTTGAGTGAGCTGACAACGTAGAATGTGCTCTTTCTACATTTATTGGCACCTTTTCCGTTTTTTACGATCCATGATCTTGGCTGTCTAACTGATGACAGAGTCGGAGCAGGTCTCTTTGCTGATGCCGTGTTTAACTTTGAACATGAGTTTGCATAACCTCAGCTCAGCCTATCAGAAAACCAGGCCGGCACATCTTGGTTGGGGGGCCGGCCTTTACCCACTGATGAGCCAAAGGCTCATTATAGATTATTATAACTGCAAAATTGCACAAATATATATATAAAAAAACATCTTAACAGGCCCATGGGCCGCCGGTCATTTCATGTTTTTTTTATTGTTTTATTTCTAAAAATATATATATTTTTTGTGTGTGTCAATATCGACCAGCCCACCGAACCAAAAAAATCTCTCTCTCTCTCTCTCTCTCCCTCCACCCATGACGATCACCCTCCCTCCCTCCCTCCCTCCCTCGCTGTAACATCAGTGTTTACCGCCTCAATCAATTACCCATCATAACCTGGGCGTGTGGGTATGCATTATTCATCCACCTGCCGGGATAGAGGGAGGGAGAAAGGAAGGGAGGGAAGGAGGGGGAGCCGTGAGAGCACATGACAAGGAAAGTGTCCCAAATGGGACCCTATTTGTCACTACTAGGGCTCCGGTAAAAATAGGGTTCCATTTGGGATGCAACCATGGTGCCTCCCCCCTCCTTCCACCCCCATCATGAATATGTAACACCCATTCACACACCTTTCTGTTACCACAGTGACGTAAACACTCACAGGCAAACAGGAGCCTGAAACATCCCAAACATCCCAATCTACATGTGAGACTGTGGGCATAACCTCAGTTCACTGACTACCATCGATGGAGTGGGAGGAGTGTGAGTCACAAAAGTTTCCTTTCAGACAACCCTGGAGAAAATAAAATGTACAGTACAGAGCGTAGTGCAATGTTAATTAATTCATGACTAAAAATATTCTGATATGAAATTTTGTGTTAGTGACTTTGTGTGTGTGTTGCTATGGCCCAAAGGCAGAAGAGGCCCAGCTGTACTTCCCTGTGGCTGCTAGGTCTACTGGGAGCTGGGCTCTGAGGCAAGACGACCAGAAACTTAGGGCTCCTCTCCTCCCCGCCTCTCCTCCTTCTCCATCCCTCCCTCCTCCCCTATCCCTCTTTCTATCCTTTCTCCCATCCTCTCCAACACTCTGTCACCCTGACAGTTCACTCTGCACAACAGATTCATATTCATGAACTATTTTGATTAAATATGCATCTATGGCCACCTGTTTGGGCCTGATTAATCTCAATACTTGTTTTTTCTGCTCCTAGTTGTGTTGATGCCTCACTGGCTGGTTGAAGACCAAAGTCCCTTATTATTAACAACCTGTCCAGGTCAGGACTCACTAAGGGAGATATCTCTACATCAGACCAATTGAAGAATTTTCCTAATAAAAAATTCAAGTTCAACGTACAAAGATTATGCTAACTATACTCACTCAGTGTTAAAAAAGGTGAAAAATAAATTACACAACATACTAGCTAGTAAACAATTTAAGCCATTGCAAATGCATGCTATTACTTTTTCCACTCATAAAGCAAACACAGCCCTTGGGTAAGAGGGTCAATCAATTTGAGCCCAATCAATTCCCCTCATGGGCTGTTGTTGTTGCGTGAAGAGGCATGAGGTCACACTATTCCAAGATGGACGTCATCAACTGGACCATTTTCATTATAAAGCCAGCCAGTGAACAATGAAGAGATGACAATCACAGTAAGCCAATAATCTATTGGCTGACAGCTCTATTACTAAAAACAACCATAATACAATATTCAATAGCTTATTTTCTGTCACACAATGCATTCATTTCTGCATCTGCATCATAAACATTGACTTGGATGTAGGAGGCCTGTTTTGATTAATAGCCTTCCTGTTATCAGACATACAATACAATGAGATGGGCATAAAAAACAGAGTCGATAGCTGTATACTCACGCTTGGGCTGCTCATGCAATATTTCAGAAAGATAATCATTCATAGAGGATATCAACTGGGGAACATGTGAACATACTTGTCATCCATCATTTTAAACAACTTAGAAAGAAGTTCATTGTCACTGCGTGCCGCAGGGAGATCACAGTTGGCTATCATAAGTCAGGAAAATACATGATGTTCCCTTTACAAGCAGACTTCTTTAGAGATCTATGTGGGCATGCTACTCCCCCTTGAGCTCAGATCATGAATGGACAGAGAGAGCTAAGATATGAGATCAAATGTTATTGATAACAAGCAATGTTGTGGACTCACTTGATTGGCTATTCTCCTTCCACCAATGAACGGAGGCCAAAGTCTCTGTATTTCCAGGAGGACGTAGTAAAGGTAATCAGGGTCTGCCCTCGCATGATTCCTAATTTCCTTCTGACAAAAGAATGACGCGTTAGTGTTCGTACAGGATTCCAGCAGTACTACACTGATCCAAAGCAAGGCATTTCCAAAAGCTGTGTAGTTGTTACTACAATGTAAGGTCAACATGATTTAAAGTGCGTTCCCGTGCTCTGAAGGTTTAGTAAGAGAACTGGGCCGTCTCACCTTGCCTGCTCCACTCAGAACCAGGGTGAAGGAGGTGAGTAAGGATGCCAGGGCTTTGGGGATCAGAGCAGAGATGAACAACAGCAGATGCTGGGAGGCACAACTGGCATCAGGGAGAGGTAGATCACAGAGATAACCTACAAACCTACAGAGCGATAGAGAAAGAGATAGTAAATGAGAAAGCATTAAGAGAAAGTGACAATGAAAGTGAGGAGAAGAATCACTTACATGTGACCACAAGGTGTGTGTCTATGACAACATATTTATGGACTCACCCCTGTCTCTGACACTCCAGCTTGTCTTTAATGATGTCCATGAGCTTGTCTTTAGCCTCCAGCGCTGTGCAAAAGCCAGAGGACCACAGAGGAACCTTCACACTGACTGGAGTTGAGATGATCCCTGTAGGGGAAGGAAAGGTCAAAGGTCACATTCTGACAAAATATATGTCTCTATCTCTGTTTACATCAACCTGAAAGGGGCCTATGTCTACCTATAGCAAAGCAACCACTACAGTTTCATTAGCCTAATATCCCCTTTTGAAAAGTATATTGGCTCACAATTACCACATTAACATGCTGTGTTAATGTAATAGTCATTGACACCTACTGGGTTTCACCGAGATGCCTGAGGCAGTGTTGTCAATGGAGGTGTTGAGATCTAATTACCACTGTAGCTCAGCTAATGCACAGATCTGTGTGTCAATTCCACTCCCTTTGAAAACAGGGCTCCTTGAATGCAGAGCAGTCTGTTTTGTCAGACATCTATCTGGCTATATGTATACTCACCACCCTCAGGGGGCAGGACGTTCTTTGAAAGAAAGTGAGAGTAAAGTGTTTCTTCAATTGCTGGTATGCTGAAATTGTAGTTGTGATTGTTCATTGAGGCCCAGTGTGGGCGGCATGCCTCCCATTGTAAGAGGGGAAAACCTACATGTGGCAGAGACTGATCTCACCGTGCCAGTGTAGGGTACAGAGCCTGTAATCTCACCGTGCCAGTGTAGGGTACAGAGCATGTAATCTCACCATGCCAGTGTAGGGTACAGAGCATGTAATCTCACCATGCCAGTGTAGGGTACAGAGCATGTAATCTCACCATGCCAGTGTAGGGTACAGAGCATGTAATCTCACCATGCCAGTGTAGGGTACAGAGTGCTGTAATGTCCTGGAAAAGCTCTGGTGTCTCATCTGGGTTCACATTCAGGAACAGCCCCAACACCAGTTCTGTTCCCAGTCGTTTAAACAGAGGGTACACCGACACGGGCTCCCCACTACACAAGAAGTGGTAATCAGAGAAGTGAACAGAACATACATGGAAATACAGTGCCTTCAGAAAGTATTCACACCCCTTGACGTTTTCCACATTTTGTTGTGTTACAGCCTGAATATAAAATAGATTAAATTGAGATTTTGTGACACTGGCCTACACACAATACCCCATGGACTCACTCTGTGTGCAGTAAGTGTTTAACATGATTTTTGAATGACTACCTCATCTCTGTACCACACACACACAATTATCTATAAGGTCCCTCAGTCGAGCAGTGAATTTCAAACAGAGATTCAATGACTAAGACCAGGGAGGTTTTCTAATGCTTGCAAAGAAGGGCACCTACTGGTAGATAGGTAAAATAAAAACAGACATTGAATATCCCTTTGAGCATGGTGAAGTTATTAATTACACTTTGAATGGTGTCTCAATACACCCAGTCATAGCCACGGGAAATAGGGGTGCTGAGGATGCTGTATCACCCCCTGATAAATCATCATTAAAAAACGATAAATATAAAAATTAAAAATAAGGAAAGATTTCAACACAACACATCACTGAGTACCATGCGTCATATTTTCAATCAGTGGAGGCTGGTGGGAAGAGTTATAGGAGGACGAGCTAATTGTAATGGCTGGAATGGAATAAATGGAATGGTATCAAACACATCAAACATATGGAAACCACGTTTGATACCGTTCCATTAATTCCATTACAATGATCCCATCCTCCTATAGCTCCTCACACCAGCCCCCACTGTTTTCAATCATGGTGGTGGCTGCATCATGTTATGGGTATACTTGTCATCGGCAAGGACTATAGATTTTTTTGAGTGGATAAAAAGAAACAGAATAGACCTAAGCATAGGCAAAATCCTAGAGGAAAACCTAGTTCAGTCTGCTTTCCAGCAGACACTGGGAGACAAATTCACCTTTCAGCATGACAATAACCTAAAACACAAGGCCAAATATACACTGGAATTGCTTACCAAGATGACATGAAATGTTCCTCAGTGGCTTAGTTACAGTTTTGACTTAAATTGGATTGAAAATCTATGGCAAGACTTGAAAATGGCAGTCTAGCAATGATCAACAACCAATTTGACAGAACTTGAAGAATTTTGTGCAAATATTGTACAATCCAGGTGTGAAAAGTTCTTAGACTCACCCAGAAAGAATCACAGCTGTAATAGCTGCCAAAGGTGATTCTAACATGTCTTGACTCAAGGGTGTGAATGAGAAATGTCTGTATTCACTTTAAATACATGTGCAAAAATGTCTAAAAACATGTTTTCACTTTGTCATTATGGGGTATTGTGTGTAGATACTGTAGGAGAGAATTATTTTCAATTTTTTTTCATTTTGAATTCAGGCTGTAACACAACAAAATGTGGAATAAGTCAAGGGTTATGAATACTTTCTGAAGGCAGTGTAAGTCATACATTTCTGGTATGGTCCTGCTAGTGTATGGTCGGTGAGACAGAAGTGCATGAAGGAATGTGAGTGGGGGTTTCAAGGGTTCTTACGTTGCAGAAAGGTCCTTCAAGCACCGTTCAGAAACACTGTGCAGGAAAGAAAAACAGAAACAAGCATTGTTGTCCTTAATGAAGGTATATTTATAATGACATTTGGTCACCCTGTCATACTCAATAAATGAAACTAGTCTTTACCTGTTAATGAGGTCAGAGCCTGAGGCCAGACACTTTCCTGTGAAAAGGTTGGTGAGAGACAGACGCAGCAAGCAAGCTTCCTCGCCTGGATGAACCATACAGAATACAAAATATAACACTATGGAGTTGCTCATAGCAGAAATAAAGAAAAAATGTGCAATAACTCCATCTATTGGTCTAAATAATGAATATTCTGTTTGTATGTTTTTCAACTTCTGATAAATTAATAAAACAAGCAAATCGTGTGAAGGCCTAAAGCAGCTTTACCCTGTGAACATGTACAATCAAATATGTTTTTGTAAAGACCAGAGGTGTAGGCTATCTAATACAACCCCTATACCATTATCAGCAAATTGCATGCAAGTTGCACCCTATGGACCTTTGGGACATCAACTCACCATTAGCAGTCACTATGTTGTCTCCATACATGTTGTGCATTACATCAGTGGGGTCTTTCAGGAACACAGATGACTTCTCTGAAATACAGTCATGATCACATCAGTTGCAATGTCCTCTTTCAATGGGGAAACACACTATTGTCACCCCTACCACCTAGGCAAAGCCACAGGTTCATCTCATGACATGGTCAGTTACCAAGCCCTGTCTAATCAATGGACAAATAATATATATTTTTTAATGTATTTTTAATTTAACCAGGCAAATCAGTAAAGAACAAATTATTATTTAAAATGACGGCTGACACCCGCCAAACCCTGACGACGCTGGGCTGATTGTGCGCTGCCCTATGGAACTCCCAATCACGGCCGGTTGTGATACAGCCTAGATTCGAACCAGGGTGACGCCTCTCGCACTGAGACGCTGCGCCACTCCGGAGCCAATCACTGATGTAATCATATCACATCCTACTAATGCGTTAAAAATTAAATGGACTCTAAACTGATATGTAGACTCATTCACGATTCATGAAAAGCAAAAACTATGAATGTTTCAAAATGTTGGCCTATTTGTCAAAACTTGTTAGCTTTGAACTGATTAGGTTATTGTGACACACACGCACATACACACGAATAAGTGGCTATACCGCAAAGTAATTCCTTCATCCCTTCCACCGAACAGACGAAGGAAGTTGGTTTGTTCAGAAGTCTTGATTGAAATATCCGTGTCCCATGCTTTTCAATACGTTGTTGACAAAAAGCCACTGGATCTCGGTAAAACTCCAAAGATTTGTCGCCCAACACAGAGACCCCCGCAGTGCCCACTAGTTTCGACATTATTTAAAATGAGTTTACTGCTGGGGTTAGCTCAGTGGTAAATTAAACCACACAGTTGTTGGATTAGACAGCAGATGGTCCAAAATAACGCTTATTCTGCATATACTATTGATCCATTCTGCAACAAGGTTGACGATAAACATGGCTATTTGTCTAACTATGCCATGAAAACGAACTCCGAAAAAAACCCACAGGATTAACGTTGCCAAATGTGTTTAGTTTTTTCTAAAAACTGCCATATTGTATTACACAGAACTATCACATTACTGCTATCTCATCGTGATATCTCGATGGCAACTGAAAGTATTCAGCAAAACGCTTCCTGGATGGACTTCAGTTAGTCCCACCCCCACCACTTCGTCAGGAGTGCCTGCAGTTCGAGCCTACTGTAGCAGATTGGCACACGTTTGTCTTCTTCTTCGATGAGGTTTAACGGCGGTTGGCATCCAATGAATGTTGCAATACCGCCACCTACTAGACTGGAGTATAAATCCCTTATCCTTTGATAGATGTATTTATTTATTAAAATAAACAAATACACTACCATCTAACACTACACTCACAAAAAAAGAAACAAGAAAAGAAAATAACACCCGACTCCACTATTTAAATAAATGTAATCCTACCTCAGGCCAACAGTCTGAAGGGATGGGACACCACCACTTAACACACCCTGTAACTCTTTTGACGTCAAGTCTCGCACACCAAAATACCTCTCTGCAGTTGCTACCACAACCTCAATTTTCTGCGACTCCCTGCACTAAATGCTAAAAATCCAATCGTACTGAAACATATATCACTTCTTGGTTTATTCTCACACCACTCCTCTCAGGATCCCTCCCCCATGACCCATTTTCCTCTACTTTCTTCACTGCCTCAGCAAATGACAACTTCTGCACTACTCTAAACCTGGAAACCCCAACCGGCCTCTCTACCACGGAACATTTCTGACCCCCAGCCCCATTGGCACCCCTACAATTAACACATACAGTGGGGCAAAAAAGTATTTAGTCAGCCACCAATTGTGCAAGTTCTCCCACTTAAAAAGATGAGAGGCCTGTAATTTTCATCATAGGTACACTTCAACTATGACAGACAAAATGAGAAAAAAAATCCAGAAAATCACATTGTAGGATTTTTTATGAATTTATTTGCAAATTATGGTGGAAAATAAGTATTTGCTCAATAACAAAAGTTTCTAAATACTTTGTTATATACCCTTTGTTGGCAATGACACAGGTCAAACGTTTTCTGTAAGTCTTCACAAGGTTTTCACACACTGTTGCTGGTATTTTGGCCCATTCCTCCATGCAGATCTCCTCTAGAGCAGTGATGTTTTGGGGCTGTCGCTGGGCAACATGGACTTTCAACTCCCTCCAAAGATTTTCTATGGGGTTGAGATCTGGAGACTGGCTAGGCCACTCCAGGACCTTGAAATGCTTCTTACGAAGCCCCTCCTTCATTGCCTGGGCGGTGTGTTTGGGATCATTGTCATGCTGAAAGACCCAGCCACGTTTCATCTTCAATGCCCTTGCTGATGGAAGGAGGTTTTCACTCTAAATCTCACGATACATGGCCCCATTCATTCTTTCCTTTACACGGATCAGTCGTCCTGGTCCCTTTGCAGAAAAACAGCCCCAAAGCATGATGTTTCCACCCCCATGCTTCACAGTAGGTATGGTGTTCTTTGGATGCAACTCAGCATTCTTTGTCCTCCAAACACGACGAGTTGAGTTTACAAAAAAGTTATATTTTGGTTTCATCTGACCATATGACATTCTCCCAATCCTCTTCTGGATCATCCAAATGCCCTCTAGCAAACTTCAGACGGGCCTGGACATGTACTGGCTTAAGCAGGGGGACACGTCTGGCACTGCAGGATTTGAGTCCCTGGCGGCGTAGTGTGTTACTGATGGTAGGCTTTGTTACTTTGGTCCCAGCTCTCTGCAGGTCATTCACTAGGTCCCCCCGTGTGGTTCTGGGATTTTTGCTCACCGTTCTTGTGATCATTTTGACCCCACGGGGTGAGATCTTGCATGGAGCCCCAGATCGAGGGAGATTATCAGTGGTCTTGTATATCTTCCATTTCCTAATAATTGCTCCCACAGTTGATTTCTTCAAACCAAGTTACTTACCTATTGCAGATTCAGTCTTCCCAGCCTGGTGCAGGTCTACAATTTTGTTTCTGGTGTCCTTTGACAGCTCTTTGGTCTTGGCCATAGTGGAGTTTGGAGTGTGACTGTTTGAGGTTGTAGACAGGTGTCTTTTATACTGATAACAAGTTCAAACAGGTGTCATTAATATAGGTAATGAGTGGAGGACAGAGGAGCCACTTAAAGAAGAAGTTTGAATGGTTTGTCCTCTGACAAATCAATTGTAAATTTCGGTGTTCCTCAAGGTTCCGTTTTAGGACCACTATTGTTTTCACTATATATTTTACCTCTTGGGGATGTCATTCGAAAACATAATGTTAAATTTCACTGCTATGCAGACGACACACAGCTGTACATTTCAATGAAACATGGTGAAGCCCCAAAATTGCCCTCGCTAGAAGCCTGTGTTTCAGACATAAAGAAGTGGATGGCTGCAAACTTTCTACTTTTAAACTCGGACAAAACAGAGATGCTTGTTCTAGGTCCCAAGAAACAAAGAGATCTTCTGTTGAATCTGACAATTAATCTGGATGGTTGTACAGTCGTCTCAAATAAAACTGTGAAGGACCTCGGCGTTACTCTGGACCCTGATCTCTCTTTTGAAGAACATATCAAGACTGTTTCAAGGACAGCTTTTTTCCATCTACGTAACATTGCAAAAATCAGAAATTTTCTGTCCAAAAATGATGCAGAAAAATTAATCCATGCTTTTGTTACTTCTAGGCTGGACTACTGCAATGCTCTACTTTCCGGCTACCCGGATAAAGCACTAAATAAACTTCAGTTAGTGCTAAATACGGCTGCTAGAATCCTGACTAGAACCAAAAAATTTGATCATATTACTCCAGTGTTAGCCTCCCTACACTGGCTTCCTGTTAAGGCAAGGGCTGATTTCAAGGTTTTACTGCTAACCTACAAAGCATTACATGGGCTTGCTCCTACCTATCTTTCCGATTTGGTCCTGCCGTACATACCTACACGTACGCTACGGTCACAAGACGCAGGCCTCCTAATTGTCCCTAGAATTTCTAAGCAAACGGCTGGAGGTAGGGCTTTCTCCTATAGAGCTCCATTTTTATGGAATGGTCTGCCTACCAATGTGAGAGACGCAGACTCAGTCTCAACCTTTAAGTCTTTACTGAAGACTTATCTCTTCAGTAGGTCCTATGATTAAGTATAGTCTGGCCCAGGAGTGTGAAGGTGAACGGAAAGGCTGGAGCAACGAACCGCCCTTGCTGTCTCTGCCTTGCCGGTTCCCCTCTTTCCACTGGGATTCTCTGCCTCTAACCCTTTTACAGAGGCTGAGTCACTGGCCTACTGGTGTTCTTCCATGCCGTCCATGGGAGGGGTGCGTCACTTGAGTGGGTTGAGTCACTGACGTGGTCTTCCTGTCTGGGTTGGCGCCCCCCCCCCCCCCCCTTGGGTTGTGCCATGGCGGAGATCGTTGTGGGCTATACTCGGCCTTGTCTTAGGACGGTAAGTTGGTGGTTGGAGACATCCCTCTAGTGGTGTGGGGGCTGTGCTTTGGCAAAGTGGGTGGGGTTATATCCTGCCTGTTTGGCCCTGTCCGGGGGTATCATCGGATGGGGCCACAGTGTCTTCTGATCCCTCCTGTCTCAGCCTCCAGTATTTATGCTGCAGTAGTTTGTGTCGGGGGGCTAGGGTCAGTCTGTTACATCTGGAGTATTTCTCTTGTCTTATCCGGTGTCCTGTGTGTATTTAAATATGCTCTCTCTAATTCTCTCTTTCTCTCTTTCTGTCTTTCTCTCGGAGGACCTGAGCCCTAGGACCATGCCTCAGGACTACCTGGTATGATGACTCCTTGCTGTCCCCAGTCCACCTGGCCGTGCTGCTGCTCCAGTTTCAACTGTTCTGCCTGCGGCTATGGAACCCTGACCTGTTCACCGGACGTGCTTGTTGCACCCTCGACAACTACTATGATTATTATTATTTGACCATGCTGGTCATTTATGAACATTTTAACATTTTAACATTTTGACCATGTTCTGTTTTAATATCCACCCTGCACAGCCAGAAGAGGACTGGCCACCCCTCATAGCCTGGTTCCTCTCTAGGTTTCTTCCTAGGTTTTTGGCCTTTCTAGGGAGTTTTTCCTAGGGAGTTTTTCCTAGCCACCGTGCTTCTTTCACATGCTTTGCTTGCTGTTTGGGGTTTTAGGCTGGGTTTCTGTACAGCACTTTGAGAATATCAGCTGATGTACGAAGGGCTATATAAAAATAAATTTGATTTGATTTGAAATTTGATTTGAAGTTACAGGTCTGTGAGAGCCAGAAATCTTGCTTGTTTGTAGGTGACCAAATACTTATTTTCCACCATCATTTGCAAATAAATTCATTAAAAATCCTCCAATGTGATTTTCTGGAATTTTTTTTCTCATTTTGTCTGTCATAGTTGACGTGTACCTATGATGAAAATTACAGGCCTCTCTCATCTTTTTAAGTGGGAGAACTTGCACAATTGGTGGCTGACTAATTACTTTTTTGCCCCACTGTACCATTACTTTCCCCAGTGCTACACATTCCTTTGTCTCATGCCTTTCTGCACTTCTCACACCTAGGAACCTCCCTCCTACAAACTGCTGCCACACACTCCTACACACTGCTGCTACTTTGCACTTTCTTCCACTGCAAATCTACTATTCCAGTGTTTTACTTGCTATATTGTATTTACTTCGCCACCATGGCCTTTTTTGCCTTTACCTCCCTTATGTCACCTCATTTGCTCACTTTGTATATAGACTTATTCTTCCACTATATTATTGACTGTATGTTTGTTTATTCCATGTGTAACTCTGTGTTGTTGTATGTGTCAAACTGCTTTGCTTTATCTTGGCCAGGTCGCAGTTGTAAATGAGAACTTGTTCTCAACTTGCCTACCTTGTTAAATAAAAGTGATATATACTGCTCAAAAAAATAAAGGGAACACTAAAATAACACATCCTAGATCTGAATGAATGAAATAATCTTATGAAATAGTTTTTTCTTTACATAGTTGAATGTGCTGACAACAAAATCACACAAAAATAATCAATGGAAATCCAATTTATCAACCCATGGAGGTCTGGATTTGGAGTCACCCTCAAAATTAAAGTGGAAAACCACACTACAGGCTGATCCAACTTTGATGTAATGTCCTTAAAACAAGTCAAAATGAGGCTCAGTAGTGTGTGTGGCATCCACGTGCCTGTATGACCTCCCTACAACGCCTGGGCATGCTCCTGATGAGGTGCCGGATGGTCTCCTGAGGGATCTCCTCCCAGACCTGGACTAAAGCATCCGCCAACTCCTGGACAGTCTGTGGTGCAACGTGGTGTTGGTGGATGGAGCGAGACATGATGTCCCAGATGTACTCAATTGGATTCAGGTCTGGGGAACGGGCTGGCCAGTCGATAGCATCAATGCCTTCCTCTTGCAGGAGCTGCTGACACACTCCAGCCACATGAGGTCTAGCATTGTCTTGCATTAGGAGGAACCCAGGGCCAACCGCACCAGCATATGGTCTCACAAGGTGTCTGAGGATCTCATCTCGGTACCTAATGGCAGTCAGGCTACCTCTGGCGAGCACATGGAGGGCTGTGCGGCCCCCCAAAGAAATGCCACCCCACACCATGACTGACCCACCGCCAAACCGGTCATGCTGGAGGATGTTGCAGGCAGCAGAACGTTCTCCACGGCGTCTCCAGACTCTGTCACATCTGTCACATGTGCTCAGTGTGAACCTGCTTCATCTGTGAGGAGCACAGGGCGCCAGTGGCGAATTTGCCAATCTTGGTGTTCTCTGGCAAATGCCAAACGTCCTGCACGGTGTTGGGCTGTAAGCACAACCCCCACCTGTGGACGTCGGGCCCTCATACCACCCTCATGGAGTCTGTTTCTGACCGTTTGAGCAGACACATGCACATTTGTGGCCTGCTGGAGGTCATTTTGCAGGGCTCTGGCAGTGCTCCGCCTGCACCTCCTTGCACAAAGGTGGAGGTAGCGGTCCTGCTGCTGGGTTGTTGCCCTCCTACGGCCTCCTCCACGTCTCCTGATGTACTGGCCTGTCTCCTGGTAGCGACTCCATGCTCTGGAAACTACGCTGACAGACACAGCAAACCTTCTTGCCACAGCTCGCATTGATGTGCCATCCTGGATGAGCTGCACTACCTGAGCCACTTGTGTGGGTTGTAGACTCCGTCTCATGCTACCACTAGAGTGAAAGCACCGCCAGCATTGAAAAGTGACCAAAACATCAGCCAGGAAGCATAGGAACTGAGAAGTGGTCTGTGGTCACCACCTGCAGAACCACTCCTTTATTGGGGGTGTCTTGCTAATTGCCTATAATTTCCACCTGTTGTCTATTCCATTTGCACAACAGCATGTGCAATTTATTGTCAATCAGTGTTGCTTCCTAAGTGGACAGTTTGATTTCACAGAAGTGTGATTGACTTGGAGTTACATTGTGTTGTTTAAGTGTTCCCTTTATTTTTTTGAGCAGTGTATATATATATATATATATTTTTTTTTTTAAATGTCCATAAGCTTGACACCTGTAACAACTTAACGTATTCAGCACAAAAGCTGAAATCATAAAACAAACAAGAAAAGCTCCATGTCAGACAGCATGAAAGCCATTTTACATACAGCTCTAAAAATAATGTAAAAACAGTAACTCAATTCTCATGATCATCATTTAAAGATAATCAAAACAGAGGGAACAAACATGATGCCCGAAACTAATTATTGTCGTTCTTAACATCACTTTGTCGGGCAAAGGCTCAACATCAAAACTGAAAAGAACAGACTCTTCTGTTTCACCACTCACGCCACCCTATCTGCGTCACACCAAACAACGAGCATCACAAACACCGGGGATCTTCCCCTTCAGTTGGTCAACGTTCCCATTTACCGCTACTCCAGTAATCATTCCTTTCAATGGTGCCCTTTTTTTGATTGCAAAACAATTCACATTTCTTCCCCCCATTCATTTAACATGGATCACCTGCTCCCTCTGACCAGCAGAAACACAAACAATTATCACAAGACCACTTCTGGTTACCCTCACCGATTCCACAGCACCCAACTTGCACCAAGGGTCAGGATAAACAGAGTTAGGTGCTGTGGAATCGGTTGGTAAATGGATCAGCCAAAAGGCAAGGGTCCACCTTTTCCAAAAACGTCCCTCCTACTGTCACAGAATCATCTTCATCCTGACCCTTGGTGCAAGCCTCAGGCTCCGAGAACTTCACCACATCTACCACCTTCGATACTTCGCCCTCATTCACTTCCATTTCTCCTCCTGTCTTCAGCTCACTCTGCTTACACTTTCTACCATTCTTCTTTAACAAACCATCTCCCTTTCCCCACCCTTTTTAACCGACTCAAGCTCACCCCCTTCCTCCCTCCCTCTCTCAGACCTCCTCTGCCTCTCTTTTCCCCTCCATTCCTCCTCCGTATTCCAAGTATACTTCTCCTTATGATAATACTGCACTTCTCCAGACATAATTATTGTTCTTGCCTTCTCAAGGGACGCCATTTAACCAGCTGTCACAATATCTGTACAATCAGCACACAAAAAATCGAAATAAAGGCACACGTTTGTTGTAAGCAAGATTCATTGTGTATTGTTCCAAAATAATCCTCTTTCGCTATGTCTTGGATTAATACTGTTTGAACATCTATTTTGTTTTCATTTGACATTTTATTTGAAGATACAGACCAATGAAGATTCTGAGGCAAGTAGAATGTCAGTGTTGGCCATCAAAGTAACAGTTGTCCTGCCCAACAAAAATGAAACAAAGTATTTATCTAGCATTTGACACAATAAAAGGTGGTACAGACAGAGCCATTGATATACGGAGATTTGTGGTCTGGTGTCTCTCTATTGGAACCACACGGGGGCGTCATAGTCAACCCTTTCTTTCATCTGGGAGAAGCGGGCTTTGAAAGATGATTTCACATCTACAGCCCAACTCGCCAATTTAGTTCGTTTGCAAACTGTGATCGCAGCTCAATCATCTGTTCTCCTGCACATCGCCTTGCGCACCATGGTATCTCATTTACCCGCACCTATGGCACTCAATGGTCATTGCTTGATGTGTTTAATCTGTGACAAAATACCAATGGAATATGAGAGTCCATAGCAACACAGGGCTGTTCGAACCCGTAAACTGAGGCGCCGAGCCCACAGGTGAGGAAAACTTTAAGATCAAGTTCAGAACCTCTCAGCAGCGTTGTGGTTTGTTTTTAAGTTATTCAGACATTGAAAATGAATGGGTTACGTCGAAAATAATATAGCTTTATTCAAGTGAAGAGTTTGTAGTAGTACAGTCTGGGGATATACTGCATGGGCGATATAGTTGTGTGTAACACAATTACGTACGATAATTTAGCAAATTGACTGGTATACCCGACTATGATTAACGGACGCATTATCAGAATTATGTTATAGACATACACCGCCCCCATACAAACCCTGAATTGTACAGTGGTGTAAAGTACTTAAGTAAAAATACTATAAAGTACTACTTACGTAGTTTTTTTGGGTATCTGTACTTTATTATTTATATTTTTGACCACTTTTACTTTTACTTCACTACATTCTTAAAGAAAATAATGTACTTTTTACTCCATACATTTTCCCTGACACCCAAAAGTATTCGTTACATTTTGAATACTTAGCAGGACAGAAAATTGACCAGTTCGCACACTTATGAAGAGAACATGACTGGTCCTTACTGCCTCTGATCTGGCAGACTCACTTAACACAAATGCTTTGTTTTTAAATTATGTCTGAGTGTGACCTTGGCTATCCTTAAATTAAAAAACAACTAGAAAATTGTGCAATCTGGTTTGCTTAATATAAGGAATTTTAAATTATTAGTACTTTTACTTTTGATACTTAAATATATTTTTGCAATTACATTTACTTTTGATACTTAAGTATATTTTAAACCAAATAATTTTAGACTTTTACTCAAGTAGTATTTTAATGGGTGACTTTCACTTTCACTTGAGTCATTTTCTATTAAGGTATCTTTACTTTTACACAAGTATGAAAATCAAGTACTTTTTCCACCACTGGAATTGAATATGCTAATGATTTATTTTTATTACTAATTAATGCATGTTATAATCGAGATAGCACTTATCTAGCCATTATTATTATGTGTTCATGGTTATGATAGGGTAGCTAATTTGATTGTGAACAGAGCAGTGTTGGGGAGTAGTGAAATCAGTGGTGGAAAAAGTACCCACTTTTCATACTTGCGTACAAGTAAAGATACCTTAATAAAACATGAGTCAAGTAAAAGTGAACGTCTCCCAGTGAAATACCACTTGAGTAAAAGTCTAAAAGTACTTGGTTTTGGTTTTTAAAGTATCTTTAGTTAAGTAAACTTATATTTTTCTTAAGGGTAGCTTTAGTGTAGATTAACTTCTTCCACTGTGAAGTAATTGGTAGCTTGGTAAACTATATTTTCAGAGTAACTTCCCCAAAACTGGAACAGAGCTGTATCATATTAAACATGCTCTTTTTGTACATATTTTTGTCCATTCTAGTGCGCTATTTTAACCCAGTTTTCATACTTAACTGGCAAAGAACAGTTTTTTGTCCATAGTTTAAAATTACATTTGATTGCTTGATGGTGATATGACATTGGCAAATCTAAGTGCTTGGAGGCTATATCAAAATAATAGTAGGCTTATAAATTGTAATAATATTAATAGAAGTCTTTCCGAACCAAAAAGCACTTTTTAATCTAAATAATGTTTTTCGAAATGAATATTCCATTAACATCAGATATGAATTCTTCCTTCCTTGTTACTTCATCACCCTTTAGAAACAGTAGCCTATCAACACCTTGTGGATTTCATTAGAGCAGAGATCAAGTTGGCTGTCCACAGTTCAACTAACACCCCTGTTCTAAATGGAGGTAAAAAGAGACGAGAAAGTACGGAACATCCATTTAACAGCACAGAGTACACCCGCTCTCTCTATCACACACAATTTTTTTTTTACATTTTAGTCATTTAGCAGACACTCTTATCCAGAGTGACTTACAGAAACAATTAGGGTTAAGTGCCTTGCTCAAGGGCAGATCGACCGATTTTTCACCATGTCAGCTCGAGGATTCAAACCATTGACCTTTCGGTTACTTTGCCCTGGCCCAACACTCTAAGCGCTAGGCTACCTGCCACCCCTACACACACATGCACGTGCATGTGCACACACACCCCTTTCACTGCTCTCTCTGGGGTCAGATTATCATCTCCTGCCCCTTTGAAATATATTACCAAAACAGAGGTCAGCTGCTACCAGGTCTACAGTTTGTTTAGGAGAGCTCCAGTGATTATGTAACGTTACCCTCCAGGAGGAATGCTTATCCTGTAGCCAATCCTGTTTCATTTAATTTAATTCATATCCAAGGCATCATGTATAGCCTTGCTGAAATACCTTCAAGAGGATGTTTGCATGTGTAGGTACAGTTTTCTGATTAGGAACTTTGCTCTTTCTCTTAATTAAGGCACCAGCAGACATAATCAGGACACTAGTAACTAGGTTATAGATATAGAGCTGTGCCTTCCAGGTGGCTGCACACAGTGTTATGAGTCTCTGTCTTTGCTAGTGCTCCAGTGTAGCCTATCACACCCATAGGATTCTGCTACTTTTATTTCCTTCTGTTTCAGGTTGCTTTGACTTCCAAGCTCCACTTTTGACAAAGTGAAATTCTCCTATCTCCCTTACAGGAAAATCCACATGATTTAACACGTGGAAAGTCACATGATTTCATGTTAAATTTCACATGTGAAATCATGTGAAACTTGTTTTTGGAACACTTGACATAGTAGCTTTAGTCACAGTCAATAGCCCAAGCATCTAGAAATCATTGATATTGACAGTGCTGCCATATGGTGCATTGAGAGAATGGAGATTCAGTCAGTTCCCACCAAATAAAGGGGAAACCACATCCACAGCAGCCTGATGGTAACAAATAGCTGTTTTATTCCATGGTGCCTGGTGTGTCTGTGTTCACTCTCTGTTTACCCCCATCACAGGCTGTCACAACTCTTCTGAGTGTCCCTGCATGGTCAATTACTCCTTCAGAGATCATTACAGTCATCTAAGTAGCTCAATTCATGAAATATATTTCTTTGCACGGAACGAATGTCCGGGTTTGCGTCTTGTCCCTGTCGTTGGTGTGCATCACGTGTGAAATTGTCTCCCTGAGCACATGGAAAAGTTAAAGTCGTCTTTATAATGTTGTTTATGGAGAAATTGAGAGCCTTTGAAATGCTCGTCATGTGAATTTGAAAAGATGACACCATAGTGTTACTGTAGAGAAGTACAATTAGTCAGCCATTAGAGGAACAGTCCCAAAACATACATAGAACGTACGGTACATAGAACACACTTACTATCAATCTACTGTTACAGTTACTATCAATCTACTGTTACAGTTACTATCAATCTACTGTTACAGTTACTATCAGCCTACTGTTACAGTTACTATCAACCTACTGTTCAAGTTACTATCAATCTAGTGTTACAGTTACTATCAACCTACTGTTACAGTTACTATCAGCCTACTGTTACAGTTACTATCAACCTACTGTTACAGTTACTATCAATCTACTGTTACAGTTACTATCAATCTACTGTTACAGTTACTATCAGCCTACTGTTACAGTTACTATCAACCTACTGTTCAAGTTACTATCAATCTAGTGTTACAGTTACTATCAATCTACTGTTACAGTTACTATCAGCCGACTGTTACAGTTACTATCAATCTACTGTTACAGTCACTATCAGCCTACTGTTACAGTTACTATCAGTCTACTGTTACTGTTACTATCAGCCTACTGTTACAGTTACTATCAGCCTACTGTTACAGTTACTATCAACCTACTGTTCAAGTTACTATCAATCTAGTGTTACAGTTACTATCAATCTACTGTTACAGTTACTATCAGCCTACTGTTACAGTTACTATCAGCCTACTGTTACAGTTACTATCAGCCTACTGTTACAGTTACTATCAGCCTACTGTTACAGTTACTATCAGCCTACTGTTACAGTTACTATCAACCTACTGTTACAGTTACTATCAACCCACTGTTACAGTTACTATCAGCCTACTGTTACAGTTACTATCAGCCTACTGTTACAGTTACTATCAACCCACTGTTACAGTTACTATCACCCTACTGTTACAGTTACTATCAACCTACTGTTACAGTTACTATCAACCTACTGTTACAGTTACTATCAACCTACTGTTACAGTTACGTACTCTTATTGTGATAAACTACTGTGGCTGAGATATAGCATAGCTACATTATATATTCTATAATTTAAAAATAAAATAAATGAATCAAATTGTGGCATGTGGTCAGTGGAGGTGCATCAAAAATGAATCAGTTTGCCTGTTGAAGAGCCACACGGTAAAGACAGCTAGTGTGGGAAGGTGTCAGATCTGATTATGCGAGCAGAATTTGTCAGAACTGTTTGTTATTCCTCCACTAATGTTATGTAATGTACTGTACTGTGATTCAATTCATCTGTCTTAGTCCTTCTCAATAACTCCGAATTGTGATGGTGGCAGGTGTTTAACATATCAGGGATCTCTGATTTAGTTATTTTGATTCTCTAGGAGCTCATATATATTGGTTCTTGAACAAACTTTGTAAGTATGCTATTTCTAAAATTCCCTTCAATTTCTCTTCAGGCATGTCTGTCTGAGTTGAACTCGGCTCCTTGGCTGAATTTGTTGGGACAAAAGTATGCCCTGAACACACTGGAAAGTGAAATGCCCAGATTTGAAATCCTTTATTTTTATTCTGGGACCACGGATGAAAATGAACAAAAGGCAACAAGTGTTATTTTCATGGATTTTAGTTGTAAACAATTTTATTTTATTTATCCAATACCAGTTGAACTACACTGAGTGTACTAAACATTAAGAACACCTGCTTTTTCCATGATCATAGCTTTCACCTGGTGAATCCAGGTGAAAGCTATGATCTCTTTTTGATGTAAATTGTTAAATTCACTTCAATCAGTGTAGATGAAGGGGAGGAGACAGGTTAAAGAAGGATTTTAAAGCCTTGAGACAATTCATACATGGATTGTGTATGTGTGCCATTCAGAGAGTGAATGGGCAAGGCAAAATGCCTTTAAACAGGGTATGGTCGTACATTAGGTGCCAGGCGGTTTGTGTCAAGAACTGCAACGCTGCTGGATTTTTCATGCTCAACAGTTGTCCGTGTGTATCAAGAATGGTCCACCACCCACAGGACATCCAGCCAACTTGACACAACTATGGGAAGCATTGGAGCATGGGCCAGCATCCCCGTGGAACGCTTTTGACACCTTGTAGATCCATGCCCTGAAGAATTGAGGCTTACTGGAGGGGGGCAACTCATTATTTGGAAGGTGTTCCTAATGTTTGGTATACTCAGTGTATATTACAATTTTCAAAGACAAGCAACGTGCTTTTCAATAAAATGTCTTTTAGTGTTTTCTGGAATGTATTGGTTGTGGATATGATAGGAGGAACCTCACCCATTGAGCAGCGAGAGCACTACAGTGGTGTCATGGAGGAGTCCAAGCCGCCAGTGGCCAGATTTTACCCTCCTCCTCCTCGCATGTAAATCCACAGCATGCCAGACCTCTTAAAGCAAGATTTGTGAAATTATGTGTGAAGTTGTTTTGGAGTATCTACTTGCTAATTATTTATATGGAGGCACTGGTAAATGAATTGGGATTCATTCAAGGCTTTTACAGTAAGTTTTATTTGTATTCATGGCATGATCATCTGCAAATATCTTGGTTCTTGTAATTGCAAGTATGGCAGTTATTTCACAGGATTCAAGTGCTTTGGATACATTCTGCTTGATATTCCTGTTCTAAACTATTGTAGTGCATTGCTGAGGACTTGACTCTCCGACAAGCTATTCATTTCAAGAGCTTCAGACTGTTTTTATACTCGAACAAGACTGTGTTTCTTTGCCTCAAAGCCTTGGAATGAGAAGTTAATATACTTCTCTGAAGTATTTGAACACAAAAGAAAAGCCTTACATGAATAAAATTCCCAGAGAGTGTGTTTCGAGGACTCAATGTGAGCATTGTGAAATAGACTGTGATGCCATCGCCAAGTCAAGTGTTTATGTTCCTGGAATGCGTCTTCTCTTTGTAAGATGTGTACTTTATGTTCCAGTTTAGGATGAAGGATAACTGGATCTCAAACTGTGATTTGTGAAGACAGTGTCAAATGATTGTATATTTATTTACCTACATTTTTTTTATACAACTCTTGGAATGCTATAGAATGACAGTCATTCCAATGTGATTACATGCTTATAAATGTAATTTGTGAGCATATAATTGCTCTGGAATGGTCCATCATTCCATCAGAAGCTGTCGAACTGTCATCCCCCTATGAGGCTGCAAAATTCATGGAGTACTGAAGCCTGGCAGATTATGGAGAAATCCAATATGGGAGGCATGCCTTTGTTTTGAAGAGCTGTGCTTAAGAGTGTGATCTCCATTGGAATGAGGAGTCTTTTAGAATTGCATACACCTCAGTCCTCTCATGTATTTACCCACTTGGATCTCAGCATACTCCCACCTCACTCTCACTCTCCGCATGTATTTATCCAGCAGGGGCTCCAGGCAGAGCACTCCTGTGTGATTTGGACCCACTGCTCCCTCTCCGGAGGCTGAGGTGTGATTTGGCCACAGAGGACTCCATGTTAATAATAATGTGCCAAAACTCTTCTCCCTTCCTCATGTTGTGTAAGGAAATCTTCCTGTTCAACTCAACTCCCTAACAGATGACACATTTATGATCGGAAAATCTAGGGAAATACTGGGTCAAAGAAAATAGTGCCATTGTCTGAACTTTCTCTGCTCTCTTTTATGACGTTGACATACAGATATGGCAAATATTGTCTCATTCCACTGGCTGTGTGGGTTGTGTTTGTTCTGTAAGGTGTGTGTGTGGGTGCACAGTGCGCACGTGTGCTTGTGTGTCTGTGTGTGCTGTCATGCCCCTAAGCTTTGTGTGGAGGGGAGATTTGTGGGTCATAAGCACGCTGTGCAGATACATGCAACCACTGCCCTCTGTTTGCTCTTTCACTATTGTTTTGTTAAAGTCTGAGGGATCCAGACCCTGGATTCAAGCCCTTCTCAGACTGTACTGGTTATCTATTGTAGCTGTCCTATCTCAAGTCTGCTTCAAGGAAGTTTACTTGTGGTAAGAAAAATGTTGGCCAAACGTTGACCATAGACGGGGATTCTCAACTATGTTGACATAGGGACCATGATACTGTAACACGAGGTAAACTTCACACACTTTAGATATGGTGGGTTATGACAGGAACTTATAACTGTTTGCTATAAGACAACACCACTTTCCTAGACTTCTGAGTTAATAATATTCACGACTGATAAAGCAGTCCTCTAAACAGCCATTGTTACATACGTACGAGACAGGTTTAGAGTGGGTAACATTACCATCATACAAGATTAGAGCTGTAGACTTGAATAATTCACAGTGTTAGTATTGGAGCTGTGATGAATGGGACTGGATGTGTTTGTCCTCAGGGCCACAGCATTTTGTGTGGAGGACTCTCCTCTAGCGAACTCCATGCAGATGAACAGTGATGGCCACAGAATCACACCCACCTGAACAGTAAGAACACACAGTGGAACATGTTATGATCAACATTAAACATCTAAAGGCCACTCAGAAAATTATATATTTTTTATGAAAGGTCTTCATTTATACATGTGTTATGATTGAGTTGTGCTTGCATCTAATGCATTACTGTATTCATTAGTCACATTTGAAATGATGTGATGATGATGAACTCAATAACCATCATTGTTTGATTGTGTAGTTCAGTCGATGAAGTGGCAAACACGGAGCAAGTGCTGAACTCGCTGGAGAGGATCATTCTCACCCTCTTCCTCACCATCATCATCATCATGACTGTTTTGGGGAACCTGCTGGTGATGGTGGCGCTCTGCAAGGACAGACAACTACGGTAAGCACACTTCCTGTTTACATGTATGTCCCATTCTGTCAAATAAAAGTGGTCAGAGGAAAAAATGTGACCTCTTTAGAGTGTGGTTTTTACCACAGAAGCTAGGTTTCCATCCAATTGACAATAGAGTTTCATGCAAATATTCTAAAATCAGGATAAAAACATATGCGCATTTTCTCACCAGAGATGTGTTTCCATCAAATTGACTTATTGCAGATACATTTTATTTTTATTTTATTTAACCTTTATTTAACTAGGCAAGTCAGTTAAGAATATTAAGAACAAATTCTTATTTACAATGACGGCCTACCCCGGTCGAACCTTAACCCGGACGACGCTGGGCCAATTGTGCGCCGCCCTATGGGACTCCCAATCATGGCCGGTTGTGATACAGCCCAGGATCGAACCAGGGTCTGTAGTGATGCTTCTAGCACTGAGATGGTTGCTGCATCAGATGACCTGGCCTCCACAATCACCCGACCTCAACCCAATGGAGATGGTTTGGGATGAGTTGGACAGCAGAGTGAAGGAAAAGCAGCCAACAAGTGCTCAGCATATGTGGGAACTTCTTCAAGACTGTTGGAAAAGCATTCCAGGTGACTACCTCATGAAGCTGGTTGAGAGAATGCCAAGCGTGTGCTAAGCTGTCGAAGGGTGGCTACTTTGAAGAATCTAAAATAAAAAATATGTTGTGTTTTGTTTAACACTTCTTTGGTTACTACATGATTCCATATGTGTTATTTCATAGTTTTGATGTCTTCACTATTATTCTACAATATAGAAAATAGTCAAAATAAACCCTTGAATGATTAGGTGTGACCAAACTTTTGACTGGTACTGTATATGAAATGATGTACCAAAAAGTTATTGATCAGAATTCAATTGAAGTAGGACGTGTGATGGACAGACTGATGAACAGGCCACTTCCTAGCTATTTGGCGACAAACTAAGTAGCTGTTCTTACATCTGGCACTGGCATCCTTTCTGTCATGTTTCATGTTTAGCGATATGGAATTAAAGGGTAATTGAGAGAAAAAAGGTTTGTTCTGTCTTGTGCAGATCAGTTGACAATTCTAACAGATAACAAAAATAGAATTATCTTTGCATTCAACTCATGGGCCTTTCTGGAAATAAATCAAAATGCTTTTGTTCCTCGTCTCCCTCTAGGAAAAAGAAGACCAATTACTTCATAGTGTCTTTGGCGTTTGCAGACCTCCTGGTTGCTGTGGTTGTCATGCCGTTTGCAGCCATTGAGTTGACCACAAGTCAGTGGAGGTACGGGGAGATATTCTGTCTAGTTCGGACCTCACTGGACGTGCTGCTGACCACTGCATCTATCCTACACCTGTGCTGCATAGCACTGGACAGGTGAGCAATGAACATAGTGAAAAACATCCCTTTACTCATGTAAACATTTGTAAATATGTCAGCCAGCTATTGCAAACTTTTTCCACGCGCCTATCCCATTCACCTTGATGCATCCGTTCAGCCTAATAGCCCTACGCCTCTGTTAGCACCCAGCTCTATTAGAATTAGTATGTGCCTTGGATGGCCCTCTAGCACCTCTTTGTCCTTTGTCCATAGCATATGGCAGCCTGTCATGGCTGACAGATGAGCAGCTATGTTGTCTTGTCCTGCACCATACAGTGAAAAGCCACTGTAGTGAGTCACCTGCTAGCTCAGCTCCTCGCTCCAAACACAAATATGATTTCTGCTTCTCCACAGGACCAATCATTCTTTTAGCTTCCCTGGGTGGAAATATGAGACACGAGTCATGACAAGAGGCCTGATTGGTCGTTAGAATTATACTTATTTTTTTAAAGTAGCGTATGAAGTGATGAGTCACTGCTAGTCTTTCTTATCCACCTACACTGAGTATACACAACATTAGGAACACCTGCTCTTTCCATGACAGACTGACCAGGTGAATCCAGGTGAAAGCTTTCCCTTATTGATGTCACTTATTAAATCCACTTCAATCAGCGTAGATGAAGGGGAGGAGACAGGTAAAATAAATGATTTATAAGCCTTGAGATAATTGAGACATGGATTGTGTATGTGTGCCATTCAGAGGGTGAATGGGCAAGACAAAAGATTTGAAGTACCTTTGAACAGGATATGGTAGTAGGTGCAAGCCGCACCGGATTGAGTGTGTCAAGAACCGCAACGCTTTTCATGCTCAACAGTTTCCTGTGTGTATCAAAAATGGTCCACCACCCAAAGGACATCCAGCAAACTTGACACAACTGTGGAAGCGTTGGAGTCAACATGGGCCAGCATCCCTGTGGAACACTTTCGACACCTTGTAGAGTCCATGCCCCGACGAATTGATACTGTTCTGAGGACAAAAGTGGGTGCAACTCAATATTTGGAAGGTGTTCCTAATATTTTGGACACTATTGTCCACAAATATCTACCTAATATGTACATACCAAAATATGTATTAAGGGATAAAGCCACCATACATGGTGAATTCAATAGAGGATGTCAATTTTGTTTATTATTGGGTTATGCAAATCATGAGATTATTTTAAAGAATACGGAATTAGGAATGAGTCACCATTGGCAATATTTTGGTATGTACATATTAGGTAGATATTTGTGGCCTGTAGATAGAATTCAGAAAAACACCATCAATAGATTATGTTTTTTTACCTCAGTTGAATCTATGATGTGGATGTTGTTATAATGTTGTTATAATGTTGTTATATTCTATTGATAGGTACTATGCAATCTGCTGCCAACCGCTGGTGTACAGGAATAAAATGACGCCCTTGAGAGTGGCCATGATGCTGGGAGGATGCTGGGTCATCCCCTCCTTCATCTCCTTCCTTCCCATCATGCAAAGTTGGCACGCCATTGGCATAGAGGACATTGTAAGTCTATAAGCAGCTGTGTTCAGCCTGTCTGTCTGATGGTTCTACTACAGACAGAGGCTTGCTCTTTAGTCTTATTCATTACATCTAAATCCTTTTTATGCTGAATGTTTTCAACTAAATCATTTTGTTGATCCTTGAAAATGTGAACAGGACACATGTTAAGTGAAGGACACATGGTTAAACCAACAAGCATAACATATTTCAAATTCATTGGATGGGAATGTAGTAGTCAGTTCAAGCATCATGCTCTTTGGGGAGAGCAAACTTACACAAGCCCTTTTCTAGTTCTAAAAACAGCACTATAACTCATTGTTTCACCTTTGACACCTGAAAAAACTTCCCTCTGTCAAATGGAGGCACTGATGTTCGTTTTCAAATGTCAAATTACCCATATAAGTGCCTTCTTAGTGCACTCAATAATCGTAAGACTAAAGCTACTAATACCATTTACATAGACAGACATAAACACCAGGCATACAGCCTCTTGCTCTGAGACCTAAACACCGGAGTCAGTGCTGAGCACAATCCACAGCTACCAGTTTATGAACACAAATAATATGTCAACGTCTACCTGTTCGAAGTTTGTTGTAAGAGAGTCAGGAAATGGGCATTAGGCAGTCAGTCGTTGCACTCTATTTATATACTGTTGGTTGAATGAGAAACATGTGTGTAACTATTGCATATGTGGATGTGGATACTACAGAACGTGCATGCCTCTTCCTGTATGTGGATCGGCTTGTTAATGGATTGTTCTCTCTCTGCATGCTGCCTTCAGATAGAGCAGAGGAAGTTTAGCGGCAACAGCAACGAGACCAACTGTGTATTCGTGGTGAACCGTCCGTATGCACTCATCTGCTCCACCGTGGCCTTCTACGTTCCCCTGAGCCTCATGGTCCTGGCCTACCAGCGCATCTACGTCACCGCCATGGGCCACGTGCGGCAGATTGGCACGCTGCAGCGGGCAGGCTCCGCCCCCTACTCGGCGCCCCCCCAGCACTACCTCAGCTCCGAGCAGCAGGGCTCCAGTCGCATGCGCATAGAGACCAAGGCTGCCAAGACCCTGGCTGTCATCATGGGCTGCTTCTGTCTCTGCTGGGCCCCCTTCTTCATCACCAATGTGGTGGACCCCTTCATCCACTACAGTGTGCCCTGGCAGATGTGGACCGCCTGGCTGTGGCTTGGCTATATTAACTCTGGCCTTAACCCCTTTCTCTACGCCTTCCTGAACCGGGCCTTCAGACGGGCCTTCCTCATGATACTGTGTTGTGGTGATGAGAGATACGTACGCCAGGGGAGCTATGGCCCCACCAGACACTACTCTGGATCTGTCAACGGGACCTCCATCGCGCTCAGGTAAGGAACTGATACTGGACCACCCACCCATGTCCTCCCTTTTATCAACTAGCCCTGAATTAAGATAATTCTCTCTCAGGTACTGGTGCATCATCTTCTCTCAGGTAGGTGGGTTATGCGGAATCTCTGTTGTCTAATCTTACTTAAAATATATTTTAAGATTAGACATTGCCAAAAACGTTTGGGGTTTGGAGGGAAAATCTGGTTATTCTCCAACTCCCATCAGGGTAATCAAATAATTCATATTTAGGTCAGATTTCGAGATGTTGAATATTAAATGCGTTGAATGTCTGTGTGTTATTTTAACATTTTTCTTAATTATCCGTGGTTCAGCGCTGTTATGAGGTGTTTTTATAGACAAACAGCCTCATCTTTTCCTCTCATATTTCAGTACACATAACACATTTAGTTCTGCTCTGAATGAGGGAAGGAAGAAAACATTAGGAAAGCCTTGAAGCAGTACATACAGTACCAGTCAAACGTTTGGTCACACCTACTCATTCAAGGGTTTTTCTTTATTTTTACTATTTCTACATTGTAGAATAATAGTGAAGACATCAAAACTATGAAATAACACATATGAAATCATGTAGTAACCAAAAAAGTGTTAAACAAATTGAAATATATTTTATATTTGAGATTCTTCAAAGTAGCCACCCTTTGTCTTGATGACAGATTTGCATACTCTTGGCATTCTCTCAACCAGCTTCACCTAGAATGCTTTTCTAACAGGAGTTCCCACATATGCTGAGCACTTGTTGGCTGCTTTTCCTTCACTCTGCAGTCCAACTCATCCCAAACCATCTCAATTGGGTTGAGGTTGGGTGATTTTTACATTTAATTTAACCTGTATTTAACTAGGCAAGTCAGTTAAGAACAAGTTCTTATTTACAGTGACGGCCTACCAGGGAACAGTGGGTTAACTGCCTTGTTCAGGGGCAGAACGACAGATTTATTTTACCTTGTCAGCTCAGGGATTCGATCCAGCAACCTTTCGGTTACTGGCCCAACGCTCTAACCACTAGGAGGCCAGGTCATCTGATGCAGCACTCCATTACTCCCTTCTTGGTCAAAGAGACCTTACACAGCCTGAAGGTGTGTTGGGTCATTGTCCGGTTGAAAAACAAATGATAGTCCCACTATACGTAAACCAGATGGGATGGCGTATTGCTGCAGAATGCAGTGGTAGCCATGCTGGTTAGGTGTGCCTTGAATTCTAAATAAATCACTGACAGTGTCACCAGCAAAGCACCCCCATACCATTACACCTCCTCCTCCATGCTTAACGGTGGGAACCACACATGTGGAGAAAATCCGTTTACCTACTCTGCGTCTCGCGAAGACTCGTCAGTAGAACCAAACATTTCAAATTTGGACTCATCAGACCAAAGGACAGATTTCCACCAGTCTAATGTTCATTGCTCATGTTTCTTGGCCAAAGCAAGTCTCTTCTTATTGGTGTCCTTTAGTAGTAGTTTCTTTGCAGCAATTCGACCATGAAGGCCTGATTCACGCAGTCTCCTCTGAACAGTTGATGTTGAGATGTGTCTGTTACTTGAACTCTGTGAAGCATTTATTTGGGCTGCAGGCTGGTAACTCTAATGAATTTATCCTCTGCAGCAGAGGTAACTCTGGGTCTTCCTTTCCTGTGGCGGGCCTTATGAGAGCCAGTTTCATCATAGTGCTTGATGGTTTTTGCGACTGCACTTGAAGAAACGTTCAAAGTTCTTGAAATTTTCCGGATTGATTGACCTTCATGTCTTAAAGTAATGATGGACTGTCATTTCTCTTTGCTTATTTGAGTTGTTCTTGACGTAATGTGGACTTGGTCTTTTTCCAAATAGGGCTATCTTCTGTATACCACCCCTACCATGTCACAACACAACTGGCTTAAACGCATTAAGAAGGAAAGAAATTCCACAAATGAACTTTTAACAAGGCACACCTGTTAATTGAAATGCATTCCAGGTGACTACCTCATGAATCTGGTTGAGAGAATGCCAAGAGTGTGCAAAGCTGTCATGAAGGCAAAGGATGGGTACTTTGAAGAATGTAAAATATAGAACATATTTTGATTTGTTTAATGCTTTTTTTGTTACTACATGATTCCATATGTGTTATTTCATAGTTTTGATGTTTTCACTATTATTATACAATGTAGAAAATAGTAAAAATGAAGACAAACCCTTTAATGAGTAGGTATGTCCAAACTTTTGACTGGTACTGTATACAATATGGTAAAGAATACACATGTTCATGTGGAAAACCAGGAAGCAGAGGACGTTATCTTCAAGTGAAGGATGGGGCATCATTAGGGAGATTTAGATTTGCTCCTATAACCTGATTTTTCCATACTCAATTTGGTTGGGCTCATTGAACAGTGCTGTACTCTTCTGACAGAGTCAGAGGCTCATGTGTGAGGAAGGCACTTACGCTACTCAGCCCCGCGCCACCAGCAGCACGCATCTACATGACTTCAACAGTACTAGTTACACAGAGGGGAAAAAGAAAATGGACGTGACTCTATCCTGGAATGTCAGAGAGAGAGAGACAGAGAGAGAGACAGAGAGTCAGATACATAGGCAGAAACAGAGAGAGAGAGAGAGAAAGAGGGAGAGAGAGACAGCCAGAGAGACAGCGAGAGAGAGACAGCGAGAGAGAGACAGCGAGAGAGACAGAGAGAGAGAGACAGAGAGAGAGAGGGAGAGAGAGCAAGAGAGACAGCGAGAGAGAGAGACAGCGAGAGAGAGAGGGAGAGAGAGCGAGAGCGAGAGAGAGAGAGAGAGAGAGAGAGAGAGAGAGAAAAAGAGAGAGAAAAAGAGAGAGAAAAAGAGAGAGAAAAAGAGAGAGAAAAAGAGACAGTCAGAGACATAGACAGAAACAGAGGGAGAGAGAGCGAGAGAGAGGGAGAGACAGCCAGAGAGACAGCGAGAGAGAGACAGCGAGAGAGACAGAGAGAGAGAGGGAGAGAGAGTAAGAGAGACAGCGAGAGAGACAGAGAGAGAGACAGAGAGAGAGAGAGAGAGAGAGAGGGAGAGAGAGAGAGAGAGAAAAAGAGAGAGAAAAAGAGAGAGAAAAAGAGAGAGAAAAAGAGACAGTCAGAGACATACAGAAACAGAGAGAGAGAGAGAGAGAAAAAGAGAGAGAAAAAGACAGAGAAAAAGAGACAGTCAGAGACATACAGAAACAGAGAGAGAGAGAGAGAGCGAGAGAGAGAGAAAAAGAGACAGAGTCAGAGACAGACAGAAACAGAGAGAGAGAGGGAGAGAGCGAGCGAGAGAAAAAGAGACAGAGAGACAGAGACAGACAGAAACGGAGAGAGAGAGGGAGAGAGAGAGAGCGAGACAGAGAGCAGTTGCTGGTTTTACATGCTCCTCTACAGGGTGTGACTTAGCCTCTTGTTATTGTTCCATTTTTTTGTTTGTGGGTTTTTCACATATAATGATTATGACTTTGTTTCCATGCAAAGTGTTACAAGTCTACCATCCATGTGTTTCTATTTTATTCAGTTGTGGAAAAGAACATTTCATGTTTAGCTGGTAACTCTGCGGCTGTATTCATAGATGTAGAGGTTACTCCTCAGATTCATTTAGTAGGCAGAAAAACAAACAGTATTAATGTCTGTCTATTAAAAAGTGTCTGAGACACAAAGCAGATGTCTCTTTTTTCCGCTCAGAATCAAATTACTGCAACTAGAATAGAAGCTGTTGGAAAGTAATTCCGGATTTTGAGTAAGATACTTTTTCTTCCAGCATTAAAGTGGTCAGCACTGTTCATTTGGATACAGTTCCACGTGCACTAGTGCAGCCATGTGATTTTTGTGACGTGTCTATATTCATTACACATCAATAATATACATTTATTAGTCAAATGAGATGTGATGTTTTCAATCACAAGAGCTATTTCTGCTTGCAACTGTTTTGCTCCCTAGCAGTCAGTCATACAACACATCAATGCTGACTATAGTCCTCACATTGGCTGCTAATCCCATGATTATTCAGGGCAGTGGGTTAGAGAGAGTACTATAGCCGGGCTGTTAGGTTCTAGGTTCAAATGTTCACTCTTCACCATGTGACTGACTGTAGTAAATTATTTCAGAGAGACAGTACAGAGAGATTCACTGTCAGCTCTGTGTCTTTATCTAGCCTATTTGTATTATACTGTGGCAGATCAAATGAGCACCTGGCTTGACTGAGGGTCGGGGGTTGAACTCAACGTCCCATACAGGGTCCTGGTCGTCCTTCCATGAGGTTGTAGGATGTTGAATAACACTTTGATAGTTAGGTTATAATGATTACATAGGATGGTCAAATCCATTGTTTTCAGTGTTTTTTTTATGGATATCAATATAGACAAACATTTCCTTTTTTCAGCGGCTTTAGCAGCTTTAGTCTGTGTTTTCATTCTAAAGCTGCTTTCAGCATCAGAACAAAGTGTGGATTCATAGTGTGTGTTTAGTAATCTGAAGGAAAAAGGCATAAGCACATTACACGTCAAAAACCAAGCCTTGTGTAACAAGTGTAGTCATAATGCAGAGAGAGAATGGAGTTCCTGTGGCTGAAAAGCAGGTTTAGCCTTGGTTCACACAGACCATGCCCTCTGCTGCACTCAGCTCTCACCTTGCTTCACACATTAATAATCCTTGGTTCATTCAATGGTTTTATTCACATAGCAAATAGTGAAGGATTCAAAAGCAGACTTTGATGCACCGAATGCTGGAGATGAATTATTTTTGTTCCTTCTAACCATGTCTCTAGTGTTCTATTCAGCTGAAGTGTGTCGTCAGTCTTTGTTCAAGCTGTGAGGTAAAATTGGTAAGAATGTTAATTAGATTAACAGATATTGCATGTGCCTGGAAAGAGCTGGAATATCTTCACTTCCCAAGTACTTTGGACTTCTTTTTTTTGCGATGTTGTGAATGTTCTTAACTTTCACATAAACCCTAAGATTGTAATCCAGGAATGCCAAATGCAGAAACATGTCCCAATGGTGCTGATCTGTTGGCAGGGATGTACTGAGCTGTTTTTTTTCAGGGATATTTTAGAGGATTGTGTCAGGCTCTAGCAGCCACACATCCCTTCAGTCTCTCTTGCTGTGTTTACACAGGCAGACCAATGCTAAACTTTGTCCCACTAATTGGCATTTTGACCAATCACATTAGATCTTCTCACATCAGATCTTTTTCAGAGCTGACCTAATTGGTCAAAAGACCAATTAGTGAAAAAGAAGTCTGAGAGTGACTGCATTTACTTTCCAAATGAGAGTTCAGGTAGGCCTCCGCGCTACAGCAAACAAAGAAAAGTGGGAGGGGTGCTCGACAACAATGACCAAAATCCATCTAAGGGGCTTACCAAGAAAAACTTCCAAAAGGACTAATTTGAGGCAGAAAGTTGTGTTAAATTGGAGCACTCATTTGCTCCATTTAATCCTTTGTTCAGGATGACTACAGGTGATTTACTCAACCTGACCAATGGATTAAAGTGAGAAAATAATTTTTAGCCTTTTTTGTTGAATGCTCCAACTCTTTTCTGCCTTGAATTAATCCTTTTGGGAAGTTTTTCTTGTTACGCTTTCATTAATTTACAAATGTTTTGCTCTCAACCTTTATGGTCAATATGTATATACTGTATCCTATACTATTCTACTGTATCTTATTCTGTGTCCCCTCGGACTTTGCTCGTCCATACATTTTCATATTCTTAATTCCATTATTTTACTAGATTTATGTGTATTGGGTATATGTTGTGTAATTGTCAGATATTACTGCACTGTCGGAGCTAGAAGCACAAGCATTTCGCTACACCCGCAATAACACCTGCTAAACACGTATGTTTACATACGTATGTATGTATGTGACCAATAAAATTTGATTTGAAGATTCAGAGAGTACACATTTGTATACTGACCCTGACTTCCTTGTGGAATTCCCAGTCTGGCCATGTTCCATTGGTTGTATTGACTCGTCACCTTGCCACCAAAATAGTTCATACATAGGATGATGGGTGTCCTGGTGCAAAATGGCCGCTGTACATCACTTAGATATAGACATTTCAGATCAAACATACAGTTGAAGTCGGAAGTTTACATACACCTTAGCCAAATACATTTAAACTCAGTTTTTAACAATTCCTGACATTTAATCCGAGTAAAAATTCACTGTCTTAGGTCAGTTAGGATCACCACTTTATTTTAAGAATGTGAAATGTCAGAATAATAGTAGAGAGAATGATTTAGTTATTTCAGCTTTTATTTATTTCTTCACATTCCCAGTGGGTCAGAAGTTTACATACACTCAATTAGTATTTGGTAGCATTGCCTTTAAATTGTTTAACTTGGGTCAAACATTTTGGGTAGCCTTCCACAACTTCCCACAATAAGTTTTGTGAATTTTTGTGAATTCCTCCTGACAGAGCTGGTGTAACTGAGTCAGGTTTGTAGGCCTCCCTGCTTGCACACGCTTTTTCAGTTCTGCCCACAAATGTTCTATAGGATTGAGGTCAGGGCTTTGTGATGGCCATTCCAATACCTTGACTTTGTTGTCCTTAAGCCATTTTGCCACAACTTTGCTTGTAAGTATGCTTGGGGTCATTGTCCACTTGGAAGACCCATTTGCGACCAAGCTTTAACTTCCTGACTGATGTCTTGAGATGTTCCTTCAATATATCCACATAATTTTCCTACCTCATGATGCCATCTATTTTGTGAAGTACACCAGTCCCTCCTGCAGCAAAGCACCCCCACAACATGATGCTGCCACCCACGTGCTTCACGGTTGGGATGGTGTTCTTTGACTTGCAAGCCTCCCCCTTTTCCTCCAAACACAACGATGGCCATTATGGCCAAACAGTTATATTTTTGTTTCATCAGACCATAGGACATTTCTCCAAAAAGTACGATCTTTGTCCCCATGTGCAGTTGCAAACTGTAGTCTGGCTTTTTTTATGGTGGTTTTGGAACAGTGGCTTCTTCCTTGCTGAGCGGCCTTTCAGGTTATGTCGATATAGGTCTCGTTTTACTGAGGATGTAGATACTTTTGTACCTGTTTTCTCCAGCATCTTCACAAGGTCCTTTGCTGTTGTTCTGGGATTGATTTGCACTTTTCACACCAAAGTACGTTCATCTCTAGGAGACAGAATGCATCTCCTTCCGGAGCGGTATGATGGCTGCGTGGTCCCATGGTGTTTATACTTGCGTACTATTGTTTGTACAGATGAACGTGGTACCTTCAGGCATTTGGAAACTGCTCCCAAGAATGAACCAGACTTGTGGAGGTCTACAATTTCTTTCTGAGGTCTTGGCTGATTTCTTTTGATTTTCCCATGATGTCAAGCAAAGAGGCACTGAGTTTGAAGGTAGGGCTTGAAATACATCCACAGGTATACCTCCAATTGACTCAAATCATGTCAATTAGCCCATCAGAAGCTTCTAAAGCCATGACATCATTTTCTGGAATTTTCCAAGCTATTTAAAGGCACAGTCAACGTAGTGTATGTAAACTTCTGACCCACTGGAATTGTGATACAGTGAATTATAAGTGAGATAATCTGTCTGTAAACAATTGTTGGAAAAATGACTTGTGTCATGCACAAAGTAGATGTCCTAACCGACTTTCTTAAACTAAAGTTTGTTAACAAGAAATTTGTGGAGTCGTTGAAAAACGAGTTTTAATGACTCCAACCTAAGTGTATGTAAACTTCCGACTTCAACTGTATTGCATCCATGCATTTATCTTGGATGCAGCAGTGATGGCTCTAGGACACTTCTTCTGTCAAGAAGATGGAATCCTTTTACGGTAGTAGAGTATTGTGTTAGCTGTTATCTCAAGGCAGACTTGAATGAAATGAAATCAAATCCAAATTTATTAATCACGTACGTAGTTTACAGCAGGTCCAAGGTGCAGTGAAATGCTTACGTGCTAGCTCCCTGAACATTGCAATACAATATCAATATCAATAATAATCCAAATGGAAAATGGAAAATAACAAGTAATAGAGGAAAGTAGTATGCATAGTAGTAAAACTGATATGTACATAACAGGATATACAATATAAATCATGAATGTGCTATGATCAAGTATAACTCTGTTACAAATGTAAAGTATATAATAGAACAGTAGCGTTGACTGTGTGGGTGTGTGTGTTTTCCTACATTATCAGAAACCCAATGTCCTGAAAAGGTAGGAAAACAAGAACTGTTTTGAAAAGTCAGGACTTTTTTCAGGTCCTGAATTTGTTCAAATGCTATTTTAAGCTTAAGGGTTAGGTTTAGGGTTTTGGGGTTAAGGTAAGGGTTAGGTTTAGGGATTTGGGGGGTAAGGTTAGGGCTTAGGGAAAATAGGATTTTTAATGGTCAAACATATTTACATTCCAAAAAGTCCTGAAATTTCACCAAAACAAAGCTGTTTGTGGTTGTATGTGTCTGTGCTTGTGTGTAAGGGTTGGATGTGTGGAGAGTCAGTGTAAACAGTCTCGGTGGTGCAGATAGTCTCGGTGGTGCAGATAGTCTTGATGGTGCAGGTCTGAGCAGTTATACAGCTAGGGTCTAGCTGTTCAACAGTCTGATAGCCTGATGGTAGAAACTGTCTCAGTGCCTGTTGGTCCGAGACACGATCCTCCTATACCGTTTGCCAGATGGTAACAGAGTGAACATTCCATGGTTTGGGTGACTGGAGTCCTTGACGATCTCCCTGGACTTCCTCATACACCGTCTAGTGTAAATGTCCTGGAGGGAAGAGAGCTCGCCCCCAGTAATGTATTGGGCTGTCCGCACCACCATCTGTAGAGCTTTGTGGTCGAGGCCTGTACAGTTGCCATACCATGCGGTGATGCAGCCGGTCAAGATCCTCTCGATGGTGCACCTGTATAACTTCTTGAGGATCTGAGGGCACATGCCAAATTCCTTCAGTCTGCTGAGGTTGAAGAGGCGCTGTGGTGCCTTTTTCACCACGGTGTCGGTGTGATTGGTCCATGTCAGTTCCTCTGTGATGTCCACTGCAGCCCCGTCGATGCAGATGTGGGTGTGCTCCTCCCCCATTTCCTGGAGTTCATGATCAGCTCCTTAGTTTTGTTGACGTTGAGGGAGGTGCTGTTCCCCAGGCACGCCTCTCCCAAGGCTCTAACCTCCTCCCTGTAGGCTGTCTTGTCACTGTCAGCAATAAGGCCCACCCCCGTCTTGTCACTGGCAAACTTAATGATGGCGTTAGAGTCGTGCATGGCCACACAGTCGTGAGTGTACATGGAGTACAGGAGGGGGCTGAGCACACATCCCATTGAGCACCGGGGGCCCTCGTAGGAGGATCGCTGTTGTTTACCTCGAAGAAAGCGTAAAAGGCGTTTAGCTCGTCTGGGAGAGAGGCATCTGTGTTTGCCACACAGCTGGTTTTCCCTTAATAAAGGCGGTGATATTGCTTTATTGGTCTGTATGCAATGATGGGGAAGTGTGGTTATTGCAGGTTGTAAAAGCCCAGGTAGCTACAGTATAGTTCTGGTAAATTGTTCAACTACATAGTGAGAGTTTAATAACCTTCAGCTCAAACAGCCCTGGGCCCGTATCCAAAAAGCTTCTCAGAGTAGGAGTGCTGATCTAGGAGTCTAAGTCTAATAAATCCATGTAATATAGCCTACACCATCACAATAAATCCATTCTTTATTTTAGACAGGTCTAAAGAAACATGATATGAAGAAAATGTTGTCTATTTCAGAAGAACAGAATTGCATACTCTGAGTTGTCCTTATGTTTGACAGTATGAATAATATAATTAAACATAACTGAATAAAATAGAAGAGTCCTCAACTGGCAGCTTCATTAAATAGTACCCGCAAAACACCAGTCTCAACGTCAACAGTGAAGAGGCGACTCCGCGACGCTTCCCTTCTAGGCAGAGTTCCTCTGTCCAGTGTCTGTTCTTTTGCCCATCTTAATCTTTTCTTTTTATTGGCCAGTCTGAGAAATGGCTTTTTCTTTGCAACTCTACCTAGAAGGCCAGCATCCCGGAGTCGCCTCTTCACTGTTAACGTTGCTTTATTTCGCTACACCCGCAATAACATCTGCTAAATTTAACCTTTATTTAACTAGGCAAGTCAGCTAAAAACAAATTCTTATTTACAATGACGGCCTACTGGGGAACAGTGGGTTAACTGCCTTGTTCAGGGGCAGAACGACAGATTTTTACCTTGTTAGCTGAGGGATTTGATCCAGCAACATTTCGGTTACTGGCCCAGCACTCTAACCAATAGGCTACCTGCCACATAAACATTTGTATATGACCAATAACATTTGATTTTGATATGGAATCATGTAGTAACTAAAAAAGTGTTAAACAAATCAAAATATATTTTATATTTGAGATTCTTCACTCTGCGGTCCAACTCATCCCAGTTCATCTCATTTATTTTTAACCTAAAAACTCCCTAGTCCTTGCCGATGACAAGCACACCCATAACATGATGCAGCCACCACCATGCTTGAAAATATGAAGAGTGATACTCCCTGGTCTTTATGGTTGAATCTGTGTTTGAAATTCACTGCTCGACTGAGGGACCATACAGATAATTGTATGTGTGGGGTACAGAGTTGAGGGAGTCATTCAAAAATCATGTTAAACACTATTATTGCACATGCAACTTATTATGCGACTTGTTAAGCACATTTTACTCCTGAATTTAGTTTTGCCCTAACAAAGGGGTTGAATACTTATTGACTCAAGACATTTCAGATTTTTTTTTATACATTTGTACAAATTTCGAAAAACATAATTCCACTTTGACGTTATGGGTTATTGTGTGTAGGCCAGTGACACAAAATCTCAATTTAATCCTGAGAGTGTGAGATAGCTAGGTAAATATACAATCCCCCTTACGGTCAACTGCACTGTTGGTAGTGAGATCAATGTTTTTGATTTACCGCTAGAATGAATCAACTCATATTTTTACTGAAATCACAGAAAATAATTGATGCTGATAATAATAGTGGATCGAGTGAGGCTGTCCTGTAGATTTGTCTCACAATTATCAGGCTTTCTATAAGTGTTTATCAAGAGAATAACCCTTGTGTGCCAATATCTCCTGCTGCAGTAAGCATTTAGTAAAACCTAATTTCTAAGCAATTACCTAGAAGAATATCTCCATATTTGGTCAAACCAGGGAAATAGTTTTTCTCTAAAGCACCAAATCAACCCATCTCAGGTTGATGGCCAGCCCTGTCAGTCTGTGGGCCACAGCTGTCAGTCAATCACATTGATTAGCCCTTGAAAACAATGCTTTCTTTATCAGGTTCGCCTCTTATGTCTGTCAAATACAGCATCCTGAAATATCTTGCTAATGTAGTTGTTTTAACATCCAGAAGAGCAGCTTTCCTAATTGTGGTAGATTTGTATTTCATAATTTCAGTAATCATCATCGTAACCTGTGTAACCTGGAAACGGTTGCGGAATGACTTCTGGTGTAAACTGTTATACTGGTTCCAGTGTAGATTTCAGGGAGTCTCTTCTTCAGTTTGCACGACTAATTTGACAATAAATGACAATTTTACAATTAATGTCTGACAAGTAATGATGATCCCTAAATTACATCAGGTATTTTCAGAATGAAACTAACAATCAAAGAGGTTGTTTCCCATCCTGATTGTTTGTATAGTAACAGCAAAACAACTGGCACATCATCCATGTGTATCGTCTGATGTCCGTGTACAAATCCAGCCGAGGTGTTGATTCTGCCAGATCTGTCCAAAAATATCATTTTGATGAGTCTTTCCGGACCCAATTCAAGACAGGCATTTGGCAGGATCTGCAAAATCTGAGGATTTTGCTTTTAAGCAATTGCCAGTATAAATATGCACTGTTCTATTCACACTGAGTAATAGTGACTGACAGTAGATTACATGAGCTTTTCAGTTGTTTCTGTTAGCAGTGTGCCTGGATTAGTGGCGTAGATGAAGCCTGGATTTGATCAGTCCGCAGTAACCTCTGGAGATTCAGCAGTGTTCAGTACAAATGCTGGGATTGGTTACATACTGTATCACCTCTTGGCTTTGATCAAATTGGATTTAGAGATTATTAAAGGTTTATTTACATTTGTTAGCCTTGATATGACCATTCCAAATCAACGTGTTGGCTTTGACAGTTGTTGATACAGCATTGCTAATTGGTTTTGTGATTTTTTTTAAGGCAAGCTCTCCTCCACATTATGCAGCAAAGCAATTAAATTCACTTTGGACAAACATTCCCTATAACAACGATGAAATGCATTCTATAAATTATACACCTCCACACTCACATGCCTAAAGAATTCTCAATGAACTTGCAAACAATAAAATGTATACGCAAAGAGTGCCATTTTGTGTTTGTTTAATAACAACCACCCTAAGCACTGGTTGTATAAGCAAGCAAATTCATGATGTTACATGACAGGTCTGAGTGATCACCTGTAGAAGACAGTAATGGATAAGAAAGACAGAGAGAGGTCACTAGTCATTCACTGTTTCTTACACGAAACATTGCCTTACTCTATAGGCTAGCAGTAATGTGCTTATTAATACATGGGCTGAGATGGCCCAATGACACTGGTGATAAATCATGTTTTACTATGATGCTTGCGGCTAGATATGTAGTCAGGGGACAGTTCTTCATAAAGGAAAACCACAATAAATCAGCCTAGACAAATCTTTATGTCTCTGAAACTGATGATAAAAAGCCATGGATTCTGATATCAGCAAATACATTTAAGAAAAAGTAGAATTTAAGGAATTATTGTTTTTAACTTTGGTGAAATAAGAGATCAAAGATACAGTGCATTCGGAAAGTATTCAGACCCCTTTTTCCACATTTTGTTACATTACAGCCTCATTCTAAAATTGATTAAATTGTTTTTTTCCCCTCATCAATCTACACACAATATCCCAAAATGACAAAGCAAAAAGAGGTTTTAGACCTTTTTTTTTACTGAAATATGACATTTACATAAGTATTTAGACCCTTTACTCAGTACTTTGTTGAAGATCCTTTGCCAGCGATTACAGCCTTGAGTCTTCTTGGGTATGACGCTTCAAGCTTGGCACACCTGTATTTGGGGAGTTTCTCCCATACTTCTCTGCAGATCCTCTCAAGCTCTGTCAGGTTGGATGGGGAGCGTCGCGGTGCAGCTATTTTCAGGTCTCTCCAGAGATGTTCGATCGGGTTCAAGAGTTTTCAGCTATACTTTTCGTGGCTGTTTATTTACCACCAGAGACAGATGCTGGCACTAAGACCGCACTCGTTCAGCTGTATAAGGAAATAAGCAAACAGGAAACCACTCACCCAGAGGCGGCGCTCCTAGTGGTCAGAGACTTTAATACAGGGAAACTTAAATCAGTTCTACCAAATTTCTATCAATATGTTAAATGTGCAACTGGAGGGAGAAAAAAAATTCTAGATCACCTATAGTCCGCACCAGTGACTCGGTCTATAAAAAGTGGTTAGATGAAGCAGATGCTAAACTACAGGACTGTTTTGCTATCACACTGGAAAATGTTCCGGGATCTTTCCGATGGCATTGAGGAGTACAGCACATCAGTCACTGGCTTTATCAATAAGTGCATCGAGTACGTCATCCCCACAGTGACTGTACGAACATACCCCAACCAGAAGCCATGGATTACAGGCAACATTCACACTGAGCTAAAGGGTAGAGCTGCCGCTTTCAAGGTGCGGGACTCTAACCCGGAAGCTTACAAGAAATCCTGCTATGCCCTGCGACGAACCATCAAACAGGCAAAGGGTCAATACAAGGTTAAGATTGAATCATACTACACTGGCTCCGACGCTCGTCTCATGTGGCAGGGCTTGCAAACTATTACAGACTACAAAGGGAAGCACAGCCGCGAGCTGCCCAGTGACATGAGCCTACCAGACGAGCTAAATCACTTCTAGGCTCGCTTCGAGGCAAGCAACACTGAGGCATGCATGAGAGCATCAGTTGTTCCGGACGACTGTGTGATCACGCTCTCCGTAGCCGACGTGAGTAAGACCTTTAAACAGGTCAACATACAGAAGGATGCGTGGCCAGACGGATTACCAGGACGTGTGCTCCGGGCATGTGCTGACCAACTGGCAGGTGTCTTCACTGACATTTTCAACATGTCCCTGATTGAGTGTGTAATACCAACATGTTTCAAGCAGACCACCATAGTCCCTGTGCCCAAGAACACAAAGGCAACCTGCCTAAATGACTACAGACCCGTAGCACTCACGTCTGTAGCCATGAAGTGCTTTGAAAGGTTGGTAATGGCTCACCTCAACACCATTATCCCAGAAACCCTAGACCCACTCAAATTTTCATACCGCTCAAACAGATCCACAGATGATGCAATCTCTATTGCACTCCACACTGCCCTTTCCCACCTGGACAAAAGGAACAGTTATGTGAGAATGCTATTCATTGACTACAGCTCAGCGTTCAACACCATAGTACCCTCAAAGCTCATCACTAAGCTAAGGATCCTGGGACTAAACACCTCCCTCTGCAACTGGATCCTGGACTTCCTGACGGGCCGCCCCAGGTGGTGAGGGTAGGTAGCAACATATCTGCCACGCTGATCCTCAGCACTGGAGCTCCACAGGGGTGCGTGCTCAGTCCCCTCCTGTACTCCCTGTTCACCCACAACTGCATGGCCAGGCACGACTCCAACACCATCATTAAGTTTGCAGACGACACAACAGGAGTGCCAAGTCTAGGACAAAAAGGCTTCTCAACAGTTTTTACCCCCAAGCCATAAGACTCCTGAACAGGTAATCAAATGGCTACTCGGACTATTTGCATTGTGTGCCCCCCACCACCCCAACCCCTCTTTTTACGCTGCTGCTACTCTCTGTTTATCATATATGCATAGTCACTTTAAATATACATTCATGTACATACTACCTCAATTGGGCTGACCAACCAGTGCTCCCGCACATTGGCTAACCGGGCTATCTGCATTGTGCCCCCCCCACCCCCCCAACCCCTCTTTTTACGCTGCTGCTACTCTCTGTTTATCATATATGCATAGTCACTTTAAATATACATTCATGTACATACTACCTCAATTGGGCTGACCAACCAGTGCTCCCGCACATTGGCTAACCGGGCTATCTGCATTGTGTCCCGCCACCCGCCACCCACCACCCGCCAACCCCTCTTTTACGCTACTGCTACTCTCTGTTCGTAATATATGCAAAGTCACTTTAACCATATCTACATGTACATACTACCTCAATCAACCTGACTAACCAGTGTCTGTATGTAGCCTCGCTACTTTTATAGCCTCACTACTGTATATAGCCTGTCTTTTACTGTTGCTTTATTTCTTTACTTACCTATTGTTTACCTAACACCTTTTTTGCACTATTGGTTAGAGCCTGTAAGTAAATATTTCACTGTAAAGTCTACACCTGTTGTATTCGGCGCTCTGGCTCGGCCACTTAAGGGAATTCAGAGACTTGTCTCGAAGTCACTCCTACATCATCTTGGCTGTGTGCTTAGAGTCGTTGTCCTGATGGAAGGTGAACCTTCACCCCAGTCTGAGGTCCTAAGCACTCTGGAGCAGGTTTTCATCAAGGAGCTCTCTATACTTTGCTCCGTTCATCTTTCCATCGATCCTGACTTGTCTCCCAGTCCCTGCCACTGAAAAACATCCCCACAGCATGATGCTGCCACCACCATTCTTCACTGTAGGGAAGGTCCCAGGTTTCCTCCAGATCTGATGCTCTATCAGAGTGACCATCGGGTTCTTGATCACCTCCTTGACCAAGGCCCTTCTCCCCCAATTGCTTAGTTTGGCTGGGCAGTCAGCTTTAGGAAGAGTCTTGGTAGTTCCAAATTTCTTCCATTTAAGAATGATGATGTTCTTGGGGACCTTCAATACTGCAGAAATGTTTTGGTACCCTTCCCCAGATCTGTGCCTCGACACAATCCTGTCTCGGAGCTCTACAGACAGTTCCTTCATCCTCATGTTTTGGTTTTTGTTCTGACATGCACTGTCAGCTATGAGATCTTATATAGACAGGTGTGTGCCTTTCCAAATCAAGTCCAATCAATTGATTTTAACACAGGTGGACTCCAATCAAGTTGTTGAAACATCTGAAGGATGATCAATGGAAACAGGATGCACCTGAGCTCAATTTTGAGTCTCATAGCAAAGGGTCTGAATACTTATGTAAATAAGGTATTTGCAAAAATTTCGAAAAACCTGTTTTCGCTTTGTCCTCATGGGGTATTCTGTGTAGTTTGCTGAGGATTTTTTTTTATTGCATCCATTTTAGAATAAGACTGTAACGTAACAAAATGTAGAAAAAGTCAAGGGGTCTGAATACTTTCCGAAGGCACTGTATGATCAAAAGAAGGCAAGTTTTTATGAAATCGTTTTCATTTTCTTCAAAGAAAACAAACTTGACCGAGCAAGACAGTTTTTTTTACTTGGATAAACAAGCCAGGTCCAGGCTGTTTCCATTGTGGGAATCTGCACTCAGTTGACAGTTTATTAGGCACACTCATCTGGTTCCGGGTAGGACCCCCATTTGCCCCCAGAACACACTGAATTCTTTGGAGAATGGAAACATTGCTCAATTGGTATCAAGGGGCCTAACATGTGCCAGGAAAACATTCTCCACACCATTACACCACCGCCACCAGCATGTACCGTTGACACCAGGCAAATCCTGATTCTGCCGTCAGCATGACGCAACAGGAACCGGGATTCGTCAGACCAGGCAATGTATTTCCATTCCTCATATGTCCAGTGTTGGTGATGGCGTGCCCATTGTAGCCGCTTCTTCTTGTTTTTAGCTGATAAGACTGGAACCCGGTGTGGTCATCTGCTGCAATAGCCTATTCGTGAAAGGGACCGACGAGATGTGGGTTCTGAGGTGCTGTTCTGCACACCACTGTTGTACTGCGCCATTATTTGCCTGTTTGTGGCCTGCCTGTTAGCCTACACGATTCTTGCCATTCTCCTTTGACCTCTCATCAACTAGCTGTTTTCACCCACAGGACTGCCACTGACTGGATGGTTTTTGTTTTGTCACACCACTCTTGATAAACTCTTGACACTGTCATGCGTGAAAAGCTGAGGAGGCCAGCCGTTTCTGAGATACCGACGATCATACCACCCTCAAAGTCACTTAGGTCACTAGTTTTGCCCATTATAACGTTCAATCCAGTCTGAGGTCCTAAGTAACTGAATGCCTCGATGCTTGTCTGCCTGCTTTAGGGTGGCAGGTAGCCTAGTGGTTAGAGCGTTCGGTTGCTGGATTGAATCCCCGAGCTGACAAGGTAAAATCTGTCGTTCTGCCCCTGAACAAGGCAGTTAACCCACTGTTCCCCGGTAGGTCGTCATTGTAAATAATAATTTGTTCTTAACCGACTTGCCTAGTTAAATAAAGGTTAAATAAAAAAAATGATATAGCAATCTATGGCCACGTGACTCACTAGGAGCGAACCATTTTCGTGAACAGGGTTGTGTACCTAATAAACTGGTACAGTGTACTGGGTGTATTATTGGAGACTGGATTTTAATATAGCTCATAAATACAGCTGGACCTCACCTGATGTGGATGTCTGATTCTATCTCTTCATGCCTTGTCTTGTGGTCCTTGCACTGCCAGGGTTGTGAGTTCGATTCCCAGGACCATCCATATGTAAAATGCATGCACGCATGACTGTAAGTCGCGTCTGCTAAATGGCACATATTATTACTATTATTATTATGTCTTGATGTAATAGTGAAAGACCGTGGAAAAATGGAGGGGGAAATGACTTTATGACCTGGGGGCAACTGATCTGTTCCAGTTTAATAACAAAGCTTCCAGTACTTTCTTTGACGTCAACAAGTTGTAATACACATAGTTCACCATGTTGTATTGTATTACAAATGTACTGTAATACACGATTATATTATATTATGTTATATAAATTGTTTACTACTTCTCACAATATCATGCAAATATGGTTGATTCAAACCAAATAAACATGGTTGATTCAAACCATATAATTTAATATAATTTTAACTGTACTAACCTCACAACTTAGCCCCTCTAGGTTCTGCAGACTTTAGTCAAACCAGGTGTTTGTTTACTACACAGAATATATTTATGATGGACTCAACGGAAGCTTTTATGAACACTACATCAAAGTGTGGTGTTCATGTGTAACTTGAACAGTAATGTTCATTTTATTTTTTCAGATAAAACAGTTAAAACAGATACAAGTTTTGTGTTGTTTATTTTACCAGAGCTGGTTGCTGCTTGACAGATCCCTTCAGTGATCTAACCTGTGGAGATTTGGCTACCTGCTGAGATAGCAGGGCTCAGATAGCAGGGCTCAGATAGCAGGGCTGAAATAGCAGGGCTGAGATAGCAGGGCTGAGATAGCAGGGCTGAGATAGCAGGGCTCAGATAGCAGGGCTCAGATAGCAGGGCTGAGATAGCAGGGCAGATATAGCAGGGCTCAGATAGCAGGGCTCAAATAGCAGGGCTGAGATAGCAGGGCAGAGATAGCAGGGCTCAGATAGCAGGGCTCAGATAGCAGGGCTGAGATAGCAGGGCAGAGATAGCAGGGCTCAGATAGCAGGGCTGAGATAGCAGGGCAGAGATAGCAGGGCTCAAATAGCAGGGCAGAGATAGCAGGGCAGATATAGCAGGGCAGAGATAGCAGGGCTCAGATAGCAGGGCTCAGATAGCAGGGCTCAGATAGCAGGGCTCAGATAGCAGGGCTGAGATAGCAGGGCAGATATAGCAGGGCTCAGATAGCAGGGCTCAAATAGCAGGGCTGAGATAGCAGGGCAGAGATAGCAGGGCTCAGATAGCAGGGCTCAGATAGCAGGGCTGAGATAGCAGGGCAGAGATAGCAGGGCTCAGATAGCAGGGCTGAGATAGCAGGGCAGATATAGCAGGGCTCAGATAGCAGGGCTCAGATAGCAGGGCTCAGATAGCAGGGCTCAGATAGCAGGGCAGATATAGCAGGGCAGATATAGCAGGGCTCAGATAGCAGGGCTCAGATAGCAGGGCTCAGATAGCAGGGCTCAGATAGCAGGGCTGAGATAGCAGGGCTCAGATAGCAGGGCTCAAATAGCAGGGCTGAGATAGCAGGGCAGATATAGCAGGGCAGATATAGCAGGGCTCAGATAGCAGGGTCTCTCACACACAGCCCCTTTCACTCCTGTCCTGCCCCTGACCATACTGGTGGTCATCTGGTTATGATCAAAGGTTTGAGTTTAAGACCACAGGATTGGATAATTTAACAGTGTGTCTCAGCCTCAAGCCAATAAACCCCATACAAACTGAAACTAGTAACGTCCACATACCAGGATAGGGGAATTTAACAGTGTGTCTCAGCCTCAATCCAATAAACCCCATACAAACTGAAACTAGTAACGTCCACATACCAGGGATCAGAGGAGCTGATCTGGATGGCAATTTCAGTTGTCGTCAGTGACTGCAAATGGAGTTATGCAGTGCAAGATGAATGGATGGATAGGTATAAAAAAATAAGATGTTTTCATCTATTATATAGATGTTTTCATATATCAGAATAGTATATTATAGACCTACTCTACCAGTGGCATAATGCATTGGATAATGGTCAAGTGATCTGAAAGTCAGTGTTTTCATTTCCTTTAGGGAATGTACTGCTGTTCTCCCCTCTTCAATAGAAAAACATGTTCTTTTTAGTCTGGGAACAAACAGTTGTAAAATGTACTGTGACTACATTTGAACAAATACTGCACCATAGATGGGATTTGGTTGTAATTCATTTGAGACTGGCTGGGACTTAGGGATTTGATAGAGCTGCAAAAATGCAATTTATTTGTTTTCAGGGGCAGGACAAATTCTTCGTAGCATGTTTTGGCAGTAAGAAATTCAGGGTAGTCAGGTACCCAAGGGACTCAAGTCATTTTCTGTTTTCTGAACCCTGTGAAATAAGGTTGAAGTGTCTGAAAGATATGCTGTAGATCAGGAGATGGGCAATAATTTTGGCTCGAGTGCCACATCGGGATTTAAAAATTCAGCGGAGGGCTTCACAGATTTTTTTTGTTTGAAAGATTTGTTTGTCAAAAGAAATTTCTGAAAAAGGGCAGGTATTTGAAAATATATAGGTCCATTCTAATTTCTACATACGTTGTATCTAGTTCAAGAATGGCCTGGAGTGATTATTATTTATTTTTTACTCAAACCTCCCGCGGGCCAGATTGAATGGGCTCACGGGCCGGAACTGGCCCACCCCTGTTGTAGCTCTATTTCTACATTCCTTGATGTCATGTCAGAAGAAAATCATATCATTATTAAGCTAATCAACATGCAATCCCCATGGCTCCTGGTGTCTGCCAGGGAAAGGTCTGAGGTCCTGTATTTTGGTTTAATTTCCACCCAGAGTCCTCCAGGATTCAGAGTTTATAGTTTAAGACTGATTACATATGTTGATAAAAAGAACCATGTGGACCAGCGCCCGAGGAATTAAGACTAAATTAAACAGAAAGAAGTCAATAAAACCTTCCCCTGGAGACGTTCAACTGGTTTCCCTTCGTCTCTGTTGATGACAGGGCATTCGGATAGTATTCAGACCCCTTCCCTTTTCCACATTTTGTTATGTTAAAGCCGTATTCTAAAATGTATTAAATTACCTTTTTTCCTCATCAATCTACAGACAATACCCCATAACGACAAAGCGAAAACAGGTTTTTCAAAATTGTATAAATGTATTTACATAATTATTCAGACCCTTTGCTATGAGACTCGAAATTGAGCTCAGGTGCATACTGTTTCCATTGATCATCCTTGAGATGTTTCTACAACTTGATTGGAGTCCAGCTGTGGTACATTCAATTGATTGGACATGATTTGGATAGGCACACACCTGTCTATATAAGGTCCCACAGTTGACAGTGCATGTCAGAGCAAAAACCAAATCATGAGATTGAAGGAATTGTCCGTCAAGCTCCGAGACAGGATTGTGTCGAGGCTCAGATCTGTAGAAGGGTACCAAAAAATGTCATCAGCACTGAAGTTCCCCAGGAACACAGTGGCCATCATCATTCTTAAATGGAAGTTTGGAACCACCAAGACTCTTCCTAGAGCTGGCTGCTCAGACAAACTGAGCAATCGGGGAAGAAGGGCCTTGGTCAGGGAGGTGACCAAGAACCTGATGGTCACTTTGACAGAGCTCCAGAGATCCTCTGTGGAGATGGGAGAAGGACAACCTTCCAGAAGGACAAGCATCTCTGCAGCACTACACCAATCAGGCCTTTATGGTGGTGGCCTGATGGAAGCCACTCCTCAGTAAAAGGCACATGACAGCCTGCTCGGAGTTTGCCAAAAGGCACCTAAAGACTCTCAGACCATGAGATTCTCTGGTTTGATGAAACCAAGATTGAACTCTTTGGCCTGAATGCCAAGCGTCAAGTCTGGAGGAAACCTGGCACCATACCTACAATGAAGCATGGTGGTGGAAGCATCATGTTGTGGGGATGTTATTCAGCAGCAGGGACTGGGAGACTAGTCAGGATCGAGGGAAAGATGAACGGAGCAATGTAGAGAGAGATCCTTGATGAAAACCTGCTCCAGGGCGCTCAGGACCTCAGACTGGGGCGAAGGTTCACCTTCCAACAGGACAACGACCCAAAGCACACAGCCAAGACAACATCGGAGTGGCTTCGGGACAAGTCACTGAATGTTCTTGAGTGGCCCAGCCAGAGCACGGACTTGAACCCGATTGAACATCTCCGAAGAGACCTAAAAATTACTGTGCAGCAACGCTCCCCAACCAAACTGACAGAGCTTGAGAGGATCTGCAGAAAATAATGTGATTTACTCCACAAATACAGGTGTGCCAAGCTTGTAGCGTCATACCCAAGAAGACTCAAAGCTGTAATTGCTGCCAAAAGTGCTTCAACAAAGTACCGAGCAAATGGTCTGAAAACTTATGTTAATGTGATATTTCCAATTTTCTTTGCTTTGTCATTATGGGGTATTGTGTGTAGATTGATGAGAGAAAAAAACTATTTCATTAATTTTAGAATAAGGCTGTAACATAACAAAATGTGGAAAAAATCAAGGGGTCTGAATGCTTTCCGAATACACTGTATACAGTTGAAGTCGGAAGTTTACATACACTTTAGCCAAATACATTTAAACTCAGTTTTTCACAATTCCTGACATTTAATCCTAGTAAAAATTCCCTGTTTTAGGTCAGTTAGGATTACCACTTTATTTTAAGAATGTGAAATGTCAGAATAATAGTAGAGAGAATGACTTATTTATTTCCGCTTTTATTTCTTTCATCACATTCCCAGTGCGTCAGAAGTTTACATACACTCAATTAGTATTTGGTAGCATTGCATTTAAATTGTTTAACTTGGGTCAAACGTTTCGGGTAGCCTTCCACAAGCTTCCCACAATAAGTTGGGTGAATTTTGGCCCATTCCTCCTGACAGAGCTGGTGTAACTGAGTCAGGTTTGTAGGCCTCCTTGAGCGCACATGCTTTTTCAGTTCTGCCCACAAATTTTCTATAGGATTGAGGTCAGGGCTTTGTGATGGCCATCCCAATACCTTGACTTTGTTGTCCTTAAGCCATTTTGCCACAACTTTGGAAGTATGCTTGGGGTCATTGGCCATTCGGAAGACCCATTTGCAACCAAGCTTTAACTTCCTGACTGATGTCTTGAGATGTTGCTTCAATATATCCACATAATTTTCCTCCTCATGATGCAATTGATTTTGTGAAGTGCACCAGTCCCTCCTGCAGCAAAGCACCCCCACAACATGATACTGCCACCCCTGTGCTTCACGGTTGGGATGGTGTTCTTCGGCTTGCAAGCTTCCCCTTTTTTCCTCCAAACATAACGATGGTCATTAAGGCCAAACAGTTCTATTTTTGTTTAATCAGACCAGAGGAAAATACTCCAGAAAGTAGGATCTTTGTCCCCATGTGCAGTTGCAAACCGTAGTCTGGCTTTTTTATGGCGGTTTTGGAGCAGTGGCTTTGCTGAGCGGCCTTTCAGGTTATGTCGATATAGGACTTGTTTTACTGTGGATATAGATACTTTTGTACCTGTACCAGCATCTTCACAAGGTCCTTTGCTGTTGTTCTGGGATTGATTTGCACTTTTCACACCAAAGTACGTTCATCTCTAGGAGACAGAATGCATCTCCTTCCTGAGTGGTATGACGGCTGCGTGGTCCCATGGTGTTTATACTTGCGTACTATTGTTTGTACAGAAGAACGTTGTACCTTCAGGCATTTGGAAATTGCTCACAAGGATGAACCAGACTTGTGGAGGTCTACAATTTTTTGGGATATTCCTTGGCTGATTTCTTTTGATATTCCCATGACGTCAAGCAAAGAGGCACTCAGTTTGAAGGTAGGCCTTGAAATACATCCACAGGTACACCTCCAATTGACTCAAATGATGTCAATTAGCCTATCAGAAGCTTCTAAGGCCATGACATAATTTTCTGGAATTTTCCAAGCTGTTTAAAGGCACAGTCAACTTAGCGTATGTAAACTTCTGACCCACTGGAATTGTGATACAGTGAATTAAAAATGAAGTAATCTGTCTGTAAACAATTGTTGGAAAAATTACTTGTGTCATGCACAAAGTAGATGTCCTAACCGACTTGCCAAAACTATAGTTTGTTAACAAGAAATTTGTGGAGTGGTTGAATAACGAGTTTTAATGACTCCAACCTAAGTGTATGTAAACTTCCGACTTCAACTGTATATGTTTAACTACTGTAGGTGTTGGTTGAGGCTTTTTTTCTGTGACAGGGATCGATACAAAACCAATAATACTGACTGTGAAACCACTCAACAGCAGAACAGATATGGTGTTTGGCCCAGCACACCATACACCTACCAGAAAACTAAGCTGTAAATAGATTTGTGACTTTTTATTTCTATCCTGGAAAAGATTTGTGTTACGTTATTGTCCATCAGTCTTCCTGTGGGAAAAATATTTTATTCGGCAGCCTCTAATGGCTAAATGCGCCACAGTGCACAGATAAGGAGTGTTTACGCACATGTTCAACCTCTCCCTATCCCAGTCTGCTGTCCCCACTTGCTTCAAGATGTCCACCATTGTTCCTGTACCCAAGAAAGCAATGTCAACAGTGAAGAGGCGACTCCGGGATGCTGGCCTTCTAGGCAGAGTTGCAAAGAAAAAGCCATATCTCAGACTGGCCAATAAAAAGAAAAGATTAAGATGGGCAAAAGAACATGGACAGAGGAACTCTGCCTAGAAGGCCAGTATCCCGGAGTCGCCTCTTCACTGTTGACGTTGAGACTGGTGTTTTGCGGGTACTATTTAATGAAGCTGCCAGTTGAGGACTTGGGAGACGTCTGTTTCTCAAACTAGACACTCTAATGTACTTGTCCTCTTGCTCAGTTGTGCGGCAGATTTTTTATGGAATATCTACATAGGCCAGAGGCCCATTAAATGCCCATTATCAGCAACCATCACTCCTGTGTTCCAATGGCACGTTGTTAGCTAATCCAAGCTTATAATTTTAAAAGGCACTCTAATGTGCTTGTCCTCTTGCTCAGTTGTGCACCGGGGCCTCCCACTCCTCTTTCTATTCTGGTTAGAGCCAGTTTGTGCTGTTCTGTGAAGGGAGTAGTACGTTGTGAGATCTTCAGACCTCGCATGGAATAGCCTTCATTTCTCAGAACAAGAATAGACTGACGAGTTTCAGAAGAAAGGTCTTTGTTTCTGGCCATTGTGAGCCTGTAATCGAACCCACAAATGCTGATGCTCCAGATACTCAACTAGTCTAAAGAAGGCCAGTTTTATTGTTTCTTTACTCAGCACAACTGTTTTAAGCTGTGCTAACATAATTGCAAAAGGGTTTTCTAATGATCAATTAGCCTTTTAAAATGATACACTTGGATTAGCTAACACAACGTGCCATTGGAACACAGGAGTGATGGTTGCTGATAATGGACCTTTGTACACCCATTTACAGTAGATACTCAATAAAGAAATCAGCCGTTTCCAGCTACAATAGTCATTTACAACATTAACAATGTTTACACTCTATTTCTGATCAATTTGTTATTTTAATGGACAAAAACAATGTGCTTTTCTTTCAAAAACAAGGATATTTCTAAGTGACCCCAAGATTTTGAACAGTAGTGTACATAGACAGTGAAATCACTGGCCACTTTAATAATGGAACACTAGTCACTTTAATAAGGTTACATATTTTTGCTTTACTCATCTCATATGTATATACTGTATTCTATTCTACTGTATTTAGTCTATGCCACTCCGACATTGCTCATCCTAATATTTATATGTTCCTTAATTCCATTCTTTTACTTTTAGGTTGTATGTATTGTTGTGAATTGTTAGATATTACTGCATTGTTGGAGCTAGAAAAACAAGCATTTCACCACACCTGCAATAACATCGGCTAAACTTGTATATGTGACAAATAAAATTTGATTTCATTTTTATTTGATGAGGTTTTGATTATTTGATATACCAAAATAAATATTGCCATGAAATGGAGCATAGACAACAGCAGAAGAGTCCATGTTCCCTCTTCACTTGCCTAAATATTGTATTAAGTGACAACGATCTAAGCTAATAAACTGAATCAGCTTTCTCATGCTCACTCACATTCTCTTTTGAGGAGTTGTATAGAGTTGGAGAGCTGTTGGAAAGTTTAGGCCAAATTGGACATGCATTGCATGGTATCTATATAGTTATAGTGCTTCTTTTGATACAGTATGTTTATGTTGAGTACTTGACCCCATGTGGGTTTATTTTGGCACTTATTCTTTCAAAACAGTACATCCTGGCTGGAGGTCACCCTGTTTTCAAAAATGTGGACAACACATTTTGTTCTTGTAATGAAGTTTGCACTACAGCCAAAGATATCAGTTGGATCTACTGCTTAGTGTAAGAGATAGGGTGACATCTCTGCCAAAGCATTTGCATGATACGAAATACAGTTCAAGGTTCAGGGTTCACAATGTGGAGCCCAGTTTTTATAGATCCCATTGTGGTCAAACGTGGGAATGTCCATTATGGAGATCTATTTTAGTTCTTTAACCATAAACATATTAAGCTAAGTCACATGGCATGTAGGTGAAATTAACCATATAAGGGTGCTGCTCTAGAAATGTATCATGAACATTCAAAATGTCTAATTCCCGCAAAATGCCTTCGGTTCTCTGTGGATATCACAACTGTCTGATTCCATGGATGCAGCCCTCAGGTTTGAGCTGGCTCTAGTCTAGAATGCATAACATTAATAATCTAGATAATAACATTGAACATGTCTTGTGTATTTTGTCAATCAGGAACGCATGTTATGAGGTACCTTTGTCGACCCTGCAGGAAGTGCTGAAACATAACTGCAGTGGACAAGTCCAGTGCCACAGGATGCCATAGGTACAGAGTGATTCTGTTACTGTGTGTGGTGTGATGCCACATTGTGTCGTCGTGATTCATTCCATTTAAGTGGCATCATTACACTGACAAAATACCCGGCATAGAATAGGCACTGTAGCATTATGTATAGCTGTGCATTATAGCAGCTTTAATGGCTGTTTAGCAGTGTAAATATGAACTAAGACAATTGCAGTAGACTATTTATAAACCATTTGTCATTCCTGACAGAAAATGTATGTTTGAAACATCAGTGTAGGAGTGATAATATGTCCAAGTTTGATGGATGTCCTGGTGACATTTTCATGTTGTCAAGTTGATCATGACAATGCCTGATATGACATTCTGTACAGGCTTAGACAAATAGCATCTGACATTGTTCATCTGGGTATGATAAATACTTGTTTGATAAATAGAGATTGAGAGCTCTATTTTGACAGTAAACAGTCTTCTGCGAGAACAGAGTGCATTTGGAGGTTGATTGATTGAATTTAGACCATTTTTAAATACATACATAAGTGTGCTCCAGCCAGTGACACCTCCACAAACAATTTAAGAAAATCATTAACGATAACACAAAGCTTAAAAGCTTATTTTCATTGTGGTCCTTTTGGAGGGGGAAGGGGGATGCAGCAAGGTTTGACAGCAATAGTAGTGACAAGACAAAGACAGACAAAACTATGGACAGGTAAATGGAGGAACATTGTAATTAAGAATTCATGTCTTGAGGCGTGAGAGATGCATCTATTCTACGGTTAGCGTAGCTGGTTGTGTAACACTGTCTGGTATCTGCCTTGCTTGCTAGAAGCCTTCATTTGTCAAGAACTGTCTTTTTTCAGATTCACTTTCCATTGGATATCATCGGTCTTTTACTTGGACCCTCATCAGCTCATAACTCTTTTTTTTTAATGTTTTTATTATTTTACCTCTTTTTACTCCCCAATTTCTTGGTATCCAATTGGTAGTTACAGTCTTGTCTCATCGCTGCAACTCCCGTACAGAGACTCGGGAGAGGCGAAGGTCGAGAGCCGTGCGTCCTCCAAAACACAACCCAACCAAGCCGCACTGCTTCTTGACACAATGCCCGCTTAACCCGGAAGCCAGCCACACCAATGTGTTGGAGGAAACACCGTACACCTGGCGACCGTGTCAGCATGCATGCGCCCGGCCCGCCACATGAGTCGCTAGAACACGATGGGACAAGGACATCCATGCCGGCCAAACCCTCCCCTAACCCGGACGATGCTGGGCCAATTGTGCGCCGCCCCATGGGTCTCCCGGTCGCGGCCGGCTGAGCTCATAACGCTAACTAACAACATTCTTTTCATTTCCCCCTTCTAGACTATCCTTCCTTCCCAACGGAAGCTACAGTGACAACAGCAGGAGGATTTTATCCAATGAGCTGGAATCTCAGGACTCCATGGGTGGACTGTCTATAGCCCAGAGATAATGACCTAAACCTGCTTATGTCTTACACAAGTTCAACAAGTGAAATACAGTATGTATTAATGGGGATGTATGGTCACCACAATGAGATTCTGGTCTGAAGGACTACAGTCTGATAGTGAAGAAGTCAATCATTTGATTATTGAATTACCAGATCATGGTTTATGAATTTACTGCATAAAAGCACTGTCCAGTCAGAGTTTTTTCCCCCAGGTGAAGACAATCAGACAATGAAGATGCATGAAGAGATCAAAAGCCAGTTAGAGTGTCTGTGGAATGACTTGAGCATTACGCCAAGATGATTGTTAGTGATTAATATTCTACGGGTCCCTATGAAGTTAAAAGCTATTGTTAGTGTAACCAGTTGGCTCACCAGTTTTGTCAGTGTTTCCCCTATATGCATTTTACAAGCGTCGCACCGCTGCTGCTAAATCATGGCCACCACTGCAAAAAAAATAAAACAAATACATATTTTCGGGATGGTAAAACATTTTAATTGTAAACTTCAACAACTAAAACCAGATATAAGGAATGTAGAAAAGATAATGGAGCAATATATACTGCTCAAAAAAATAAAGGGAACACTTACACAACACATCCTAGATCTGAATGAAAGAAATAATCTTATTAAATACTTTTTTCTTTACATAGTTGAATGTGCTGACAACAAAATCACACAAAAATAATCAATGGAAATCCAATTTATCAACCCATGGAGGTCTGGATTTGGAGTCACACTCAAAATTAAAGTGGAAAACCCCACTACAGGCTGATCCAACTTTGATGTAATGTCCTTAAAACAAGTCAAAATGAGGCTCAGTAGTGTGTGTGGCCTCCACGTGCCTGTATGACCTCCCTACAATGCCTGGGCATGCTCCTGATGAGGTGGCGGATGGTCTCCTGGGGGATCTCCTCCCAGACCTGGACTAAAGCATCCGCCAAGTCCTGGACAGTCTGTGGTGCAACGTGGCGTTGGTGGATGGAGCGAGACATGATGTCCCAGATGTGCTCAATTGGATTCAGGTCTGGGGAACGGGCGGGCCAGTCCATAGCATCAATGCCTTCCTCTTGTAGGAACTGCTGACACACTCCAGCCACATGAGGTCTAGCATTGTCTTGCATTAGGAGGAACCCAGGGCCAACCGCACCAGCATATGGTCTCACAAGGGGTCTGAGGATCTCATCTCGGTACCTAATGGCAGTCAGGCTACCTCTGGCGAGCACATGGAGGGCTGTGCGGCCCCCCAAAGACATGCCACCCCACACCATGACTGACCCACCGCCAAACCGGTCATGCTGGAGGATGTTGCAGGCAGCAGAACGTTCTCCAAGGCGTCTCCAGACTGTCACATGTGCTCAGTGTGAACCTGCTTTCATCTGTGAAGAGCACAGGGCGCCAGTGGCGAATTTGCCAATCTTGGTGTTCTCTGGCAAATGCCAAACGTCCTGCACGGTGTTGGGCTGTAAGCACAACCCCCACCTGTGGACGTCGGGCCCTCATACCACCCTCATGGAGTCTGTTTCTGACCGTTTGAGCAGACACATGCACATTTGTGGCCTGCTGGAGGTCATTTTGCAGGGCTCTGGCAGTGCTTCTCCTGCTCCTCCTTGCACAAAGGCGGAGGTAGCGGTCCTGCTGCTGGGTTGTTGCCCTCCTACGGCCTCCTCCACGTCTCCTGATGTACTGGCCTGTCTCCTGGTAGCGCCTCCATGCTCTGGACACTACGCTGACAGACACAGCAAACCTTCTTGCCACAGCTCGTATTAATGTGCCATCCTGGATGAGCTGCACTACCTGAGCCACTTGTGGGGGTTGTAGACTCCGTCTCATGCTACCACTAGAGTGAAAGCACCGCCAGCATTCAAAAGTGACCAAAACATCAGCCAGGAAGCATAGGAACTGAGAAGTGGTCTGTGGTCCCCACCTGCAGAACCACTCCTTTATTGGGGGTGTCTTGCTAATTGCCTATAATTTCCACCTGTTGTCTATTCCATTTGCACAACAGCATGCAAAATTTGTCAATCAGTGTTGCTTCCTAAGTGGACAGTTTGATTTCACAGAAGTGTGATTGACTTGGAGTTACATTGTGTTGTTTAAGTGTTCCCTTTATTTTTTTGAGCAGTATATATATATATATATATATATATATACACATACATACATACATACATACATATACACATACATATACACACACACACATTTAAAAAAAAAAAAAGATATTTGAGAACTAACAAACACCAAAATAAAAACTGTCAGGGAGAATCTGAAATTCCAAAAATGGCATGGCACCCCCATTAATTTTGTTATGTTTGAGTTACTCAGCATAACAATTGTAGGAAACTAGCTTTAAAACTAAAATGTTCTCTGCCCTATGGCAAACGTGTAGAATTGTCGAGGGCCTCTAAAACCGCTCCATTGGCCACGCCTACCACCCCAGCCGCTTACTTGCCACCGCTGCTGAAAACAATCCTGGGGGAAACACTGTGGATGAAAGGGTCTCATTCCTGGTAGTGACCTGTGTATGTTAAGGACAACTGTATTTAATTATGTCAATCAACTTAGCATTTACTATTTATATTCAGTTTTGACTCTGACAACCATTTCATGTACATTTTAATCTGAAGAGAACTGATGGTATAAAATAGACATTACTAAATTGTATTTATTTCAGCTTCAGAAAATAAGGAGCAATGTCTTGTTACTATGTGACAACTTTTTAGTCAGATTTCTTTTGCATTGTTGGATATTATTTGTGATAAATAAATGTGTAACGTCACAATTTTATGTGCCAAGAACTCAGCAACTAACAAAATTGCTTTTCAATTGCTGTCTAATCTAGCCTTGTACTTCTGATCATGCAGCCCAGACAAATTGATGGGCTTCAAATGGAGACAGCTGAATAGCAAACAGCTTTAATTGTGTAATACTGTGTTGCCTTGAAAGCATTTAAACATGTTTGACCATTATGCTATTATTTCAGTGAGGCAATTACACAGCAAAAATCCTCTTCCCCCTTTTCATAAATGACTAACTTGATTATCCATGATAATTACATGGTTTCTACAATCCCACTCATCGGTCAAGGGCAGAGGAGTGTTTCACCTCAAGGTCAACGATACAATCCAGGATTGATGGCGCAGAAGAGGAATACATATTCTCTATAACCACTCATGTTTAGAGGGTCTGGTTCAATTTAAGGACTTTGGCTCTAATCAAACACTCTCCCATATGATTAAAGCCAAACTCTTGTTTCATGTGTATTAAGATTTACCGTAGATTAAAAAATAAAACTCAAAAGATGTCCTATTGAAAAATATATTTATTAAGTCAAAATATAAAATAAACAGGCACATGTTGACAAGACAAGGCACACATCAAGACACTGTCAAGACCGTATGTGCAATAAGAAAAGTATATTTTCAAGAGAGCAATATTTACATTCAGAAAGAGCTGCATGTAGTTCTGCTGGAAGGTCTGTATCAAAACAGGATGCTTCCTCTGGTGGAGCCTGGCCATTTATAAACCAGTCAAATATCAAAAGTACTGCATGTAACATCTAAGGGGCTCTACCGTATCAAACTTGTGATTCACTTCCCTGGAATGCACAGTATTAGTAACTGGAAAACATGGCTTTATGATGTTTCATCCACACCTGACACATACAGAGTCCCTTTAGACCTATTCACTTCCATACAGGGGGTCTAAAATAAGCATTACTATACAAAAAGGCAAAATTGGTCACATTTCAAAGTAACAGCAACACCAAATACAAAAAATGATTTACATCAAGATTAAAGACTTGCATTACCTGAAATGCTCACTGACCATTACAAACACCGCCCATATATCCACGAGAGAGTGCCATGTGGACACAACACAACCTGTGCGGGGTGAATTGTCCACACACACACACACACACACACACACACACACATCTTAAAACGTGGGGACCATCATGAGAAAATCAGAAAAGGTCCTTTGCTGTCGAATTGAAAACTGCATCATTTGGCTTTTTGGACAGGTCACCCTGGGGGGAATGAAAGACATATTTTAGTAACTGATATACCCCACCCCACATTTAAAAAAATAAATAAAAGCAATCTAGAGGAGTAAGCAGAATGCGAGAAAAAAAAAATCTGTCAATCTTTGCTATAAGTTCATGTGTCTGGAATGGATTATTGAAGTACACGTTGAAAGTTGAGGTGGCAGCATGTAAGGCAGGTCATACAGTGAAGTAAACTGGTCGATTGCGATCGATAAAGCCTTGTACGCCTATTTTTATTTTTTTTATCTTGCGCTGCTGGCGGTAGGAGCACTTGATTCAGAAGCCCTGCGCGCCAGATAATCGAAGTACTCACATTTTGAACCATTTAATTTGTCTGAAGGAACAAACTGCCTACCCGGCAGACCTGAGAGAGCTAAATCAAGTGCGCTGGCCTATCGAATTGCTCAAATCACCATGCCTACTGCTTCCACAACCCACAAACTACATGAGATTTAATCACTTTTAAAACCATGACCAGAGAGAGTTAAAGAACACAGCAAAGAGCTGCTGCTTTCATGAGTGAGTTCATACTTCAAGTTTTTATTCAACACTTTTACCAAATGTAAAATGTGCTTCACCCTACTTCTACTCCCGCTACAACCAGAACTGTAGCTGCAATGAATGAGTTGCCAAAAGTATCGACAGCCCTGCGTTTTTATTATTATAAGCAGTTCGTCGTGTCTATTTTAATATGGAGGTCATGCTCATGAGAACAACATGAATTTGTACATGAGTACTCTAATGTTCTTGCCCTCTTGCTCAGTTGTGCACCAGGGCCTCCCACTCCTCTTTCTATTCTGGTTAGAGCCAGGCAATTTCTCACATGGAATAGCCTTCATTTCTCAGAACAAGACTGACGAGTTTCAGAAGAAAGTGCTTGGTTTCTGGCCATTTTGAGCCTGTAATCAAACCCACAAATGCTGATGCTCCAGATACTCAACTAGTCTAAAGAAGGCCAGTTTTATTGCTTCTTTAATCAGAACAGTTTTCAGCTGTGCTAACAATTGCAAAAGTGTTCTCTAATGATCAATTAGCCTTTTAAAATGACACACTTGGATTAGCTAACACAACGTACCATTGGAACACAGGAGTGATGGTTGCTGATCATGGGCCTCTGTACGCCTATGACGATATTCCATTAAAAATGCCGTTTCCAGCTACAATAGTCATTTACAACATTAACAATGTCTACACTGTATTTCTGATCAATTTGATGTTATTTTAATGAAAAAATAAATAAATAAATAAATAAAGTGCTTTTCTTTCAAAAACAAGGACATTTCTAAGTGACCCCAAACTTTTGAACGGCAGTGTATGGTCTGACAAGAACAAGATTGGCAGTATGCTGTGGTAATATATTAGGCATACAGCACAAACCTCATTCCTACAGAACTGGTTGTATTAGATTAATGTTGCATAGGCCTCGATTCATGTCATGCTTTTAATCAATTCTGTGAGGTAGATCTCAGCTTGCTTTTTGACTCCGAAAGTGATCTTGACTCAGAAAAGTTTGGTGACTGCTGAGTTAGAGTATAGTTTAAGAGGGTGGTCTTACAGTGAAGTCAGAGTAGCTGATGTCAACAGGTTTTTTCCCCTCTATACCGTTGTACTCCTGCAGGGGTGTTCTCTGACTACTGCTGCTTCTCTCAAGGGACTTGATTTTCTGCTTAGCCAATGAATGGACAAACAAACAGCACATCAGTCAACAAATTGAGCATGCAACACACTTCCTTCCCAGCAGCCTCTGCTAATCCATTTGAAGTATTCCATTTCTGCATCTCGTTACCAGAATGATTGACCTTGGAAAGAGGTTAGATTCTAAAGACAAGTTTTGATTTTGCTGTCAATATTCTTTCACAAGCTAAGTTGACTGTGGAAAGTGGCTGAATAGCTTACCGCTTGAATAAGCAAAATTCTATAACAGCATCACCTAGTGGTTGTTTTAATAGTTGTCCAGCAATATAAAAGGAAGATGTTGAACATTCATGTTGGATATACGTGTGCAAGCACAAGAACCAATGATGGGCCACAGTTTGGAGTGAGTGCTGTGTGTGTACCTGCATCTGAACCTGGGAGAGAGGAGGCTTGCTGCTAGGCACACTGATGAAGGTGCTGGATGAGCTGCAGCTGTAGGAGCGCACCATGGTAGGCTGGGTAGGAATCTGCTGAAAAGACAGTCATGGTGGTCAAGGTCAATTGGCCCAGTGTCGTCTGGGTTTGGCCGGTGTAGGCAGTCATTGTTAATAAGAATTTGTTCTTAACTGACTTGCCTAGTTAAATAAATAAAAAAAGTTACCACAATAGTAAAGTGGCCAGTTGGTTTTGGAGCGGCGTGAACTAGCCCTATGTGGACCACTGCTAGTTACTGTACCTTCCTGATCTTGTTGGGGGTGAGGGTGTTCATCCCGCCATGGGCCCTCTTCGTGGGAGTTTTGAAGAGAGTTGTCATTTCCCCCTTCTTTGATGTCTGCAACACAGAGACAAACAAAGCCTCAGTCACAGACCAGTCAATAACAAACAGACCATTCTGCTGGGGACAGAATGGTCAAATCCCTGTTTCCCACCATTCAACAGTTACACATGCTGACCACCACATGGTATATTTCACTCCAAGTTCAGCACAGTATGTTTTAGAATTGGCCTTTTGCACATGGAAACAAGGAGATCAGGTTTGATGATAGTTTTTAAAGAAAAATAGCAAACCCCCTGAAGCCTCTATGGCCAGTACTTGGCTGACTGGGGAACACTGCTGGGTCAATGTGAGAGCATTATGAGGGGCTGGACTTACAGTGGCACGTTCACTCTTCTCCTTGCTCCTCTGCCGTTTGTGCTCCTCCCATTGGCTGGAGATGTAGGCCATGACTCTCTGGCCCTGGACCAGGAAGGCAGAACCCTGGTCCTTCTCCCAGCTCTCAACACCAGTCCTCAGCTCTTCCTCCAACTAGTCACATCACATAACAGGGAGGATCAACATCACTTTTCCTTTGTCAAAATCCATCCATATATACATATACACACACACACACACATATATATACACACACACACACACTTCACTGGCATTTAAACTGTATACATCATTGGCATTTTACATAAGGTGACAACCTCACTGACACCATCATATACACAGCATAGTGGGGCAGCAGCATACAGTGGGGCGAGATTTGACATTGAATAAAGGAGGCGGATATCTTTTGATTACCATCAACCATTGCTGCCACTTTTCAGACATTACATTTTAAATGTACATTATATTTAAAAATAATATATACACTGAACAAAAATATGAACACAACATGTAAAGTGTTGGTCCCATGTTAAATGAGCTGAAATAAAAGATCCCAGAAATTTTCCACACACACAAAAAGCTTATTTATTATTTCTCTCAAATTGTGAACAAATTTGTTTACATCCCTGTTAGGGAGCATTTCTCCTTTGCCAAGCTATTCCATCCACTTGACTGGTGAGGCATATCAAGAAGCTGATTAAACAGCATGATCATTACACAGGTGCACATTGTGCTGGGGACAATAAAAGTTTGCTGACTGCAAGAATCCTTTAGAGAATTTGGCAGCATGTCCAACCAGCCTCAACCGCAGACGTGTGGGCGAGTGTGAACAGAGTGCCCCATGGTGGCAGTGGAGCTATGGTATGGGCAGGCATAAGCTACAGAGAATGAACACAATTGCATTTTATTGATGGCAATTTGAATGCAGTGATACCGTGACGAGATCTGAGGCCCATTGTGGTGCCATTCGTCCGCCGCAATCACTTCATGTCCAGCATGATAATGCACGGCTCAATATCGCAAGGATCTGTACACAATTCCAGGAAGCTGAAAATGTCCCCGTTCTTCCATGGCCTGCATTCTAAGACATGTCACCCATTGAGCATGTTTGGGATGCTCTAGATCAACATGTATAACAGCCCTACTTTAAAAAAAAAAGATTTTTTATTTTATATATATATATATATATATAAATATAAAAAAAATTCTCTCCCTCCAACTGCCAAATAAAGTTATTAGAGAGACATGTTGCTGAATCAAATCCAGCCTTACCTTTGGCAACATCTTCTGAACTTTGACCTTCTCTTTGGCCTCTTTGAGAAGGGCTCCTCCTCTGTTGGAGAAGCGGTTTGGATCATTGGCCTTTTTCTGCAAAGAAGTTTGAAAATTAGATACGTTTTCTATGTGAAGTGGAACAAAAACAATTATGCACCACACTGAACATGTATCAGAAACAAGAGCAGCTGGTATCTACTGTGGATATTTTTGATTGAAAACCATTACATGCATCAAGTGGTACACAATTAACAATATATATTTGCAATTTATTTCACAAACATAGCTTGACCACAAATTCCAGCATTACCTCAAAGTCCTGGAAGAGGGCCCAGTACTTCTCCCATTTCTGCAGAACCTCCAGTAAGGGTTTAGCCTGGTCATAGTAATTCTTCACCTTCAATAGCTCAGCGTCATGCAGTGCCAACAGTTCCTCTGTGAAGTCATCTAGAGAAAGACGGATCGGTTCGATCAGTATGTATGCGTTTTGCATATGAGTGAGAGAGGAAGTATTTCCATTATTGTTCTACCTACCGTCACAGATGTGGGCGTTGAAGGGTTCACTCTGCTCAGGGCCTTGGTTGCACTTGTCCCAGAGAGCCACTAGTTCCTGTCGGACCTTGTCAATCACATCCTCTAACATGGCTTTCTGCAGGACCGTCAGACGGTCCACCTCCTCCTGCCACTGGAAGGGCAACAGGGTCAGGTTCAGTAGGAGTAAAAAGACATCTCTGAAACAGTGACACGAGGAGGTACCATCTGAACTCATTCCTTCAGAAAAAAATAATGTAATTTTCCGTATGCCCTAATGCAGTGTTTCTCAACTCCAGTCCTCAAGTACCTCCAACAGCACATGGTTTTGTTGTAGTCCCAGACAAACTCACCTGATTCAACTCATTGAGGGCTTGATCATTAGTTGACAACTACATTCAAAATGTGTACTGTTGAAGGTACTGGAGTTGGGAAACACTGCCCTAATGATACAGGACTGTCAAACACTTTGGTGTTCTAGCACCATTGTAGAGGTATTCTCTGTTCCCTTGTTAGCCAATTCTGGGGAAACTTAATAGTTATGGTGCCATGTTTACTGTTTTGCAGTGGTATGCCGGTGAAGCTTTGTCCAACACTGTGGTGAAGGAGAGGTATGAAGGAAGAGAGAGTTCCAACCTGTGTGATTTGGTCAGAAAGGGTACCCTGCACACTCTCCTGGAACGCAGTGCGATCTTGCTCCAGCGCTTCCAGACGATTCCACAGGCACATAGCTCGTTCTTTCAGCTCAGCCAGAGTATTCATCAGGGATTCCTTCTTGACCTTCATCTAAACAAAAATATACTAATATAATTGGTCAAAAGTCCTAGAACCAAAACAAAAATCTGAGTAATCATTAGTAAGTTTTATTAAATTATTTTCAGTACCTGGGACAACAGCAGTTGGAGGGCTTTGATGTTTTCATGCGTGAGCAGGAATATCTCCTCGCCGTGACACACCGACTCTTTCTCCAGACTGGTTTCTAGTTTATGACCCATGTCCTCCATGAGCTTCCTGATGTCCTCACGCAGCCCTGAGAACACCTTTGCACGACTCTTCTACAGAACAGGGGAAGGGAGGGACAAGAGACGAGATGCTTCCAACAAAAGACAATCACAAGACCACAAAAGAGACTTAAAGAAGAAATTATTAATAATAGTGTGCTTAGTAATACTTGAGTCAGGTATTCATGACATTCACGCTAAACAGTCCTGCCATCCTGGCAGCTGTTGCAATACCTTTTCTTCACTGAGGGTCTTGAGGTGCTCCCGGAGCTCCTGCAGCTGAGTGCGTGAGGGCATGCTGCCTGTTGGAACATAATAGGGAGTGACGCACAGCTCCAAGCACAGTTCCTTATCCTGCTGCTGCAGTCCGTGTAGCTCCTTCAAACGGTCCCCCTTCTCCTTGGTCAGAATCTCCACACGCAGACGCAGGTTCTTCTCGATCTGGAGGACTGTCAGACCCTCCTCCAACTGACAGGTGGACAAGATGGAGACAGGAGGTTAGCACAAAGGAAAAGAGTCAAGGGGTGGAACCAGCTAAACTATTGAGAAACAGCCCCTTTAAAGACCAAGCCTGAAGAAATAACCACTTACTTTGTATGGATCCATTGACATTTCCAGACACAAGGTATCCAACTGTTTTTCAAAAGTGATGATATTGGTTCGGATGCGGTGCTTCAAAGCTTCCTCCTCAGTGATCATGTCATTCAAAAGGCCCTTTAGATTAGGAAAGGAATGTCATATCAGTCTGTTAATGTGTTACTTGACAAGGCTTCCGTTTCATTTTCAGTTCATCTATATTTCCTGTTTTCTGAAGCCTCACCTCAATGTGTTTCTTCACCGTCTCCATCCGCTCTACCCTCTGCTCCTCCATGATGCCCATGCTGTCCCAGATGTCCACCAGCCTGGCCATGGCATGGTTTATACCAGTCACTAGCGAGAAGGCCAGGGCTTCACTGCAGAGATGAGTGACATGACCATCACATTTAGGTAACTTCAGCTGGCTAAGTAGCAAACACATTGCCTAACAAATCTGAATATGAAACCAATTATTGGTATACAGTTTGAAACCAAGCACTGCAAAAACAATATTTTTTTTAGGGGGTAGATCAGCTTTAATATTGCAGATAGATCATGGCTTCTGTCAATGTAATTGTCTGTATCATTTCCAATGCCCCATTTTTTTTTGTAAATAAAATACAAAACAAAATGTATACATAGTACCAGTCAAAAGTTGACACGCCTACTCATTCAAGGGTTTTTCTTTATTTTTACTATTTTCTACATGGTAGAATAATCGAAGTCATCACAACTATAAAATCATGTAGTAACCAAAATAAAGTGTAAAACAAATCAATATACATTTTATTCTTCAAAGTAGCCACCCTTTGCCTTGATTGCCAAGAGTATGCAAAGCTTTCTCTCAACCAGCTTCAACTGGAATGCTTTTCCAACAGTCTTGAAGGAGTTCCCACATATGCTGAGCACTTGTTGGCTGCTTTTCCTTCACTCTGCGGTCCAACTCATCCCAAACCATCACAATTGGGTTGAGGTCGGGTGATTGTGGAGGCCAGGTCATCTGATGCAGTACTCCATCACTCTCCTTCTTGGTAAAATAGGCCTTACACAGCCTGGGAGGTGTGTTTTGGGTCATTTCCTGTTAAAAAAAACAAATGATAGTCCTACTAAGTCCTACTAAGCCCAAACCAGATGGGATGGCGTATCGCTGCAGAATGCTGTGGTAGGCATGCTGGCTAAGTTTGCCTTGAATTCTAAATAAATCCCAGACAGTGTCACCAGCAAAGCACACCTCCTCAATGCTTCACGGTGGGAACCACACATGCAGAGATCATCTGTTCGCCTACTCTGCATCTCACAAAGATACGGGGGTTGGAACCAACAACAAAAAAAAATCACAAATTTGGACTCATCAGACCAAAGGGCAGATTTCCACCGGTCTAATGTCCATCGCTCGTGTTTCTTGGCCCAAGCAAGCATCTTCTTATTGGTGTCTTTTAGTAGTGTCTTTTTTGCAGCAATTCAACCATGCAGTCCCCTCTGAACAGTTAATGTTAAGATGTGTCTGTTAGTTGAACTCTGAAGCATTTATTTGGGCTGCAATCTGAGGTGCAGTTAATTGCCGATTTCTGAGGCTGGTAACTCTAATGAACTTATTTGCAGCTGAGGTAACTCTGGGTCTTCCTTTCCAGTGGCGGTCCTCATGAGAGCCAGTTTCATCATAGCGCTTGATGGCTTTTGCGACTGCACTTGAAGAAACGTTCAAAGTTCTTGAAATGTTCCGGATTGACTGACCTTCATGTCTTAAAGTAATGATGTACTGTCGTTTCTCTTTGCTTTTACTAAATAGGGCTATCTTCTGTATACCAACCCTACCTTCTCACAACACAACTGATTGGCTCAAACGCATTAAGGAAAGAAATTCCACAAATTAACTTAAGGCACACCTGTTAATTGAAATGCATTCTAGGTGACTACCTCATGAAGCTGGTTGAGAGAATGCGAAGAGCGTGCAACGCTGTCGTCAAGGCAAAGGGTGGCTACTTTGAAGAATGTTAAATATATATTTAGATTTTTTTTTTTTACACTTGTTTTGTTTAATCCATGATTCCATATGTGTTATTTCATAGTTTTGATGTCTTCACTATTATTCTACAATGTAGAAAATAGTAAAAATAAAGAAAAACCCTTGAAAGAGTAGGTGTCCAAACTTTTGACTAGTACTGTATAAAAATATAATTTTCTTTAATATTTTTCCCCAACCTTACCATCCCTCCCCTAATTGGAGTAAACTAATGGACAACACTCTGGCTTCTACATCCAGCTTATACATACATTTTACAGACAGTATATTTAAGCAATAAGTCATGAGGGGGTGTGGTATATGGCCAATATACCATGGCCAAGGGCTGTTCTTAGGCACAACGCAACTGGTTACCAACTTAATTAGAGCAGTAAAAATACATATCAAGACCTTAGTATACGGTCTGATATACCACGGCTGTGGTATACCCAGTTTATAATTTACAATAGTTATCTTGTTTGTTTTTAGTCCCATACTTCAGCTCCATTCACAAACACATTACTTAATAAATGGGCTATGATACCAATTATTGGTATACAGTCAAACCAAGCAATGCAAAAACTTGGAAAGTTTCCTTACAAGTCAGAATCTTGTATAAAATTACATTTGCACTTACTCTGATTGTCTGTGCGGTTAGTCCTTCAACTGGTCAAAATATCCACAGGAAATGTTGTTTACCTGAATTATTAGAGCGTCGGTACTGGCGTTGAGATATCTGTCACCTGCGTATACCATGTAAACACCTGCAAGACTTTTGATGTATGCATGCATCCTGTCTATGTGTGCACTTGTCTTAGTATTGACTGCCACACACAGATACCTGCATTTTGAAGTCTGTTTAATACTATTTTCCTGTGGATATTGTCTCAAACACATTGCAGACTATTCAGATTGAAATGGCAATGCATGGAAATCATACAATTAAAATTAACTACAACTTCCGTTTAAGAACCCAACCGCTTTTACGTCACGTTGAACAAAAAACATTTTGCAACAGAATTGGCTTAATGAATACATCCCTGGCAAAAGTAGTTTGCACCAGGTGAAAAGTGATTGCATTCATTGGCAAAGTTCACTCAAAACGAAAGTGAGGTAGATTAAGGATGTGGAGTAATGAGTACGATTCTGTGTGTTCACATGCAAAAGTGATTGCTTTTGATAAACACTGCCTTTCCAATGAAATCTAGTACGAAAATGTGAATATATACTTTATGGAAAGGAGATGTTCTATGTTTCTTAACAATGGCTCATGTTGCCGAATGGCGCAGATTGGGTTTTCACCGGATTGTCACTAGTTACCACAGCCAAAATTGGCCAAATCGTAAAAATACATGAACAAAAACTTGCTTTCTGGTCTTAATTTAAGGTTAGGCATAAATTTAGCAGCCCATGCCAATCAGGCATTTTGGCCACTAGAGACCTCTATCACTCTCTATGGGCTGTGGTAATTAGTCATGACCTCCCTTGCCTGGGTTGGCCCATGCGTTGGATCTGTTCTAACAGAGGAAAGTTTGTCACTACTCTAGCAACATTTTTACTTTAATGATTAACAAAGGTGTATTAAAGCCAGTCACTAATAAAAATGTGTGATGTGGGGATGAATGTAACGATAAAGCGCGTTTAAGACTCCTCTTGCCCCACGGGTCTATTCATAGCGCCGATTCTGTTGCAAAACGTTTCTTAAAACGGAAGCGAACGAAACTATGACAGACCTGCATTTGTCCAAAAACGAGTTTAGTTCTGTTTGGTTCTTAAACTGAACGTGTTCTGTAATGAATACACCCCCGATCTAGAAAACAACGTGTGTTTGTAACTATTGGTGCGTTTAAAACACCTGTGAACACTAAAAATGACGTGGTCAAATCATGACGTCTGATCTTCAGGTCGGAAAGTTAGAGTTCTAGAACTAGGCCCGAGTTCTTGAGTTGGAATTCCGAGTTAGATGACCATTAAACGATTTTTTTTCCCGCCAGTCGGAGCTTTAAAAAAACATTTCTCGGGTTCCCAATTGACTTGAACACGCAAGTCCGAGATTTACGAGTTAGTAGTTGTTTTGAACGCGGAATAACCTAATTTAGCTAACCTACTATAGTCATTGTCAGAATAAGAGTAGTTTAGTATGAAACGTTCCCCTACCCCAACAATGCCATTGGCTTTTTGCATTGTGGTAGCTACTTCTAATTTAATTCGCACATCGCTACGGCAAATTTAACTAGAGATACTCCTAAGTATAGCTAACGTTAACTCCTTACTAGTCTGGCTAATGATAGCCACTTTAGCTAGCAAACCAAGTCAACTTACCTCCTCCGGCTTGACATAGCTGCTCCGAAAACTAGGTGGCTATTGACGAATATAAATGTTTTACATTCAATTAAAAAGACGTGTGGCTGGCTGGTTTGAATTGTCATTATAGCCGCGACGAAGCAATGGTGCTATTCACTAATGACACTCCCCTTTTTGGTCAGAGAGGCTCTCTGCCTCCGTCAAGTGGATAGTAAGCTACATTACATTTTCACTTCAGTACTGAACGTTGTCAGTCAAAATACTGTAGCCAGCTATTGCTGATTAGATGGACACGTTAGACAGTGCATTCAATACATTTTCAATAAACAGTTAGATCACATTGTAATCAATGTCTGTAATATTCTGGACATATATTTGAACCTGCAATAGTCACCATAATACATGCCACTTGGGGGCTCCCAAGGTATTGCATCTCAGTGCTAGAGGCATCACTACAGACCCTGGTTCGATTCCAGGCTGTATCACAACTGGCCGTAATTGGGAGTCCCACAATTTGCCCAGCGTCGTCCGGGTTAGGGTTTGGCCGGGGTAGGCCGTCATTGTAAATAAGAACTTGTTCTTAACTGACTTGACTAGTTAAATAAAGGCGAAATAAAAATAGAAAAAATGTACAATTATCTATGTCATACCGATGGAACAAATTATGAAATGATCAAACAAAGTAGTAGGCCTAGGCTGTATATGGCTGAGCACAGACAAAGTGTTTCCAATGTTCCATGTTATTTTGCCAGGTAATAATTGGCACACTGCGTGCTGAAAATGGCATTCATTATAACTTCACAGTTTCAAAATCATTAGTCATTTAAATTACACAATGTACTGTAATAGTTTATTAAACCATGGATTTCCAGATACTGTATAAATATACAAAATTATTGTTTCTTTTGGTAACTCAAATGTACAGATTTTAAGAAATATTAAATGGGAATTTAATTATTTAATGAGATTCCAAACTTCAAAAGTTAATTTGAAAAGTCAACTAATATTGTAAATCTTGAGGTAACATATTGGATTAGTAACCATAGGTTGTGTTTTAGAAAATAAATTGTGAAGTTGAAATGTACTATGTTACGGTGAATCTGTTGTCCTGGTCAAACTCAAAATGTAACATAAAATAGATTGATACTCCCTTGATTATTAATTGGATGGTCAATCATAAATCCCCTATAAAACATCCAGCGCATTAACAGTATCACTGACACATGGTCATCACTGTACAAAAGCTTGCTTGTCTTATAATTCAAGTATAACATTAAGGGAATATTTTGTTGTTGAAAAGTTCAATAGGTTCCTATAATGTTAACTGTAGCTGTAGGTTATGTATTGATTGAAGAGTCAAGTAAAATCTCCCTCCAAGCACTTCCCTTTTGGCATTATTCCATTTGAGGATTCTTAATCAGCATATTCATCTATTAAAATGTAAAAAATGATGTATTGATGCCTCTAAGTGAGGAGCAAAATTACCAGTGATGCTGTTTGCTCACTTTATCTTTCATAATCTTGCATACATACACTATTTAACTCTTCAACTACTCATTCTCCCTCACATAAAAAACCCTTGTTCTTCTGTGATCAGTCTTCACCAGAGCCATTTATTTATATTTCCATTTATTTGGATATATATGGCTCTGGTCCAGTGGAGGCTGCGGAGGGGAGGACGGCTCATAATAATGTCTGGAACGTAACAAATGGAATGGCATCAAATACATGGAAACCATGTGTTTGATGTATTTGGTAGCATTCCACTGATTCCGCTCCAGCCATTACCACGAGTCTGTCCTCCCCAATGAAGGTGCCACCAACCTTCTGTGTGTCACCAATGGATGTAGATCGGGGTTCTCCAACCCTGTTCCTAGAGAGCTAGCCTCCTGTAGGTTTTTACTCCAACCCCAGTTTTAACTATCTTGACTCAGTTTATCAACTAACAACTGTGCTAGATTAGGGTTGGATCGAAAACCTACAGGACGGTAGCTCTCGAGGAACAGGGTTGGAGAGCTCTGATGTAGAAGCTGCCCTGTCATTTGCAAATCGAACTGCAGCATGTACAGTATAAAATGACAAGTTTTCCATGTCTTTGTCAGCCTTCCCAAAGAAAGAGCCTTGTCTGAGAGAATCTATGACTGTGGTGTTACAGCTCGCTAGCAGCACCGTGACACCCACCTCCTTATAGTCTTTAAGGATCCCTTTGAAGGTTTGCATCCCTGTTGAGTCTATGAAGGGCATGGCAGAGCAGTCTAGGATGATCGTATGTAAGTCAAGTTCTCTGGACCCCAGCCCTACCTTTACCTCTCCATTAGTATTCTCGGCTCTCCCAGCCTCCTTCGCTGCCAGTGTTTCCGCTTTTTTTTCTGCTTTCCTCCTCCTGGTCATCTCCAGGAAGGGTTCCAAGCCCACGGCTTTGTACAGAGACTTCAGGAAAAAGTCCTTGTTTGCATAGTACAGCGGGGCCTGGAAGCGGAAGATCTTTACTTTAGGGAGAGACTTGAGGTTTTCATACTCCTCCATATCCTCGTAGTGGGCAGTGTCATGGATCTGTCCCAGCAGAGATACCTTGGGCTTCTGGGTCTGGATGATGATACAGAGCATAGAGAAAACTACCCCAACCACCAGCCCCATCTCCACACTGATCAGAGCTGAGGCACTCATCGTCACCATCCAGACAACAGCGTCCATCTTACTGACGCGCCACTTACTAGGCACATCTCTGAACTTACGGAGAGCGCCCCTTAGGCTGACGATGATGATACAGGCCAGGACGCACTTCTGGAGGGAGTAAAAGAGGGGGGCAAAGAAGAGTAGGACCAGGAGAACGACAAAGGCACTCACAATGCTGGAGACCTGAGTCTGGCAGCCCGTGGAGTCTTTCACCATGGTCTTAGCCAGGGCAGCGCTGGTGGTAAAACAGTGGAAGAAAGAAGGGATGATGTTACAGAAAGCAATGGCCATCATCTCCTGGTTGGGGCGAACGGTGTAGCCGTTCTTCTTAGCAAACATCTCAGAGAGGGAAACCGTGAAGGCAAAGCTGATCACAGCCAGTGGGATGGCGTCGAAGGCCACCCGGGGCATCAACCCAAAACTGGGCACCTTAGGGGGGATGAAGCCTGTGGGGATAGCCCCAGAGACATTGGAGTCGTACCGTCTATGAAAGTCTCCAAAGTGGGACGCCAGTGTAGCGATCGCCACCACCACCAGCTCTGTGGGAAGGGGGATCTTAAGACGGTCCTTGTAGCGCTCTTGGAGCTCCTTCCCCGCCACCAGGACGGAGATGCAGATGGCACTGGTGATCAGGTCACAGTAGTTGGTATTCTGGATGTTGCTTAAGATGTTGATCCAGGTGACCACCACTGTTCCGTAGCCCTGGTGGCGAGGGATCTTGAGCCCCAGGAGGTACTTGGCTTGGACGGTGAGGATGGTGAATGAGGCGCCAGTGGCGAAGCCGTCCAGCATGGGAGCAGAGAGATAGACGGAGACAAAGCCCAGTCTGAACACAGCCATCAACACCTGGAAGGAGACAACCATTTTTATCAGATAGTTAATTTAATCTATTCTGAAGTTCAATATATTCAGCACAGTCATCTTTGATGTACAGATGTAGGATCTTCATTTGATCACTCTTTTATTGGCGAGAACTTTCCTGTACAGCAGGAAATGCAAACTTCTAGCATATTCAAGGCTTAAAAAGGCTTCTAAAGTTCGTAATTTCCACTTAAAAATGTCAGTCTTGATTTGCCCTAATGAAAAATCTCAACTCCTACAATAAATTCCCATTAATTATAATCTACATAATTTCCTGTTGCTGCAGGATTTATTTTCTGCTGTAGAAATATGGTTCATATTAAGATCCTACATCTGTAGGTGATCTACGATGTTTGACATCAGTGTTTAATCAAGTAAAATAATTTCAGGAGTAATTGTTACATCTGTTTCACTAAATCTTCAAAGCAGTTTTGAGAGTGATGAATCAGAGTGATTGAATTGAAAATGTACCTGGTAAATCCCAACCAAAAACGTCATGGCTGCTGCGATACTGATGGCATAACATTCTTTCCCACATTCCATGCCGAAGGCCCCCATGGTCAGGTTGACTGCTGAGCTGTCTGAGTCAACTGTCACATTCAAGATTCCATCTGCTTTGGTGTCATCCAAATCGAACCCTGCCATATACACCTCTCTGTCCACCACCTGGCCCACCATAAGGCTCATCAGACTGAATATGCCCACAGACACGTGCCTGGAGGTCCCCATGAAGAAGTAGATGATGTTGGCGAAGAAGGAAGTGTAGAGGCCATAGATGGGGTCTACTCCGGCCAGCAGACAGTAGGCGATGGCCTGAGGGACCAGGATGATGCCTATGACGAGGCCCGACATTAGATCACCCCAGATATACTCTTTCAGCTTGTACTTGGGCAGCCAGAGCACCACAGGGAATAACCCAGTCAGGGTAGTCTTGACCCTGGGCATGGAGCAGGACAGGCTACGGCTCAGCTTCGTCTTCAGGATGGCCATGGGCTCTTTCTGCTTCCTGACCCTCCGCTCCAGGTGGGGAACTTCTGTGACCTTGGCTTCCTCCATGGCCTCTGGAAGTGGTAGGCTGTGGTGGTGGTCTTGGTGTGGCGCTTAGCCGTGCTCCTGGAATGAATCAGACAGAGAACCTTCACTCATCATGACACTCTTTGATCATTAGATAGTGTTTCCTCCCTGAAAGGAAACAATGATTAAACACAGCAACTTCCAAGCTAGCATTTGAATTCAAGGGGTGTTACATCACTCACATAGTTTGCTAGTTAAACTTTGATGGGTAGTGTAGACCGATGAAACTGTAAGTGATTTAGTGAAAATAGCTTCACTGTATGGATAACATGAATACATTGAAAAGCAAAAACGTGTCATTATATATGAGAGATAAGTTAGTCTATCCTCATAGAGCCTGCTGTTGATGTGCTCCCACATCCAGTTCAATATTGCACAGCGATGTTCAGCACAGTGGCAATGGAAAAACTTACTCAACCTATCTCAGATTGCCCCTCAATCCAAAGACAAACACAGACAATGTATTGACAGTCCATATACAGTGCCATAAATAAGTATTTTTCCCCTTTCTGATTTTCTGGACTTTGACTAGGCCATTCCAAAACTTTAAATGTGTTGCTTTTCAGCCATTCTGATGTAGTCTAACTTGTGTTTTTTGGATCACTGTCTTGCAGCATGACACAGCTGCGCTTTAGTTTCAGCTCACCGACAGATGGCCTGACATTGTCCTTTAGAATTCTCTGATACAGCGCAGAATTCATGGTTCCTTCAATGGTGTAAAGTCGTCCAGGTCCTGAGGCAGCAAAGCATCCCCAAATTAAATAAATTAAATACGTATCAAAATGTTGTGTTTGTTGTTCATTCAGGTTCCCTTTATCTAATATTAGTTATTTTTTAAAAGATGTGATAACGTTCAGTGTAAACAATATGCAAAAATAGAGAAAACCTGAAAGGGGACAAATAACTTTTCACGGCACACACATTAAAATAAGCAAATACTTTTGTATTTGCTTATTTTAATGTGTGATTGTATTACTTTTTATCCTGCTGATTAGTTTGTGTATGTAAAGTGACTGGGTGTCTTGAAAAGGGTTCAAAATAAAATATGTTATTATAATAATAATTATTATTATCGCATAAAACTCCAATATATCTTAAATGGGACCTAACCGGAAAGTATCAAAGCATGCCTCTAATGATATCAGTGAACATTTTTAAAAAAGACTCCATTTCCCGCTGTGGACAATCTGAACATTCCTAGATTGTGATGAATGGGTAATACAGACATTCACCATAGAGCCAATCGTCTCATCATGTCTTCAGAAGCACTAAACGATGCAGTATATGATAACTAGGATGATAATCCCTTACAGTAGCAGTACACAGAAGATCAAGTCATCATTGTGTCCTATCCTAACCTCATTACAACTGTCTAATGGTCTTTGATTCCTGCTTTTGCTTTGTGTGCTGAAGTCAACACCCACCCCCCATGTACAGCAAAAACTGCACTAAGGGGACTCAAATAGTAAAATTTTAGGTAAAAAATCTAATCGGTAGACACTCCAGATTTAAACACTATTTGAACACTATTTTTAACACTCTCTCCTCTAAATGATATTCTATACCTGTATTAAAACATCTAAATGCATGATATGGCATGCATACTGTAGGTTACAAAGTTAGGCTACTTGTTATTCTAGCAACGTTCAGGCTGAGGTAAAACAATAACTCACCCACACTGTGTTCTGCCAACCCAAAGAGTAATGCAAACTGGGTGTCTTAGTTTTATAGTCAGGTACATGTATCTTCAGGTATACCTGAAAATAATCACTGCTATCTGTACTGTCCCTCACACTTACAGCCAACATGTGTCACACGCTCGCTCTTTCTCTCTCTACTTTTGTCTCCCCTGTCTCTCTGGCAGTGTCATACATGCACCTCGCTCGCTTCCCCCGAGGAGACTGACAAAACCGGTTTCTGTGGCAAATTTATGTTGGATGAGAATAAAGATAAGGGCAACCCTTGGCCTGACACTGATCATTATCATGGGGGGGGGGGGGGGGGGGGGGCACTGTCTCCTCGAGTCAAGATCAGGGCAATAGGGTAACATAAGTCAATCATTTACTGGCTGGTGTGGCTTATCTTCCACAGTGTTACTATTCAGACCTAACTTGGGATCTGGTTGTCCAACTGAAATTGAAGAAGGGTCACAAATTGCAAAAGCCAAACTGTTCACATAGTTCCAGTTGATACCGTCGCCTGGTATGGTTGCCTTACAACAGATAGGGGCTTCATTCACTATTGACTGGACACCAGATTACTGATCCCTGCTCTCAGTTGATCAATGTATTGCATGCATTTACATAATATATGTGACAAATATGGAAATGAAAAAACAAATGCACATGCTTTTCAGAACCAGACTTTTTGAATTAGACAGAATTAGACAGTCCTGTTTCCAGAAGCCTAGGGAAAGGGAAAGGGGGATACCTAGTCAGTTGTACAACTGAATGCCTTCAACTGAAATGTGTCTTCCGCATTTAACCCAACCCCACTGAATCAGAAAGGTGCGCTTCGTAAGGTTTGTGTTCACATACATTATTTTTTACTTCTGCTTTGCATATTAGTCATCATTGATGGACTACTAAAATATGTGTTGTGTTTCTGGTTTCTAGCTATGTCAAAGACTTAAAGGCCCAGTGCAGTCAAAATTCAGTTGTTCCTTTGTTTTGTATCATATTGTACAACAGCTGATGAAACTAACGCTGTAAAAGTGTGAACAAATTTGATAAGTGTTATTTCCTGATAGTTACTGGTTGAAAATAAAATCTACACAGGACCTTCTAATCAGCAGGTTTGCATGGGCGGGAGTTTCGGCTTGCCTGGTGACATCACCAGGAGGTAAATTGGTTAATAGACCAAAAACAGAGTTCCAAACCTCTCTGCCAATAACAGCTAGTTTTCAGTTTTCCCCTCCCAACTCAGACTACTCCCAGACAGTCATGGCAAAATCCTTTATTGTGGAATATTTTTCTTGCAAAAACCTATTTTTGTCGATGTTGTTTTTATTTGTTTTTTTTTGTAGTATTACATACAACACATATGGTATAACACAACACAAAAAAACTGAACGAAACGGCCACTATAGAAAACACTCAAATTTGTCTGGTTTATGTTTGATTTTGTAATGTCTAATGGGATGTAGCTAGATAGTTCAGTCCTCTAGTTTGTTATGAGGCTTTCCAATTGATGGCTCAATTTTTTTCTCTCCAGCAATTCGATATCTGTGACCAATGGTGCCCCCCAATTTCTTCCTTTAGATCTGTTTCCCATTGTTTCCTTTTAGGCGCTGAACCACCAGGTAGAGATTCAAACAACCCTTGATATACCCTTGGCAATCAACTTCTTTGGCGTAGCAGCTTCTTTCAGTATTTTTTCTATGTAAGATGCCTAAGGTTCATCCAAATTCCGTTGGATCAATTGAATACTTGTTTTTTTAAGAGGTGTTGACAAGCTGAATGTACCGAGCTGTCTGTTTAAAATACTTGCACACAGCTTGGACACCCATGCATACCCCACAAGACATGCCACCAGAGGTCTCTTCACAGCCCCCAAGTCCAGAACGAACTATGGGAGGCGCACAGTACTACATAGAGCCATGACTACATGGAACTCTATTCCACATAAGGTAACTGATGCAAGCAGTAGAATCAGATTTAAAAAACTGGTAAAAATACACCTTATGGAACAATGGGGACTGTGAAGTAACACACACAAAGGTACAGACACATGCATATGCACACATTGTGATATTGTTGTGTGGTGGTATCAAACATTTTGTATTGTAGATACACTACCGGTCAAACATTTTAGAACACCTACTCATTCAAGTTTTTTTTTTCTTTACTATTTTCTACATTGTAGAATAATAGTGAAGACATCAAAACTATGAAATAACACATATGGAATCATATAGTAACCAAAAAAGTGTTAAACAAATCAAAACATATTTGAGATTTGAGATTCTTCTAATAGCCACCCTTTGCCTTGATGACAACTTTGCACACTCTTGACATTCTCTCAACCAGCTTCACCTGGAATGCTTTTCCAACATTCTTGAAGGAGTTCCCAGATATGCTGAGCACTTGTTGGCTGCTTTTCCTTCACTCTGCGGTCTGACTTTATTTAACCAGGTAGGCCAGTTGAGAACAAGTTCTCATTTACAACTGCAACCTGGCCAAGATAAAGCAAAGCAGTGCGACAAAAACAACACAGAGTTATATATGGGATAAACAAACGTACAGTCAATAACACAATAGAAAAATCTGTATACCGTGTGTGCAAATGAAGTAAGGAGGTAAGGCAATAAATAGGCCAATAGTGGCGAAGTAATTACAATTTAGCAATTTACAATGGAGTGATATATGTGCAGATGAGGATGTGCAAGTAGAAATACTGGTGTGCAAAAGAGCAGAAAAACAAAAACAAATATGGGGATGAGGTAGGTAGTTGGTTGGATGGGCTATTTACATATGGGCTGTGTACAGCTGCAGCGATCAGTAAGCTGCTCTGACAGCTGACGTTTAAAGTTAGTGAGGGAGATATAAGTCTCCAACTTCAGTGATTTTTGCAATTCGTTCCAGTCATTGGCAGCAGAGAGCTGGAAGGAAAGTCGGCCAAAGGAGGTGTTGGCTTTGGGGATGACAAGTGAAATATACCTACTGGAGCGCATGCTACAGGTGGGTGCTGCTATTGTGACCAGTGAGCTGAGATAAGGTGGAGCTTTACCTAGCAAAGACTTGTAGATGACCTGGAGCCAGTGGGTTCGGCGACGAATATGTAGCGAGGACCAGCCAACGAGAGCATACAGGTTGCAGTGGTGAGTAGTATATGGGGCTTTGGTAACAAAATGGATGGCACTGATAGACTGCATCCAATTTGCTGAGTAGAGTGTTGGAGGGTATTTTGTAAATGACATCGCCGAAGTCAAAGATCGGTAGGATGGTCAGTTTTACGAGGGTATGTTTGACAGCATGAGTGAAGGAGGCTTAGTTGTGAAAAAGGAAGCCAATTCTAGATTTAACTTTGGATTGGAGATGCTTAATGTGAGTCTGGAAGGAGAGTTTACAGTCTAGCCAGACACCTAGGGATTTATAGTTGTCCACATATTCTAAGTCAGAACCGTCCAGAGTAGTGATGCTAGTTGGGGCGGGCGGGTGCGGACAGCGATCGGTTGAAGAGCATGCATTTCATTTTACTAGCACTTAAGAGCAGTTGGAGGCCACGGAAGGAGTGTTGTATGGTGTTGAAGCTCGTTTGGAAGTTTGTTAACACGGTGTCCAAAGAAGGGCCAGAAGTATACAGAATGGTGCATCTGCATAGAGGTGGATCAAACAATCACCTGGCAGCAAGAGCGAGATCATTGATATATACAGAGAAAAGAGTCAGCCCGAGAATTGAACCCTGTGGCACCCCCATAAAGACTGCCAGTGATCCGGACAACAGGCCCTCTGATTTGACACTCTGAACTCTATCTGGGAAGTAGTTAGTTAACCAGGCGAGGCAGTCATTAGAGAACCCAAGGCTGTTGAGTCTGCCGACAAGAAAACGGTGATTGACAGAGTCGAAAGCCTTGGCCAGGTCGAAGAAGGCGGCTGCACAGTACTGTCTTTTATCGATGGCGGATATGATATCGTTTAGGACCCTGAGTGTGGCTGAGGTGCACCTGTGACCAGCTCGGAAACCAGATTGCATAGCGGAGAAGGTATGGTGGGAAATGGTCGTTGATCTTTGTTAACTTGGCTTTTGAAGACTTTAGAAAGGCAGGGCAGGATGGATATAGGTCTGTAACAGTTTGGATCTAGAGTGTCTCCCCCTTTGAAGAGGGGGATGACCGCGGCCACTTTCCAATCTTTAGGAATCTCAGACGATACAAAAGAGAGGTTGAACAGACTTGTAATAGGGGTTGCAACAATGGCGGTGGATAATTTTAGGAAGAGAGGATCCAGATTGTCTAAACCAGCTGATTTGTAGGGATCCAGATATTTCAGCTCTTTCAGGACATCAGCTATCTGGATTTGGGTGAAGGAGAAGGGCCAGTTGGGCCAGTTGCTGTGGGGGGTGCAGAGCTGTTGGTCAGGGTTGGGGTTGCCAGGTGGAAAGCATGGCCAGCCGTGGAGAAATGCTTATTGAAATTATCGATTATCGTGGATTTATCAGTGGTGACAGTATTTCCTAGTCTCAGTGCAGTGGGCAGCTGGGAGGAGGTAGTCTTATTCTCCATGGACTTTACGGTGTCAGGGTGTTTTTGTGCTGTCAGGGGCAGTCAAGTCTGGAGTGAACCAAGGGCTATATCTGTTCTTAGTTCAATCGTTTTTGAAAGGCGCATGCTTATTTAAGATGGTGAGGAAAGCACTTTTAAAGAACAACCAGGCATCCTCTACTGATGGGATAAGGTCAGTATCCTTCCACGATACCCGGGCCAGGTCGATTAGAAGGGCCTGCTCGCAGAAGTGTTTTAGGGAGCGTTTGACAGTGATGAGGGGTGGTCATTTGACCGCGGACCCATAACGGACGCAGGCAATGAGGCAGTGATCGTTGAGATCCTGGTTGAAAACAGCAGAGGTGTATTTAGAGGGCAAGTTAGTCAGGATGATATCTATGAGGGTGCCAATGTTTACGGATTTGGGGTTGTACCTGGTAGGTTCCTTGATAATTTGTGTGAGATTGATGGCATCTAGCTTCGATAGTAGGACGGCCGGGGTGTTAAGCATATCCCAATTTAGGTCACCTAGCAGTACGAACTCTGACAATAGATGGGGGCAATCAATTCACATATGGTGTCCAGGGTACAGCTGGGAGCTGAGGGGGGTCAATAACAAGCGACAACAGTAAGGGACTTATTTCTGGAGAGATGGATCTTTAAAAGTAGAAGCTCGAACTGTTTGGGCTTAGCAGTTCTGTCTTAGTTGTTCTGCAGTTCTGTTCTGTAATTTGGGATGGAAATTTCCTAAGCCTCATCCCAAACCATCTCAGTTTGGTTGAAGTCGGGAGACTGTGGAGGCCAGGTCATCTGACGCAGCACTCCATCACTCTCCTTCTTGGTAAAATAGCCCTTACACAGCCTGGAGGTGTGTTGGGTCATTGTCCTGTTGAGAAACAAATGATAGTCCCTCTCAACCCAAACCAGATGGGATGGCATATCGCTGCAGAATGCTGTGGTAGCCATGCTGTTAAAGTGTGTCTTGAATCCTAAATAAATCACAGACAGTGTCACCAGAAAAGCACCCCCCACACCATAACACCTCCTCCTCCATGCTTTACGGTGGGAAACACACACGGGAGATCATCCCTTCACCCACACAGCGTCTCACAAAAACACGGAGGTTGGAACAAAAAATCTCCAATTTAGACTCCAGACAAAGGGACAAATTTCCAACGGTCTAAATGTCCATTGCTTGTGTTGCTTGGCCAAAGCAAGTCTCTTCTTCTTATTGGTGTCCTTTAGTTGTGGCTTCTTTGCAGCAATTCGACCATGATGGCCTGATTGACACGGTCTCCTCTGAACAGTTGATGTTGAGATGTGTCTGTTACTTGAACTCTGTGAAGCATTTATTTGGGCTGCGAATTCTGAGGCTGGTAACATTCCTGTGGCGGTCTTCATGAGAGCCAGTTTCATCATAGCGCTTGATGGTTTTTGAGACTGCACTGGAAGAAACTTTAAAAGTTCTTGAAATTTTCCGTATTGACTGACCTTTATGTTTTAAAGTAATGATGGACTGTTGTTTCTCTTTGCGTAATTGACCTGTTCTTGCCATAATGTGGACTTGGTCTTTTACCTAATAAGGCTGTCTTCTGTATACCACCATACCTTGTCACAACATAACTGATTGGCTCAAACGCATTAAGAAGGAAAGAAATTCCACAAATGAACTTTTAACAAGACCCACCTGTTAATTGAAATGCATTCCAGGTGACTACCTCATGAAGATGCTTGAGAGAATGCCAAGATTGTGTCATCAAGGCAAAGTATGGTTATTTGAAGAATCTCAAATTTATATATTTTTTATTTGTTTAACACTTTTTTGGTTACTACATGTTTCCATATGTTTTATTTCATAGTTTTGATGTCTTCGCTATTATTCTACAAGGTAGAAAATAGTAAAAATAAAGAAAAACCCTTGAATGAGTAAGTGTGTCCAAACTTTTGACCGGTAGTGTATGTAGTAGTGTAATGATGTTAATATGATGTACTGTTTTATCTTTTGTTATATATGTAATGTAAGTGTTTTAATTCATATGTTTTGACAACAGGAAGAATAGCCTTGGCAGCAGCTAATGGGAATCCCTAATAAGTACAAATATAAATACAAATAAGATTTCTGAGTTGTAAGAACTTAAAGAAATCGGCCTTGGACAATCCAAGTCTTTCTTGTAATTGAATGAATGACAATAGAGATCCATCATAGTACATATGTTCCAAATTAATGATGCCACTTTGGATCGAGGACTTAAGGGTGTTATCATTAAATGCTGGAGGGAAGGTGGGGTTATTCCAAATAGGGGTGCTTGGTGATATTGGTTCTTTCCACCTCATGAATGTATGTACATTTTCCCAAATATAAATGGAATTGAGTGTCATTGGATTGTCTGTTTTTTTTCTTCAGTGCCTTGGACCCGTAATAGTAAATATGCTTTAGATCATACAGTATTACATTTGTGGCTTCGGTACTTCTCCATGCACAAGGATAGTCTGCTGTCCATTGTTTAAGTGAACGCAGTTGTGCAGCCCAGTAATACATCTTCATATGAGGTAGTCCAAGACCTCCATCTTTTTAAGGTAAACCCGTCAATTTGACTCTAGAGGTCTTTGGAGAGCAGTCCATTTATTTTATTTAAAAGTTGGATGGAATTGAAACTGGCAAGGCCTGGAAAAAATAAATAAACCTTGGTAATATATTAACTTTGATTATGTTGACCCTACCTAACAGAAATAGGGAGAGATCGACAGAGATTGTCTGAAGACATCCTGTTCCGAATAAACCCTGTTTGATCTGAGTGAATCAACTTTGGTATTACTGTTTCTATGCAAAAAGCCAATACCTTAGCAATGATTTTGTAACCCAGATTCAAAAGTAATACTCGGCAGAAGCATCTGCATGACAATGGATCCTTGATCCTCCAAACATAGTTACTGGGGAAGTACATTTTTCTCTAGGGCTACAGTGAGCATAAGTACAGTAACATAGGCTTTAGTAATATGGGATGAGAATGTTTTTAAAAATTCCACTTGAAATCCATCAATACCAGGTATTGTTTGCCTGAGGTAGAGTACCTCATGATAAGCTGTAGACCACACTATCTACCCAGAGAATTTTCATCCATATTTTTCATAGCCGTCTATTTACCACCACAAACTGATGCTGGCACTAAGACCGCACTCAACGAGCGGCATAAAGTCATAAGCAAACAAGAAAATACTCATCCAGAAGCGATGCTCCTAGTGGCTTGGGACTTTAATGCAGGCAAACTAAAATCAGTTTAATCTCATTTCTACGAGCAACCAGAGGAGAAAAACTCTTTATCATCTTTACTCCACACAGAGTCGCTCGCATACAAAGCTTTCTCTCGCCCTCCATTTGGCAAATCTGACCATAATTCTATCCTCCTGATTCCTGCTTACAAGCAAAAACTAAAGCAGAAGTATCCACTCGCTCAATACGGAAGTGGTCAGATGACGCGGATGCTACGCTACAGTACTGTTTTGCTAGCACAGACTGGAATAAGTGCATCGACGACGTTGTCCCCACAGTGACCGTACGTACATATCCCAACCAGAAGCCATGGATCACAGGCAACATCCGCACTGAACTGAAGGCTAGAGCTGCCGCTTTCAAGGAGAGGGACACTAATCCGGATGCTTATAAGAAATCTCGCTATGCCCTCAGATGAACCATCAAACAGGCAAAGCGTCAATACAGGGCTAAGATTGAACCCTACTACACCGGCTCTGATGCTTGTCGGATGTTGTCTGGGCTTGCAAACTATTACGGACTACCAAGGGAAACCCAGCAGTGAGCTGCTCAGTGACACGAGCCTACCAAATGAGCTAAATGGCTTTTATGCTCGCTTCGAGGCAAGCAACACTGAAGCATGCATGAGAGCACCAGCTGTTCCAGACGACTATGTGATCACGCTCTCCATAGCCAATGTGAGCAAGACCTTTAAACAGGTCAACATTCACAAGGCCGTGGGGCCAGACGGATTACCAGGACATGTACTCAGAGCATGCGCGGACCAACTGGCAAGTGTCTTCATTGACAACCTCTCCCAGACTGAGTCTGAAATACCTACATGTTTCAAGCAGACCACCATAGTCCCTGTGCCCAAGAAAGCGAAGGTAACCTGCCTAAATGACTACCGCCCCATAGCACTGCTTTGAAAGACTAGTCATTGCTCACATCAACACCATCCTCCCGGAAACCCTAGACCCACTCCAATTCGCATACCGCCCCAACAGATCCACAGATGACACAATCTCAATCGCACTCCACACTGCCCTTTCCCACCTGGACAAATGGAACATCTATGTGAGAATGCTGTTCATTGACTACAGCTCAGCTTTCAACACCATATTGCACACAAAGCTCATCACTAAGCTAAGGACCCAGGGACTAAACACCTCCCTCTGCAACTGGATCTTGGACTTCCTGACGGGCCACCCCCAGGTGGTATGGGTAGGCAACAACACATCTTCCACGCTGATCCTCAACATGGGGGCCCTTCAGGCGTGCGTGCTTAGTGCCCTCCTGTACTCCCTTTTCACCCATGACTGCGTGGCCAAGCATGACTCCAACACCCTCATTATGTTTGCTGACGACACAACAGTGGTAAGCCTGATCACCGACAACAATGAGACAGTCTATAGGGAGTAGGTCAGAGACCTGGCAGTGTGGTGCCAGGATAGCAACCTCTCCCTCAGTGTGAGCAAGACAAAGGAGCTGATCGTGGACTATAGGAAAAGGATGGCTGAACACACCCCCATTCACATTGACAGGGCTGTAGTGGAGTGGGTTGAGAGTTTCAAGTTCCTTGGTGTCCACATCACCAACAAACTATCATGGTCCAAACACCAAGACAGTCGTGAAGAGGGCACGACAACAACTTTTCCCCCTCAGGAGACTGAAAATATTTGGCATGGGTCCCCAGATCCTCAAAAAGTTCTACATCTGCACCATCGAGAGCATCCTGACCGGTTGCATCACCGCCTGGTATGGCAACTGCTCAACATCTGACCGTAAGGCGCTACAGAGGGTTGTGCGTACGGTCCAGTACATCACTGGGGCCAAACTTACTGCCATCCAGGACCTATATACTAGTCAGTGTCAGAGAAAGGCCCATAAAATTGTCAAAGACTCCAATCACCCAAGTCATAGACTGTTCTCTATGCTATGGCACAGCAAGCGGTACCGGAGCGCCAAGTCTAGGTCCAATAGGCTCCTTAACAGCTTCTACCCCCAAGCCATAAGACTGCTGAACAATTAATCAAATGGTCACCCGGACAATTTACCCCTTGCTCAACATATTGTTGCTTGGATTCCATGGCAGCAGTCTCTGCAGATCGGGTGTTTATTGTGTTATATTCAAGCTTCAAAGTCTTCAACTGTTGAAGGGTGTCAACATTTCTATCTAAACTGTGCTTTCTTCTAGGTTGTGGATTTTCTGTTCTAGTATTTCTAAATCTTTATTGGTCTTCTTTTTCTTATGTGAAGAGTAAGACATGATACGAACTCTCATATATGCTTTAAGAGTTTCCCAGACAATAGCTGGGCATACTTCATTATCTACAGTACATTTATTTCCAAAAACATGTCTATCTGTGTGTGTTGAGATATGAGGTAAACTCCTTATCTCCAAGTAAAATCGCCATGTTTTTGCTATTGGCACAAGATATTTTGTCAATTGTTATGGAAAACTATTACAATAAGGTACTTAATTGTTACCAAGAAATGATTTGATATTGATATAAAAAGGGCTGCATTTGGCCTTTAAGATTTAGCAAATGAAGCCATTGATTAGTCTCGGAATCCCAGACCTAGGCAACATGCAGGAACATGGTACATTGTGGGAGGCAACTCGTCTGTCTAGACTAGAGACAAGCCATTGATCGCATCACTCCAAATTTGCTATGTGAAATCCCAGTGTCCTCAATGTTATGGCACAGAAATCGATCTGTGACCTTAGCTAATAGTTCCTGTTTCGTGACCTGAAGTGATGTCATATGTGGACCGAATATTAATAAATAAACTAGATTGAAATCGCATTTGAAATCCAATTATGATATGGCATGACTCCATCACAGATCCATCACATTATCACACACTATTTATTTCAGTTCTTTGCACCCCATCATTGTGAGGTATTGTTTGTTTTGTGACACACTAGTTGGAGTGCTGTGGTTCCCGTGAGTTAATCCTCCCATGTATGATAGTTTTGGCCTGCCTCACTAATGACGCCTTTTAACTATTCCCTATTCCCTGCCTAAAATGTAAAAATGTAAATGTAAATGTCTGTACTTTAGCCTATCGGATTTCCTGTTATCAACCTATTGCCTGATCCCCCGGATGACGTTACTAGCCTTTTCCCTGCCTGTACTGTTGCCTATTTGGGACCCCCTGTGTATGACCTTCTGCCTGCCCCTGGACCCAGCTACCTGCCTCCTCCTGTGGTCTTTTACAAATAAACACCTGCTGCGCCCTGTGCTTGAAACCAGCTCTCTGTCTCCCATTGTGTTCTTTACACCTAGTAGCTGAGGAATGTAACTGTTGTTCTTGCATTTTGTGTTGTGCTGTACTTAATTTTATTTTACATTGTATTGATTTCTGTTTTGTCTCACATTTTATTTTATTTTTGTATTACTGTGATCAGTGCACCCTTGAGAATGAGACCCTGGTCTCAATTGGTTTTCCCTGAATAAATAAAGAATACAAAACGAATTCAATTACTGAAGGTCTGGGTCATTAATATGAAATTGTGTAAACATAAAATAAACTATATGTATGGGGTGATCCTTGTGTATAGAATGATATTATAGAGCAGGTGTAGGTAACTAGATCTGGCCGCGGGTTGGATGGTCGGGGGGCCGAAACATATATATACTGCTCAAAAAAATGAAGGGAACACTTAAACAACACAATGTAACTCCAAGTCAATCACACTTCTATGAAATCAAACTGTCCACTTAGGAAGCAACACTGATTGACAATAAATTTCACATGCTGTTGTGCAAATGGAATAGACAACAGGTGGAAATTATAGGCAATGAGCAAGACACCCCCAATAAAGGAGTGGTTCTGCAGGTGGGGACCACAGACCACTTCTCAGTTCCTATGCTTCCTGGCTGATGTTTTGGTCACTTTTGAATGCTGGTGGTGCTTTCACTCTAGTGGTAGCATGAGACGGAGTCTACAACCCACACAAGTGGCTCAGGTAGTGCAGCTCATCCAGGATGGCACATCAATGCGAGCTGTGGCAAGAAGGTTTGCTGTGTCTGTCAGCGTAGTGTCCAGAGCATGGAGGCACTACCAGGAGACAGGCCAGTACATCAGGAGACGTGGAGGAGGCCGTAGGAGGGCAACAACCCAGCAGCAGGACCGCTACCTCCGCCTTTGTGCAAGGAGGAGCAGGAGGAGCACTGCCAGAGCCCTGCAAAATGACCTCCAGCAGGCCACAAATGTGCATGTGTCTGCTCAAACGGTCAGAAACAGACTCCATGAGGGTGGTATGAGGGCCCGACGTCCACAGGTGGGGGTTGTGCTTACAGCCCAACACCGTGCAGGACGTTTGGCATTTGCCAGAGAACACCAAGATTGGCAAATTCGCCACTGGCGCCCTGTGCTCTTCACAGATGAAAGCAGGTTCACACTGAGCACATGTGACAGACGTGACAGAGTCTGGAGACACCGTGGAGAACGTTCTGCTGCCTGCAACATCCTCCAGCATGACCGGTTTGGCGGTGGGTCAGTCATGGTGTGGGGTGGCATTCCTCCATGTGCTCGCCAGAGGTAGCCTGACTGCCATTAGGTACCGAGATGAGATCCTCAAACCCCTTGTGAGACCATATTCTGGTGTGGTTGGCCCTGGGTTCCTCCTAATGCAAGACAATGCTAGACCTCATGTGGCTGGAGTGTGTCTGCAGTTTCTGCAAGAGGAAGGCATTGATGCTATGGACTGGCCCGCCCGTTCCCCAGACCTGAATCCAATTGAGCACATCTGGCACATCATGTCTCGCTCCATCCACCAACGCCACGTTGCACCACAGACTGTCCAGGAGTTGGCGGATGCTTTAGTCCAGGTCTGGGAGGAGATCCCTCAGGAGACCATCCGCCACCTCATCAGGAGCATGCCCAGGCATTGTAGGGAGGTCATACAGGCACGTTGCGGCCACACACACTACTGAGCCTCATTTTGACTTGTTTTAAGGACATTACATCAAAGTTGGATCAGCCTGTAGTGTGGTTTTCCACTTAAATTTTGAGGGTGACTCCAAATCCAGACCTCCATGGGTTGATAAATTGGATTTCCATTGATTATTTTTGTCTGATTTTGTTGTCAGCACATTCAACTATGTAAAGAAAAAAGTATTTAATAAGATTATTTCATTCATTCAGATCTAGGATGTGTTATTTTAGTGTTCCCTTTATTTTTTTGAGCATTGTATATTATAATCATTTGAACACTGCATATTGACCACAACTAAGCCCAACAAGAGTTGTATTTGAAAATAACAATAATTTCATACCTTGATTAAATTGAGACATGATCATATGTCTATTTTTTTATTAGTGGGAATACTTTGGGACAGATTTCCTAAATAAAGAAAAAAAAGAGCAGATGATTTAAAAAAAAAACTGAAATCCCTTCCCCCTTCCCATTTTTTACAACAAAAAAACTTGGGGGGGCACCAAAAAAGACAGCGAATGGTTTTGGCTCACTGGCCGCCTGTTGCCGAACCCTTGTTATAGAGCATTTTATAACAGAATATCTTAAACACCAACTAAAGAGGGCTTATTCACTATTCATTTATTCATTTCATGTAGGTTTTTGCTTTGTGTGGCTGTGTTTCATAGTGAATGGCACTAATGTTGGTGGGCTGAAGAAGTGGCATTCAACAGACCCCTCTCCAACAGAGTAACAGGCTTCAGTAGAGTAATGGTACTAAATTACTGTAATCTGTAAAGGGAGGGGTCGCTCATTGTTGTTTAAGTGTGACAATGTGCAACACAATACAGTTCATCATCAGTTTATATACAATGCATTCCAGACAGAATATACCTCTTGAAAAACCTGTATATGTGAAAAACATGCAGAGAGGAATACACCATGCTGTTGAAACATTTACCTTTCAAGTTAATATTGAAATGAGGACGTTATTATAAAACACATAAATAAATAAGGCAATACCTTGTTTTGTAAATGTGTAAGTATATACTGTAGAAGGCGCACTATACATAACAGTTCTGAGAGGATTAAAGCTGTCTCTGTAAATACACCAGAGTCGGGGTGTTCTCTGATGTACTATTCATTCTCAGTCTAGACATGTATCTGCTTTAGCTACAAAAGCCCCTCTGCAGGGGTCCATTTGTGGCTGCACAGAGACAGAGCCAACATTGTGAACAAGGAGAGGAGACTCACCCTGACATAAGGAACGTGGAGGCTTGTGAGAGGACACAGTAGCCATGCCTCCTCTTCTGAGATCTTCACTGTGCGCACACACACAGGCCTGATTCCGTACAACCGGATGGAGCAAAGCATAATGGGAATAGCAGCCTCATTCTCATCCAGGCACCACTCATCTAATCCTCCAATCACAGAGCGAGAGAGGAGGGGACAGGGGATGGGGTGTGTGGGCTGGGTTGTTACCATGGAGACTGAGGCATCCATTCACTGATGGGACTGAGAGTCTGTGTGAGGGGGTGGAGGGAATGAACAGTCTCTCTCGAAGACACAGAATGCTCATGAACTGTGTTGTTCGTGTTATATAGGTTGCCGAATATATAATGCTTTCTCTAGGACATTGTCACATCACTAGCACTGTTACTTTGTAAAATGTGTCACTGCCAAGTACTCTATTATCTCCCCGGGTAGCCTACCTCAGCAACAATATGTAGGTGCTCTATTCTATTCTATTGTTGGGTCCTTTTTGCAGTACTGGCTGGACAGAGAGGACTTTTTTATGCCAGTTCAGTCTTACATACATGGAACATCTTGTGTAAGTAAAGGTTGCAAAATTCTGGGAACTTTTAATAAATTCCCTGGTTTTCCAGAAATCCTGGTTGGAGGTTAACGGATTTCCTGCTTATTCCCTCCTGATTCCGGCAATCCTCCAGCTGGTATTTTGGCAAAAGTTTTTAAACGTACCCAGAATTTTTGCAACCCTAGGTGTGAGATTAATTAAAAGTCCTTTACACATTAACTTCCTTTGAAGAGAGTAAACAGTTTTTTGTAACAACATGTAAATGTTTGAATAGGATTAGTCAGCGAGCTTGGAAAAGTGACCTATTGGTAACCATCTCAACCATCTGAACATCCAGGTTTACAGCAGATAAACTCTTGACCTTGAGATCCACTCTAACTAATACCCCTTACATACCAAGACGTTTAGCCACAAACTTTACCATGCCGCCAACGTTTCGCTGCCTTTTCTATATATCTGAAAGATATTGCCGGTAACAAAGCCTGTAGTCTACTTTTATTTCCAGCAACGAAGGTAGTCATGAATGCGATAGAATTCTGCCTATGGTTTAGAATGAGTAGAATCAGAGCTTAGCTTGAGCAGCAATGTTGAACGTTCCCCCTTTGATCCTGACAAGACGGATGGTTTCAAAATAATAAGAGCGATATGTAGTTGCAAAACATACTTTGGCTTGCTTAAAATTACATTTTCCAAAAGGCAATTTGTGTCATGAAAAAGTGAGTTTTGTTTCCAGCTCAAAGTTCCCCAGTCATTGTTGTCTAGTTATTGTTGTTGTAATGTCCTTTGGGTTATATTGTAACCATAGAATAATTTGTTTTTACATCTAAAACCTTAGGTCTGGCTATAATGCTGAGTCAAACTAAGTTCACTGTAAAGTCCATACGTTTTTTGTTTCTTAATCGGTCACCAATTACTTTATGGTTTTGTCTTTTTAGGACTGGGGTGAACAGTTGTTGAAGGAAAAATAATGTATTCCATATAGATTTGAGGTACCATAAAAATAAAAAAAATCCATAATCATTGCACGTCACTCATTCTTCCCCATGAGTGTGGTAGTACTAATGATGGTGGATAAATAAAATAGTTTACTCAGGCTGTTTACCATAGAAAAGATGGGCGTTCCCTCTAGTGTGTGAGCATGCTCTCCTCATGAGCTCACGGTTCCTCCAGAATATCTGGCATGCTCAAGCGAGGAAGGGAACAGCTTGCTCTGGTCAACTGTGTTCCCACAGATTATCCATTATATTGATCAGATACTCAAGTGGCCGCTTGAACAATTATTCGAAAATGGAAGGCGGTGGGAGGAGGCAAGATCAGGTGGGCCATTCTAGCGTGTGTGAACAACAGGCACTGCTCCTGTGTGAAGTATTTTTTCTTAAAGTTTCCGGGACTTATATCAGTACACTCGTAACAACCTAAGCATTAAGAAACGTATAATCAATCAAATAAGCGATCATACAAAATGTGGGTTAGGGTTGAGTGTCTTGACTTTTCTTCAATCTCTGTTAGGCCAAATTAAAAATACCATGTGCCACTAGAGGGCACAGTCTCCTATCTTGAGTTCTCACCATGCCACAATCACCACTGTTGAATAGTACAGAAAGGAAGTTAGAAAAGGCAATGGAAACTGCATGGCAATGAAACCAGCCTGTTCTCATAGACTAGACATAACATAGTAAATGTAAATCCAGGACACTCAAATTAGTATGATATGTTACATTTCATATGGTATGTATTCATTTGTGATTGTCCATCATATGACATTACGAATTACAATTCATATGATATGTTATGAATTTCATGTTAATAGGCAGTTGGTCAGGGTGGATGGTAGCGTGTTAACGCGAATGTCTAAGCAACCCAAAGTTTGCGTGATAAAATGTCATCACAGACAACATAACAATTTTAGCTAATTAGCAATTTTGCAACTACTTGGTGAATGCACAAATTTGTAAGTCGCTCTGGATAAGAGCGTCTGCTAAATGATGTAAATGTAAATGTAAAATGTACTTAGCATGATAGCTAACCCTCTAACCCTAACCTTAACCCTTTAACCTAACTCCTAACCCTAACCTTAACCTTAACCTTAACCCTGACCTTAACCCTAACCTAGCTAACGTTAGCCACATAGCTACACATTTGCTGCATTTACATTTACATGCTGCATATCATACGTTTTGCAAATTCGTAACACATCATACGAATTGTAATTCTTAACATTTAATACGAAATGGATGATGGACATTCACAAATAAATACATACCATAAGAAATGTAACATATTATAATAATTTGAGTGTGCCAGATTTACATTTACTGTGTTACGTCTACCCCTGAGTCCAGGTTGATGCAACAGGTGTTTGTGAATGTTTACTTTATCTATTGATTCTTATGATATAACTACAGTATTTCTCAGTGGGTGATCATGGTTTAAATATAGCTTTTTATACAACGGGTGGGTCTAATCCCGAGTGCTGATAGGTTAAAGCACATTCCAGCCGGTGTCTATTCCACAAGTTACATCAGGCTAAATCTATGATGTTAAAATGCATATTTACTCTGTTCCATCTGACTGCGTGATCCACTGTCTTATCAGTGGCACAGCAGTCTAAGGCACTGCATCTCAGTGCTTGAGGTGTCACTACAGACACCCTGGTTCGAATCCAGGCTGTATCAGAATTGGCTGTGATTGGGAGTCCCATAGGGCGGTGCACAATTGGCCCAGCGTCGTCCAGGTTTGGCCGGAGTAGGCCGTCATTGTAAATAAGAATTTGTTCTTAACTGACTTGCCTAGTTAAATAAAGGTTCAATAAAAAAATACAAAAATCAGCCCAGGCAGGGAAGTTAAAAACTTTCCAATGCCATTATTACTGTATGTATGTAACCTTTGTATGCTTGCAATGCGCAATGATGGAAAAGTACTGGGTAAATGGAGATGTACTGCTTTAGTTCTCAGGCTGAGAATGGTCTGCACCTGCTGATAGTCATGCAGCCTCAAGGCCGAGATAGCAGAGTGAGAAACCACAGTCTAGACATGTTTTTCTCATCTTAGATACTTTGTATCTAATCCAATGCAACAATGTTAAGGTATGATTGACGGTAGGTTGTCCACACCACTAGTATAAGGAGCTTTGTCTCCTGTTTCGCCACACAGATCTTTACTATAGACTACTGAGGTACTCTGTATGTGAATCTCTGTCTGCAATTGCATTTTATTACTAAAGAGTTTTATACCAAGGTTCCTGTGTCTGTGACATCTATCTGGAAGACTGATTGTTAAAGGAAACTTACATCACCCCATGCAAAGGACCACCCAACAGGAGGAAACAGTTCCTGAATAACTAGCTTGATAAGCCTATTGCAAAACTACAACTCAGCTATTCTGTTAATACACAAAGTCACATTTTGTGTGGGCCATATTCACATGGGGACTTTCCGGGTAAAGGCTTTGAAGGCTCACACAAAGAACTACATATTAGAACTAACTTGATCATTTAATAGGATATCTGTGGTCTCATGATTCAGGAGTTGAGGCCGTTGAGCTGGTGTGAGAGAGAACTGACTTACAGAACTGTCCTAGACTGGACCTAGTCTGGACCTAGCTGGACCTAGTGTGGACCTAGCTGGACCTAGTGTGGACCTAGGCTGGACCTAGCTGGACCTAGTCTGGACCTAGCTGGACCTAGTGTGGACCTAGCTGTACCTAGTGTGGACAGAGCTGGACCTAGTGTGGACCTAGCTGTACCTTGTGTGGACCTAGTCTGGACCTAGCTGTACCTAGTGTGGACCTAGTCTGGACCTAGCTGTACCTAGTGTGGACCTAGTCTGGACCTAGCTGGACCTAGCTGTACCTAGTGTGGACCTAGCTGGACCTAGTGTGGACCTAGCTGGACCTAGTGTGGACCTAGCTGTACCTAGTGTGGACATAGCTGGACCTAGTGTGGACCTAGCTGTACCTAGTGTGGACCTAGTCTGGACCTAGCTGGATCTAGTGTGGACCTAGCTGTACCTAGTGTGGACAGAGCTGGACCTAGTGTGGACCTAGCTGTACCTAGTGTGGACCTAGTCTGGACCTAGTCTGGACCTAGCTGTACCTAGTGTGGACCTAGTCTGGACCTAGCTGGACCTAGTGTGGACCTAGCTGTACCTAGTGTGGACCTAGCTGGACCTAGTGTGGACCTAGCTGTACCTAGTGTGGACCTAGTCTAGACCTAGCCTGGACCTAGCTGTACCTAGTGTGGACCTAGCTGGACTTAGTGTGGACCTAGCTGTACCTAGTGTGGACCTAGCTGGACTTAGTGTGGACCTAGCTGTACCTAGTGTGGACCTAGCTGGACTTAGTGTGGACCTAGCTGTACCTAGTGTGGACATAGCTGGACCTGGACCAGTGGAGTCTCCATCTGCCAGTATTCACAGTTCACAGACTATGGGAGAACAACTGAGCAGGTAAATCCACTTATATTATTAACTATGGCTCTTACAAAGAGGTTCTGTGAGGAGAAGCTTTAGTTAGCAATCTGGCGTCTGAGGGACTGGTGAGTGGGACCATCTGGACCAGTGGAATACAAAACAACAACACAATAGACTCAAAACAAACTAGCTACACTGTTAAAAAGGCCAGCTCTTTGAAACTACAGGGCATGTTAGCTAATCCTTACCTTAACCCTTTAACCTAACTCCTAATCCTAACAATAACCCTAAACTTAAATCTTTAACCTAACACTTAACCCTAAAGTTAACCCTTTAACATAATTCCTAACCTTAACCATAACCTTAACCTCTAACCTTAACCCCTTGCCTTGCTAAAGTTAGCCACCTAGCTAATGTTAATTTTAACCACCTAGCCACCGAGCTACAAATTGTAGTTTTTTACATATTATAAATGTTTCAAATTCATAACATATTGTATGAAATTGCAGTTAGTGACATATTGCGCTAACTGAAATTCATAACATATCAAATTAATTGTAATTCGTAACATATTATACAAGATGTATGATGGACATTCACAAATGAATACATACCATATGAAATGTAACATATCATACTAATTTGAGTGTCTCAGATTTACATTTATTGTGTTACGCCTACCCCTGAGTCCAGTTTTATGCAACAGGTGTTTGTGAATGTTTACTTTATCTATATACAGTGTCTTCAGAAAGTATTCATATCCCTTGACTTATTCCACATTTTGTTGTCTTACAGTCTGAATTCAAAATAGATGAAGTCTTTTTTCCCACCCATCTACACACAATACCCCATAATGACAATGAAAATATATTTTTAGAAAAGTTAGCAAATTTACTGAAAATTAAATACAGATTGTATCATCTACATAAGTAGTTACCGCTGAGTCAATACATTTTAAAATCACATTTGGCAGCAATTACAGCTGTAAGTCTTTCTGGGTACGTCTCTAATAGCTTTGCACACTTGTCCTGGATTGTACAATATTCATACATTATTCTTTTTAAAATTCTTCAAGCTCTGTCAAGTTGGTTGCTGATCATTGCTAGACAGCCATTTTCAAGCCGTGCCGTAGATTTTAAAGCCGATTAAGTCAAAACTGTAACTTGGCCCCTCAGGAACATTCAATGTCATCTTGGTAAGCAACTCCAGTGTATATTTGGCCTTGTGTTTTAGGTTATTGTCCTGCTGAAAGGTGAATTTGTCTCCTAGTGTCTGTTGGAAAGCAGACTGAACCAGAATTTCCTCTAGGAGTTTGCCAGTGCTTGACGCTATTCTGTTTCTTGTGATCATAAAAAACATAGTCCTTGCCGATGACAAGTATACCCATAACATGACGCAGCCACCACCATGCTTGGAAATATGAAGAGTGGTACTCAGTGACGTGTTGCGTTGGATTTGTCCCAAACATAACACTTTGTATTTAGGACATAAAGTGCCTTCGGAAAGTATTCAGACCCCTTGACTTTTTCCACATTTTGTTACATTACAGCCTTATTCTAAAATTTATTAAATAAATAAAAAAAATCAGCAACACAGAATACCCCATAATGACAAAGCAAAAACAGGTTATTAGAAATGTTTGCAAACGTATTATAGATAAAAAATAGAAATACCTTATTTATGTAAGTATTCTGACCCTTTGCTATGAGACTCGAAATTGAGTTCAGGTGCATCCTGTTTCCATTGATCATCCTTGAAATGTTTCTACAACTAAAGTTCCTTCGGCGTACACATCACAGACAAACGGAAATGGTCCACCCACACAGACAGTGTGGTCAAGAAGGCGCAATAGCGCCTCTTAAACCTCAGGAGGCTGAAGAAATGTGGCTTGTCACCTAAAACCCTCACAACAGATGCACAATTGAGAGCATCCTGTCGAGCTGTGTCACCGCCTGGTGCGGCAATTGCACCGCCCTCAACCGCAAGGCTCTCCAGAGGGTGGTGTGGTCTGCACAATGCATCACCGGGTGGCAAACTACAGTGGGGAGAACAAGTATTTGATACACTGCCGATTTTGCAGGTTTTCCTACTCACAAAGCATGTAGAGGTCTGTAATTCTTATCATAGGTACACTTCAACTGTGAGAGACGGAATCTAAAACAAAAATCCAGAAAATCACATTGTATGATTTTTAAGTAATTAATTTGCATTTTATTGCATGACATAAGTATTTGATACATCAGAAAAGCAGAACTTAATATTTGGTACAGAAACCTTTGTTTGCAATTACAGAGATCATACGTTTCCTGTAGTTCTTGACCAGCTTTGCACACACTGCAGCAGGGATTTTGGCCCACTCCTCCATACAGACCTTCTCCAGATCCTTCAGGTTTCGGTGCTGTCGCTGGGCAATATGGACTTTCAGCTCCCTCCAAAGATTTTCTATTGGGTTCAGGTCTGGAGACTGGCTAGGCCACTCCAGGACCTTGAGATGCTTCTTACGGAGCCACGCCTTAGTTGCCCTGGCTGCGTGTTTTGGGTCGTTGTCATGCTGGAAGACCCAGCCACGACTCATCTTCAATGCTCTTACTGAGGGAAGGAGGTTGTTGGCCAAGATCTCGCGATACATGGCCCCATCCATCCTCCCCTCAATACGGTGCAGTCGTCCTGTCCCCTTTGCAGAAAAGCATCCCCAAAGAATGATGTTTCCACCTCCATGCTTCATGGTTGGGATGGTGTTCTTGGTGTTGTACTCATCCTTCTTCTTCCTCCAAACACGGCGAGTGGAGTTTAGACCAAAAAGCTCTATTTTTGTCTCATCAGACCACATGACCTTCTCCCATTCCTCCTCTGGATCATCCAGATGGTCATGGCTTGAGCAGGAGGACCTTGCGTGCGCTGCAGGATTTTAATCCATGACGGCGTAGTGTGTTACTAATGGTTTTCTTTGAGACTGTGGTCCCAGCTCTCTTCAGGTCATTGACCAGGTCCTGCCGTGTAGTTCTGGGCTGATCCCTCACCTTCCTCATGATCATTGATGCCCCACGAGGTGAGATCTTGCATGGAGCCCAGACCGAGGGTGATTGACCGTCATCCTGAACTCCTTCCATTTTCTAATAATTGCGCCAACAGTTGTTGCCTTCTCACCAAGCTGCTTGCCTATTGTCCTGTAGCCCATCCCAGCCTTGTGCAGGTCTACAATTTTATCCCTGATGTCCTTACAAAGCTCTCTGGTCTTGGCCATTGTGGAGCGGTTGGAGTCTGTTTGATTGAGTGTGTGGACAGGTGTCTTTTATACAGGTAACGAGTTCAAACAGGTGCAGTTAATACAGGTAATGAGTGGAGAACAGGAGGGCTTCTTAAAGAAAAACTAACAGGTCTGTGAGAGCCGGAATTCTTACTGGTTGGTAGGTGATCAAATACTTATGTCATGCAATAAAATGCAAATGAATTACTTAAAAATTATACAATGTGATTTTCTGGATTTTTGTTTTAGATTCCGTCTCTCACAGTTGAAGTGTACCTCTGATAAAAATTACAGACATCTACATGCGTTGTAAGTAGGAAAACCTGCAAAATCGGCAGTGTATCAAATACGAGGTCAGTGCATCAAAGCTGGGACCGAGAGTCTGAAAAACTGCTTCTATCTCAAGGCCATCAGACTGTTAAATAAATGTATAAATCTTCTTCAGGATCGGTGGGTCCCCTGCGGAACGGTTGAGCTAATGTAGGTTAATGAGATTAGCATGAGGTTGTAAGTAACAAGAACATTTTCCAGGACATAGACATATCTGATATTGGTAGAAAGCTTAAATTCTTGTTAATATAACTGCACTGTCCAATTTATGGTAGATATTATAGTGAAAGAAAACCATGCTATTGTTTGACGAGAGTGAACAGTTTTGAACATGAAAATGAATCATAAACAAATTAGGCACATTTGGGCAGTCTCGATACAAAATGCAATAGTTCTTTGGATCAGTCTAAAACTTTGCACATACACAGCTGCCATCTCGTGGCCAAAGTCCAAATTGCAGCTGGGCTGGAATAGTACAGTATAGCCTTTCCCTTGCATTTCAAAGATGATGGTACAAAAAATACCAAGAAACTGTAGTTTTTTTCTTTGTATTATCTTTTACCAGATCTAATGTGTTATATTCTCCTACTCTCCTTTCACATTTCCACAAACTTCAAAGTGTTTCTTTTCAAATGGTACCAAGAAAATACATATCCTTGCTTTAGGGCCTGAGCTATAGGCAGTTAGATTTGGGAAGGTCATTTTAGGCGAAAATTGAAAAAAGGTCCGATCCCTAATTTTTAATGCCAACATACAGACTAAAATCATTAGTCACTTTAATAAATGGATCACTAGTCACCTTTAAAAAATGCCACTTTAATAATGTTTACATACAGTTGATCTCGGAAGTTTACATGCACCTTAGCCAAATACATTTAAACTCAGTTTTTCACAATTCCTGACATTTAATCCTAGTAAAAAATTCCCTGTCTTAGGTCAGTTTGGATCACCACTTTATTTTAAGAATGTGAAACATCAGAACAATAGTAGAGAGAATGATTTATTTCAGCTTTTATTTCTTTCATCACATTCCCAGTGGGTCAGAAGATTATATACACTCAATTAGTATTTGGTAGCATTTCCTTTAAAATTGTTCAACTTGGGGCAAATATTTTGGGTAGCCTTCCACAAGCTTCCCACAATAAGTTCGTTGAATTTTGGCCCATTCCTCCTGACAGAGCTGGTGTAGCTGAGTCAGGTTTGTAGGCCTCCTTGGTCACACACACTTTTTCAGTTCTGCCACACATTTTCTATAGGTTTGAGGTCAGGGCTTTGTGATAGTCGCTCCAATACCTTGACTTTGTTGTCCTTAATCCATTTTGCCACAACTTTGGAAGTATGCTTGGGGTCATTGTCTATTTGGAGGACCCATTTGCGACCAAGCTTTAACTTCCTGACCGATGTCTTGAGATGTTGCCTCAATATATCCACATAATTTTCCTTCCTCATGACGCCGTCTATTTTGTGAAGTGGACCAGTCCCTCCTGCAGCAAAGCACCCCCACAACATGATGATGCCACCCCCGTGCTTCTAGGTTGGGATGGTGTTCTTCGGCTGGCAAGCCTCCCCCTTTTTCCTCCAAACATACGATGGTCATTATGGCCAAACAGTCCTATTTTTGTTTCATCAGACCAGAGGATATTTCTCCAAAAAGTACGATCTTTGTCTCCATGTGCAGTTGCAAACCGTAGTCTGGCTTTTTTTATGGCGGTTTTGAAGCAGTGGCTTCTTCCTTGCTGAGCGGCCTTTCAGGTTATGTCGATATAGGACTCGTTTACTGTGGATATAGATACTTTTGTACCTGTTTCCTCCAGCATCTTCACAAGGTCCTTTGCTGTTGTTCTGGGATTGATTTGCACTTTTCGCACCAAAGTACGTTCATCTCTAGGAGACAAAATGCGTCTCCTTCCTGAGCGGTATGACGGCTGCGTGGTCCCATGGTGTTTATACTTGCATGCTATTGTTTGTACAGATGAACGTGGTACCTTCAGGCATTTGGAATTTGCTCCCAAGGATGAACCAGACTTGTGGAGGTCTCCAGTTTTTTTTCTGAGGTCTTTTGATTTTCCCATGATGTCAAGCAAAAAGGCACTGACTTTGAAGGTAGGCCTTGAAATACATCCACAGGTACACCTCCAATTGACTCAAATTATGTCAATTAGCCTATCAGAAGCTTCTAAATCCATGACATCATTTTCTGGAATTTTCTGAGCTGTTTAAAGGCTCAGTCAATTTAGCGTATGTAAACTTCTGACCCACTGGAATTGTGATACAGTGAATTATAAGTGAAATAATCTGTCTGTAAACAATTGTTGGAAAAATTACTTGTGTCATGCACAAAGTAGATGTCCTAACCGACTTGCCAAAACTACAGTTTGTTAACAAGAAATTTGTGTAGTGGTTGAAAAACGAGCCAACTCCCCGTGCTTACCGTGGGGAGCGGGTGACGAGGAAAGCACCGAGCTATGCGAAAATGTGCACTGTATCGCCCATACGCAGGCACAGTCCGGTGTGGTCAGTACGGGCTCCTCAGCATTGCCGTGCAAGAGTTGGCCGGCAGCCAGGGAGAAGTGCGCCGGCACAACGTATCTGGTCTCCAGTGCGTCTCCTCGGCACAGCTTACCCTGCGCCTGCTCTACGCACGGCAGCCCTCATTTTCCAGCACAGCCCAGTTCGCCCTGTGCCAGCGCTCCTCCCGTGCCGGGCTACAGTGACCATTCAGCCAGGACGGGGTGTGCCAGCCCTGAGCTCCAGACCTTCGGTGCGGACCCAGTCTCCTGTAAGTCTCCCCAGTCCGGGGAGACCGGTCCCAGCTCCACGCAGGAGTCCTCCAGTGACGCTCCTCAGCCCGGAGCTGCCAGAGACGCTCCTCAGCCCGGAGCTGCCAGAGACGCTCCTCAGCCCGGAGCCTCCAGCGACGCTCCTCAGCCCGGAGCCTCCAGCGCCCCTCCTCAGCCCGGAGCCTCCAGCGACGCTCCCCAGTCAGAAGCCTCCAGCGACACTCCTCAGCCCGGAGCCTCCAGCGACGCTCTTCAGTCAGAAGCCTCCAGCGACGCTCCTCAGCCCGGAGCCTCCAGCGACGCTCTTCAGCCCGGAGCCTCCAGCAACGCTCTTCAGCCCGGAGCCTCCAGCGATGCCTCTCAGGCCGGAGCATCCAGCGACGCCTCTCAGCCCGGAGCCTCCAGCGACGCCTCTCAGCCCAGAGCCTCCAGCGACGCTCCCCAGTCAGGAGCCTCCAGCGACGCTCCTCAGCCCGGAGCCTCCAGCAGTGCTCCTCAGCCCGGAGCCTCCAGCGACGCTTCTCAGCCCGGAGCCTCCAGCGACGCTTCTCAGCCCGGAGCCTACAGCGACGCTCCTCAGCCCGGAGCCTCCAGCGGCGCTCCTCAGCCCGGAGCCTCCAGCGACGCCTCTCAGCCCGGAGCCTCCAGCGACGCCTCTCAGCCCGGGGCCTCCAGCGACGCCTCTCAGCCCGGGGCCTCCAGCGACGCCTCTCAGCCCGGAGCCTCCAGCGACGCCTCTCAGCCCAGGGCCTCCAGCGACGCCTCTCAGCCCGGGGCCTCCAGCGACGCCTCTCAGCCCGGGGCCTCCAGCGACGCCTCTCAGCCCGGGGCCTCCAGCGACGCTGCGCAGCCCGGGGCCTCCAGCGACGGTCTGCAGTCCGGAGCCTCCAGCAGGGGTCGGCAGCGCAGAACGGGGCTACGCCCGGAGCCAGAGCCACCTCCGTGGCTGGAGGATTGGCGAAGGGTGGGTGTAGCACAGGAACCGTCGTAGACGGTGGCCACCCTCCCTTCCCTCCCTTTAGGTTTGGGGTTGGTTTAGTGTTTTTTTGTTGTTGAGAGATGAAGTCGGGGTCTGCACCTTCGGGGGGGGTACTGTCATGTCCTGACCAGTGAAAAGGGTCATTTGCCATAGTAGAATGGTCAGGGCGTGGCAGGGGGGTTGTTTTGTGTGTTTTGGGGTTTGTTTGTTTCCAGGGGAATGTGTTATAGTTTTCATTTTCTATGTTTTGTTTTCCTGGTTTGGCCGAGTATGGTTTCCAATCAGAGGCAGGTGTCTTTCGTTGTCTCTGATTGGAAGCCATACTTAGGCAGCCTGTTTTCCTTTGGGTTTTGTGGGTGGTTGTTTTTCGTATAGTCGTGGTAGCTTACGGAACTGTTGTTTGTCGTTTGTTTATATTGTTTAAGTGTTCTCTCATTAATAAAAGAAGATGAGCACTCAACACGCTGCGCCTTGGTCTGTCCCTTTCGACGCTTGTGACATGTGTTTCAGACATAAGGAAGTGGATGGCTGCAAATGTTCAACTTTTAAACTCAGACAAACAGAGATGATTGTTCTAGGTCCCAAGAAAAAAAGAGACCTTCTGTTGAATCTGACAATTGTTCTTGATAGTTGTACAGTCGTCTCAAATAAAACTGTGAAGGACCTCGGCGTTACTCTGGACCCTGATCTCTCTTTTGACGAACATATCAAGACTGTTTCAAGGACAGATTTTCCATCTACGTAACATTGCAAAAATCAGAAACTTTCTGTCCAAAAATGATGCTGAAAAATGTATCCATGCTTTTGTCACTTCTAGGTTAGACTACTGCACTGCTCTACTTTCCGGCAACCCAGACAAAGCACTAAATAAACTTAAGTTAGTGCTAAACACGGCTGCTTGAATCTTGACTAGAACCAAAAAAATTTGATCATATTACTCCAGTGCTAGCCTCTCTACACTGGCTTCCTGTTAAGGCAAGGGCTGATTTCAAGGTTTTACTGCTAACCTACAAAGCATTACATGGGCTTGCTCCTACCTATCTTTCCGATTTGGTCCTGCCGTACATACCTACACGTACACTACGGTCACAAGACACAGGCCTCCTAACTATCCCTAGAATTTCTAAGCAAACAGCTGGAGGCAAGGCTTTCTCCTATAGAGCTCAATTTTTATGGAATGGTCTGCCTACCCATGTGAGAGATATAGACTCAGTCTCAACCTTTAAGTCTTTGTTGAAGACTCATCTCTTCAGTAGGTCCTATGATTAAGTGTAATCTGGCCCAGGAGTGTGAAGGTGAATAGAAAGGCACTGGAGCAACAAACCACGCTTGCTGTCTTTGCCTGGCCAGTTCCCCTCTCTCCACTAGGATTCTTTGCCTCTAACCCTATTACAGGGGCTGAGTCACTGGCTTACTGATGCTCTTCCATGCCGTCCCTAGGAGGGGTGCGTCACTTGAGTGGGTTGGGTTTTCACATTTTAGTCATTTAGCAGACGCTCTTATCCAGAGCAACTTACAGTAGTGAATGCATACATTTCATTTCATGCATATTTTTTTTTTATATATTTTTTTTTGTACTGGCCCCCCGTGGGAATCGAACCCACAACCCTGGTGTTGCACACACCATGCTGGTATTGTAAACACCTGAGCCACAGGGAAGGCCAGTTACTGACGTGATCTTCCTGTCTGGGTTGGCGCCCCCCCTTGGATTGTGCCGTGGCTGAGATCTTTGTGGGCTATACTCGGCCTTGTCTCAGGATGATAAGTTGGTGGTTGAAGATATCCCTCTAGTGGTGTGGGGGGGCTGTGCTTTCGCAAAGTGGGTGGGGTTTTATCCTGCTTGTTTGGCCCTGTCCGGGGGTATCGTCGGATGGGGCCACAGTGTCTCCCGACCCCTCCTGTCTCAGCCTCCAGTATTTTTGCTGCAGTAGTTTACGTGTCGGGGGGCAAGGGTCAGTCTGTTATATCTGGAGTATTTCTCCTGTCTAATCCGGTGTCCTATGTGAATTTAAGTACGCTCTTTCTAATTTCTTTCTTTCTTTCTCTCTTTCTCTCTTTCTTTCTCTCTCTCGGAGGACCTGAGCCCTAGGACCATGCTTCAGGACTACCTGGCCTGATGACCCCTTGCTGTTCCCAGTCCACCTGGCCATGCTGCTGCTCCAGTTTCAACTGTTCTGCCTGCGGCTATGGAACCCTGACCTTTTCACCGGACGTACTACCTGTCCCTGACCTGCTGTTTTCAACTCTCTAGAGACAGCAGTAGTGGTAGAGATACTTTGAATGATCGGCTATGAAAAGCAAACTGACTTTTACTCCTGAGGTGCTAACCTGTTGCACCCTCGACAACCACTGTGATTATTATTATTTGACCCTGCTGGTCATCTATGAACATTTGAACATCTTGGCCACCTGGCACAGCCAGAAGAGGACTGGTCACCCCTCATAGCCTGGTTACTCTCTAGGTTTCTTCCTAGGTTCTGGCATTTCTAGGGAGTTTTTCCTAGCCACCGTGCTTCTACACCTGCATTGCTTGCTGTTTGGGGTTTTAGGCTGGGTTTCTGTAGAGCACTTTGAAATATCAGCTGATGTAAGAAGGGCTTTATAAATACATTTGATTTGATTTGATCCATAATAAATACAAATACAAATACCTCCATCTCTACTTCCTCCTCCTTCTCTACTTCCACCTCCACCTCCACCTCTATCTCTACCTCCACCTCCACCTCTATCTCCACCTCCTTCTCCACCTCAATCTCTACCTCTAACCCAACCTCCACCTTTATCTCTACCTCTACCTCTATCTCTCTCTACCTCTACCGCCACCTCGATCTCTATCTCCACTTCTAACTCCACCTCCACCTCTATCTCCACCTCCACCTCCATCTCTACCTCCACCTCCATCTCCACCTCTATCGCTACCTCCACCTCCATCTCCACCTCTATCTTTACCTCCAGCTCTATGTCCAGCTCTATCTCTTCCTCCACCTCTATCTCTACCTCTATCTCCACCTCCATCTCCACCCCCACCTCCACTTCTATCTCTACCTCCACCCCCACCCCTACTTCTATCTCTACCTCATCCCACATCTATTTCTCTACCTCTGCCTTGGGCTCCCGAGTGGCGCAGTGGTCTAAGACACTGCATCTCAGTGCAAGAGGTGTCACTGCAGTACCTGGTTTGAATCCAGGCTGCATCACGTCCGGCGATGATTGAGAGTCCCATAGGGTGGCGCGCAATTGGCCCAGCGTCGTCTGGGTTAGGCCGGCATAGGCCGTCATTGTAAATAAGAATTTGTTCTTAACTGACTTGACTAGTTAAATAAAAAATACCTCTACCCCCACCTCAAACTCTACCTCTCTCTGTCAAGTTTGCTTCCGTTGTTCTCCAAACACAGGAGTACTCACCTGTGGTCTTTTTATCCATACCAAAGGTCTGATTGCAAAGTGAACATTTACGCAATTAGTGTTTGCACATGTAAAGAGAGAAAGTGATCAATTGGTAATTGAGCTTAGCTTGTTGAACAGCGTTGCTTTTCATTTGCACACAATAGATTTTAGTTGTGAAGGTTGTGCCAAAGGTAGAGAATTGTGTGTTATGTTTTGCCAAATGTTTGTTGAGGTAGGACAATTATGTGGATATATTGAAGGAACATCTCAAGACATCAGTCAGGAAGTTAAAGCTTGGTCGCAAATGGGTCTTCCAAATGGACAATGACCCCAAGCGTACTTCCAAAGTTGTGGCAAAATGGCTTAAGGACAGCAAAGTCAAGGTATTGGAGTGGCCATCACAAAGCCCTGACCTCAATCCTATAGAAAATTTGTGGACAGAACTGAAAAAGTGTGTGCGAGCAAGGAGGCCTACAAACCTGACTCAGTTACACCAGCTCTGTCAGGAGGAATGGGCCAAAATTCACCCAACTTATTGTGGGAAGCTTGTGGAAGGCTACACGAAACGTTTGACCCAAGTTAAACAATTTAAAGGCAATGCTACCAAATACTAATTGAGTGTATGTAAACTTCTGAACCACTGGGAATGTGATGAAAGAAATAAAAGCTGAAATAAATCATTCTCTCCACTATGATTCTGACATTTCACATTCTTAAAATAAAGTGGTGATCCAAACTGACCTAAGACATGGACTTTTTACTAGGATTAAATGTCAGGAATTGTGAAAAACTGAGTTTGAATGTATTTGGCTAAGGTGTATGTAAACTTCCAACTTCAACTGTATCCACCTCACTCTCAGAGAAATAAATAGTACTGCTAGGTTTTACACTGTTGAATGGGGGGGGAATTCAACCTAATGTTAGGTAGGTGTACCCCTGTTTGTTATACTCAAAGTATTATTCATATCCAGATAGATTTGGGTGAATTTGCTGGACTAAAAATATATACTGAACAAAAATATAAACACAACATGTAAAGTGTTGGTCTGAACTAAAACATCCCAGCAATTTTGAATACGGGGTTATGGGGTTATGGTATGGGCAGGCATAAGCTATTTGAATGCATTTTATTGATGGCAATTTGAATGCACAGAGATTCCATGACGAGATCCTGAGGCCCACTGTTGTGCCATTCATACAATGCCATCACCTCACGTTTCAGCATGATAATGCGCGGCTCCATGTTGCAAGGATTTGTACACAATTCCTTGAAGCTGAAAATGTCTGATCTTTCTTTTAAAGTATCTGTGACCAAAAGATGCATATCTGTATTCCCAGTCATGTGAAATCCATAGATTAGGGCCTAATGAATTTATTTAAATTGACAGATTTCCTAATATGAACTGTAACTCAGTAAATTCTTTGAAATTGTTGAGTGTTGCATTTATATTTTTGTTCAGGGTAACTTTGAGGTTTGTTGTGGTGCTCTGTCTCAGTGTTGGTCTCAAATGTACCTCAGGTATTGCTCTTTATAAACTGGGTGGTTTGAGCCTTTAATGCTGATTGGCTGAAAGCCATAGCATATCAGACCAGATACCAAGGGTATGACAAAGCATTTATTTTTACTGCTCTAATTACATTGGTAACCAGTTCATAAAAGCAATAAGGCTCCTCGGGGGTTTGTGATATATGGCCATTTACCATGGCTAAGGTCTGTATCAAGGCACTCCGCATTGCGTCGTGTGTAAGAACAGCCCTTAGCCATGGTATATTGGCCATATACCACACCCACTCAGGCCTTTTTGCTTAAATGCAGTCTTGATCAAACATGGATGCAACTCAGAGATTTGTTGAAAAAAAAGAAGATACATTTTAACACACGCACTTGACTTGACAGAACACACCAACCTAATTGAGCAACCCTTCCCTTGAGACAATGGGTGGCAGAGGTGGGCTTCTTCCCTCCCGCCTCGCAACACGGTCTATTCATTTCTACAGCGCTGCTATGGATGCATCCATCGGCCCTGGACGCCTCTTCTCATGCCAGCATGTTTAAGGAATTGAGCACAGGGTGTGCTGCCAACTTAGCAAGCACCTGTAGATGAAAGAGAAAAATAAGTTAGGGAGCATGAATAAGTTATCTTCCTAAGATTGTGAATATTTTTTTATTATATTTTAACTACAACTCTAAGCTCCCTCTTATCTTCCATTCATTAATCAGGATGCTGTGCTTCATGTTCATTGCAATTATCCAGATGGGATCAAAAAAAATTCCATGCTGTGTCCAACTCACCGGACTGCAGGACAGGCTCAAACTGGCCAGCCATGCAGATCTCCTCCTGTTTCCCACGGACAATGCGCTGGATGGCTGGGGGTAGGCCACGTGGGTTACGGGAGAAGATCAGGGAGTAACCATCCTCGCAGCTTCCATCCTCCTTCAGGGTACGGCAGGCATAGGTGATGGCATAGTTGTCATAGTCGGTGTCAATCACCCAGTAGTTGTCACCTCCACTGGACAGGTAGCTGGCCAGCCCCTGGTAGTTCATAAACATCTTGCCAGGGGTGGTGGGGTTAGGCACACTGTACTGGGCAGCCATGTCAGCACACACAACCCAGAACCTGTCATCACAACAACACACACTCATCAGTACACAATCCAGAACAAACTCAAACTCATATTAGCTCTCGCAAATCAGAACCGGAGGTCAAATACAAACTCTACATTATTGCGATCCATAACATACACTGTAAACTGTTGTCTATATTTCCTGTCCACAAAATCTTGTGGTCTAACAGACTAATTGTTTAGATTAATGTTCGGATATCAAACCACATTCTTCCGTACAATTAGACAATTAGTTTAGCCTCTATGCTTTATATGCTAGTTTTTCCAAGTTGATGTAGATCTACTCACCCGAAGAGAGTGACACGTCCCTTGGAGGAGGCGGTCATAGTGCCGTCATCATCGATGGTGTACTCAGCGGAGATGTTGTCCTGGAGGAATAGTCCCTCAGGGTCCTTCTTCTGAAGGGCATACCACTTCCCTGCATACTGCCACAGAGAGAAACAGAACAAAACTAGAAAGGTGAGAGATGCTCACACACACCGTAGACAGTGATGGAGATGAGGATGGAAATCCAGAGCACTAAATGTATATACGGAGATTTAAGACTTAATCAGTAGATCATTGTAATAATCTCATCTGCATTTACATTACACATTCTCGTATAGCCATGTTTATCCAATCATGTTGAGAACTGACATCATTTGCTTGTTTTTGTCTGTCTAGGGATGTGACCATAATGCATGTACTGTAGCAAAGCTCACCCTCTTCGGTTCAAAGTCCTCCTTGACTGTGAAGCTGTCGACCACGCAGGAGGCAGACCAGGTGTGTTCCACGCAGGCCATCAGGACCATGAGGAGAGCCAGCTTTGAGGATCCCATGCTGCACAGCAGAGAGAGAAAGAGAGAAAGAGAGAGAGAGAGAGAGAGAGAGAGAGAGAGAGAGAGAGAGAGAGAGAGAGAGAGAGAGAGAGAGAGAGAGAGAGAGAGAGAGAGAGAGAGAGAGAGAGAGAGAGAGAGAGAGAGAGAGAGAGAGAGAGAGAGAGGAGAGAGAGAGAGAGAGAGAGAGAGAGAGAGAGAGAGAGAGAGAGAGAGAGAGAGACAGGGGATGAACTGACCACACTAGACAAGACAGACACTAGATCAGGAGAGAGCGCCTCAAATTAAATTAGTAAACACACTATAGTAGTTGTAGTAAAATTACATAAAAAATTTTTTTTTAGGTACGATGGCCATTCGGTTACATGTTCATAGGGTCCTGAGGTAGAAATGAGCTGTCCAATCCCGTATTTCGCATGCACATATATACAAAAGCACAACTCATTCTTAGCTAACTAGTATCTTCCAAAAAACAATTCCTACCTTATTCAAGAACAATATTTATGTTTTCAGTAAGATAATCAAGTTATATTATATCCACGGATCCTCTTTACCAAGTGGCTGGACCTTACCTTTCTTTGTAAAGATGAGCAGCAAGTAGAATTCAGTGATCTCTGTTTTGCGGTTGTCCGTTAGGTTGTGGAGTCTCTTGTGTTTGGGGTCCTTTATATACACAAACACAGACAAGCTTACTGATTATTTTCACTTCTTGTAAGTAAATAAGGTGATTAAATCGCGGGTTAATCCGGTAGGTGAAATTCCGACTGTAATCTGGCTTCACCTCTGAACCCGCCCATGCCTCCCGTAAAAACAATTAGGGCTTTATGTAACTGTGAAGAAACACACACACAAACACACACACACAAACACACACACACTTACAATGGGAAAATGTATTCTACAAACACAGAGGACCAGCAAGATTAGAGAAAACATACCCAGCAGTAATGAGCATTAGTTGTTGTGTTCCAGCACATAAATCATTACTATGCTGATGATGGAATACTAGTGTCGTTCCACTGCATCATCCTTGGTATTTTAAGTAGACATTTTGCACCAAACAGAATTTTAAAAGCTGTTATATTCATTTAAGTTCTCTTTAATATAGACCAAACAGAGAATACAATAAATCAGGTCTTTTATGCCAAAATAAAGACTTGTAAGTGCCAAAATTCTGCCTATTGACATGTTCATTTCTGAGACTTACAGAAAGATTTTAAACCACCTAATCCAAGTTTAAGATTTCACTAGGATTGTAAAGCCCTAGTTGTTTTGTTGCTTTGACAAAGTTATTTCTGAAGATTATTATTATTTATTTCATGTGATTAGTGATTCATTTTAAAGTAAAAAACAACATGTCCTTCATTTTAAAGTCAACCCCGCACTCTTAGAAAAAAAGGTGCTATCGGCTGTCCCCATAGGAGAACCATTTGAAGAACCCTTGTTGGTTCAAGGTAGAACACTTTTGGTTCCAAGTAGAACTGTTTTGGGTTCCATGTAGAATCCTATCCACAGAGGGTTCTACACAGAACCCAAAATGGTTCTACATGTAACCAAAAGGGTTTTATCTGGAACCAAAAAGGGTTCTCCTATGGGGAACACCAAAGAGTGTGATACGTGAACTTAAATCTCATTTTTACATTTTAGTCATTTAGCAGACGCTCTTATCCAGAGCAACTTGCAGTAATGAGCGCATACATTTTTGTTCTGGTCCCCATCAAACCCAGAACCCTGGCATTGCAAGTGCCATGCTCTACCAACTGAGCCACACGGGATTACTCTCATTTTAAAATGTTAAAACCATATTCCTTTTTAAAATTATTATTCAAAAGAAACATTGAGCATCTAATAGTCAAATCATAGTTTAAAGCAGGTGAGCTGGTTCTACGCTTTTTGGCAATTTTCTGGCGTTTTGTGGTGAAAAACTGACGGGGTCGAGCATAACACGTCAAGCCTGTTACCCATAAATACACAGGCTAAAAAATAAAAAATGCATTTTATTTTGTGAAGCTTGCCTGTTGCACACAGGCTTCCATTCCTGCTGTCACAAGGGGATTTATGGCTAATTGAAAATGAAATTGTCAACCCTGTTACGGTCAACCCTGTAACTTTATTTAGTACTTATCATGCACTTACATGTTTTTTATTTAACTTCTTGAGATGTGCTCTTTACGTGACAGAATGTATATATAATTTTTTTTTTTAAATCACCCACTGCCAGCAGCACTGCTCAGTTGTAGACCTTGACACTAGTTTGGAGATCCTGAAGTATGATAAAACAGCCAGCTGGCTAAAAGAGTATCTTGTAGTCTCAATATTGTAGTCTCATCCATCAGCTGAATCTCTCTGTCAAGCTATTGCTATCTGGTAGCAATTAGCCTGGGGACAAGGTGTGCTGTGTGAGCTTGTAAATTATGTCTGAGTGTTGGAGTGTGCCTCTAGCTATCTGTAAAAAATATGAAAATAGTGCCGTCTGGTTTTCTTAATATAAGGAATGTGAAATTATTCATACTTTTACTTTTGATACTTAAGTACATTTAAAACCAAACACTTTTAGACTTTTACTCAAGTAGTATTTTACTGGGTGACTTTCACTTTTACTTGAGTCATTTTCTATGAAGGTATCTTTACTTTTATTCAAGTATTACAATTAGGTACTTTTTCCACCACTGTCCACCTGTTACCAGTATAAGAGTGTAATCCCAGTACCTGGAGCCTCCTGTCTGGAGCTGTCTGGAGCTGTCTGGAGCTGACTGGAGCTGTCTGGAGCTGACTGGAGCTGTCTGGAGCTGTCTGGAGCTGACTGGAGCTGACTGGAGTTCTCTGGAGTTCTCTGGAGCTGTCTGGAGCTGACTGGAGCTGTCTGGAGCTGACTGGAGCTGTCTGGAGCTGTCTGGAGCTGACTGGAGCTGTCTGGAGCTGACTGGAGCTGTCTGGAGCTGTCTGGAGCTGACTGGAGCTGTCTGGAGCTGACTGGAGTTCTCTGGAGTTCTCTGGAGCTGTCTGGAGCTGACTGGAGCTGACTGGAGTTCTCTGGAGCTGTCTGGAGCTGTCTGGAGCTGACTGGAGCTGTCTGGAGCTGTCTGGAGCTGTCTGGAGCTGACTGGGGCTGACTGGAGCTGTCTGGAGCTGTCTGGAGCTGTCTGGAGCTGACTGGAGCTGTCTGGAGCTGTCTGGAGCTGACTGGAGCTGTCTGGAGCTGTATGGAGCTGTCTGCAGCTGACTGGAGCTGTCTGGAGCTGTCTGGAGCTGACTGGAGCTGACTGGAGCTGACTGGAGCTGTCTGGAGCTGTCTGAAGCTGACTGGAGCTGACTGGAGCTGACTGGAGCTGTCTGGAGCTGTCTGGAGCTGTCTGGAGCTGTTTGGAGCTGACTGGAGCTGACTGGAGCTGTCTGGAGCTGTCTGGAGCTGACTGGAGCTGTCTGGAGCTGACTGGAGTTCTCTGGAGTTCTCTGGGGGACATTTGGCTCTGAGGAGTGGACACAGAGGATGATGGCAAAGGGCCTAAATGATTGGCTAACGGGCTCAGCAGAGGAGTGGCACCACCCCTCTTCATTCAATATTCATTAATTTAACTAAAGGCACTTCCAGTAGTTAGAGCATTGTGTACTGTAATCTTTCTCAACACTACTTTGAGGCATTACACCCAGTGTTATTGTCTATTTCTGGGATAGCTCTTTGGGCATTAGTAGTTCTTTAGATGTTATGTAGTTCTTTAGTTGTTCTGTAGTTCTTTAGTTGTTCTGTAGTTCTTTAGTTGCCATGTAGTTCTTTAGTTGTTCTGTAGTTATTTAGTTGTTCTGTAGTTATTTAGTTGTTCTCTAGTTCTTTACTTGTTCTGTAGTTCTTTAGTTGTTTTGTAGTTATTTAGTTGTTCTGTAGTTCTTTAGTTTTTATGTAGTTCTTTAGTTGTTCTGTAGTTATTTAGTTGTTCTGTAGTTCTTTAGTTGGTCTGTAGTTCTGTAGTTCTTTAGTTGTTATGTAGTTCTTTAGTTGTTCTGTAGTCTGTAGTTCCTTAGCTGTTCTGTAGTTCTTTGAAAAGCCACGTACTGTGCTTGCAAACTCCAAGATGATGCCTGTACTATATTTATGCTTGTAATCACACACTTGATCTTAGACCTCAGGGAAGATTGCTGGCACATGGAAGTCTATTGACAATAGCATACGATATTGTACTGCGTTAGACAACCCACAGCTTTTTCTGTACAGGTTACTGTAATCATTTAGACCAGTGGAAAGTAAGTCTAGGTGTGTTGTTGCTTTTTATTCATTCAACCTTTGGGAAAGAGGCTGAGAGGGAGCATACATTTGCTGACTATATCTGGCATATCAAATTAATTGAACTGACATTGAAGTATTCTAGTGCCAATAGAAAATAACAGAAGGAGTATGACAAACAAGCAATGGTTCTAATATGTACTGGTTAAACAAAATCTCTTGAATACAATTATTTTGATGGCTTGAATCTCAATGGCATGGTCAGCCTCAGTAGCAATGATTAACAGTACAAGCACAATTAGCTTGATCCTTAGTATGAGCCGGCTGCCATCTTGTGTTGTAACACTGTATCTCTAGGTTAAAATGTGGCCCATGCACCATGGACGTAACACACCACAAAGGGGCAACAGTTCATTGGTGACGAACAGGTAATGTAGAGGCCTACAATGGTTGGATTAATATTACAGCTAGTATCATTGGATGTGAACATTTGTTAAATCCCTCATCTCCATGTGTAGAGAGTATCTTAGACGAATATAATGCCTTCGGATCAACAGTTCCTCTGCTGTCAGGTCTGTCAGTTCCCCTTGCTGCATGCATATGTACTGACTGACCCCATTAGTTTCAGAGGTTTATATTGTGATTAAAGAACTGTTGAATCAATTTTATATTTCTTATAAAATAATAGTAGTTATATCTAACATAATACTGAATATCAAAGATTACAGACTGAATTATTTTATACACACTCATAAGCAAATGCCGTAAGCATATACCCTCATAAACGAGGACAGACACGCGCAGGTTCATATGAACGAAACATATGACTATGACACACCTCCCTCGCCAGCTTCGTCTCACTCACAGGTAGCAGATGTGATAGTATGAATCTATTCATGTGGAGATTATCCAGCTGACCTTTTGTATAAGATGGTTAAGGAACCTTAATATAGCCGGGGTGGAAAGATTATTGCCATTTTATCATCAGGCTTGTCTTATTATCTCATAGACCCCCATACATCTCAATGATAGGACTGGACTGGGATGGCCTCCTTCATAGTGATCACCTGATCAGTTTTGCATGAGCAGATCCTGGTTCACCTTCAACACTATTAAGAGAAAAGCTTGCTGATGACAGTGGGATTGGACTCAGCCCTCCCTCCCCTGTCATTGCAGGTGTATCCTCTGTTCACAGCAGGACCTAACTAATGTGCCTAACCTGCCTGCCCTCTTTATTCAGGGTGTTTTGGGATAACATGGTGTGAATGTGTCCACTTTTTTATTTGCCAGTAATCAATAGATAATTGGTTTTGTCGTATTTTTAGAGACCGTTGGTTTGAATACTGGGACTGGGGTAGAACCAGTACATCCCTTATCCAAGATGAGTGCGACAAAGGAAGATGTTGAGAAGTTCCTGGATGGAAACCCGGCTTTCGCCCAGGGCTACTTCAACAAGAAGCTCACACCAGGGGCCCTCTCTGTGATGGCGGGGATCCCGGAGTCCAAGGTAGATTTTGGGATGTTACAGGAGCTGAGCCAGATAGAGGAAGGCCAGATCCTTTTCGACCTGATCAAAGAAATGCAGGAGAATGTGAACATGGAGAAAGTGGTGTTCAAGATCCTGAAGAGGATCGTCGCCCTGATCCAAGCTGACCGCTGCAGCCTGTTCATGTACCGGGAGAGGAACGGCATCGCGGAGCTAGCCACGCGTCTTTTCAACATCACCACAGAATCTGAGCTGGACGACTGTGTGGTTCACCCTGACCACGAGATAGTCTTCCCCCTGGACCTTGGGGTGGTGGGAAATGTGGCCCAGACCAAGAAACACATCAATTTGAAAGATGCCAATGAGGTAAGAGTCAGATTGTGGAAATGAAACATAAATGTACACTGTGGTAGTGATTAGGACAGACAGACAGTGTCCTAGAGAATAGGAGCCAGTGGTAGTGATGGGGACAGACTGACAGTGTCCTAGAGAATAGGAGCCAGTGGTAGTGATGGGGACAGACAGACAGTGTCCTAGAGAATAGGAGCCAGTGGTAGTGATTGGGACAGACAGACAGTGTCCTAGAGAATAGGGGCCAGAGGAAGTGATGGGGACAGACAGACAGACAGTGTCCCAGAGGTTAGGACATAAATGTTGTGGTAGTGATGAGTACAGACAGACAGTGTCCCAGAGTCTAGGAGCCAGTGGCTTCAGTGTGATTGTGTCAATAACCTTTTTCAAGGGCCTTGTCACACACTCCAACATGATAATATATTTTAGCTGTACCTACTGCCACAAATAACAAACAAATACAAAATAGATAGATGCATGAAGTTCATGTTCAGCCAGACAAAAAAGTGAATAGTCATTTAATCCGTGATTATTTTAACATACACATCGTTTTCACATGTTATTCTTGTTAAAACATGGTGCCACATAAAGTAGTATGGCAACTATAATGTTCTGTGGGGAGCATCTAAATGTATATCTGGAGACAATATAAATCCCCTCGACAGACATAATCCAGTTATTATATATCCCTTTACCCCCTGCTGTATCTGGGATTATGGCACCTGTCTTGGGGCGTTAACACTGGGGTCAGCATGAAGCTATTTATAAATGTATAAATTTATATTTCACATTGCCCAGATTTACATTCACTCTTGATATTGAAGTGTATTTCTTAACCTCTCTAGGGTAGGTGGCACCAAATCGTCCCACCTACGTAACAGCCAGTGTAATCCCGTGGCGCGTTATTCAAAACCTCAAAAATGCAAAAACTTCAATTTTTCAAACATATGACTATTTTACACCATTTTAAAGACAAGACTCTCATTAATCTAACCACACTGTCCGATTTCAAAAAGGTTTTACAACAAAAGCAAAACATTAGATTATGTCAGCAGAGTACCCAGCCAGAAATAATCAGACACCCATTTTTCAAGCTAGCATATAATGTCACATAAACCCAAACCACAGCTAAATGCAGCACTAACCTTTGATGATCTTCATCAGATGACAACCCTAGGACATTATGTTATACAATACATGCATGTTTTGTTCAATCAAGTTCATATTTATATCAAAAACCAGCTTTTTACATTAGCATGTGACTAGCATGTGACTAGCATTCCCACCGAACACTGCCGGTGAATTTACTAAATTACTCACGATAAACGTTCACAAAAAGCATAACAATTATTTTAAGAATTATAGATACAGAACTCCTCTATGCACTCGATATGTCCAATTTTAAAATAGCTTTTCGGTGAAAGCACATTTTGCAATATTCTCAGTAGATAGCCCGACATCACAGGGCTAGCTATTTAGACACCCAGCAAATTTAGCACTCACCAAAGTCAGATTTACTATAAGAAAAATGTTATTACCTTTGCTGTCTTCGTCAGAATGCACTCCCAGGACTTCTACTTCAATAACAAATGTTGGTTTGGTTCAAAATAATCCATAGTTATATCCAAACAGCGGCGTTTTGTTCGTGCGTTCAAGACACTATCCGAAAGGGTAAATAAGGGTGACGAGCATGGCGCAATTCGTGACAAAACAATTCTAAATATTCCATTACCGTACTTCGAAGGGGTTTTAGTACTCTGATCGGCCACTTGCCAAAAGCGATAATGTGTTTCAGCCAGAGGCTGCCTCGATATCGTTCAGCTTTTTCCCGGGCTCTGAGAGCCTATGGGAGCCGTAGGAAGTGTCACGTTAGAGCAAAGATCCTCAGTCTTCAATAAAAAGAGCCAAGATGAAACACAACTTCTCAGACAGGCCACTTCCTGCATGGAATCTTCTCAGGTTTTGGCCTGCCATTTGAGTTCTGTTATACTCACAGACACCATTCAAACAGTTTTAGAAACTTTAGGGTGTTTTCTATCCAAAGGCAATAATTATATGCATATTCTAGTTACTGGGCAGGAGTAGTAACCAGATTAAATCGGGTACGTTTTTTATCCGGCCGTGTCAATACTGCCCCCTAGCCCTAACAGGTTAACAGAATGGCTACATATATCCCTTTTATACATTGTCTTTTATCTTGAATTTGCCAGAGGTTAACATGTATTAATCTTTGGTCTATAATGATATGTAAACTGAAAAAGGCTCAACACCAGGCCTATGTATTGACTTATAAACCCATCTTAACACATCCATGTGTGATCTCTGATGTCAGTGATTTGTTTGGTTTTCTGCCATACAGAGCAGTCACTTCAGCTCATTTGTTGATGACCTGACAGAGTACAAAACCAGGAACATATTAGCCTCGCCTATCATGAACGGAGAGGATGTGGTGGCTGTGATCATGGCCCTGAACAAGACCACTGGACCCCACTTCACCACTGAGGATGAGGATGTGAGTACTGAGGATTAAGTGAGTCTCTGAGAATAGGATCCACACATCTCCATGTGTCAGCAGGGAAATCCCACACAGTCACAATGGAAATACTATGATGAGGTCATTACTGGTCACCATAGCAGCACCCACCCGTAGCACACGCTCCAGCAGGTATATCTCACTGGTCACCCCCAAAGCCTATTCCTCCTTTGGCTGCCTTTCCTTCCAGTTCTCTGCTGCCAATGACTGGAACGAATTGCAAAAATCACTGAAGCTGGAGACTCATATCTCCCTCACTAACTTTAAGCATCAGCTGTCGGAGCAGCTCACAGATCACTACACCTGTACATAGCCCATCTGTAAATAGCTCATCCAACTACCTCATCCTCATATTGTTATTTATTTTATTTATTTTTTTGCTCCTTTGCACCCCAGTATCTGCACACTCCAGTGTTTAATTGCTAAATTGTAATTACTTCGCCACTACGGCCTATTTATTGTCTTACCTCCCTAATCTTACCTAATTTGCACACACAGTATATAGATTTTTTTCTATTGTGTCACTGAATGTACGTTTGTTTATTCCATGTGTAACTCTGTGTTGTTGTTTGTGTCGCGCTTCTTTGCTTTATCTTGGCCAGGTCGCAGTTGTAAATGAGAACTTGTTCTCAACTGGCCTACCTGGTTAAATAAAGGTGAAATAACAATTAAATTTTTTTTAATTACATGACGTTAGAGCCTGAATTAGTTGGGGATGGAAGGCAGGTAGCCTAGTGGTTAAGAGTGTTGGGCCAGTAAACGAAAGGTTGCTCATTTGAATTCCCGAACAAGGCACTTAACCCTAATTGCTCCTGTAAATTGCTCTGAATAAGAGCATCTGCTAAATGACTAAAAACAAAATGGTAATCAAGAGGCCTTCCCCAATCCCAAAGTTTGTTCACTGAAAGCATATGCAGCATACAAACACTGAATGCTGTTGTAGAACACAAACGTGTCCAACAAGGAACACATACAAACTGTATTGCCTTTATGAAGAGGATGGTCACATTTACACCTGATGTTTCCACATACAATACATGCATTCATCCATCTTGCTTTCCCTCTACCACCTTAATTACACATCAACGTATGTAATTCACTCTAAAAATAATTCTGATTTTCTGTCTCCCAGCTTTTTCTGAAGTATCTCAGAATAGCCTCTTTGAACCTGAAGATTTACCAGCTGAACTACCTGTACAACTGTGAGACTCGAAAAGGACAGGTGAGTCTGCTGTCTGTGCTGATATTCAGAGGAAGGAATAGTTGTAAATGACAATATGGTGCACACACAAAAAAAGGCTCTTATTTAGCTTTCACACATTTATGGTTATAGCAACCAACTGGTTTTTAACTAATCCTTTGTGGTTGTTCATTTCTGTCGGGTATAGGTCCTGTTGTGGTCCGCCAACAAGGTGTTTGAGGAGCTGACAGACATTGAGAGACAGTTCCATAAAGCCCTGTATACAGTGCGGGCGTACCTGAACTGTGACAGGTACTCTGTGGGCCTACTGGATATGACAAAGGAGAAGGTGATGCTCTGTCTGCATATAGCCGGGTCATTCTTCAATTGCGGTGACATTTCGGCATGGCATTTTGGAAAAAAATGACTTCATTTGTCTAAAATGTGTTTGGTTTAAAAATAATTTATTAAAGTGATATAATTAATCATGTTGCGCACAATGTAATTTCCCTGCATTTAAATTGAGTAACACCAATTACACTTTCGATTTAGACACACCAAATTTTCAATGGAATCCTCAAGTTTATGACATACTAAAAGGGTGTGATTAACAAATAATGTTCTTTAATATAGACCCCTCCCCCGATAACAGTTTGCCACTGGAGGGAATGCTCAATGCAATGAGTGATTTTCAAGGCAGTAACACCAATGAAATAAAACTTAGGGACGCATATTATATTTGTACTTTTTTTTAAATAAAGGTATTTTAATAGCCTTCTTCATTTGTATTGATCTTTACAATACATGCAATACTTTTGATTACTTTCTTGCATTGAAAATATTAGATAGATATCTCCAAATCCCAAACATGTCACTACAACTCCTCTCATCACAACTGGGACCAGTCCATTTACTTTAAGGCACAAACATAAAGTTTTACAGTATAAAGTACTTGCATTATGTTTTATCATTGATAATCAGTAAAATATAAACAAAAATAGGTATGATATGTAACTATTTGTCATGTTCAAGTGATTTTTCATGGTTGCAAAGGTGAGGGGCGTAAATGCCACAGTAATTCAAGAATGACCAAGCCATTTAGGCATCATAAAGAAGTTATTATGGGTCCTTGGTAATACTGTAGCCTACATGACATAGCTCATATGGCACTATACAGTATATTATTAATATGCTGTGTGTGACAATCCATCTGTGTCATTGCTTTGTTGCTATAGGAGTTCTTTGACATCTGGCCAGTGTTGATGGGAGATCAGCCCCCCTACACTGGACCTGTTACTCCTGATGGCAGAGTAAGTGTTTATTATCTATCTACTTATTACCACATGAACAGCTCTTTACCGTTTTGCCTTTGTTCTGCAAATTCTCATTTGTGAATTTTTTTTGGGTTATCTGTGATTCTAGGAAGTCATATTCTACAAAGTCATTGATTATATTTTGCATGGAAAAGAGGATATCAAAGTTATCGCGTATGTTTCTCTCACCTTTCTCTGAACATTTGTGTATTGTTCGAAGTAGTTTCAACCCTGTATGACACTGTATAGAGGAATAATCAATGTGCTGTCTGACTGTCTCCTGTCAACAGGACTCCCACTCTAGAACACTGGGTGTTGTGTACCGGATTGCCCACATATGTGGCCGAAACTGGTCTTGTAAGTACCCCCTTTTAACTAGCATTCCAGTAGCGTTTAAAATGCTTTCAGAATTCAAATTGCCACGATTTGCATGTGTTGTTGATGCTGTACTGTTTATTATTAATATCTAGATATGTAACATCATGAATCCCACAACAGAGGAGATGTTCAAGTTTCAGGTACATTTTGCTTCATTATAAAATCAGGTATTCTTATATGTAGTTTTGGCAAAAAGTTGAGCAACTTGTATATTTCCTGTTGAGCATTTACTTTGTGTCTTCCCATGATGCAGTCAGAGCCCTTGGATGACAGTGGTTGGACCATAAAGAATGTGCTGTCCATGCCAATTGTCAACATGATGGAAGAGATTGTGGGCGTGGCTACATTCTACAACAGGAAAGATGGGAAGCCATTCGACCAGCAGGATGAGGAGCTAATGGAGGTACTTTACTATACTACAGCACTCAGCTGTTTTCTCAACTCCTTCTGTCTTCACAGAGAAGTGGTCAAGTAAAGTGACTCGAGAAAGCCTTCTTCTGCTCCTGCTTTGTGTAGACCACATTGACTTGAGTGAACTTACTCAAAATGATATTGTGACTGTCTGTCTCCCAATGTTTAAAAAAAAATGTAATAAAAATTTGTTGGTAGCGTACACAGATTTGCAGATGTTATCGCAGGTGCAGCGAAATGCTTGTGTTTCTAGCTACAACAGTTCAGTAATACCTAGCAATAAAATAACAATACACACATAATCCCGAAAAATATTTTAAGGAAGAGATATTAGAACGAGCAATGTCAGAGACCGGAATATATATATATACAGTGACTTCAGAAAGTATTCAGACCCCTTAACTTTTTCAATTTTTTGTTATTGTAAAATGGATGAAATAAAAAAATCCTCAGCAATCTACACACAATACAAAGACAAAGTGAAAACAGGTTTTAAGAAATGTTTGCAAATATATTAAAAATAAAAAACAGAAATGCCTTATTTACATAGGTATTCAGACCCTTTGCTTTGACACTCAGATGCAACCTGTTTCCATTGATAATCCTTGAGACGTTTCTACAACTTGATTGGAGTCCACCTGTAGTAAATTGAATTGATTGGACATGATTTGGAAAGGCACGCACCTGTCTATATAAAGGTCCCACAGTTGAAAGTGCATGTCAGAGCAAAAACCAAACCAGGTAGAAAGGAAGTGTCCGTAGAGCTCAGAGACAGGATTGTATCAAAGCACAGATCTGGGGAAGGGTACCAAAACATTTCTGCAGCATTGAAGGTCCCCGAGAACACAGTGGACTCCATCATTCTTTTATATTTAGTTTATTTTTTATTTTACCCCTTTTTCTCCCCAATTTCGTGGAAACAAATTGGTAGTTACAGTCTTGTCTCATCGCTGCAACTCCTGTATGGACTCGGGAGAGGTGAAGGTTGAGAGCCGTGTGTCCTCCGAAACACAACCCAGCCAAGCTGAACTGCTTCTTGACACAATGCCCGCTTAACCCGGAAGCTAGCTGCACCAATGTGTCAGAGGAAACACAGTACACCTGGCAACCGTGTCAATCAATCAATCAAATGTATTTATAAAGCCCTTCTTACATCAGCTGATGTCACAAAATGCTGTACAGAAACCCAGCCTAAAACCCCAAACAGCAAGCATTGCAGGTGTAGAAGCACGGTGGCTAGGAAAAACTCCCTAGAAAGGCCAGAACCTAGGAAGAAACCTAGAGGGGAACCAGGCTATGATGGGTGGCCAGTCCTCTTCTGGCTGTGCCGGGTGGAGAGTATAACAGAACATGGCCACGATGTTCAAATGTTCATAGATGACCAGCAGGGTCAAATAATAATAATCACAGTAGTTGTCGAGGGTGCAACAGGTTAGCACCTCAGGAGTAAATGTCAGTTGGCTTTTCATAGCCGATCATTCAGAGTATCTCTACCACTACTGCTGTCTCTAGAGAGTTGAAAACAGCAGGTCTGGGACAGGTAGCATGTCCGGTGAACAGGTCAGGGTTCCATAGCCGCAGGCAGAACAGTTGAAACTGGAGCAGCAGCACGGCCAGGTGGACTGGGGAGAGTAAGGAGTCATCGGGCCAGGTAGTCCCGAGGCATGGTCCTAGGGCTCAGGTCCTCCAAGAGAGAGAAAGAAAGAAAGAAAGAGAGAAAGAGAGAAAGAAAGAGAGAAAAAAAGAAAAAAAGAGAGAATTAGAGAGAGCACACTTAAATTCACACAGGACACCGGATAAGACAGGATAAATACTCCAGATATAACAGACTGACCCTGCCCCCCGACATATAAACTACTGCAGCATAAATACTGGAGGCTGAGACAGGAGGGGTCGGGAGACACTGTGGCCCCGTCCGACAATACCCCGGACAGGGCCAAACAGGCAGGATATAACCCCACCCACTTTGCCAAAGCACAGCCCCCACACCACTAGAGGGATATCTTCAACCACCAACTTAACATCCTGAGACAAGGCCGCAGCACAACCCAAGGGGGGGGGGGGGGGGGGGCGCCAACCTGGACAGGAAGATCACGTCAGTGACTCAACCCACTCAAGTGACACACCCCTCCTAGGGACGGCATGGAAGAGCACCAGTAAGCCAGTGACTCGGCCCCTGTAATAGGGTTAGAGGCAGAGAATCCTAGTGGAGAGAGGGGAACCAGCCAGGTAGAGACAGCAAGGGCAGTTCGTTGCTCCAGTGCCTTTCCGTTCACCTTCACACTCCTGGGCCAGACAACAATTAATCATAGGGCCTACTGCAGAGATGAGTCTTCAATAAAGACTTAAAGGTTGAGACCGAGTCTACGTCTCTCACATGGATAGGCAGACCATTCCATAAAAATTGAGCTCTATAGGAGAAAGCCCTGCCGCTAGGTGTTTGCTTAGAAATTCTAGGGACCATAAGGAGGCCTGCGTCTTGTGATCATAGCGTACATGTAGGTATGTACGGCAGGACCAAATCGCAAAGATAGGTAGGAGCAGGCCCATGTAATGCTTTGTAGGTTAGCAGTAAAACCTTGAAATCAGCCCCTGCCTTAACAGGAAGCCAGTGTAGAGAGGCTAGCACTGGAGTAATATGATACAATTTTTTGGTTCTAGTCAAGATTCTAGCATCTGTGTTTAGCACTAACTGAAGTTTATTTAGTGCTTTATCTGGGTTGCCAGAAAGTAGAGTATTGCAGTAGTCTAACCTAGAAGTGACAAAAGCATGGATACATTTTTCTGCATCATTTTTGGAGAGAAAGTTTCTGATTTTTGTAATGTTACGTAGATGGAAAAAAGCTGTCCTTGAAGCAGTCTTGATATGTTCGTCAAAAGAGAGATCAGGGTCCAGAGTAACACCAAGGTCCTTCACAGTCTTATTTGAGACGACTGTACAACCATCAAGATTAATTTACATATTTAACAGAAGATCTCTTTGTTTCTTGGGACCTAGAACAATCATCTCTGTTTTGTCAGAGTTTAAAAGTTGAACATTTGCAGCCATCCACTTCCTTATGTCTGAAACACAGGCATCCAGGGAGGGCAATTTTGGGGCTTCACCATGTTTCATCAAAATGTACAGCTGTGTGTCATCCGCATAGCAGTGAAAGTTAACATTATGTTTCCGAATGACATCACCAAGAGGTAAAATATATAGTGGAACCAGGTCAGAACTTGTCCGTGTAGACCAATTTGGGTTTCCAATCTCTCCAAAAGCATGTGGTGATCGAGGGTATCAAAAGCAGCACTAAGGTCTAGGAGCACCAGGACAGATGCAGAGCCTCGGTCTGACGCCATTAATTTACCACCTTCACAAGTGCAGTCTCAGTGCTATGATGGTGTCTAAAACTAGACTGAAGCGTTTTGTATACATTGTTTGTCTTCGGGAAGGCAGTGAGTTGCTGCGCAACAGCTTTTTCTAAAATGTCAGCGTGCACTGCGCCCAGCCTGCCAAACCCTCCTGTAACCCGGACAACGGGTTACAGGAGTGGGTCTCCCGGTCTCCCGGTCGCGGCCGGCTGTGACAGAGCCTGGAATTGAACCCAGAATCTCTAGTGGCACAGCTAGCACAGCGATGCAGTGCGTTAGACCAGGGCTCCATCAATCTTAAATGGAAAAACTTTGGAACTACCAAGACTCTTCCTAGAGCTGGCCGCCAAAGTGAGCATTCGGGAGAGAATGGCCTTGGTCAGGGAGGTGACCAAGAACCCAATGGTCACTCTGACAGAGCTCTAGAACTCCTTTGTGGAGATGGGAGGACCTTCCAAATGGACAACCATCTCTGCAGTACTCCACCAATCAGGCCTTTATGGTAGAGTGGCCAGACAGAAGCCACTCTTCAGTAAAAGGCACATGACAGCCTGCTTGGAGTTTGCCAAAAGGCACCTTAAGACTCTCAGACCATGAGAAACAAGATTCTCCGGACTGATGAAAGCAAGATTGAACTATTTGGTCTGAATGCCAAGCGCCAGGTCCGGAGGAAACCAGGCACCATCCCTACAGTGAAGCATGCAGCATGCTGTGGGGATTTTTTCAGCAGCAGGGACTGGGAGACTAATCAGGATCGAGGCAAAGATGAACGGAGCAAGTACAGAGAGATCCTTGATGAAACACCGGCCTCAACGTCAACAGTGAGAGGCGACTCCGGGATGCTGGCCTTCTAGGCAGAGTTCCAAAGAAAAAGCCATATCTCAGACTGGCCAATGAAAAGAAAAGATTAAGATGGGCAAAAGAACACAGACACTGGACAGAGGAACTCTGCCTAGAAGGCCAGAATCTTTAGTCGCCTCTTCACTGTTGACATTGAGACTGGTGTTTTGCGGGTACTATTTAATGAAGCTGCCAGTTGAGGACTTGTGAGGCATCTGTTTCTCAAACTAGACACTAATGTATTTATCCTCTTGCTCAGTTGTGCACGGGGGCCTCCCACTCCTCTTTCTATTCTGGTTAGAGACAGTTTGCGCTGTTCTGTGAAGGGAGTAGTACACAGCGTTGTACGAGATCTTCAGTTTCTTGGCAATTTCTTGCATGGAATAGCCTTCATTTCTCAGAACAAGAATAGACTGACGAGTTAGAAGAAAAGCCTTTGTTTCTGGCCATTTTGAGCCTGTAATCGAACCCACAAATGCTGATGCTCCAGATACTAAACCAGTCTAAAGAAGGACAGTTTTATTGCTTCTTTAGTCAGAACAACAGTTTTCAGCTGTGCTAACATAATTGCAAAATGGTTTTCTAATGATCAATTAGACTTTTAAAATGATAAAATTGGATTAGCTAACACAACGTGCCATTGGAACACAGGAGTGATGGTTGTTGATAATGGGCCTCTGCACGCCTATGTAGATATTCCCTTAAAAATCAGCTGTTTCCAGCTACAATAGACATTTAGAACATTAACAATGTCTACACTGTATTTCTGATCAATTTGATGTTATTTTAAAGGTAAAACAATGTTATTTTCTTTCAAAAACAAGGACATTTCTAAGTGACCCAAAACTTTTGAACGGTAGCGTGTATGTATATATGGGTAAAATTGGTAAAACAGTATGTAAACATCAATAAAGTGACCAGTTCTCAGTGTAAATTGGACAGCAGTCTCAAGGTGAAAGGTAGAGTACTGGGTGGTAGCCGGCTAGAACAGTGACTAAAGTTCAGGGCAGAGTGAATTCCAATAATTTCAATTTTATTTGTATTATTTGCATGGCCTGGAGATAGAAGCTGTTTCTCAGTCTCAGCTTTGTTGCACCTGTACTGTCTCTGCCTTCTAGATGGTAGCGGGGTGAACAAGCCGTGGCTCGGGTGGCTGAGGTCCTTGATGATATTCTTAGCGTTCCTGTGACACCGGGTGATGTAGATATCCTGCAGGGTAGGCAGTGATGTGTTGGGCTGATCGCAGCACCCTCTGGAGTGCCCTGCAGTTGTGGGAAGTGCAATTGCCATACCAGGCGGGTGGTACAGGCCGACAATGCTCTCAGTGGTGCATCTGTAGAAGTTTGTAAGGGTCTTAGGGGCCAAGCCGAATTTCGTCAGCCTCCTGAGGTTAAAGAGGCGCTGTTGCACCGTCTTCACCTTGTTGTCTGTGTGAAGGGACCCTTTCAAGTTGTCAGTATTGTGCACGCTGAGGAACTTGAAGCTTTTGACCCTCTGCACTATGGCCCCGTCGATGTGGATGGGGGTGTGCTCTCTCTGCTGTCTCCTGTAGTCCACGATCAGCTCCTTTGTTTTGTTGACTTGGAGGGAGTCATGGGTGAACATGGAGTACAGGAGGGTGCTGAGCACACTCCCCTGTGGGGCCCCCATATTGAGGACCAGTGTGGCAGAGGTGTTGTTGCCCACCTTCCCCACTTGTCTTCATCAGGACTTTCAAGTCTTCACCAAGTTTCACCATGTTGGCTACTGAATAAACCTACTCTGAATGACATTGTTTCTGTCTGTCTCCCCAGGCTATGACTAACTTCCTGGGCTGGTCCCACCTCAACACAGACACTAATGACAGGATGAAAATGATGGAGAACCGGAAAGACATAGCCCAGGACATGGTTCTCTACCACGTCAAGTGCCGTGATGACGAAATACAGCAAATCCTGGTGAAGACTTGCTCAAAGATATTGTACACACCAAAGATCTATAAGTATTGTTTTAATGTTTGACACTCATTGTTGTTTCATGTATGTTAGAAAACCAGGCAGTATTTCGACAGAGAGCCCTGTGACTGTGAAGAGGATGAGTTTCTGCAGATTCTGGTATTACCACGTTATATTTGTAGAATAACAGTTTGAAACCTCTACATTCATATGGCCGTATGTTGAGTTTGCTGTTAATAATGCCATAATAATCATGCATTATAACACAGAAAAAAGAACTACCTGGCCCCAAGAAGTTTGAGATCTACGAGTTCGGGTTCTCTGACTTTGACTGCACAGAGCTGGAGCTGGTGATGTGTGGGATCCAGATGTACTATGAGGTTGGAGTGGTCAAGAAGTTCCAGGTTCCACAGGAGGTAACGTTACTGTACAATCATGATCTGTACTGCAACATCTTTCAATGCTGGGGAAGTGTCAATTTGAGCAAATACACTGAATATACTGTATATATGAACATATATGTATGCTGTTTGTCATTAGTTAATTTATTGCTCTCCCATAATATCTGTTTATGTTCTAATGCTCTACTTCCAAATCCCATGAAAACCATCAGGCATCTTTATTTATTTCAACAGGTTCTGGTGCGCTTCCTGTTCTCTATCAGCAAAGGCTACAGGAAAATCACCTATCACAACTGGCGCCACGGTTTCAATGTTGGGCAGACTATGTTCACACTGTTGACGGTAGGAGTTCTTAAGCCTCAGTAGTAATGTACTTTATTTTGTCTCACAGAAAATAAAAGGCATATTTTCTTACAGATATCCTTATTTGACTAGTTTCTCACATTAGGAAAATAATCCTGCAGCAACATGAAATGTGAATTATAATTAATGGATTTTTTTCATGGGGTTGATATGCTTTTTGTTAGGATAAATCAAGTCTGATTTATCCTAACAAGCCTTTTAAATCAAGCCTTTTTAAACCTCAAATATACTACAATTGGCATTTTCGGCTGCACAGGAATATTCTCTGCGACAACAATCTGTATTTGAGCAAAAACTTAACTGAAAGACATAATTAAAAGACATCTCTAATTCTTAATGTCAAACTGCTGTGTTTTGTTGTGTCAGACAGGGAACATGAAAAGGTACTACACAGATCTGGAGGTGATGGCCATGATCACCTCTGCTTTTCTCCATGATATCGACCACAGGGGGACAAACAACCTCTACCAGGTGAAGTGAGTACTCCTGGGAATCTCTGCTCTCTGAGAGTTGGTACAACCAGCCCTTCATATATTTCTAGGTCTCTTCTTTTACTATCTCTCTCATCGCAACTGTAAATGTAGAGAAGCACTTGGATTAGCTTTGTGTGATGAATGGCTTATGATGAGCTCCCTGTACAGTGAGTGGTCTGGTCCCTCCTCATCGACAGATCTGGTAATCCGCTAGCCAAGCTTCACGGCTCGTCTGTCCTGGAGAGGCATCATCTAGAATTTAGCAAGTTCCTTCTGGCAGACGAGGTACGTAAGGCGTTTGTATCTCAACTACTGCAGTAGCACCTTTAATGTCAATTATTTATTAATTGGTACTCTTTGCTTCCATGTTGATCACATGACGCTTTCGTCTAATTCCTCCTCCCTCCCACCAGTCCTTGAATATCTACCAGAACCTCAACAGAAGACAGAACGAGCATGCCATCCACCTCCTGGACATTGCCATCATTGCAACAGACTTGCAACTCTATTTCAAGTGAGTAATAGCATTTTATTTGTCACATGCTTCGTAAACAACAGGTGTAGACTAGTGAAATGCTTACTTACGGCTCCTTTTCCAACAATGCAGAGGTAAAGATAAAAACACACTGAACTAAAATATAAACTTAACATGAAAGAATTTCAAAGATTTTACTGAGTTACAATTCATATAAGGAAATTAGCCCTAATCTATGGATTTCACATGACTGGGAATACAGATATGCATCTGTTGATCACAGATACCTTAAAAAAAGGTAGGGGCGTGGATCAGACCACCATTTTCCTCATGCAGCGTAACACATGTCCTTCGCATAGAAATGATCAGGCTGCTGATTGTGGCTTGTGGAACGTTGTCCCAATCCTCTTCAATGGCTGTGTGAAGTTGCTGGATATTGGCGGGAACTGGAACACGCTGTCGTACACGTCATTAAAGAGCATCCCAAACATGCTCAATGGGTGACATGTCTGGTGAGTATGCAGGCCATGGAAGAACTGTGACATTTTCAGCTTCCAGGAATTGTGTACAGACCCTTGCGACATGGGGCTGTGCATTATCATGCTGAAACATGAGGTGATGGCGGTGGATGAATGACATGATAAAATGCAATTGTGTTTGTTGTCCGTAGCTTATGCCTGCCCATACCATAACTCCACCGCCACCATGGTGCACTCTGTTCAGAACCTTGACATCAGCAAACCGCTCGCCCACACGACACCATACAGGCTGCCATCGGCCTGGTAGTTGAAACCCGGGATTCATCTGTTAAGAGCACATTTCTCCAGTGTGCCAGTGGCCATCGAAGGTGAGCATTTGCCAACGCCTAACTGCAGTAAGGTCAAGACCCTGGTGAGGACAATGAGCATGCAGATGAGCTTCCCTGAGATGGTTTCTGACAGTTTGTGCAGAAATTCTTTGGTTGTGCAAACCCACAGTTTCATCAGCTGTCCGGGTGGCTGGTCTCAGACAATCCCGCAGGTGAAGAAGCCAGATGTGGAGGTCCTGAGTTGGCGTGGTTACACATGGTCTGCGGTTGTGCTAGACATACTGCCAAATTCTCTAAAACGACATTGGAGGCGACTTATGGTAGAGAAATGAACAGTCAATTTTCTGGCAACAGCTCGGGTGGACATTCCTGTAGTAGACATGCCAACTGCACCCTCCTTCAAAACTTGAGACATATTTTGCATTGTGTTGTGTGACAAAACTGCACATTTTAGAGTGGCCTTTAATTGTCCCCAGAACAAGGTGCACACATGTTCTTTAATCAGCTTCTTGATACGCCACACCTGTCAGGTGGATGGATTATCTAGGCAAAGGAGAAATGCTCACTAACAGGGAGGTAAACACATTTGTTAAAGCATTTTTAGAGAAATAAGCTTTTTATCCTTATGGCAAATGTCTGTGATCTTTTATTTCAACTTATGAAACATGGGACCAACACTTTACACGTTGTGTTTATATTTTGGTTCAGTATATATTTTTAGTCCGGCAAATTCACCCAAATCTATCTGGATATGAATAATACACTGAGTATACCAAACAGTGGTACACCTACCTAATATTAGGTTGAATACGAAACATGGGACCAACACATTCTTCCTTCAGCTGTTCAGTGTAATAATAGAAACAGTGACACGAGGAACAAATACACAGTGAATAACAATAACGAGTAAAAATATCGTGGCTATACAGTATACAAGGAGTACCGAGACAGTGTGCAGGGTTCAAGGTAATTGAAGTAGCTATGTACACACACGTAGGGGTTAAATAAACGTTAAATAAAAACAATTTAAAAAAGGGGTAAAGTGACTAGGCAACAGGATAGATCACAGACCGTAGCAGCAGCGCATGTGATGAGTGTGAAAGTGTGTGTGCGTGTGTTATGTGTGTGTGGACGTACATTTGAAGTCAGAAGTTTACATACACTTAGGTTGGAGTCATTAAAACTAATTTTTCAACCACTCCACAAATTTCTTGTTAAACAAGCTATAGTTTTGGCAAGTCGGTTAGGACATCTACTTTGTGCATGACACAAGTAATTTTTCCAGCAATTGTTTACAGACAGATTATTTCACTTATAATTCACTGTGTCACAATTCCAGTTGGTCAGAAGTTACATACACTAAGTTGACTGTGCCTTTAAACAGCTTGGAAAATTCCAGAAAATGATGTCATGGCTTTAGAAGCTTCTGATAGGCTAAATGACATCATTTGAGTCAATTGGAGGTGTACCTGTGGATGTATTTCAAGGCCTACCTTCAAACTCAGTGCCTCTTTGCTTGACATCATGGGAAATCAAAAGAAATCAGCCAAGACCCCAGAAAAACAATTGTAGACCTCCACAAGTCTGGTTTATCCTTGGGAGCAGTCGTCATAGCCGTCATACCGCTCAGGAAGGAGACGCGTTCTGTCTCCTAGAGATGAACGTACTTTGGTTCAATCCCAGAACAGCAGCAAAGGACCTTGTGAAGATGCTGGAGGAAACCGGTACAAAAGTATCTATATCCACAGTAAAACGAGTCCTATATCGACATAATCTGAAAGGCTGCTCAGCAAGGAAGAAGCCACTGCTCTAAAACCGCCATAAAAATGCCAGACTACGGTTTGCAACTGCACATGGGGACAAAGATCGTACTTTTTGGAGAAATGTCCTCTGGTCTGATGAAACAAAAATAGGACTGTTTGGCCATAATGACCATCATTATGTTTGGAGGAAAAAGGGGGAGGCTTGCAAGCAGAAGAACACCATCCAAACCGTGAAGCGGGGGGTGGCAGCATCATGTTGTGGGGGTGCTTTGCTGCACAGGAGGGACTGGTGCACTTCACAAAATAGATGGCATCATGAGGTAGGAAAATTATGTGGATATATTGAAGAAACATCTCAAGACATCAGTCAGGAAGTTAAAGCTTAGTTGCAAATGGGTCTTCCAAATGGACAATGACCCCAAGCTGTGGTAAAATGGCTTAAGGTCAACAAAGTCAAGGTATTGGAGTGGCCATCACAAAGCCCTGACCTAAATCCTATAGAAAATGTGTGGGCAGAGCTGAAAAAGCATGTGCGAGCAAGGAGGCCTACAAACCTGACTCAGTTACACCAGCTCTGTCAGGAGGAATGGGTCAAAATTCACCAAACTTATTGTGGGAAGCTTGTGGAAGGCCACCCAAAACATTTGACACAAGTTAAACAATTTAAAGGCAATGTTACCAAATATTAATTGAGTGTATGTAAACCTCACTGGGAATGTGATGAAAGAAATAAAAGCTGAAATAAATCTAAGAAATAAAAGCTGAAATAAATCTAATACTAATACTAATTCTCTCTACTATTCTGACATTTCACATTCTGAAAATAAAGTGGTGATCCTAACTGACCTAAGACAAGGAATTTTTACTCTGATTAAATGTCAGGAATTGTCTAAACTGAGTTTAAATGTATTTGGCTAAGGTGTATAAACTTCTGACTTCAACTGTACATGTAAATGTGTGTACTGTATGTGTGTGTTGGCGTGTTAGTGTGAGTTTGTTGGTAGTGTCCAGTGTGTTTGCTTGAGAGTCCGTGCAGGAATGTTAATGCAAAAAAAGTGTATGTAATTAACTGCAATACGTTTTCTATGCCCTATAGAAATCTTAGGAAGAATGTATTGTTGTCAATATGGACTTTCTCTGCATATTGAAGCACTGTTAATCCAAATGTTTGTTTTTCACAGCTTTAGTTGCAACATTCATTCCTACTTAGCCCTGTAAATTTGCGGAAAACAAGATTTCACAATGCACAGCTTATAACTTTAACAGAATGTATAAATCTCTGTTTGGACTTTTTCCAATGTCACCAGGAAGCGAACAATGTTCCAGAAGATTGTTGACCTATCAAAGACCTACGAAGATGAGAAGAAGTGGGTGGACTGGATGTCACTGGAGACGACCAGGAAAGAGATTGTCTTGTGAGTGCAGTTCATGGTAGGGGGAGGATTGTAGTAATAGTGGGATATGTAGGATTATAAAATGCACATTGGATCTTATCTTTGCACTTCTACTTTGCTCTGAACCTTCAATAATTCCCCTCAAAGGGCCATGATGATGACAGCATGTGACCTGTCAGCCATCACTAAACCATGGGAGGTGCAAAGCAAGGTGAGGAGATCCTCAGATTATAGCCCAATTATATACCTTGAAGACATTTTAGCAGAAGCTTTTGTGTTTCTGTAAATCAATACATCTGTCCAACATAGTGAAATACTTGGGACTGTCTGGCTTCATCCAGGTGGCACTGTCTGAAGCAGCTGAGTTCTGGGAGCAGGGTGACTTGGAAAGGGAAGTTCTTCAAAAACAACCCATTGTAAGTATATCTGTTGTGAGTGTGTGTGTGTTGTGCGTTTAATCATGTTTTTCTCCCTCCTTTCCCCCAGACCATGATGGACAGAAACTGCGCTGGCCAACTGCCCAAGCTGCAGTGTGGTTTCATTGACTTTGTCTGCACATTCATCTACAAGGTACAGTATGTACTACCCCTTTTTCAGACTAGCTACATCTCTCAGCTTCACATCTATTGCTAAGCACAAAGTAAACCATGAATCATACCTTCTATTGGATGTATAGAATTACTAAATGCACAACTGTCATTCAGAGAAGCATTATTTAGTTAGCTGGCTTGACTGTCAGAAATAGAGCTCGCTAGTTTATGTTTCCATCAGGAATTCTCCCGCTTCCATCCGGCCATCCAGCCAATGTATGATGGCCTCCTGAACAACAGGAAGGAGTGGAAGGCCAAGCAGGAAGAGTACGAGGCCAAGCAGGCCATCCTGGAAGCCCAGTCAGGTCAGAGTGGAGGATATATTGCATTATTGCTCTGTAGTTTAGATAGCATTTTGTCTGCAGTAAAAGTAACACAGATGATCCTTAGCACGTACTTTATTTTCTATTCTTGTAATGTACAGGGTCCAAGACGTGCTCAGTGTGCTAGAGCCCGTTTGAGGTAGATCACTCCAGGATACATCACAGCCACACAGTCTTGCTGCCGGCCGGGGCAGTGCCAGCCTCACCTCAGAGCAGCTGTGGAAAGACAGCCTGCACTCACAGCATATCAGAGCCTTGGAGAAGAGCCAGAGGGACTATTTAGCAGTCATGCAGAAAAGCAGTTGGACCTGCTGGTTACAGACCCATGTTGGCACATTATGGACACAACAGTCAAGTTTCTTCCTTCAGTTGAAGGGTAGTTGTCATTAGTTGCATTGGCAAATCCATATTTTAGAAGTTACCCGTCAATATGTTCCACGACCTTCGGAGGAATCCTGCACGTTCTGATAGCAAGTAGACGCGTGGAGAGTATGCGTCTTAGTGGATTTTTTATTTTTTTTTGTACCACTTTGAACTTTTTAAACGTATGTACACTAAGTTCCTGAAGGTCTTTATCAACCAATTTAAGGAACAAGAAATCACTAAATTCTGAAAAATTTGTTTCTAAACATATGTGGAATGTCCTATGAATATAACATTATTATGCATTGCTTCTCATTCGACCTTTTTCATACAGAATACTGTTAAATAAATCATTAACAGTATTCCGTATTTTTTTTACATTCCTTTTACCTTTATTTAACCAGGCAAGTCAGTTAAGAACAAATTCTTATTTTCAATGACGGCCTAGGAACAGTGGGTTAACTGCCTTATTCAGGGGCAGTTGTTATACAAAACCTTGGTGGATTCATCAAGAATCCAATATTACATCAACAGTGTAATTACCGTGACTTACGTTGTTCTTCATACCTTCCAGTCAGTCATCATTTACATGAGAGAATGTGTTTACCCTAATGGTAATCAAAAGTAGATTATGCAGTAGTAAGGTTAGCGTCCACATACGCCATGGCGGTAGCTAGACTAGCAGTTAGATCGTTGGGCCAGTAACCGAAAGGTTGCTAGTTCGAACTCCTGAGCCGACAAAGTAAAAAATCTGTCTGTGCCCTTGAGCAAGGCACTTAACCCTAATTGCTCCTGGGTCACCATTGATAATGGCAAACTCTGGCCATGACCCCATTCTCTGAGGGGGTTGGGATATGCAAAAAACACATTTCCAATTCACATGAGTATTAATACACACTTGTACATGTGTGAAATAGGACAAAAAAAGCACCCACGGTATTTGTGTGTTTTCTGATTTCACTCTATTACAGGGTAACGTTATCCCTTGTTGTGGGTTGCTATGTGATAGTTTTGTTGTCAACTAATTGTTACCGTATTGTCCCGTGCTGTTTAAGTACAGCAAGGTAAATGTTATAGAAAGACTGAAGTCAAGACAGTCGAGATTCTCTGTGTGTGTATATTTACAATGTATTGTACTGAGAAAGGAGAGAAAGGAGTTGACATTTTCAGGAAGGTCTGTTCCAGTCCCTGGCTATCAACACTGAACTAGAAATGCTTCATTTTGAAAAAAACAATCATTCTCAATATGTAATTGTTCACTGTTTATTTTAGAATATTTGAATGAGACATACTTAAGGTAAAAACAAGATACAATATGTCTCAAATTATGTGTGTGTATGATCAATATAACAATATGGATGGATTTCCAAATGGTCCACTGAGGATAATGGTCAAAGTCCCATCCCTCGGTATAGTTATTGAAGCCAGTGGCCTTGATTCTGATAAGAGCCGACTCAGTGGATCCATAGAATCTCCTAGTACTCGTTATGAACAAAGAATAATCATGTTCTTATAGCAGCCTCACTTTCTATGGGGTATCTATGCTTTGATAGATGTAATCACTTGTAAATAGTCTCCTGCTGTAAATATATTTAAATTATAGTATATTTTTTCAGATGATTAAGAGGTAATACATAGATTTCCTCTATGAACGTCAGTGCAACATTACTGTTATGCTCTGTTGACATTAAACTAAATATCAAGTACCCATTTATTAGAAGCAGCAATTATTTTTGCTTAATCTTTCCAATATCATACCATTAAAAATTGCAACTAACATTTTATTACCCAATTTGCTGTTACAAATATTTGCATGTAAATATGACCAGAATTCTGAAGCTCTGTATGTGCTATCTACAATTACCAAAATAAAGCAAATTAATTTTTAAAGGATGCATTTTGTCTAATGGTATCTTGTCAGTTTTGTATAACAGGAAACCTAATTTGTAAAATATCCTATTGTTTGTATGCATATGGCCAGAGGTTGGGTCAAAGTATCTAAGTTACCCCTGGCCCAGCAGCATACAGATAGAAATGCAAGAACAAGTTACAACAAAATGCTTTCAGATTATAAAAAAAGTATGTGCATGTCAAATATTCATGAAAGTAATCACAAATTGGCCAGGTAGATGACTATTCTGTGTTAAACCCATACACTTATACATCGCATAATTTATCTGTCCCAAAAGGCGTCTGCATTTCGGCACTAGTCCTCAATCTATCTCCATGGTTGAACCTAGGCAGAAGAGTGTGTGGCAGTAGTGTTGACTCAGCACTTTCTTAGATTGGCCTATGACCTGAATCCTGGGATTTATGCTAAACTGGGCCTGGATTACAACCTAGTCCTTTGTCCTATCATTGAAGGGCAGGGCAACAGTCCCAGACATACAGTATACACCTGGGAACCAGACAGTTAGCTTTACTATTTATTCCTCTCCATTTAGACAGTAGAATACACAAGGGTATAGACAAATGTACTCCGATTTGAGATTAAAATTATTCAAAATATTTCACAGAGAATTTGTGAAACATCTGGGTAAAAGAAGTTCGACATCTGGTTGAATTTGGATGTCAAAACACATTTTGGATGTGTTTTGAGAGTACTGGACGTTGTTAGTATTATACTAATAACTAAGCACATTACTATCTAAACAGATATACCAGAGAAGAATTCTGTAATACATTCAATTAATTATGTTTATCATTCATTTATTCTTCTTCTAACATGACAGAGTAGATCCATAAGTTCATTTCAGGATGGTGTCTTCAGAGGCTGTGGGGGAGAAAATAAAAAACATGCTTCACACTCCATGCTCAAATCAAACATTTCTTCAGTTACATCTTCACGGCATCCTCTAGCTGATGGTATCATAGAGTTCTTATCATGCTGAGATAACCATTGATCTCAGCAGCTGTATAGGCATAGCAGGAGATTTTTCAAATAGCCTTTTCTTGGCGACCCTTTCTTCGTTCTCGATTAGGAGAGGCACCGTTGCCTTATAAACTTCTGTGTCCAGTTGCAGGTGGTACTCCAAAAACCAGAGAATATTTAGAAAAACATGAAATCTACTTTTTGCACCGCGTGAAGAGGTTCCTCATCATCGAAGCTACTGCACATCTCGCATTTTCTAACATCTTTGCAGGAACTACTGATTTCTATGCGACGTGGCCAAGTGTAAAGGTAGATGACAGTGCATCACAGTGTGACCAAAACAAAGACATACACACTGTTAAAATAAAGGTCCAATAAATAAAAATCTCACTTGATTAATATTGTTCTGAATATTCTGTTTTTTGGAGTACCACCTGTAACTGTACACACAAGTTTATAACTCGCCTAATCAAGGACAAAGAAAGTATCGCAAAGAAAAGGTTGGTCGAAAAATCTGCTATGCCTATACAGCTGCCTGAGATCAACAGTTATCCCAGCATGATAAGACCTGTATGATACCATCAGCTATTCATCTCCCCTAACATTCTGATGGGTTTACTATTTACCTTCCGCAAGTGCTTTGGCTATTCTTTCCTGTTCCTCTCGTATCTTCTTCTCTGCTTCCTCAACACGCCTCTCTTCCTCAGCTCTTGGCTTCAGATAGTCTAACGGAAACGCAGAGACGACATTCAGTAACATTGCAATTATGATCATTCAAAATACCCTCGGGTGACATTAACACAATCTTATATCTTGTAGGGAGGCAGGTAGCCTAGCGGTTAAGAGCGTTGGGCCAGTGACCAAAAAAAACTGATTGAATCCCCGAGCCGACTAGGTGAAAAATCTGTTGATGTGCCCTTGAGCAAGGCACTTAACCCGAATTGCTTTTGTAAGTCGCTCTGGATAAGAGCGTATGCTAAATAAAATTAAAATGTAATTTTACTTACCATATCTCTGTTTTCCATAGAACATGCCAATGAGCAAGAATGACCACCTTGCCGTCTGAAATAAAGGAAAATGAATTAGTTGATTTACCCAGCTTAAAAGTATTGACCTCTATCTAAACTGGTTGACTTTCAATCGTCTTTTGGCAGAATATTTAATTAAAGGGCGCGTTCATAAATTTGCTCTGGTTATCTACTCCGATTTCAGAGCACTCTCATCTGAGCGTGACCGAGCGCAAACTAATATGAATTTACGAATGCTCAACACCCTTTGTCACCCACACAAGACGCGATCAGGACACAGGTTGAAATATCAAAACAAATTCTGAACCAATTATATTAATTTGGGGACAGGTCAAAAAGCATTAAACATGTATGGCAATTTAGCTAGCTAGCTTGCTGTTGCTAGCTAATTTGTCCTGGGATATAAACGTTGGGTTGTTATTTTACCTGAAATGTACAAGGTCCTCTACTCCGACAATTAATCCACAGATAAAATTGTAAATTCCTGCAGGCTTCTTTTTAACTTCTTTGGACTTTAAATGGCGGTTGGCAACCACCTTTACGGTGCATTACCACAGATGAACTGAGTGTGGACCTCAGTTCAGCTTTCAATCACTCACGTGGGTATATGCGCCTAAAAACCAATGAGGAGATGGGAGCGTTTGAGCATCACAAAAAGAACCAAGTTCTATTTTAGCGGCTGGCCATGCAGAAACTCCATTATGCGCGAGCAGTGTGGGTGCAATGATTGAATAACATGCATGTGTAAATGTATTTTGCAATGTTCGCGCACACGGTGTGGTCAGCATGTTACAGTCACCAACGCTCTGGATAACATGAAAACAGCCTAACCAGCTCTGCTAGGGCGAGTAAAAAGGTCAGAGTGAGGTGTTCTCTCATGTGTCTGGAGGTAGCTAGTCAGCAAGCTAGCCAACGTTAGCCAGTTACCTTGGGTGCTTGACTGACAAAGCGTCCAGTGTGCGCTCTGAATGCTCCGAGAGCGAAATTCTCTGAATTTACCAACGGACAATCTGACAACGTTCCACATTTACGAACACCCATAGTGAATTTACGAACGCACCCAAAGTTAGTCTGACATGCTAGCAAGACTACCTCTTAGATGAATAGGAACGCCCCCAGTTATCCATGCAAGTCTATAAATTAGCCCGGTGTCATCAATACTTATTACAGGTCAATGAACTAAACTACTATAGTCATTGATTTTGGTTTGGCAGGATTATTTAGTTACGTTTGGCTAGTTTTGTGGCAGGCATATCGTTAGTCAACGTTAGTTAGCTAGCTGACTAACCCTCATTGGATTTAAACAGTCAATGTCATATGAAAGTTCACGTTAGTAAACGGGCCAGACGTCTGACATAACATTTTGTATTCATCATATGATTTCAATGAAGTTAGTTATACAACACAATTTCATAAAATAAATATAGATTTACCTTGATGACAGGCGACACTACAATTGGAGGTACCATATTGCTGTTGTAAAATTGAGGAAGTGCGCATGCCAGGGAGGAGTGTTGATCGCAGATCAAATCGATTATTCGGAACAGGTCCGTCCTTTTCTTTGTTTTGATTAAGGCCAGAGAAAGCAGTGATATTAATTATTACTTTTATGTTTTTGTTATTATGTGATTCAACGTTATTTCTATGGCATGGGCTTTATATAAAATCAAGTAATTTGTTCCCTCGCGCTTTCAACCAGAAAGGTTAGGGCAATGTCATACAATGTAATGTGGTCATGGACAAGTGATGGGAAGTAAGCCTCATTTTACTGACTCGGATCTTTACGATTCATTCAGTATGGGGCAAAAATGTTGGACCCCCTTGTGGCCCCCCTTAATGTGGAATATGAAATAATTTTTACATAACACATTTTTGCTATCGTTCTTTTTTTACATCAGTTATTAGACAGTGGCAACGCGGAACACTAATGATTATGAACATGGTCTTTTGCCAGCTAATGTCTGCAATGCAGTGAAGAAAACGATATGACAACAATAACGTCTAATGTAACTGGCCCCTCTAACAGTACAACTGGCCCCAGCTTGCCCCCCCCAGTTGAAATGGTCTAGAACCGCCACTGCTCTGGAGGCACTGAGCTGGAGGAGCATGTATTTATCCTGCTGTAGGCCTCATTCTTATAGAGTACCACAGTATGAGTCATAATACCCATAAAACCTAGCATTCAAACAAGGAAATTGCTCTGACCAGGTTGCTGCCTGCAGGTTGTCCGCATGAGGTTCCTTGATTGGTGAAGCGTGTAGAGTTGATCCATAGTTCGGGGAATGGAAAATGGCGGCGAGTAGTGTGGGCGAAATTGAGAAAAAGTTGGTGAAGCAACAGCTGTGCTGGAATACGGAACAATATGGGTAGTCAGTTCTGATTGTATGGAATACGAACAATATGGGTATCAGTTCTGATTGTATGGAATACGAACAATATGGGTATCAGTTCTGATTGTATGGAATACGAACAATATGGGTATCAGTTCTGATTGTATGGAATACGAACAATATGGGTATCAGTTCTGATTGTATGGAATACGAACAATATGGGTATCAGTTCTGATTGTATGGAATACGAACAATATGGGTATCAGTTCTGATTGTATGGAATGGGAGGATGAGGGCCAAGGACCAGAATGGTAGGTAGTGGAAAGACAGGAAGAAGAGAGATCATGATACAGAAAGCAGTGGAGCGTCTAGTAAAGAAAGCATAAAGAGAGCCAAGTTTTGAATCAAGAGTAGTGATGTGTTGGAGTGGAAAGTGGTGATAGTGTTTGATGAGACCACATGGCCCCACTTACACCCTATCCGACTAACCAATGCTTTAGAGAAAGAGGTAGGTTAAATGAAATTAGCTCGGTTTATTGCAAATGGCAGATTGTTAATATTGTGTGGTAGCCAGGCTCACCAAGAGAAGATTTAGAAAATGGAAAAGCTTAATGCGAAGAAGATTAAAAGCCATGTCCCTGGGGTCCCAATATCTATGTCCACAGATTATATTAAAATGTGAATGGAGGCAGACTTAGAGGCCAAAAGGTTGATCAGTAGGAAAGAGGGTCAAAGCAGTGAAAGCTTTTCAGTGATGCTGAGGTTTGAGAAAGTCTTCCTTAGTGTCAATGTTAGAGAATTTGTCCCGTATGCGCTGCAGTGTTTTAAATGCCAAAGAATGGGACATGTAGCTGCTCAGTGTAAAGGAAAGAAACGGTGTGCCAAGTGTGGAGGGGCACATGATTATGGTGAATGTGGAAGCAATGTGATGGTTAAGTGCTGTAATTGTGGGGGAGAACACAGTGCAGCATTTGGTGGATGTCAGGTACAGAGAGAGGCTAGAGAGGCTCAGAGATATAAGATCAGTCATGATGTATCATATGCAGAGGCTGTAAAACAGGTTGGTGGAACTACAGTACGGACTGATGGAGCTTACATGGATGTACCTGTAGTAAGTGGTACATCCTGTCAGACTGATGGAGTTTACATGGATGTACCTGTAGTTAGTAGACCTACTGCCAGACTGATGGATCTTACATGGATGTACCTGTAGTAAGTGGACCTACTGTCAGACTGATGGATCTGACATGGATGTACCTGTAGTAAGTGGACCTACTGTCAGACTGATGGATTTTACATGGATGTACCTATAGTAAGTGGACCTACTGTCAGACTGATGGATCTTACATGGATGTACCTGTAGTAAGTGGACCTACTGTCGGGTCTGGTGCTTCTGCTGGTCCTGGCATGGTTTGGAGGCCTGTTCAGAAATCTTGTGCTCGTGAATGTGCGGTGTCAAAGGACATTTTGATTATGAATGAAGTTGACTTCATAGCTGTTATTGATAAGGTTATCAATACGACTCAGGTTGTGGAAAGCAGAAATGCCAGGTTGAAGGTTGTTGTGGAGACGGCATATGTTACAAATGGTTGTTGACATACTGAACAATCCTAAGGGTGGAGTGTTTCAGCATGATATAGATCAAGATTAATGGGGTGGGGGGGGGGGGGGGGTGCTAGAAGATAGTAGGGATTTAATTTGGTTTTGAATTGTATTTTCATGGTAGTACAGATTTGGCCAGATCATGATTGATCGTACATTCCAGCACAGTAGGTGGCGGCATGCACTTAAACGATTGTTTCCTGACTGTCATGATATCATTTAAAAAAAACAAATTTATTTTACCTTTATTTATACAGTGTCATGACGTTGTATTAGTTAATGTGACGACTGTTGCTCATCGAATGATTAACGGTTTATAATTGCGTGATTAAATGAATTAAGCGATGAATCAAGCAATTATTAACTCAATTTAATCAATTTCTTTCAGGGCTTTACATACTTCTGGAACAGAGAAGGATGAAAAGGAAAACCTGGTGAAGGAGTGCACAGGGGTGTCAGGTAAATGTTTAGGGGGCTCAATTATACCTTTGACCTTTTCAAATAAACTGCCTGCATCTAAAAAATGCTGGTTCAAGGCTTTCAGAATATAAATTCTCTCAGTTACAATCAGAGTGTCGACCAACAATTGTTTAGGAAGCTGTGTATCTTTTCTGCACTCCAAACCTTTCACTACTTGCCAAAATTTGGATGGATTATTTACATTTTGTAAAGTAGATTTCAGGTAGTGGTCTGCTTTCAATTTACGGATCATAGCCACACCCATATTTCGAAGACGTTTAAAAGCCATCCAATCATCTGCCAAACCAGTCCCTCTTGCTTTAGCCCACACAGCATTTCGTTCCCTTATGAGTTCCTTAGTAAACCAAGGGTTATCTCTGCCCTTAAATCATCATAGAATCATAGAAGAAGGAGGAGGAAATGGTTCCAATCTTTTTTCCACCATTCGTTTTTCCCATATGGGATTTTATAAACACTTCAAATAAGGGCTGTGTTTTGTGTAGGCTTACTGTGGCGTGATGTTTTGATAACCATGTAAATCTCTCTCTCAATATTTTCACCTGTATTTTCCCCCCAAAATGAAATGCTAATTAGATGTTAATGTTGCTATCATAAATAACTACAAATGCCATTATGATCTGGACGAGACTGCCGACTCGAGACAAAGGTAAGAGTCTCTGTGTCACGACACCGACGGATGGTGGCACCCCCCCTAGACCGGGCGGGGCTCGGCGGTCGTCGTCGCCGGCCTACTAGCTGCCGTCGATCCTTTTTGTTTCACTTTCTATTGGTTAGGTCTAGGTAGGCACGCACCTGTTTTGGGTTAGTTATTAGTAGGGGGGGGTTATTTAGTTTAGCGTAGTATGTCTGTGTTTGTGCGTGATTATGTTCCTTGTCAGGTTTGTGTGCTTGAGGAACGTGTGTTTTTTTTCCCCCCTCTGCCTGTGGTTGGGTTTTTGTGTTTTACCACCGCAGAAGTATTTGAGGGCTGCGTCCCTATTTTCTGACGACCATAACAGTTTTCTTGAATTAAAGTGTGTTCAAGAATTCACTGTCTCCTGCGCCTGACTCTACCTCTCCTGCTTTCTTGAGCCAGCCGTGACACTCTGGATGAACTACCTAATGTTAGCTAAATGTAGTAATAAATAAATCAATTGGCTACATTTCTTTGAATTTACAATTCTGTGAACTGTCTTGTGCAGGTTTTAAATTGAATCAGTACCTGTTAGCAAAGGTGTCAGTTAAAGATGACGTGCAAGAGGGTTTTGTAGTCTTGCATGATGCCTACTTTGATGCTAATGATCATTTTTGAATCTGAGTAAATAGAGCCAAATATATTGATGAAAGTCACCTTGTTAGAGATTTACATGGTTATCAAAATGCCATGCCCTTATTTTAAGTGTTTCTAAAATTACCCATGGGAAGAATTACTGGTGGAAAAGCGATTGGAACCATTTCTCTGTTTGATAGCTGGGTATCATGACACCTCCACTGTGGCCCTCTATTATATCTCAGTGGTAGGATACATTGCTGCCAGTACTAGCAGGTCAAGCAAAGAACTAAAATGAACAAGTCACTCAGTCAAACTAATTATGATTCTCGAGTCAGTAAAAAGAGTAGTTAAAAAAGAACAAATCGTTTGCGAACTGCACATCACTAATGGACTCTTACTTTCAGTAGGTCTACTGTCACGACTCCTGCCGAGGGTGACTCCTCTCCCTGTTCGGGTGGCGCTCGGCGGTCATCGTCACCGGCCGACTAGCTGCCACCGATCCCTTTTTCCTTTTCTGTTGGTTTTGTCTTTATTGGTTTCACCTGTGTCCCATTAGTGATTAGTTGGGTATTTAAGCCCGTTTCCCCACCTGTTCTGTGTGCGGACTTATTTCTGTCTTTCACTGTGTTGTGTGTAAGTGAAACGTGTTTTGGGTCCTTGTATTTTGTGATTACACCCTGTTATTTTTGGGTGTATACTCTCTTTGACGGTGCATTTATTAAAGCACGATAGCAAATGCTCTTGTTTCCTGCGCCTGACTCCACACCCATTACATCAAGCGTTACATCTACAATATGACATAACTCACCTGTCAGGTGAGAATCAGGTGACAACTGATCTGACATGCTATATTTGGCATCAAATGGTAAATAATTTTTTTGATGAAAATGTATCATCATCATTACACCTTTTGTTTTCAATCAGAATTTTAATATCTCTTGTTGAATATAGAATATAAGCATTGAAATACACTTTCAATATAAAAATGTAACATTGTATATCATTTACGCTTATTCAATGCAAAGTCACAGTTATTCATAAAGGGAGGAAGTGTCTGTGGACTGTGTTCTTGAATGAAAACCACTTCACCTCAAAATAATCACAGTAAATTAGATAAAGGTTGTTGATATAAACAAGAAACCCCCCAAAATACAAATATCGGCATCACTTTGTGGACAGTGTTCAGTCGTTGTCATAGATGCAATCTGCAAAGAAATGACAGCTATTAGAGATGACTGATATTTGTGAAAAAAAATTCTCAGACAAGAAAAACATATCAGCACCATATTGCAAGAATAAAATTCATAGCGTTGATCGCTTGATCTTCTGATTTAGCATATATTATGATATTCATTATTAAATGCCATTGCATGTCAAGTCTGAAACATACCATCACCAATGTCATCATAGATATCAGCATCTCTGTAAAAGCAAAACAGATGATTGGTATCAAATTCTGGGTATTTCATATCCAAGCATTTTTCTCTGCAGTTTAGTAAACTGTTAATTACATACTATACAGTATATTACATGTATTTATGGATGTGATTTTGTATTATCTGTTTTTGTGATGTACTTACTCTACTACAATATGGCTGGTCAAGACGTAGCCAACTGAAGGAGAGAGAGATCATTGAAGTTAGTCCCCTTGCAGATTTGTTTTATTGCAGAACGCCTATGTATCATACTGAGGATTCATTATTACTCACACTTGCCCTCCTTGTTTCTGCAGATGAGTTTGTTGTCTACAGGCTTAACGATAACATCCAGAGTCTCCCCAGGTCTCAACAGCAGATCTTTACTGCGCCACTTCTTATTGGCCAAGGTGGAAACGATGGTCACCTGATAGAGTACCTGGATCTCCCCATCATACTATAGGTATGAGAGGTCAGGTTTGAGGGTCGAACGAATGTACAAAAAATGTACAATTATAAATGTAAATTGTGATAATAGCCAAATTACCTTGAACTTCTTTCTGAATTCCTTCTCTTCCTTTTCAAATTTCTTTAGCTTTTTAGTATCTTTGTCCTCAGCCTTACCCTTGGCTTTACTTAGTGGGAGACTGAAGAGAGAAAAACGGGACATTATCAAAATGCTTCTCAGTGGATGATAAGAACATTCTTAAGTAATTACAGCGACTTTGTTTAAACACTGGTCAAAAATATTCTCTCTGTCATTACCTGCTGATAGGTGGAGGCAGATGGAAGTTATTGGTGTCAACATCATCATAAATATCTGAATCACTGACTTCAGAAGATTTTTTTAGAACAACAAAAGATACAGAGAAAAAATATCAAGAACACATTGAAATGGAAGGGAAGTTAACAGTACTTCTCAAACTTCTATTCTTCAGTTGTTGTAATGCCACCGACACAGAACACACATAGTCACTCTGCATATGAATCATATTAAGTTACCAGTATTTCCTGTCTGGTCAAACTGGGAAGGTGGGGATACTCTGAAAATGACAAAAACTGAATTAAAATATTAGTCCATGTTATGTCTGGTGCAAGTTCATTTTATTGATTGTGGGTTAATTGTAATCAAAAGGACACGAATCAATACAGAGAATGGTAGAGCATGGTGTGTGCAACGCCAGGGTTGTGGGTTCGATTCCCACGGGGGGCCAGTACAAAAAAAAAAAAAAAAAAAAAAAAATGCATGAAATGAAAATTAAATGTATGAAATGTATGTATTCACTACTGTAAGTCGCTCTGGATAAGAGCGTCTGCTAAAATGACTAAAATGTAAAATGTAAAAATGAGAATCTAGCATTAATAAAACAAAAAACAGGTCAACAAATCACAACCAATTGAACTATGATTAGAATAATTTTTTTAACACCTGTACATAGAACATTGTATGTGAGTGCATCTACAGTAGATGTATAGACAGAAATGGGGAAGGTTGTTCATTCATTAAAGGATGTAAAATAAGTATTTTATTTAATGATTTACAGTGCTTGACTTGGGCAGGAGCTCACCAGAGCTAAGTACCATTACCCCAAACTTTCTACTGCTTGATAGAATATTAGCTCAATGGTATTGTGGAGCTCCTGCACCTAAATATTAACAGCACCGGGACCCAAAATGAGTACTAGCACCTATTTCAGTCCAAGTCAAGCACCGATGTTTTAAGTATGATTTCATTCAATTATTCAGTAGTGAAGTAATGAATCCCTTCAGTCCCTCCTGATTAGTGCTTTGATATTTTGGGTTATCGGGTTAGGAGGTAATTACAGTGTATTTCCTGATCCATCTTATGGTATAACTCAATTTTGCTGCCTGGGCTTTTCCTCCACTGGTCGAAGCCCTTAATAAACATCCAAGAGCAAGGTTTAGGAGGGGATCTGGAGTCCGACGGGCTAGGGCTGCACATACATACTTATTCACATACTTACACACACACAGACACATGCATAGAAAGTATACACTCACAGATGAATGCACACCAATGAATCTACACCATCATAGTGCAACATGATATTCTCACCTGACGTCGAAGCTTGAATCGTCAAGATCATCATATATGTCACTATCCTCATCAGGAGGTGGAGGAAGAACCACTAGGAATGACCAAGATAAAAATGGAATCTAGATTTAACTAAAGTCATTTGTGACCACATTGCCATATTGTGTTGTTTAGTTTCAATATTACGTTTTGGTCATTTGAAACTTACCTCCTGCACTCTTGATCCCACTGGAATGAGGAGGACATCATTTCATTGGATCACATAATTACACAATCAAAAGACAGAAAGGAATTCATGCAGTGCATTACTATAATAAGGTATTCATGTCTTTCCAATGGTTATTTGTCTCAAATGTTTTTTACAGTGTCAGCAGGTTCGAGAGCCATTTTACCTGCTGAGGTCATTCTGAAAGGCCACATCATCGTATACCTCTGGTTCGTGTTCCATATGACTGGATATAGACACACCCTGACGCTTCAGGGTGTCAAAGTCAATCTCAACAGACTCAGTCTTCACATAGCCATCTGCAAATATACAGAGCACATTTTAGTCTTGCACATGAAGAACAGTCAAAAGGATGTGAGGGAGAAAAGTAATCTGGAATAGGAGTGAAGAGGAGAAGCAGGAGGGGGAGGGGGAGGGGGAGGGGGAGACAGCTGTCACTTACAGGAGCCGTCCTGTGACCTCCCTAGCCAGCGTCCCTCTGGGTTGTCCAAAACACGCATGATGTCAATAGACTCTCCCTGCTTCAGCCCCAGGTCCGTCTTACTCCCTTTACTGTCCACTCTGGCCTGGACCCTGTGGATGACCTTCAGTGGACCAGTCAACTGCCACATAAGGAAACATAAATACATGATAGAAGATTCAGCGTAAACACATTCACTTCATAAATAGTATACCGGATGGACTCTACAATACAGCAAGATCTAGGGGAACTACTGAACAACAGGCTTTTGCAAACACTTACTTTGAATTTCTTTTTGGCCTCTTGTTCTTTCCTCTCACGTTCTTTCTGTACTTTCTTTTCCACCTGTCGTTTTGTCTCCTCCCTCTCTCTCTTCTCTTGCTCCTTTGATTCCACTGCCCCCCTGATGATAAATAAGTGTCAGTGGTGTTAATGCTCACTAGAGGGCAGTGTTCATATAAAACTATAGACTTGTCTCATAGAGTCCTCTGCCTCTATGTCTAAAACCTGTTCCACATTTCACACATTGGTACAATAGAAAAAGTTGAAAAGAACTTGGAGGGAATCTTTCTCACCATCTTTCATCAAGATCTTCATACATTTCATCACTTTCACTGTGCTATTGGATGAAAAAGATGCATTCAGAATACTGTAAGCCTGTATGGTGGTATTTAATAAAATACATAGGCCTAAATTGGACAAATTAGGAAAAGAATTCACCTTAGTGTTTTGACTAGGATGTCCTCCAGAGTGAGGGGGTGGAGTATTGTTAATTAACCCCACATCATCATAGTTCTCATCTGGGTCAGGTTGGATTCTGGAAGCAGAGACACAAAGTCAGCCAACTGGCCAAAATGAACCATCACATCACAATGGAAATAAGGTCAGTGGACAAGTATGCCACTGGGCATAGACATCAATTCAACATCGATTCCATGTTGGTTCATTGTAATTTCATTAAAATGATGTGGAAACAACGTTGATTCAACCAGTGTGTACCAAGTGGGATTCTACTTTGAAAGTTACTGAGGGAAATAATGAATAATAGGATCTCAACAAAAAAACGGGGTTTTGTGAAAGGGATGGTGTGCTGTTTCTATGCTCTGAAGCAAGTACAGTGTGTCTCTACAGGCTTATGTGCATTTTAATTATGTATGTACTTCACAGGAGGTTGGTGACAACTTAATTGGGGAGGACGGGCTCGTGGTAATGGCTGGAGTGGAATGGTATCAAATACATCAAACATGGTTTCCATGGGTTTGATTCCTTTCCATTAGCTCTGTTCTGGCCATTACTATGAGCCGTCCTCCCCTCAGCAGCCTCCTGTGATGTACTTCAATGCCAGTAGTGGTATTCTCTAATATCGTCCGGTTTTCACACGACTCTCCTCTGATTATCAGAGTCCGGTACTCACATGGCTTCTGGTGGTCGTGGGGGCAGGCTAGGGGCCATGGGGTGAGAGGGCAGGGGTGGGGCCATATGGTTACTGGGGTGAGAGGCAGGGGGTGGGGCAACAGATCCCTTTAACCCAGCAGGACCTTCAGGGGAGACAATACAAGCCTTTAGATGACCTCCTCACGCATACAGTGAAGAAGGAAATTGCATGAACATGTTAATTTTCAAATCAGCTGCATATAGTGATTGAATACAAGCATTTTGCTACACCCGCAATAACATCTGCTAAACATGTGTATGCAGTGGCTGATTTAGATATAGGCGACATGGGCAGCCGCCCAGGGCGGAATGGTGACATTTGCACGATCCGTTTTCTATCGATCATTTGCACGTCACATCAATGATATGATGTCACCGTGTGGGACTTTTTGGTCAATTAACCTTGTCGGAGTGGGTGCACTGGTTCTAGTTTGTGAGCTAGGCAGGCTACTGACTGGGAAGGTCTCCCACTCCGAAGTACGAGATTGGGAGGGGGGTGGGGGTAGGGGTAGGTTGACCTCAGGTCTCCCCACTGGAAGCCCGAGGTAGGGGGGCGGGGGAATCTATCAAATAGCACACCTCTAACTTTGTACAGTACTAATGCAATTAGTAAAATCAGTCACACTACGAAATGCTACCAAATAAACCACAATTCATTCATAATACTGTGAATATATAGTTTCACAGACATATTGTTGCATTTTTTTCTGGTTTGTGCGAAATCGTTAAGAATAATATAAAACCAGTCTGCACACCACCAAGGTGAATTACTTTAGCCTTGACTCTTGGGATGGGTAATGTATTGATGCTCGAGTGCCAAATCAACACAAATTCATTTCTATTTGTCTTTGTTACTTATTTTTGATATTTATGAGTCTCGTTTTTGTATATGTTTTCATATTTATAAATATTCGGATTATTTATTTGTGTTGTTCCAAATGTCTGAATAAATATTGCAGTTAGTGCAGAATGGTGCTTTTTTTTGTTGTTTGGGGGGGGTCGCCCAGGGATCCATACAAGCTAGAAACGCCACTGTGTGTAAGTGACAAATACAATTTCATTTTATAAAGCATCAGTCCTGCTTCTTCTGTGGATGTTATTCTGTAGTTGAAAAGGAGAACAGCAGAGTTTGAGATGACCCTTGTACTCTTGGATACCTGGTTACTGAATATGTTGATTTTCAACCTGCATGTAGACAACAATCATTACTCAAATCAATAAATAGAGTCTGTAACAGCTTTGGCCTACATTCTCACCAGGGGGAGTGTGGAATTCACATTGGATTGTTCTCTCTGCTGACTAACAGTAATGCATGCAAACCATGCTGAAATCTGTCTTTAGTCAAAACCATATCCACATGTGGATCCAAAACTGAAACCTTTCACTTGAATATGTGCCTGTTTAAAGAAGAACTTCCCAGTTAGGGTGCAAACAGCTGTAGAAAGGAGGAAGAAAAAAAGAGAAACTAGAGAGGGATCTCATTTAGGGGAAGCATTCATTTCTGCATCTTTGGTTTTACATTTTGACGTTAAATTACAACACAGCTGCATGTTTAACTTCACTTCTTCTTTATGTAACAGAGCTTATAGTATAAAGCAATGGACTGTACTGTAAAGCAAATTCAACAGCTCTAATCTGTCTCTCAGTTGTCAGATTCTGTCTTGTGATGAAGACCTATGATGCAGCCGAGTGTGTGAGTGAGTGTGTACTGTACGTGTGCATGCATGTACATGTGCGCGTGTGTGTGTGTGTGTGTGTGTGTGTGTGTGTGTGTGTGTGTGTGTGGGTGCTCTACTACCTGTCTCTGGGGGTTCTGATCAGTGGAACATACAACCACATAAACCTCTCTGGTCTGGGTGCAAGATGGAAAGTCTGAACAACTGCAGCATGTTTAGAAAACCACAGCAGAATCGTCTTCGCTATTGATGGATTTGGCCTTATGTGATTTATTAGTTACGTTTGAGACAGAACACTTACCATCGGTACTAGCCTCTGTGCCCTTCTTGAACTTTTCCAAGTTGACCCTAGGAGGCCGGTTGGGTTTGGCTGGCACAGTTCCTAATGCCAGGAAATTGGGCATGGGGTTTAATTTGGGGGGGGGCGGGCTACTGTTGCTCAACCCCACGACCAGGGAGGTGGAACCCAGGGGCTTCTTAATGAAGCTGGGTTTCTTACTGGCTGTAGGTTTAGGAAGACAAGAGTCGCTGGAAGTGAGGGGAAGTTTGGCTATTTCCTTTACCCCATTCTCAGATAGGGTGTCTTCTCTATTGAACATGTTCTGTGCAGTCCTGAAGTTGGAGGGTTTGAGGATAGAAGCTGCTCCCAGCGGTTTGGTTGTAGAATCCACTGCTCCATCCACACTATCCTCTGTCTGTAGACTCATCTTTGCAATGGAGATTATGTTTTTTTTGGAAGGGGGTATTTTGGGTGGGATGGAGTTCGAGGTACCCCCACTATTGTCAGGTTTGGGGCTGCTGTCTTTGACCCAGGAGGGTTTGGCCACACCCAGGGGAGGTTTGGGAAAGGCAGACTTGGTGTCAGACAAGGTCAAGCTCAGAGAGGGTTTCTGGAGAGGGAGTTTGGGCAAAGGGCTTTTGACCTCAGCATCCTGGGATATCTCTGGGCCAGGAGGTTTGAGTTTAAAGGGGTACTGTTTGACAAAGGATGGTTTGCTGTCCTCTTGGGTGTTTCCAAACTTACTAGGGATCACTTTGATTTTGGGCAAGTCCCTGACTTCTGGAGCGCTCTTGGTGGAGATGGTGCTCTTGAGGAAGTTGGGTTTGGGCGCGGTGGACGCTGCGCTGCCTGAGAGGCTGGTCTCCAGGGCAGGTTTCTTAGGCTGGATAGGGGGTCCTGAGGACAGGGTGGCGTGCACTGCAGCTTTTGGACGTTCTGAGGAGATACCCTCTGTGGCATTTCCCCCCGTGTTGAAGCGAGCCATGATGGCCTTCACATCAGACTTGTTGTCCTGCTGGCAGGAAACAGAGAAAGACTACTGAGGAGGAAGTTTGCTTTATGTATACACTCTCAGGAGTTTCCGCTAATGAATATGAATTTGAGGAAGATGGAAACATTTAATGTCATTCACATCAATATTGCATTATTGATTCATTAACCACCATTGAAAATGTCTCTACTATACAAACACAGGCACATTTAACGAGGGAGCTAGAGAAAGGAGAGAGGGAGAGAAGGAGAGAGACAGGAGGGAGGAAGCAGGAGGTTGTAACAATTGTTCAATAACTGACATTCAGAAATTACTTCAACTTCCACACATACAGCTGCTCATTCCAAACTAATCACAACATCTAAGAGAAAGGTTGCTCTATGATTTTACAGCTCAGATTGAGTTTCATCAAAGGACGGACTCTAAAAATGATCCTAAGCCTTCTGACCGAACCCTGAGTAAGCTATATTGTGTTTGCACCATGTTGGTACTTTTAGCCACTTCAATCTCACTGAAGTAAGCCAACAATGATTCACTTACCTCTTCGTGTCTTGAGGTGCTAAGAGCACTTAGACCCTCAGGACCCAGTGTGTGACAGATCACACAGGAAATGTAACAAAGTCATGGTGCTAAACAGGAAGTGGACACATAGGTGTTTTGTGCTCACATTACTTGATTAACCCATGCTCTGCTTTGTTTTTCATAGTCAATATAGTTGGTCTAACGATAATGGTTCTACTACTTACTATTTGACAAAAACAATATATTGAATGGCTGGCTGTTAAAATATAATTACAATGACCTAAAATGGCCAAAATAATCAGATTACCACTCTATGATGAAAGAGTTCTTTAACTTCTGTGTCCGCCTACATTGTTGCTGTAGCTGTAGTCTCTTGTCAATACTGTATTTCCACGCTCAAGATGCAAATTACAAAAAATATGTTTATTTGTGTTCTGTCTGTGTGAACTGGTACCATAGGTTCTGGGAACTCTACTCTGGTGTGAGGTTTTGAACATGCATCTGTTATAAGCTGCACTAGTGATAGCTGCAGTAAAAGACTACTGTATGCTCCATGTTGTTGACAATAAGGGACAGGTGGTGGATGGCTTTCCTCTTGTAGCACCACACCTCACATTAATGAGGTTTGTTTGAATCGAGACAGAGTAACCTATCATGAGGAAGTGCTGATAAGTCCGGAGGACAGACATTCCTATTGCACAAGGCTGACGGCCGCCTGGCCAGGGAGGAACAAACTGCGCTGTTGTTGAACTTGGACAGACAATGGAGACAGCTAGGGGGGCAGAAGTGTCCATAAGAAGTGGCATCAACTAATCAATTAATGGAACATATGTTAACACATGTTCCACAGTGTATTGTTTTTAATGAATACACAAATAGCCTAATATATTGTGTCATGTCATATAAAGAGCAACAACTTGTCACACAGCCACAGAGGGAGATTACTTATTAGGTATCTGAATATCATTCCCACTGGTTCTGCTTAAAGCAGTCAATGCACGTGACATGTTCAATCATTAGCTAAACACTACCTTTAGCCTCATTGGTGAGCATGCATGACTATTGCTCAACTCCGTAGTTTCCCCACAGAAACGACACGGAATCCACTTCAGCTGGAATCCACTTACAGTGGCAAGAAAAAGTATGTTAACCCCTTGGAATTATCCGGGTTTCTGCATAAATTGGTTATCAAATTTGATCTGCTCTTCATCTAAGTCACAACAATAGACAAAGATGTTGTGCTTAAACTAATAACACACAAATTATTGTATTTTTCTTGTCTATATTGAATACATAATTTAAGCATTCACAGTGTAGGTTGGAAAAAGTATGTCAAACCCTAGGCTAATGACTTCTCCAAAAGCTAATTGGAGTCAGGAGTCAGCTAACCTGGAGTCCAGTCAAGGAGACAAGATTGGAGATGTTGGTTAGAGCTGCCTTTCCCTATAAAAAAGACTCACAAAATTTGAGTTTGCTATTCACAAGAAGCATTGCCTGATGCAAACCATGCCTTGAACAAAAGAGATCTCAGAAGACCTAAGAATTGTTGACTTGCATAAAGCTGGAAAAGGTTACAAAAGTATCTCTAAATGCCTTGATATTCATCAGTCCACGGTAAGACAAATTGTCTATAAATGGAGAAAGTTCAGCACTGTTGCTACTCTCCCTTTGGAGTGGCCATCCTGCAAAGATGACTGCAAGAGTAGAGCGCAGAATGCTCAATAAGGTTAAGAAGAAACCTAGAGTGTCAGCTAAAGACTTACAGAATATTTGGAACATGCTAACGTCTCTGTTGACGAGTCTACGATACGTAAAACATGGGAGGACACCATGGAAGAAGCCACTGCTGTCCAAAAAAAACATTTCTGCATGTCTGAAGTTTCCAAAAGTGCACCTGGATGTTCTGTGGACAGATGAAACTACAGTTGAGTTGTTTGGAAGGAACACACAACACTGTGTGGAGGAAAAAAGGCACAGCACACCAACATCAAAACCTCATCCCAACTGTAAAGTATGGAGGAGGGAGCATCATGGTTTGGGGCTGCTTTGCTGCCTCAGGGCCAGGACAGCTTGCTAACATCGACGGAAAAATGAATTCCCAAGTTTATTAAGGACAGGAGAATGTTAGGCTATCTGTCCGCCAACTAATGCTCAACAGAAGTTGGGTGACGCAACAGGACAACGACCCAAAACGCAGAAGTAAATCAACAACAAAATGGCTTCAACAGAAGAAAATACGCCTTCTGGAGTGGCCCAGAGTCCTGACCTCAACCCAATTTGAGATGTTGTGAGGCATGACCTCAAGAGAGCAGTTCACACCAGACATCCCAAGAATATTGCTGAACTGAAACAGTTTTGTAAAGGGGAATGGTCCAAAATTCCTCCTGAACGTTGTACAGGTCTGATCCGCAACAACAGCAAACATTTGGTTGAGGTTATTGTTGCCGAAGGAGGGTTAACCAGTTATTAAATCCAAAGGTTCACATACTTTTTCCACCCTGCACTGTGAATGTTTACACGGTGTGTTCAATAAAGACATGAAAACCTATAATTGTTTGTGTTATTAGTTTAAGCAGACTGTTTGTCTATTGTTGTGACCTAGATGAAGATCAAATTTTATGACCAATTTATGCAGAAATCCAGGTATTTTCAAAGGTTCACATACTTTTTCTTGCCACTTACTAGTTCATGTCCCTTACAAATGTAGCTATTTGGAAGCTAATCATTATTCAACAAAGATCTAAAGGGGAATGTGTTTCTGTCTGTTATGGATGTGCTAAAGACAGTGTGACAATGCTATCTCATGTTTATGACTTTACAGACACAGTGGGTTTCACTTGTCTAACGGCTACTGTATGTGTCACAAAGACAGTGAAGAAGGTCCTTTCAGCATCCTCCTGTCTAGCAGGAGTAAATTACAGCCAATAACAGAGGTTCTACGGTAACACATTGACTTTTTGATACATGAGATTAGTTGGCTGTGAGCTGGGGATTATTTTGGTATGATATGGCCTGGAGCAGTTACATAAAATCCATGGGTGAAAAAAAAGTAGGCTGTTGTAATTAAGATTACTTAGTATTAATGATTTTTCCAACAAAATAACTAACCTCCTGACACGCTAAGGAGAGGTCAGTGTCTTAAATGTTGTCCTTACAGCTCAATAAAGGATAGCATGTCTTGAGTAAAAGCAAAGAGGAACCAAAGGTTTCAAGTTGAAAAGGCTGTATTACACAATCCAGACTGCCACAACCCTGTTTAGCAAAACTGCTTTGAACAAGGACTTCTCTAATGCAGAGGTTACTACTCTAATAAGAAAAAACAAAAAGACATCTACGAACTTTTCTAATCTCCATCTCATAGCGCTTTCATAAAACTTCCAAGAAAAATGTGCATAGAAAACAGGGCACCGTATAACAAAGAAAATGAAAATAGAATAGCATATATTTACAAAACTATAGTAATGAATCAATGGGCTACCACCTGCTCCTACCTGCCACTACACTACATTGTACAACAAGGACTGTAAACAAACAGTAAAGCTTTCCCAAGTTAAATATTCTGCCCTGTTTACATGTATATCCTACTACCATTCACTTTTTATGTATAAACCCATTTGGCACTGACCTGTACATACTTGCATTCTCATGTTTCTTTAACTCTCATTGCAGTTCTTGTGTGGTTTTTAATCAGACTTTTTTTTATTTTATCTATGTTATCTAAGTTCTGATCTATGTTATTATTATCATTGCACTGTTGGAAAGATCTCTCAAGGTTAGAATTTCACTGTACCACAGGAGGATGTTGGCACCTTAATTGTGGAGAATGGGCTCATGGTAATGACTAGAGTGGAATGAGTGGCATGGTATCAAATACATCAAACACATGGTTTCCAGGTGTTTGATGCCATTCCATTTGCTCCGTTCCGGCCATTATTATGAGCCGTTCTCCCCTCAGCAGTCTCATGTTCACTGTACTGTTTTACTCCTGTTGTATCCTGTGCACGTGGCAAATACACTTTGAAAGTTGAAGCTAGTTATACAGCAGCTAATAAAGATACAGTACCATTTACTTCTCAGGGTCTCAACACATGATGATATGATTGTAAGGCTGGTACTCACCATAGTGGGAACAGTCAGCGCCCAGGGAATCTATCTAGTCTGTACGTGGGCTGGTGGTCCTTGGGTATGGGAGAGTCTTTGTTTGTGCATGTGAATGAGTTCCTCTGTGTGTGTGTGTGTGTGTGTGTGTGTGTGTGTGTGTGTGTGTGTGTGTGTGTGTGTGTGTGTGTGTGTGTGTGTGTGTGTGTGTGTGTGTGTGTGTGTGTGTGTGTGTGTGTGTGTGTGTGTGTGTGTGTGTGTGTGTGTGTTTGTGTAAGCATTTGTGATCTCAGTGTCTGTGTGCTTTTAACAACTTCCCCTCTCTGCAGAGGGACTCCTGTTGAGTCGTAAGTACGGCAGCCTTATCACTTTCTATCCATCTCCTGTATTTGCCTATTCCGAGCAGCCCCACTGCTGTTTCCATCTCCACTGAACCACCAGTGTCACATGTCTACTGTAATGTTTGTCATGTGAAATACGGCCTCTCTCCTCCTCTGGACTACCGGTCAAAAGTTTTAGAACACCTACTAATTCAAGGGTTTTTCTTTATTTGTTTTACTATTTTCTACATTGTAGAATAATAGTGAAGACATCAAAGCTATGAAATAACACATATGGAATCATGTAGTAACCAAAAAAGTGTAAAACAAATCAAAATATATTTTATATTTGAGATTCTCCAAAGTAGCCACCCTTTTGATGGCAGCTTTTCACAATCTTGGCATTCTCTCTACTAGCTTCACCTGGAATGCTTTTCCAACAGTCTTGAAGGAGTTCCCACATGTGCTGAGCACTTGGTGGCTGCTTTTCCTTCACTCTGTGGTCCGACTCATCCCAAACCATCTCAATTTGATTGAGGTCGGGGGATTGTGGCGGCCTGGTCATCTGATACATCACTCCATCACTCTCTTTCTTGGTAAAATAGCCCTTACACAGCCTAGAGGTGTGTTGGGTCATTGTCCAGTTGAAAAACAAATGATAGTCCCAGATGGGATGGAGTATCGCTGCAGAATGCTGTGGTAGCCATGCTGGTTAAGCGTGACTTGAATTCTAAATAAATCACAAACAGTGTCACCAACAAAGTACCCCCACACCATAATACCTCCTCCATGCTTTACGATGGGAAAAACACATGCAGAGATAATCTGTTTACCCACAACGCGTCTCACAAAGACACGGCGGTTGGAACCAAAAATCTCCAATTTGGACTCCAGACCAAAGGAAAAATTTCCACCTGTCTAATGTCCATTGCTCGTGTTTCTTGGCCCAAGCAAGTCTCTTCTTATTATTGGTGTCCTTGAGAAAGTGGTTTCTTTGCAGCAATTTGTCCATGAAGGCCTGATTCACACAGTCTCCTCTGAACAGTTGATGTTGAGATGTGTCTGTTACTTGAACTCTGTGAAGCATTTATTTGAGTTGTCATTTCTGAGGCTAGTAACTCTGGGTCTTCTATTCCTGTGGTGGTCCTCATGAGAGCCAGTTTCATCATAGCGCTTGATGGTTTTTGCGACTGCACTTGAAAAAACTTTCAAAGTTCTAGAAATTTTCCGGATTAAAGAAATTATGAAATGTCTTAGACATTTTTGTAGAGGTGGATACATTTTTCACAAGGGAAAATCATTGGAAATTACAAACTTCAGAAGCCTTTGTAAACTTTGAATACATTTATAAGTTCCTCACCATTTCTATTTCCTTTCCATTTCCTGCGTTGCAGGAAAGTTCACCTGCAACAGGGTGATTAAATTAAGATCTTACATCTGTAGGTCACGATGAAACACATATTACTATTAGTTTACAGCTAATCACCTGACCTTCTGTTGTCAAACCAATTCCTATCCTACTACCTGGATATTAACGTTAGTCTAAACAAATAGTAAGAGTTGGCGTTATTGTTCATGACAATGTAGACATGTGTGATTGATGTGGCCAAATAGAGGAGTTTTTGAAGCACACCTTCAGGCATAGTTTTTCATGACTTTCTTTTTTACAGCTGTCCACGTCTGTAATTTTGAAAGAAACCAGATGTCAACATCACAATTATAAAAACAAACCTTCAATTTCAAGAAACATGTTAGGTATTTCCAAAACGTTATATTCATCAATATTTTACATTTGTGTTTTTTCATCAGCAATAATTGCTTATGGATATCTTCATGTTGTGTGTAAAATATTACTGTTCTCTGATTTTTATTTATACATTTTTGATGTGAATTAAAAAAACTGGGGGGACAAAACAGTATATATCCATTGTTTAGCTGGAATGGAATGTTTGTATCCTGTATAACTGACTGTGGTATGTGGTTGTCTCACCTAGCTATTTTAAGATAAATGCACTCTGTATAAAACCATCTGCTAAATGACTAAAATGTCAAATGTAAATGCCTTACAAACAGATCTCATATTACTGTAGTGAATTATTTTTAACTTTTTTTCAAATAAATGTATAATTTATACTGTTCTTTATTACATAGATATTTGTAACATTTCACTGTGTAAAACCTAGCAGTACTACTTATTTCTCTGAGAGTGAGGCCGGTATGTAGCGTTTTGTGAAAAAACATGATTATTTGTCTCTCTGAAATGAATCCATCAAGTGATAGATTTTAAACAAATACAACTCTGTTATTGTCATGACTTCCGCCGAAGTTGGTTCCTCTCCTTGTTCGGACTGCGTTCGGCGGTCGATGTCACCGGTCTTCTAGCCATCGCCGATCCACCTTTAATTTTCCATTTGTTTTGTCTTGTTTTTCCCACACACCTGGTTTACTTTTCCCTCATTACTTGTCGTGTATTTAACCCTCTGTTCCCCCCATGTCTGTGTGTGAAATTGCTTATTGTCAATGTTGGCACGCTTCCGGCTGGTTTGAGCCGGGTTGTGTTTTATTTACCCGTGCTTTGTGGCAGCCGGTACTTTGTACTTGGGTTTTGTACTTTGTGACGTGGTTGTGTTCTGTTCATTATGATTGCCTAAGTAAAGTGCTTTGTCCACTCATCTCTGCTCTCCTGCGCCTAACTTCCATGCACCAGCTACACTCACCCCTTGACAGTTATTGAACAACCCCATGTCATGATTTGATATTGAAAACACACATCAATCTCTTTCAGAAGTTCTTTAAACAATAAAAGCTCATTTATCAACATTTATGAAAATGGATATACAGTGCTTTGGAATGAAACTCTTCAATTGTTTATTATTTGATGTAATGTCAGCCATTTCTAACTACAAATGCCATGCCTCTGATAAATGGATCTAGTTTGCAAAAACATTTAAAATAAAAAGCCTTTCATGGTTCAATCTGTTATTATGTCAAACCTTTACCCACAACCATTCATTTGAGCTGGCTGCCATGGGGTCTTTGAGGCCTTTGGGCTGTTTACTCTCCTTTACTCCTCTGACCTGTGGTAAAAGTAGCTCTCATCTGCTTCCTCATCATAACCTTGGTAACTACCGCCAGTGTCCTCAGGGCAATGAATACCTAAAGTCCTCTGCAGCTTCTCTTCTTGCTGACGCAGCTCCATGGAGTTCACCAGGTCATAGTTGTTGGCCAGAGACCACATGGGCAAGGGGAATCAGGCTTTCACATCCCACCCTTCCCTACCACCAGCATACTGAAGTACTCCTGGTTGATCTTCAGCTGAAGCAAGATGGCGCCGACAGAGATGGTCGCCTCGCTTCAGGTCCTTAGAAAACTATGCAGTTATTTGTTTTTTTATGTATTATTTCTTACATTGTTAGCCCAGAAGATCTGAAGTGTTATTACATACAGCCGGGAAGAACTATTGGATATAAAAGCGATGTCAACTTACCATCATTACGAACCTGAAGAGGCTGAAGAAATTTGGCTTGACATCTAAAACACTCACAAACTTTTACAGATGCACAATCTAGAGCATCATGTCGGTCTGTATCACCGCCTGGTATGGCAACTGCACTGCCCTCAACCACAAGGCTCTGCAGAGGGTAGAGTGGGCTGCACAATGCTGCACCGAGGGCAAACTACCTGTCCTCCAGGACACCTACAACACCCGACGTCACAGGAAGGCCAAAAAGATCATCAAGGACAACAACTACCCGAGCCACTGCCTGTTTACCCAGCTATCATCCAGAAGGTGATGTCAGTACAGGTGCATCAAAGCTGGGACAGAGAGACTGAAAAACAGCTTCTATCTCAAGGCCATCAGAATGTTAAACAGCCATCACTAACATAGAGAGGTTGCTGCCAACATACGAGTTCAAATCTCTGGCCACTTAAATAAACTGACTTAATAAAGGTATCAGTAGTCACTTAAAATAACGCCACTTTAATAATGTTTACATATCCTACATTACTCATCTCAAATGTATATACTGTATTCTACACATTCTACTGCATCTTGCCTTTGCCGCAAGCCATCGCTCATCCATATATATATATCAGCAGGGGATCAAATACTTTTTTCCCCGGAAAAAAGTATTTGATCCCCTGCTGATTTTGTACGTTTGCCCACTGACAAAGAAATGATCAGTCTATACTTTTAATAGTAGGTTTATTTGAACAGTGAGAGACAGAATAACAACAAAAAAATCCTGAAAAATGCATGTCAAAAATGTTATAAAATGATTAGCATTTTAATGAGGGAACTAAGTATTTGACCCCTCTGCAAAACATGACTTAGTACTTCGTGGCAAAACCCTTGTTGGCAATCACAGAGGTCAGACGTTTCTTGTAGTTGGCCACCAGGTTTGCACACATCTCAGGAGGAATTTTGTCCCACTCCTCTTTGCAGATCTTCTCCAAGTCATTAAGGTGTCGAGGCTGACGTTTGGCAACTCGAACCTTCAGCTCCCTCCACAGATTATCTATGGGATTAAGGTCTGGAGACTGGCTAGGCCACTCCAGGACCTTAATTAATTCTTCTTGAGCCACTCCTTTGTTGCCTTTGCCGTGTGTTTTGGGTCATTGTCATGCTGGAATACCCATCCACGACCCATTTTCAATGCCCTGGCTGAGGGAAGTAGGTTCTCACCCAGGATTTGATGGTACATGGCCCCGTCCATCGTCCCTTTGATGCGGTGAAGTTGTCCTGTCCCCTTAGCAGAAAAACACCCCAAAAGCATAATGTTTCCACCTCCATGTTTGACGGTGGGGATGGTGTTCTTGGGGTCATAGGCAGCATTCCTCCTCCTCTTTTTGGCAATGACCTCCAATTAGAGGCAGCTGGTTGTCGTTGTCTCTAATTGGAGGCCATATTTAGTTGGGTTTGTTTTCACTTGTGTTTTGTGGGTGGTTGTTTTCTGTATAGCCTGGGAGCCTGATGGAACTGTTATCGTTGTTTGTTTATTTTGTTTAAGTGTTTCCTTTAAATAAATTAAGAAGATGAGCACTTTACCCGCTGCCCCTTGGTCCAATCCTTACGGCGCCCTTGACAGAACCACCCACCATAGAGGACCAAGCAGCGGAAGAAGGAGCAGCAAGAATGGACATGGGAGCAAATATTGGACTGCAAGGGATCCTGGACATGGGAGGAGATCCAGAAGGGATTGAATTGCCGTCCATGGGAAGAAGTGGAGGCAGCAAGGGCAGAACGACGTTTCTGGGAGAGGGAATTAAGGGAGCTACATGAGGCCGAGAGGCATCCCCCCCCAAAAATGGGGGGGGGGGGGCACACATGGAGTTTTGCAGAGCCAGGATGGAGAACTGAGCCAACTCCCGGTGGTTATTATGGGGAGCGACGGATCAAGCAAGCACCTTGTTATGCGGAGATACGTACTGTGTCGCCCATACGCACGCACAGTCCGGTGCGGTCAATAAGGGCTCCGCAGCGTTGCCGGGCGAGAGTTGGCCGGCAGCCAGGGAGAAGTGCGCAGGCGCAGCGCATCTGGCCACCAGTGCATCTCCTCGGTCCAGTTTACCCTGTTCATGCTCCCTGCACTAGCCCTGAGGTGCGTGTTACTAGTCTGGCGCCTCCAAAGCCAGCCCCACACACCAGGCCTCTAGGGCGCCTGCCCAGTCCACTATGTCCTGTTCCTGCTCCCCGCACTAGCCCTGAGGTGCGTGTTACTAGTCTGGCGCCTCCTAAGACAGCCCCGCGCATCAGGCCTCTAGTGCACCTGCCCAGTCTAGTATGTCCTGTTCCTGCTCCCCGCACTAGCCCTGAGGTGCGTGTTACTAGTCTGGCGCCTCCTAAGACAGCCCCACGCATCAGGCCTCTAGTGCACCTGCCCAGTCTAGTATGTCCTGTTCCTGCTCCCCGCACTAGCCCAGTGGTGCGTGTTACTAGTCTGGCGCCTCCGAAGTGAGAAATTATGCAATTTTTGGGTTCCATTTTTGGCTCGTGAGGGCTACTTTCAGAACTACTGGCTAATAAGTATAAAAAAGTCACAGATAATCTCTATAATACTATAATGACACTATAGTCCTGAAGAGAAAATGATATAGGATCAATGTAGGATCTATCTAAGGGAGATGGAGTCAGTAGACACAGACACACACATAGTAGTACCAAGTTGGTAGTGGTGCAGGGTGAGGGTAGTATCAGGCCCTGAGCTCAGGATGGTTGCCATAGTAACTTTTCTTAGGGCAAGGTCACAGAAATGAAGCTCGTTCTCCTCCCTCTGCTGGACATACTGAGGTGTGCTGGCACTGGGCGTGGCTATCACCTGTATACAAAACATGGATGAACACATCTATCACAAACAAACAGATTATTTGATATGCTTAAAAGAGACCTATAAAAGCACATACCATAATTCTTCTCTTCCCCTTCAAATGCTCTACAAAGTCCATCAGTGCTTTCTTATCATTCTCATTCACTTCTCTGTGGGATTTCTTCCCTCTCCCTTTCTTCCTATCTTTCTTCCCCTTGCCTTTTTTGGGGGGATTTGTTTTTCTCCAAGGTTTCTTCTCCCCTGCCAACGTTCTCTGGTTTATTATCTCTAGAGTTGGCTACAGTCTTTTTTTCTCTTATCTCTACAGTAGAAGGATATGTGTTTATTTCTGTAAAAACATTTCCATTCTTCTTTTGGTTGTCCTTTCCCACAGCAATGGACTTTTTCCTTCCCTGTGATGAAAACTTGTGTTCCTTTTGAATCAGTGGTCGTCTACGAATGACGAGCCTGGAGCGACCGCTGAGAATGTCCTGAATTTTGCTCTTCAGTGCAGCCTTCCCTTTGCATTGTACACTCCTTTGGGACACTTGGTGTAGGACGGAACAGGTCTGCAGTATGTCTTCACAGACATCTTATTCAGCACATTGCATCATGCAAATTAAGACTCCATGATAACATGGAGGATAGAAATCAGCCGAAAAGAGGAAGATGTCAGAATCTTGTGAAATGAGAGTAAGCACGCATCCTCTCAGAAACAGGAATATAGCACTTTAACTATTTGCACAACGTAACAACACTGTACTGTATATAGCCATAACATGACATTTGAAATGTCTCTATTCCTTTGGAACTTTTGTGAGGGTAATGTTTGTGGTTCATTTTTACTGTTTATTTCACTTTTGTTAATTATCTATTTCACTTGCTTTGGCAATGTCATAGTCCGTGTATGTAGGTGGCAGGGAAGTCAGGAGCAGGAGAAAACAGTGTTGTTAAAAATGGAGTATTTATTTCCAAAACCAACGTAGAAAAATAATCAGGGTAAAACAATAACCCGTCGCACACCGATACAGAAACAACACGTACATAACAAACAAACAATCACCGACAGAGAAATGAGGGGAAGCAGAGGGTTAAATACACAACATATAATTACTGGGATATGAAACAGGTGTGTAAAGAGACCAGACAAAACCAATGGAAAATGAAAAACTGATCAATGGTGGCTAGAAGGCCGGTGACGTCGAACACCACCCGAACAAGGAGGGGCATCAACTTCAGTAGAAGTCGTGACAGGCAATGTCAACATATGTTTCCCATGCCACCAAAGCCCTTTGAATTGAATTCAATTGATATAGTGACAGACAGACAATAATATAGGAGTTAAAGAATACTAAGTTTGCATGAAAACACTTGTGCCCCTGATACTGACGGAGAAAAGAAAAATAAGAATATGTTTCGCTTAATTTTTTTATGAAGAAGTTTACAAAAAGTAGCTTACAAAAACTCCTGCAGGATTCCTGTGATTCTTTGTGAAGGAATTGTGCAGGTGTCTCTTGCAGGAGTATAACTTGTCTTACAGAAATGTTGAAAATCCTGCACAACCAAGTACATTCTTGCAGGAATCATGCAGGACCAAAACCAGGTTTTTGATATTTGTGCACAATATAACAATTCTTGCAGGACAAAGAACATACTTGCAGGAATCCTACAGGACCAAAAACTTGCAGGATGCTGATATTCTTGCTGGATATAGCAATTTCAACTTAACTACAGGATTTTAGATACTGAGAAAATATAATTTTGAAATAAAGTGCAATGTCAGACATTTCAACTCAGAGGATATGAGAAATATAAGAAATGACAATCAAATTTCAATCAATGAGGGTTATTTATAAAGCCAATTTGACATCTTATGTCACAAAGTGCAATATAGAAACCCAGCCTAAAACCCCAAACAGCAAGCAATGCAAATGTAGAAGCACAGTGGCTAGGAAAAACTCCCTAGAAAGGCAGGAACCTAGGAAGAAACCTAGAGAGGAACCAGGCTCTGAGGGGTGGCCAGTCCTCTTCTGGTTGTGGTGGAGATAGTACAAGGCCATTAAGGCCAGATGGTTCTTAAAGATGTTCAAACGTTCATAGATGACCAGTAGGGTCATTCAGAGGTCAAGACAGCAGGTGCGGTAGAGTGAGAGACAAAAACGGGACAAGGTAGCACGTCCGGTGAACAGGTCAGGGTTCCATAGCCGCAGACAGAACAGTTGAAACTGGAGCAGCAGCATGACCTGGTGGACTGGGGACAACCAGGAGTCATCAAGTCAGGTAGTCCTGAGGCATGGTCCTAGAGCTCAGATCCTCCGGGAGGGGAGGAAGAGTGGGAGAGAGAGAGAATTAGAGGGAGCATACTTAAATTCACAAAGGACACCAGATAAGACAGGAGAATTACACCAGATAACAGACTGACCCTAGCCCCCCGGCACATAGAAAATTGCATCATAGATACTCGATAATGTCTACATGCAATAAATATAGTGTATGCTACTTTTATTTGATAGATACCAACACAATTGATAATGGTTTCAGTAGGCCCACAGTTCAGTCAATGTACTTATTTGAATTTATTAGGGATCCCCATTAGCTGCTTCCAAGGGAGCAGTTAGTCTTCCTGGGGTCCAAACGCATTAAGGCACTTACATTACACATAAAAACAAATTACATTATTACATCACTACGTATTTACAATACAAAATGTATAATACCGCCATACAACAATATTACAATGTATGCGTGTGTAGAGTGAGTGCTAACGTTTATGTGTGTCTGCCTGTCTTTGTACCCCTGTGTCTGTCCATTCACAGTCCCCGCTGATCTGTAAGGTATCTGATTTATCTGATTTTACTGCTTGCATCAGTTATCTGCAGTGGAATAGAGTTCCATGTTGTCATGGCTCTATGTAGTACTGTATCCTCCTCCCACATGTCTTGTGGGGTATGCATGGGTGTCCGAGCTGTGTTAGTAGTTTAAACAGACAGCTCGGTGCATTCAGCTTGTCAACACTTCTTAGCTAAACAAGTAGTGATGAAGTCAATCTCTCCTCCACTTTGAGCCATGAGAGATTGACGTGAATATCATTAATGTTAGCTTATCTTGTACATTTAAGGGGCAGCCGTGCTGCCAAGTTCTGACCCAATTGTAATTTTCCGAGGTCACTCTTTTTGGCACCTGACCACACGACTGACCAGTAGTCCAAGTGTGACAAAACTAGGAAGGACCTGCCTTGTTGATAGTGTTGTTAAGAAAGCAGACCAGTGCTTTAAAACACACTCTTCTTTTTCACATTTGTTGGCAAGTGTGTAGCTCCTTAACATTTCTTCAATAAACCTTTTGCTAGCTTGGTTTGATTATATGCTGAATGTAATAGTGACTAGTCTCGGGATGTATTGGTAGAGAGTGCAGTGAAGGCTACTGAAGGGAGGACGGCTCATAGTAATGGCTGGAATGGAGTCACTGGAGTGCAACCAACCACATGGAAACCACCACGTCTTTGATGTGTTTCATACCATTCCATTGACACCATTCTAGCCATTATTATGAGCTGTCCTCCCCTCAGCTTGAGTGTCATGGGAAGAGTTTACCAAGTCTCCCATTACTACTTCCAAAGATGAATGCACTTTGAGCCCACAAAGGTCCCCAGTTTAGGACAGGTGTGGGTGCATGCAACAGCATGTGGACATTGTAGTTGACATGACATTTCCCATACAATTGTTCAAACCTAATAACAAATTCCCAAAAGAACATCTCAGTCATGTCAATGTAATGAGAAGTAACAGTGTCTATAGTTGACCTCTGAAAAACTCAAAAGGGGATAAAAGCAAGTGGCGAGGTGTCACGCCCGTCTAAAGGAGTAGACCAAGGCGCAGCATGGTTAGAGTTCCACATGTTTAATAAATATGAAACTCACCAAACAATACAAATGAAAACAAAGCGTGACATTCTGTGCTGCTCACAGGCAGCTACACAAACACAAGATCCCACAAAGCACAGGTGGGAAAAGGCTGCCTAAGTATGATTCCTAATCAGAGACAACGATAGACGGCTGCCTCTGATTAGGAACCCTACTCGGCCCAAAACAAAGAAATACAAAAACATAGAAAAAGGAACATAGAACGCCCACCCCAGTCACACCCTGGCCTAACCAAAATAGAGAACAAAACCATCTCTATGGCCAGGGCGTGACACGAGGGGAACTGTGTAAGTACTGCCTGGGTAAAATCCCATTTAAACAGGGGAAGCTATAGAACAGCAGGATGTGTCAAAACTCTGTGGCTTTCTAATATTTGAGTAAATGAATTGAGCATGCTGGTCACAGTTACAGGTGGTATTATGGCAAGTAGTCTTTTGTTAATGCGCTTTATTTCTCTTCCAGTGTACCAGGACTCAGGGTGATATTTGGACTCAAACCACAGTGTAGTCATTTGCCGATATATACCATGTAAGATACCGTGCGTGTAATCAAAAGCAAGAACACTAAAGGAGATGGGCCCTTAACACCATGTATGATGTTCCCTGCCTCTTTCTGCACTGTTTAGTGTCTGTGCGTGGTTCTGGCTCACTCTCAAGCGGGTACACTCTAGTGAACACATTTCCCTTTTCTACCACTTCTCCTTTGCGATAGCACCAGTTGCACCCATGTTCACCATTGAATTATTTGATATTGTGTACATTGAAACAAGCAGCGGTATCACAAATACATAGTAAACTGTACACGCATACATTTGTGGGTGTCCCTTTCAACTGGCATGTCAAGCCCACACCCTCAAGTGAAACATATGTATCCACAAAGTAAATAATTCATTGGCCCAAACCACAGGCCCCCAAGAATGATGTGGTCCTCTATTAGGTTTGGGGGAAGTTCATTAACTGTAACTTGTAGGGGCCAGATGTGAAAGGGAGAGGACTTGAATATTGGTCATTCCATGAGAGTGAAAGGTTAATTAATGAACAAATCAGTGTCGTAAAGGGCCTCTATTGACTTGTATAGTGCACCATCATAAATGTAATCTACACTGTGTATCTGGGCTGGACCTAGAATACTTATATTCTAATGCTTTTCAGAATTTGGAGTATGATAACTTTTCCTCTAGTTGTTTTTTGACTGACAATTTCATGAAAACTCATCCACTCTTCACAAGAGATGGCATATGCCCAGGGAGGCAACCACATGATGTGCAGTGATCGGGCACGCCACAACACCCGAGCTTTGTATTGTTGTCACAATGAGGCTATTTGCATGGTTTGGACCATTGTGTTGTGCTTTTTTTTTATTTGAGCATAAAGAGAAAGAGAATATCAATATTTAATACAAGTAAAAACAAAGTTGTCTTCGGTGTTCTTTTGTAACATGTTTAATAGTATATAATTACATAGGCTAATCATTACCCATGTGACTGAGTTGACAGCCTATTAGTAATACAACTTAATGGCCTTAATAACGATGTTTAACAACAATCAAGTTTGTTGCTGTTCCAAGATGACCCCTTTCATTGATTTAGATGTATTACAGTAAGTACTTTTCTGGTAAGTATGACCTAATTGTTACTTGTTATTTCCTTTGTACCTATTCCTCATGACACACACACACACACACACACACACACACACACACACTCACACACACACACACACACACACACACACACACCACACACACACACACACACTCACACACACACACACACACACACACACACACACACACACACACACACACACACACACACACACACACACACACACACACACACACACACACACACACAAACAAACAAACAAACCGAGTTAATGCCATTATATCCTATGAACTCTGGCCCTCATCTCTCTCCTCTCCTCCCCAGTTATGACCGGGCCTGTGAACAACAGTGAGACTGACTAACACAGGTGGCAGCACTGGACACACATGTAGGTGAAGGTAACACAACACACCGTTTCAGCTGTTATACTGTGTGATGGACATTTTCTGTTTGAGTGTATCAGATCAATGCTGCTTTTTTAATAACCAACTCTGTTGGGTTTATGTGAGTGACTGATTGATTGTACATGGGAGGAATCCAGAACATTGCTCTGGGATCCAAAAGGAGTATCTCAGTTTCAAGGTCCCAGCTTTGAGAGAAGAAGCCATGTCAGTCACATGCAGAAACCAACGTTAATAATGAATCATGTAAATCATGTTTATATGACTTGTTTGTGAAGCAGTATATAAGGACTGATAGGGAACACCCTTATAAGAGTTTTCATCAATCTTGGATTGAGTTTGTGAACCTCTCCGGCCGTAATAATAAAGATTGATTCATTTACATTGAGTTTGAGTCCTTAGTGGTGAATTTCTATAACAACTGCTAAAACGGAGCCAAACATTCACACACACAGAGTTTCTGCCGTTACATCCTATGAACTCTGCCCCTCTTATCTCTCTCCTCTCCAGTTAAAACCGAGCCTATGAACAACAGTGAGACTGACTAACACAGGATGCAGCACTGGACAGCCATGCAGGTGATTCTCCTAGGAATCATATTTTATACAGCGCTGGAGCTGAAATGGACAATCAAAATCATCCTTTGTTGCTCCATTGAATAATACAATTGCAATGGAATCTGATATATTGTTCTTTCTGTCCATTCTTTTGAAAACGTGTATTGTCCTACAGTAACTTCTCTATGAAGGATATTGAAGGGACTTACCTACAGGATATCCCACAGGGTTTTGGGCAATTTTGCTGTAGGACAATTCCTGTAGGAGTCCTATAGGTAGTCCTTCAGGAAGAAATCCTGCAGGATTTATTTGAGGTCTATCTGCAGGATTCATGCATGATTTTTATCCTGCTGGACCCGGCAGGAACCCTGCAGAAATTGTCCCATGGGGAAGTGGCCCCCAAAATCCTTTGGGATATTCGTATTCCTGCAGGATTCATATTCCTGCAGGATTCCTGTATGACTTATTTGTAAGAGATTTAACAAGTGACATCAGTAAGGGATCATAGCTTTCACCTGCATTCACCTGGTCAGTCTATGTCATGGAAAGAGCAGGTGTCCTTAATGTTTTTTATACGCTCAGTTTATATATTTCCAATTCAGTAAAACTAAGTATATGGAGAGACGCAGGCTTCTACATTTTGCCATATTAAATTCATTTGTATTTCATGTCTCCCATTCAAATTGTAAATGTCCAGTCTTGCAGACTCACATGGGCAAATGACTGGCCCAATTTGGAGGGCTTTGTCACGTCCTGACCAGTATAAGGTTAATTGGTATTGTAGTTTGGTCAGGACGTGGCAGAGGGTATTCGTTTTATGTGGTTCGGGGTGGTGTGTTTTGTTGAAGGGGCATTTGGTTTAAGTATTCCGGGGTTTTTGGGCACTGTTTGGTTTTCAGGTATTCTATGATTTGTCTAGTATGTCTGTTTCTATGTTTGGTTAATTGGGGTTGGGACTCTCAGTTGAAGGCAGGTGTTGTCTATCTGCCTTTGATTGAGAGTCCCATATATGAGGGTGTGTTTGTTATTTGTGGGTGATTATTCTGTGTTTAGCCTTGTGCCTTACCAGACTGTTTTTGTTGATCGTTCTAGTTCTTTGTTATTTTGGTGTTCATTTTGTATTTATTAAAAAGCAAGATGAGCATACACATACCTGCTGCGTTTTGGTCCTCCATTTCCAACGACAAGCGTGACAGGCTTGGCCTACTTAAAAGTGTCCAACACTACCATCTGCTGTAGACATTAACATCTTACGCCAAACATCCACAGACGTCAGAAATACAAACATCCATATTTTGTTCATGCAACCATGATTTAATTGCTACATTATGTTTCCAATATGATAAAAAAAAAGATAAACCCACAATTCAACATTTTATTCTTGAGCATCACTTTGACAAATAAGTAAGTGGTAAATCCTCAACTGCATCCTGTTTCCTTTGATCGTCCTTGAGATCTTTGCACAACTTGATTGTAGTCCACCTGTGGTAAATTCAATTGATTAGACATGATTTGGAAAGGCACACACCTGTCTATATAAGGTCCCACAGTTGATAGTGCATGTCAGAGCAAAAACCAAGCCAAGAGGTCTAAGCAATTGTCCGTAGACCTCCGAGACAGGGTTGTGTCGAGGCACAGATCTGGGGAAGGGTACCAAAACAGTTCTACAGCATTGAAGGTCTCCAAGAACACAGTGGCCTCCATCATTCTTAAATGGAAGAAGTTTAAACCACCAAGACTTCCTAGAGCTGGCTGCCCGGCCAAACTGAGCAATCAGGGGAGAAGGGCCTTGGTCAGGGAGATTACCAAGAACCTGATGGTCACTCTGACAGAGCTCTAGAGTTCCTCTGTGGAGATGAGAGAACCTTCCAGAAAGACAATCGACTCTGCAGCACTCAGGCTTTTATGGTAGAGTGGCCAGACGAAAGCCACTCCATAGTAAAAAGACACATGACAGTCCGCTTGCAGTTTTCCAATAGGCACCTAAAGACTCTCAGACCATGAGAAACAAGATTCTTTGGTCTGATGTAACCAAGATTGAACTGTTTGGCCTGAATGCCAAGCGTCTCGTCTGGAGGATACCTGGCACCATCCCTACGGTGAAGCATGGTGGTGGCAGCATCATGCTGTGGGGATGTTTTTCAGTGGCAGGGACTGGGAGACTAGTCAGGATCGAGGCAAAGATGAACGGAGCAAAGTACAGAGAGATCCTTGATGAAAACCCTCTCCAGAGCGCTCAGGACCTCAGACTGGGGTGAAGCATCACCTTCCAACAGGACAATGACCCTAAGCACACAGCCAAGACAATGCAGGAGTGGCTTCGGGACAAGTTTCTTAATGTCCTTGAGTGATCCAGCCAGAGCCCGGATTTGAACCCGATCAAACATCTCTGGAGAGACCTGAAAACAGCTGTACAGCAGCACTCCCCATCCAACCTGACAGAGCTTGAGAGGATCTGCAGAGAAGAATGGGAGATACTGCCCAAATACAGGTGTACCAAGCATGCAACGTCATACCCAAGAATACTCGAGGCTGTAATTGCTGCCAAAGGTGCTTCAACAAAGTACTGAGTAAAGGGTCTGAATACTTATGCAATTGTGACATTTTTGAAGGGATCCTTTCAGGCTGTAATTGATGTGCATGCTGAGGAACTTGAAGCTTTTGACCCTCTGCACTACGAACCCATCTATGTGGATGGGGGTGTGCTCTCTCTGCTGTCTCCTGTAGTTCATGATCAGCTCCTTCGTTTTGTTGATGTTGGGAATAATGGGTGAACAGGCAGTACAGGAGGGTGCTGAGCATGCACCCCTGTGGGGCCCCCGTGTTGAGGATCAGTGTGGCGGAGGTGTTGTTACCTACCTTCCCCACTTGCCTTCTTCAGGACTTTCAAGTCTTCACCAAGTTTCAACATGTTGGCTACTGAATTAACCTACTCTGAATGAGATTGTTTCTGCCTGTCTCCCCAGGCTATGACTAACTTCCTGGTCTGGTCCCACCTCAACACAGATACTAAAGACAGGATGAAAATGATGGAGAACCAAAAAGTCATAGCCCAGGACATAGTTCTCTACCACGTCAAGTGCCGTGATGACGAAATACAGAAAATCCTGATGAAGACTTGCTCAAAGATATTGTACACACCAAAGATCTATAAGTATTGTTTTAATGTTTGACACTCATTGTTGTTTCATGTATGTTAGAAAACCAGGCAATATTTCGACAGAGAGCCCTGTGACTGTGAAGAGGATGAGTTTCTGCAGATTCTGGTATTACCACGTTATATTTGTAGAATAACAGTTTGGTCATCATCTGGTTCCAGATTGACTGGAACAGTAGGCCTGCATTTGAAACCTCTACATTCATATGCCCATATGTTGAGTTTGCTGTTAATAATGCCATAATAATCATGCATTATAACACAGAAAAAAGAACTACCTGGCCCCAAGAAGTTTGAGATCTACGAGTTCGGGTTCTCTGACTTTGACTGCACAGAGCTGGAGCTGGTGATGTGTGGGATCCAGATGTACTATGAGGTTGGAGTGGTCAAGAAGTTCCGGGTTCCACAGGAGGTAACGTTACTGTACAATCATGATCTGTACTGCAACATCTTTCAATGCTGGGGAAGTGTCAATTTGAGCAAATACTCTGAATATACTGTATATATGAACATGTATGTATGCTGTTTGTCATTAGTTAATTTATTGCTCTTGTCACGTCCTGACCAGTATAGAGTATATTTGGTTATTGAAGTTTGGTCAGGACGTGGCAGAGGAGAGTTGATGTATGTTTATGGGGTTTGTCACTGGTCTATGTCTAGTTAATTGGGGTTGGACTCTCAATTGAAGGCAGGTGTGTTGAGTTGCCTTTGATTGGGAGTCCTATATAGTAGGGTGTGTTTGTCTTTGTGTTTCGTGGGTAGTTGTTTTTTGCACTGCTAGGTATAGCCTGCGAAACTGTCTCCTGTCGAATTGTATGCATTTCTTGTTTTTTCGTGGTCAACGTCCTTTAATAAATATGATGTTGAACACGCAACCTGCTGCGTATTGGTCCACATTCCCCGACAGCGATTTCGCTATATCGTCATACGACGAAGAAATCTGTGACAGCTCTCCCATAATATCTGTTTATGTTCTAATGCTCTACTTCCAAATCCCATGAAAACCATCAGGCATCTTTATTTATTTCAACAGGTTCTGGTGCGCTTCCTGTTCTCAATCAGCAAAGGCTACAGGAAAATCACCTATCACAACTGGCGCCACGGTTTCAATGTTGGGCAGACTATGTTCACACTGTTGACAGTAGGAGTTCTTAAGCCTCAGTAGTAATGTACTTTATTTTGTCTCACAGAAAATAAAAGGCATATTTTCTTACAGATATCTTAATTTGACCAGTTTGGATTTTTTTTTGGGGGGGGGATTGATACGCTTTTTGTTAGGATAAATCAAGTCTGACATTTTAAAGTGGGTATTACGAACTTTAGAAGCCTTTTAAAACCTAAAATATACTACAATTGGCATTTTCTGCTGTGCAGGAATATTCTCTGCAACAACAGAGTGATCAAATTAAGATATTATATCTGTATTTGCCCAAAAACATAACTGAAAGACATAATTGAAAGACATCTCTAATTCTTAATGTCAAACTGCTGTGTTTTGTTGTGTTAGACAGGGACCCTGAAAATGTACTACACAGATCTGGAGGTGATGGCCATGATCACCTCTGCTTTTCTCCATGATATCGACCACAGGGGGACAAACAACCTCTACCAGGTGAAGTGAGTACTCCTGGGAATCTCTGCTCTCTGAGAGTTGGTACAACCAGCCCTTCATATATTTCTAGGTCTCTTCTTTTACTATCTCTCTCATCGCAACTGTAAATGTAGAGAAGCACTTGGATTAGCTTTGTGTGATGAATGGCTTATGATGAGCTCCCTGTACAGTGAGTGGTCTGGTCCCTCATCGACAGATCTGGTAATCCGCTAGCCAAGCTTCACGGCTCGTCTGTCCTGGAGAGGCATCATCTAGAATTTAACAAGTTCCTTCTGGCAGATGAGGTACGTAAGGCTTTTGTTTCTCAACTACATCAGTAGCACCTTTGATGTCAATTATTTATTAACCTCTAGGGGCTAGGGGGCAGTATATTCACGGCCGGATGAAAAACGTACCCAATTTAAACAGGTTACTACTCTGGCCCAGAAAATGTAATATGCATATTATTAGTAGATTTGAATAGAAAACACTCTGACGTTTCTAAAACTGTTTGAATGGTGTCTGTGAGTATAACAGAACTAATATGGCAGGCAAAAAAACAGAGAAAAATTGAATCAGGAAGTGGGAGAAATTAGAAATTTAGTTTTTCTTTTGAATCCCTTGAAAAACTACAGTGACATAGGATTTACGTTGCACCTCCTAACTCTTCCATTGGCTGTCAACAATCTTTAGGAACTGGTTTCAACCGTCAGCTGTTACCGGGCAGATCATTTTGGCTCAGTCAATCATTGGCCAGTCTGAGGAGATGTGTCTTATGATGCGCGTGCACGTGACTTCATCATTTTTATATTTTTCTTCTGGGATGAATAGCTATTGCCCGGGTGTAAAATTATCGCAATTTAACGTAAAAAAATACCCTAAAGGATTGATTGTAAACATCGTTTGACGTGTTTCTACAAACGGTAATGGAACTTTGAACATTTTTGTCTATGGATTTGCGCCCACGCCACATGGCATTGTAAAGTGTTCTGGATGGGTCAACAAAACGGACGTATTTGGACATAAATGATGGACTTTGCAGAACAAATGAACATTTCTTGTGGAAGTGGGTGCCCATCCGAGTGCATTCCGCCGAAGATCAGCAAAGGTAAGTAAATATTTCGAACATATTGTTAGAGATTTGTCGACGTCGTGGTTGTAGGCTAACTGTATAGCTTAGCATTGAAGGCTAAGTTCTGTACTCAGAATATTGAACAATGTGCTTTTACCGTAACGTTATTTTGAAATCTGACAAAGTGGTTGCATAAAGGAGTAGATTATCTCTAATTCTTTAAATAATTGTTATACATTTTTTCAACGTTTATGAGTTCTTCTGTAAATTAAATGTGCCTATTCACCGGAAGTTATGGGGAGAAAACATTTTCTGAACGTCACGCGCCAATGTAAAAACGGGGTTTTTGGATATAAATATAAACTTGATCGAACAAAAAATGCATGTATTGTCTAACATGATGTCCTAGGAGTGTCATCTGATGAAGATTATCAAAGGTTAGTGCTTCGTTTTAGCTGAATATCTGGTTTTATCTGGTTTTATGATGGCTATCGTGCTTGGAAAATGTCTTTTTTTTTTTTTGCTGAGGTGCTATGCTAAAATAATCTAATGTTTTGCTTTCACCGTAAAGCCTTTTTGAAATCGGACAATGTGATTGGATTAACGAGTAGAGTATCTTTAAAATGCCGTATAATACTTGAATTTTAATTTTTTGATTATTTTGTTTTGAATATCGCGCCGTGCCATCTCACTGGTTGTTGTCCAACCAATCCCGTTATCGGGATTGTATCCTCAAGAGGTTTGGTACTCTTTGCTTCCATGTTGATCACATGACACTTTCGTCTAACTCCTCCTCCCTCCCACCAGTCCTTGAATATCTACCAGAACCTCAACAGAAGACAGAACGAGCATGCCATCCACCTCCTGGACTTTGCTATCATTGCAACAGACTTGCAACTCTATTTCAAGTGAGTAATAGCATTTTATTTGTCACATGCTTCGTAAACAACAGGTGTAGACTAGTGAAATGCTTACTTACGGCTGTTTTTCCAACAATGCAGAGGTAAAGATAAAAACACACTGAACAAAAATATAAACTTAACATTAAACAATTTCAAGATTTTACTGAGTTACAATTCATAAAAGGAAATCAGTCAATTGAAATAAATTAATTCGGCCCTAATCTATGGATTTCACATGGCTGGGAAGACAGATATGCATCTGTTGGTCACAGATACCTTAAAAAAAGGTAAGGGCGTGGATCAGAAAACCTGTCAGTATCAGGTGTGACCACCATTTGTGTCATGCAGCGTAACACATGTCCTTTGCATAGACATTATCAGGCTGTTGATTGTGGCTTGTGAAATGTTGTTTTGCTCCTCTTCAATGACTGTGCGAAGTTGCTGGGTATGTGTGGCAACTGGAACACACTGTTGTACACGTCATTTCAGAGCATCCCAAACATGCTCAATGGGTGATATATCTGGTGAGTATGAAGGCCATGGAAGAACTGACATTTTAGGCTTCCAGGAATTGTGTACAGATCCTTGTGACATGGGTCTGTGCATTATCATACTGAATACAAAATAAATAAATAAAAATTACCTTTATTTAACCAGTCAGTTAAAGAACACATTCTTATTTACAATGACGGCCTACCCCGGCCAAATCTGGATGACGCTGGGCCAATTGTGCACCACCCTATGGGACTCACAATCACGGCCGGATGTGATACAGCCTGGAATCGAACCAGGGACTGTAGTGACTTCTCTTGCACTGAGATTGTAAGGTTCTGCTTTTCTTAGTCAACCTTGTTTTCTTTTTCTTTGTGTTCTTGAACGTAGCCCTGTTTCTTTGTGTACTGGAACGTAGCCCTGTCTTTCATTTTTGTTCATTGATTTCACCTGTGTTCGTTTCTCACCTGGTCTCATCAGCTCCCTATTTAGTTCAGTTCTTTCTGTTTGTATGGTTGTGAGGTATTGTTTGTTTTTGACTGCCAGCCTGTGTTTGACCATTGCCAGCCTGTGTTTGACCATTGCCTGCCTGTGTTTGACCATTGCCAGCCTGTGTTTGACCATTGCCTGCGACCACGATTCCTGCCTTCTGTGAAGGTTTATTCCATGTGTAACTCTGTATTGTTGTACGTGCCGAACTGCTTTGCTTTATCTTGGCCAGGTCGCAGTTGCAAATGAGAACTTATTCTCATCTAGCCTACCTGGTTAAATAAAGGTGAGAGAATTTAAAAAAAAGTAATAAACATCTGCCATGCTCTGCGCGTGAATATACACCTTTTTCTCCCTGAGTATTCATTATAGAATACCTCACCCAGAAACGGAATGGGTTCAGCGGAGCTACAGCGGTGCCTAACCCAGCAAGAGGAGCTTATGGAGGAAATTTGCCATCTTCTCTGCCAGCCTATGCCTCCGATGCCAGGTATCGTAACCCATAACCCTCCTTTGTTCATACCCATGCCAGGAAAATGATGATGCAATGCAGCAAATACATTGAGCACAACCCCACAACCCCACCAATAAGAGCAGGGTGGATTTTGTTGTCTCTACTCACAGGCAAAGCCCTGGATTGGGCTACCGCCATATGGACTGCCAACAGCACAAAACTTAGATCCGAGACTCATTTCCACACCATCTTCTAAGAGGTGTTCGATCACTCACCCTCCGGTCGTCCTATAGGAGACCTACTCATAGAACTTCAACAAGGATGCAATTCAGCTGCCGAGTATGCCCTCGAGTTCCACACCATGGCTGCAGGGAGTGGATGGAACAAGGCTGCTTAACCTACCGTCTACTGAAGAGGGCTCAACAGGGAACTTCAGGCGGAGCTGGCCTGTAGAGGTGACCTTCAGGATTTAAATCAATACATTCGTATGTCCAGCTCCATCGACCACCTCATCGCCGACCGCCAAAGAACTCTGCCACCCAGGAACCCGAAACCTTCTCTTTCCATGATTCCGTCATACCGTCCGAGTCTTCCAGAGCCCATGCAGTTGGGCCATGCTCCTCTCCCGTGTATCGAACGTCAAAAGTGGATCCAAGAAGGGCTCTGCCTTTACAGTGGAGGGAAAGATCATCTACTCAGCCATTGCCCTGTTCGTCCCCCACGGAGAGATGAGAAGAGTTCCCCCGCTGCCATGCATGTAGCCGTGTCCTTATTTCTAAATATCTCCCAGAAGCAATTCTCCATCCCAGTATTGCTAACTGTGAAGGGGGTTATCAAGTATGTAGAAGGCTTGATAGATTCGGGAGCAGCAGGTCATTTTATCGATCACCAGCTAGTACAAGCGCTTGAGATTGATCTAACACCTGTCACCCCTGCCTTAAGGATTATCACCCTGGACGGGCAGCCATTGGGCATGGGCTTCATCACGCACCTGACACAAAGCGTCACCCTCCAGATTGGAGTCTTCAACACCGAAACCATTCAACTCATGGAACTCTCATCCCCCAAACAACCACTCATCCTCAGACATCCCTGGCTTTGTCGTCACGACCCTGCCATCTCATGGCAACAAGGTGAACTAATGTCGTGGTCTGCTACCTGCTTCACCAGTTGTCTCAGCCTACCCTGCAGAGCCACCACCATTGAGGACTCTGCCTCGGCAGTGCCACCCACCATACCATCTGAATACGCTCAGTACAGCAATGTCTTCCGCAAAACCAAGGCCTACACTCTGCCACCACATCGCCCAGGAGACTGTGCTATTGACTTAGTCCCTGGAGTGTCCCCTCCGAAGGGCCGTGTTTACCCCCTATCTATCCCGGAAAATGAGGCAATGGAGAATTACATTGATGAATCACTCAAACGGTTTCATTCGTCCTTCTTCTTCGTTGGAAAAAAAGGACCGTGGTCTCCATCTATGCATTGATTATCATTCCCTGAATGACGTCACGATCAAGAACTGTTTCCCTCTGATCCCAGCAACCCTTGAACAAGTGGGCCGTGCCAACATCTATGCTAAACTCGACCTGCGAAGTGCATATAACCTTGTCTATATACATGAAGGCGACGAATGGAAGACGGCATTTATCACCGCTCGAGGGCACTACGAATACCTAGTCATGCCCTACGGCCTTACGAACGCACCTGCCATCTTCCAATCCTTTATGAACAAGGTTTTCCAGGATATGATCAACCGCTTTCTCATCGTCTACATTGATGACATCCTGATTTACTCCTACTCCGTGAAGGAACACATACAGCATGTGCAAAAGGTTCTTCAACGGCTCCTTGACCATAACCTTTATGTGAAGACTGAAAAGAGTGCCTTCCATGTAACCTCGGTAAACTTCCTGGGCTTCGTACTGACACCTGGAGGGGTCAGCATGGATAAGAACAAAGTCACCGTTGTCAGTAACTGGCCCAAACTCACCACCGTTAAGGAACTCCAACGTTTCATTGGGTTCTCCAACATCTATCGCCGGTTCATTCGGAACTTCAGTTCTACGGCCGCTCCCCTCACTGCCCTTACCAGCCAAAAGACCCGGACCCTTCAATGGACTGATACCGCCTTGACTGCATTCAACTTGAAACACCTCTTCACCTCATCTCCTGTCCTTCACCAACCTGATTCGACCCTTCCTTTCACCCTGGAGGTGGATGCCTCCGAAGTAGGAGTAGGAGCCATACTCTCTCAGAGGGTGGGAACACCTCCCAAATCACAAACCTGTACCTTCTTCTCCAGGAAGTTATCCCCCGCTGAGAGGAATTACGATGTGGGGAACAGAGAACTCCTCGCCATCAAGCTGGCTCTTGAGGAGTGGCGCCACTGGTTGGAGGGCGCACAACATCCCTTTCTCTGGAATATATCAGAGGGGCCAAGAGGTTAAACTGCAGACAAGCCCGCTGGGCTCTCTTCATACACTTCCAATGTCATGTTACTTATATCCTTGGAAAGAAAAATGTAAAAGCTGATGCTCTCTCCCGCCAGTTTGACCTTCGACCAGTAACTCAGACCTTACACCCATTCTTACATCCTCTTGCATTATCGGAACAGTACAGTGGGAGGTTCACTCTGCCATACAAGAAGCCCTAACCTCAGACCCGGCTCCTCCTGAGAGTTACGTACCAGCAGCTGTTAGACTCCAACTGATGCAATGGTGTCACTTGGTCAGGACATCCGGGCATTACACGAACCACAACTTCTAGCCCGGAAGTTATGGTGGCCCTCACTGGCATCCGACGTAAGGGATTACATACTCTCCAGTCCAGTCTGCACCAAAACCAAAAGCCCTCGTCATCTCCCTTCCGGGAAGCATCAACCTTTGCCAACCCCCTCACAGACCCTGGTCCCACATAGCTGTTGACTTCATCACAGACCTTCCTGAATCCTCTGGTAACACCACCATTCTTGTCATAGTAGAGTTCTCTGTAGTGACTGCCGAACGGCTCCCTGACTCACCTATTGCTGCTCATTGGACCCTATGATAACTCGGCTACACCGCTGATGCCTGCTGGACTGTTCACAAACACAGTACCTCATTTTGTTTATCTGTCGGCACCAGCCTCAAACTCAGGTCCTGTGTGTACCTAACTGACCCTCTCTGCCCATTCATCACCATTTACCCGTTGTTGTCTTGGCGCTCCCAATCAACACCTGTGATGCTTTATGACTCTCTCTAATGTCAATATGCCTTGTCTACTGCTGTCTTGGCTAGTTCTTATTGTTTTATTTCATTGTAGAGCCCTCAGTCCTGCTCAACTGGCCTTAGATAGCTCTTTTGTCCCACCCCACACCCATGCGGAGACCTCACCTGGCTTAACTGGTGCCTCCAGAGACAACCTCTCTCATCGTCACTCAACACCTAGGTTTACCTCCACTGTACTCACATCCTACCATACCCTTGTCTGTACATATGCCCTGAATCTATTCTACCACGTCCAGAAATCTGCTCCTTTTATTCTGTTCCCAATGCACTAGACAACCAGTTCTTATGGCCTTTAGCTATACCCTTATCCTACTCCTCCCCTGGTGACGTAGAGGTTAACCCAGGCCATGTAGCCCCCAGTACCACACCTATTCCCCAGGCACTATAATTTGTTGACTTATGTAACCGTAAAAGCCTTGGTTTCATGCATGTTACATCAGAAGCCTCCTCCCGCAGTTTGTTTTATTCACTGCTTTAGTACACTCCGCCAACCCTGATTCTGAAATTTCCATCCCCAACTACAACATTTTCCACCAAGATAGAACTGCCAAAGGGGGCGGAGTTAGCCTGCAGAGTTCTGTAATGCTATCCATGTCTGTGCCCAAACAGTTTGAGCTTCTACTTTTAAAAATCCACCTTTCCAGAAATAAGTCTCTCACTGTTGCTGCTTGTTATATACCCCCCTCAGCCCCCAGCTGTGCCCTGGACACCATATGTGAATTGATTGCAGGAGCGGTAGAGATACTCTGAATGATCATCTATGAAAAGCCAATTGACATTTACTCCTGAGGTGCTGACCTGTTGCACGCTCTACAACAACTGTGATTATTATTATTTGACCCTGCTGGTAATCTATGAACATTTCAACATCTTGGCCATGTTTTGTTATAATCTCCACCCGGCACAGCCAGAAGAGGACTGGCCACCCCTCAACCTGGTTCCTCTCTAGGTTTCTTCCTAGGTTCCCGCCTTTCTAGGGAGTTTTTCCTAGCCACCGTGCTTCTACACCTGCATTGCTTGTTGTTTGGGGTTTTAGGCTGGGTTTCTGTACAGCACTTTGTGACATCAGCTGATGTAAGAAGGGCTTAATAAATACATTTGATTGATTTCCCCCATTTATCTTCAGAGTTTGTACTGTCAGGTGACCTAAGCTGGGATATACTTAACACCCCGGCCGTCCTACAATCTAAGCTAGATTCCCTCGATCTCCAGACCGTCGCTGAAGACTCCAGACTGCGGACAGTCGCTGAAGACTCTGGACTGGGGGACAGTCGCTGAAGACTCTGGACTGGGGGCCGTCTCGGGAGGCTCCGGACTGCGGGCCGTCTCGGGAGGCTCCGGACTGCGGGCCGTCTCGGGAGGCTCCGGACGGCGGGCCGTCTCGGGAGGCTCCGGACGGCGGGCCGTCTCGGGAGGCTCCGGACGGCGGGCCGTCTCGGGAGGCTCCGGACGGCGGGCCGTCTCGGGAGGCTCCGGACGGCGGGCCGTCTCAGACTGGTGACATGCACCTCCGGGCAAGAGCGAGGAGCAGGCACAGGGCGTACCAGGCTGGATAGACTCACTGGAGGCCGGGTGCGTTGGGCAGGTACAGGATATACTGGGCCGTGGAGGCGCACCGAAGGTCTCGAGCATAGAGCTGGCACAACACGTCCTGGCTGGATGCTTACTTTCGCCTGGCAAATGCGGGGTGCTGGCACAGGACGCATTGGGCTGTGAATGCGCATTGGCTACACATTGCGTGGAGCCAGCGCAGGATATCCTGGACCGAGGAGGCGTACTGGAGACCAGGAGCGCTGAGCTGGCACCACCCTTCCTGGCTGAATGCTCACTCTAGCCCGGCAAATGCGGGCGCTGGCAACGAGCGCACCGGGCTGTGAATGCGCACTGGAGATACAGTGCGCATCACCGCATAACATGGTGCCCGACTGGTCACATGCTCCCCACAATAAGCACAGGGAGTTGGCTCATGTCTCCACCCTGACTCTGCCAATCTACCCGTGTGACCCCCCCCCCCCCCCCACAAAATTGGGGGCTGCCTCTCGTGCTTGCATTGATGGTATAATGCCTCGTAATATCACCGTTCTGCTCTCGCTGCCTCCAACTACTCCTTCGGACGGCGATACTCCCCGGGCCTTGTCCAGGGTCCTGCTCCATCCAGTATTTCCTCCCATGTCCAACTCATCTTCCCCGTAAACGCACGCTGCTTGGTCTTTTGGTGGTGGGAGATTCTGTCTGAAGAATGGGACGAAGGCGCAGCGTGTGTATCGTTCCACATTGTATTAAAACTGTGAAACTTTGCAAGACATACTAATAAACAAAACAACAAACCGTGACGAAGAGGTGCAACATACACTTACTCAAAATAATCTCCCACACAACCTAGTGGGAAAAACAACAACTTAAATATGATCCCCAATTAGAGACAACGATGACCAGCTGCCTCTAATTGGAGATCATCCCCCCCAACAAAACATAGAAATACAGAAACTAGACACTATTTTCTACATTGTAGAATAATAGTGAAGACATCAAAGCTATGAAATATCACATATGGAATCAAGTAGTAACCAAAAAAATGTTATACAAATATACACATATTTTCCATTTGAGATTCTTAAAATAGCCACCCTTTGCCTCGATGACAGCTTTGCACACTCCTGGCATTCTCTCAACCAGCTTCACCTGGAATGCTTTTCCAACAGTCTTGAAGGAGTTCCCACGTATGCTGAGCACTTGTCGGCTGCTTTTCCTTCACTCTGCGGTCCAACTCATCCCAAACTATCTCAATTTGGTTGAGGTCGGGGGATTGTGGAGGCCAGGTCATCTGATGCAGCACTCCATCCCTCTCCTCCTTGGTAAAATAGCCCTTACACAGCCTGGAAGTGTGTTGGGTCATTGTCCTGTTGAAAAACAAATGATTGTCCCACTAAGCCCAAACCAGATGGGATGGCGTATCGCTGCAGAATGCTGTGGTAGCCATGCTGGTTAACCTGTTAGCGCTAGGGGGCAGTATTGACACGGCTGGATAAAAAACGTACCCGATTTAATCTGGTTACTAATCCTGCCCAGTAACTAGAATATGTATATAATTATTGGCTTTGGATAGAAAACACCCTAAAGTTTCTAAAACTGTTTGAATGGTGTCTGTGAGTATAACAGAACTCATATGGCAGGCAAAAACCTGAGAAGATTCCATACAGGAAGTGGCCTGTCTGACAAGGTGTCGTTCTTCTTGTCTCTGTTTATTGAAGAGTGAGGATCTTAGCTGTCCCGTGACACTTCCCACGGCTGCCATAGGCTCTCAGAAGGCGGCAAAATGCTGAATCGTGGCTTTGCAGGCTCTGGCTGAAACAAAGTAGCGCGTTTGGGTAGTGGCTGGTTACAGTACTGTGAGACTCAGGCTCGTGCCCGCGTCGACCGAAAGCTTTGTTTTCTTTCCTCTGTTTAGCTAAATGGACATTCCCGGTCGGAATATTATCGCTTTTTTACGAGAAAAATTGCATAAAAATGGATTTTAAACAGCGGTTGACATGCTTCGAAGTACGGTAATGGAATATATAAAAAAAAATTGTCACGAATTGCGCATGCGCACGACCCTGATTTACCATTTCGGATAGTTTCTGGAACGCACGAACAAAACGCCGCTATTCGGATATAACGATGGATTATTTTGGACCAAACCAACATTTGTTATTGAAGTAGCAGTCCTGGGAGTGCATTCTGACGAAGACAACAAAAGGTAATCAAACTTTTGTAATAGTAAATCTGATATTGGTGAGTGGTAAACTTGCCGGGTGTCTAAATAGCTAGCCCGCGATGGCTGGGCTATGTACTTAGAATATTGCAAAATGTGCTTTCACCAAAAAGCTATTTTAAAATCGGACATATCGAGTGCATAGAGGAGTTCTGTATCTATAATTCTTAAAATAATTGTTATGCTTTTTGTGAACGTTTATCGTGAGTAATTTAGTAACTTGTTAGTGAATTCGCCGGAAGTTTGCGGGGGTTATGCTAGTTCTGAACGTCACATGCTAATGTAAAAAGCTGGTTTTTGATATAAATATGAACTTGATTGAACAAAACATGCATGTATTGTATAACATAATGTCCTAGGGTTGTCATCTGATGAAGATCATCAAAGGTTAGTGCTGCATTTAGCTGTCTTCTGGGTTTTTGTGACATTATATGCTAGCTTGAAAAATGGGTGTCTGATTATTTCTGGCTTGGTACTCTGCTGACATAAGCTAATGTTTTGCTTTCGTTGTAAAGCCTTTTTGAAATCGGACAGTGTGGTTAGATTAACTAGAGTCTTGTCTTTAAATAGCTGTAAAATAGTCATATGTTTGAGAAATTTAAGTAATAGGATTTTTAAGGTATTTGAAAATCGCGCCACTGGATTAGACTGGCTGTTCCGTAGGTGGGACGAATTCGTCCCGCCTAGCCCAGAGAGGTTAACCTGTCGAGGACAGACGTTCCGCTAGCGGAACCCCTAGCCAACAGCCAATGGCATCGCACGGCATGAAATACAAAACCAACTAAAATACCACAATTCAGTTTTCTCAAACAATCAACTATTTTACACCATTTTAAAGATAAGACTCTCGTTAATCTAACCACATTGTTCGATTTCAAAAAGGCTTTACAGCGAAAACAAAACATTAGATTATGTTAGGAGAGTACATAGACACAAATAATCACACAGCCATTTTCCAAGCAAGCATATATGTCACATAAACCCAAACCACAGCTAAATGCAGCACTAACATTTGATGATCTTCATCAGATGACACTCCTAGGACATTATGTTATACAATACATGCATGTTTTGTTCAATCAAGTTCATATTTATATCAAAAACCAGCTTTTTACATTAGCATGTGATGTTCAGAACTAGCATACCCACCGAAAACCTCCGGTGAATTTACTAAATTACTCATGATAAACGTTCACAAAATACATAACAATTATTTTAAGAATTATAGATACAGAACTCCTATATGCAATCGCTATGGCCGATTTTAAAATAGGTTTTCGGCGAAAGCACATTTTGCAATATTCTGAGTACATAGCTCGGCCATCACAGGCTAGCTAATTTGACACCCACCACGTTTGGGGCTCACTAAACTCAGAATTACTATTAGAAAAATTGGATTACCTTTGCTGTTCTTCGTCAGAATGCACTCCCAGGACTTCTACTTCAACAACAAATGTTGTTTTGGTTCCAAATAATCCATAGTTATATCCAAATACCGCCGTTTTGTTCGTGCGTTCAGGTCACTATCCGAAGGGTGACGCGCGAGCGCATTTCGTGACAAGAAATTTCAAAATATTCCATTACCGTCCTTAGAAGCATGTCGAACGCTGTTTAAAATCTATTTTTACGCTATTTTTCTCATAAAATAGCGATAATATTCCAACCGGGCAATGTTGTATTCATTCAAAGGCTGAAAGAAAAAAATGGAGAAGTCTCGTGACCGCGCATCTCCAGTCTCACTGTCCCCAGGCTGACCACTCACAAACAGAGGTGTTGTACTTTGCCCAGAGACAGCAGACACCCCATTCCACTTTCTGGCGGCTTTAGAGAGCCAATGGAAGCCTTAGAAAGTGTCATGTTACAGCACAGATGCTGTAATGCAACAGAAGGACAACAAATTCAGACAAGGCACTTCCTGTATGGAATCTTCTCAGGTTTTGGCCTGCCATATGAGTTCTGTTATACTCACAGACACCATTCAAACAGTTTTAGAAACTTTAGAGTATTTTCTATCCAAATCTACTAATTATATGCATATTCTAGTTTCTGGGCAGGAGTAGTAACCAGATTAAATCGGGTACGTTTTTTATCCGGCCATGAAAATACTGCCCCCTATCCCAAAGAAGTTAAGTGTGCCTTGAATTCTAAATAAATCACAGACAGTGTCACCAGAAAAGCACACCCACACCATAACACCTCCTCCTTTGTGTTTTAAGGTGGCAAATACACATGCGCATGTCATCCGTTCACCCACACCCCGTCTCATAAAGACACAACGGTTGGAACCAAAAATTTCAATTTGGACTCCATACCAAAGGACAAATTTTCACCGGTCTAATGTCCATTGCTCGTGTTTCTTGCCCCAAGCTAGTCTCTTCTTCTTATTGGTGTCCTTTAGTAGTGGTTTCTTTGCAGCAATCGACCATGAAGGAGTGATTTACACAGTCTCCTCTGAATAGTTGATATTGAGATGTGTCTACTACTTGAACTCTGTGAAGCATTTATTTGGGCTGCAAATTCTGAGGCTGGTAACTCTAATGAACTTATCCTCTGCAGCAGAGGTAACTCTGGGTCTTCCATTCCTGTGGCGGGCCTCATGAGAGCCAGTTTCATCATAGTGCTTCATGGTTTTTGCCACTGCCCTAGAAGAAACTTTCAAAGTTCTTGACATTTTCTGGATTGACTGACCTTCATGTCTGAAAGTAATGATGGACTGCTATTTCTCTGCTTATTTGAGCTGTTCTTACTATAAAATGGACATTGTCTTTTACCAAATTGATTGGCTCAAATGCATTAAGAAGGAAAGAAATTCCACAAATTATCTTTTAACAAGGCACACCTGTTAATTGAAATGCATTGCAGGTGACTACCTCATGAAGCTGGTTGAGAGAATGCCAAGAGTGAGCAAAGCTGTCATCAAGGCAAAGGGTGGCTATTTGAAGAATCTCAAATGTAAAATATATGTATATTTGTATAACTTTTTTTGGTTACTACTTGATTCCATATGTGATATTTCATAGTTTTGATGTCTTCACTATTATTCTACAATGTAGAAAATAGTAGAAATAAAGAAAAACCCTTGAATGAGTAGGCGTTCTTAAACTTTTGACCGGTAGTGTACGTCATGGACTAGTATACAAAACCCTGTAATAAAATTGACTGTATTATGTGACAGAAGGATCAGAGACACAAAGACAAAGTCCACTGGCCAATACAGTCAAATCTGAGGGCTCGCCAATATGTGAATGAAGGATTGATGTTGTTGCTGTTCATTGTTGTAAGAGACTGTGGGAATGAAATGAAAAGTGTCTGGATGAATGCTGTGTGTAATTTTAGATAGTACCTTAGCCAAGATCTTTAGTTAAATAGATGGATCTGAAATTAACTTATTTGTCCAAACTGAAATAATGGAAAGATGAAGGTCTGTCTTTGATAGTTATTTACTACAAATTTTTCCCGGCGTGCTGTAACTTTCTTTTTTACTATGTGCTGCACCAAGTTATCAACGTCCATTTCAAAGCTGCTGAACACATGTTTTTTCCCCCCACAAATCCTACTTTAATTGCTCCCGGGATAGCTGAAAAACAACAGCCCAAAATCCAGGTCAAATACTGTACAACCACATTCCTTAGACCCATCTTATTCCTATTATATGTTTACAGATGTAGGATCTTAATTTGAGCCAGTTTGCTACAGCAGGAAAATAATCCTGACGCAACAGGGTTATAACTAATGGACATTTTTGTAGGGGTTGATACATTTTTCACAGGGAAAGTCAAGTCTGAAAGTGGAAATTACAAAAATCAGAAGGCTTTTTAAACCTTGAATACATTATATGTTTTACATTTCCTGCGTTGCAGGAAAGTTCACCTACAACAGGGTGATTCAATTAAGATCTTACATCTGTAGGTCACGATGAAACACATATTACTATTAGTTTACAGCTAATCACCTGACCTTCTGTTCTCAAACCAATTCCTATCCTACTACCTGGATATTAACGTTAGTCTAAACAAATAGTAAGAGTTGGCGTTATTGTTCATGACAATGTAGACATATGTGATTTGATGTGGCCAAATAGGGGAGTTTTTGAAGCACACCTTCAGGCATAGTTTTTCATGACTTTCTTTTTTACACCTGTCCACGTCTGTAATTTTGAAAGAAACCAGATGTCAACATCACAATTATAAAAACAAACCTTTTTTTTAATTTCAAGAAACATATTAAGTATTTGAAGAGTTTATTTCCAAAACGTTACATCCATCAATTCTTTACATTTGTGTTTTTTCATCAGCAATGACTGCTTATGGGTACCATAATGTGTGTAAAATGTTACTGTTCTCTGATTTTTATTTATTGATGTAAGATTTCTTTTTTTGGGGGGGGGGGGGGCAAAGCAGTATATATCCATTGTTTAGCTGGAATGGAAAGTTTGTATCCTGTATATCTGACTGTGCTATGTGGTTGTCTCACCTAGCTATTTTAAGATAAATGCACTAACTGTAAGTCACTCTGTATAAAACCATCTGCTAAATGACTAAAATGTCAAATGTAAATGTCTTACAAACAGATCTCATATTACTGTAGTGAATTATTTTTAACATTTATTTTTCAAATAAATGTATAATTTGTACTGTTTTTTATTACAAATGTAGTTATTTGTAACATTTCACTGTGTAAAACCTAGCAGTACTACTTATTTCTCAGAGTGAGGCGGGTATATAGCGTTTTGTGAAAAAACATGATTATTTGTCTCTCTGAAAGCATCAGGTAATAGATTTTAAACAAATACATGTCTGTTATTGAACAACCCCATGTCATGATTTGATATTACATTAAACAATAAAAGCTCATTTAACAACATTTATGAAAATGGATATACAGCGTTTTGGAATGAAACTCTTCAATTGTAGATAATTTTATGTAATGTCGCCCATTTCTAAGTACAAATGCCATGCCTCTGATAAATGTTTGCAAAAACATTTAAAATAAAAAGCATTTCATGGTTCAATCTGTTATTATGTCAAACTTTTACCCACAACCATTCATTTGAGCTGGTTGCCATGGGGTCTTTGAGGCCTTTGGGCTGTTTACTCTCCTTTACTCCTCTGACCTGTGGTAAAAGTAGCTCTCATCTGCTTCCTCATCATAGCCTTGGTAACTACCGCCAGTGTCCTCAGGGCAATGAATACCTAAAGTCCTCTGCAGCTTCTCTTCTTGCTGACGCAGCTCCATGGAGTCCACCAGGTCATAGATGTTGGCCAGAGACCACATGGGCGAGGGGAACCAGGCTTTCACGTCCCCGTCCTTCCCCACCACCAGCATACTGAAGTACTCCCGGTTGATCTTCAGCTGGTCCTGGAGACCAGTGACCACGTCCCGTGACAAAGGCTCGTTCTCCGTTTGGCTCTTTCCTGTCAAGGATAAAGGAAAGGTGTTTGTCATTCTATTTCCCAATTATTGCCATCACCATTTGACTGTTAATAAATCAAATCATAGTTGATTGGTCACGTACAAAGATTTGCAGGTGTTATAGCATGTGCAGCTAAATGCTTATGCTACTAGCTCCAACAGTGAAGGAGAACGTCTACCAAATACAATACAAATAATAAATCAATCTTATTAACAAGAAATCAAGAAATGACAGAACTGGTCAAATTAACAATCCAGAGTAGATATATTAGAGTGAGTATGAATCAGTGTGGGACATGACAGAAGAACATACTGCCCTACCAAGCAAAAAGGCAGGAACTGCTCATAGCGTGGAACTGAAAAAAAAAGGCTTTATTTACCTTGGTTTTACAGTGACTATATGCAATTACTGCTAGCATAATCCACATTTCCTCCAGAACACAATACAATAGAGGCAGGATACTTGTCCACATGATTAAGCATGTATTTAATGTAGCAAAAATGACATTAACTAATTTTCGACCAAATGAGCAGTTACTGCCTTTTTGCTTGGTAGGGAAGCATAGACAGATTGTTTTTCTGTAGCATATCTCTTGGAAAAGGTCTGTGCATAGGAATGGTTAGATCATTCAAAGGGAGTTGGATTCCATTTCCTGCCCAACAACACAGAATGCATGACATGTTGACATTAACTGTTGACATTGTGTCAGTACACAGTATTATCTTTAGAGAAAACAAACAAACTCACCATTGAGAGGAAACAGTTCCACAGAGCCTGAGGCTGTTGGTCCTGTTCCGATCAACTTCAACAAGGCAAAATGACGGACGCCTGTTGGAAAGACCAACAATGAAATGTAAGTATTTAGTAATTATTCTTCCATTACTTGTGAATGAGAACTATTGCGATAATAGCATAATGTTTCTGAGATTAACCCACAATAACTTTTAGACTAGTCTGGTCTTGTTGGAGATGTTTAACAGGGAGCCTAATACTGACCCATGGGACAGGCCTGTCCTCTCAGCCCCTGGAGCTGCTGTTGGAAGGAGTAGTCGTCCTCAGATGGAGTAGAGATGATCAGCAGTCTCCTTTTAGACATGAACCTGGTGGGGATAAATGGCTCTATTATTATCTGTGCCCTACATTTTAAACATTATTATTTTTGCACTGCATTATAAAGCACTATAACCACTTAATTTACATTTTAGTTGACAATTTAATCCAGAACAATTAGTGTTAAGTGCCTTGCTCAAGGGCACATCAGCAGATTTTTCACCTAGTTGGCTTAGGGATTCGAACCAATGACCTTTTGGTTATTTGCCCAATGCTCTTAACCACTAGGCTACATGCTGGCAAGTATTATAATGCTTTTTTGCAGCTTTAAAGTATTTAAGTACTATGGTGTCATTACAGATACTGTGTAGACTTAATCACATACCTCAACAATGCCCCACCCTGTTCTTGGGATTTGGAGCAGGCCAGTGGAGTTTTTCTCTCTCTCTCCATTTCAGATCGTCGCGATGGAAAGGTGTCAACATATTCCATCAACGCAGATGAGGGTGGAGGTACATCAAATACTTTCTAAAAGGGATATAAACAATTAGGATACAAATACCACATACTGAATTTATAATTGGCACATTAAGTACAAGAAAAATGTATACACTTTTCTAAGGAAAGTGATCTGTGATATCAAAATATCACTGGCAAGATAGAGATTATGCTTACATTGGGTTTCAGGTCATAGTCAGTCATAGTCATAGAGAAAATCTTAGAGGACATCCCATACTGCTTCATCAGTTGAGAGATGAGATCTGGGTCAGTGAACTTCTCAGGTAGTGAGGTGAATGGCGCCTCAGAATCTGGAATATAGAAATGCAGAGTTTTACTGTATGAAAGCCCAAAGAGGAACCCGATTTTTTGTTAAGACATGATCCGCAACTTTGGCGGCTGCCAAGTATTTTTTAAACCTCCCACCTTGGGCTGGATGTGTCAATGTGTAGTTCACACATGCATCATCTATGAGCACTATTACTGTCTTACCTCAATTATCTACGAAATCCCTAGTTTGAAAGCGACTGTTTTTCTGGAAGCTGTGCTACACCTTTTCCCCTACATTTTGCCCCACATGGGCCAACCCCATAGAAATTCAAGTTCTAGCCAATGAGCTTCAGCCCCCCGCCATTTGAGTGACAGCTAGAAATATTGACACACAGCAGAGCGAGGAAGAGAGAGCAATGAAATGGTGCACATATAGATATCTGCACATATGTGATGCATTATGCAATTTTCGGGTTCCACTTTTGGCTCGTGAGGGCTACTTTCAGAACTACTGGCTAATAAGTATAAAAAAGTCACGGATAATCTCTATAATACTATAATGACACTATAGTCCTGAAGAGAAAATGATATAGGATCAATGTAGGATCTATCTAAGGGAGATGGAGTCAGTAGACACAGACACACACATAGTAGTACCAAGTTGGTAGTGGTGCAGGGTGAGGGTAGTATCAGGCCCTGAGCTCAGGATGGTTGCCATAGTAACTTTTCTTAGGGCAAGGTCACAGAAATGAAGCTCGTTCTCCTCCCTCTGCTGGACATACTGAGGTGTGCTGGCACTGGGCGTGGCTATCACCTGTATCACAAATGGACGAACACATCTATCACAAACAAACAAACAGATTAATTGATACACTTAAACATAATTTATAAAAGCACATACCATAAGTCTTTTCTTCCCCTTCAAATGCTCTACAAAGCCCATCAGTGCTTTCTTATTGTTCTCATTCACTTCTCTGTGGTTTTTCTTCACTCTCCCTCTCCCTTTCCCTTTCTTCCCGTCTTTCTTTCCCTTGCCTTTTTTGGGGGATTTGTTTTTCTCCAAGGTTTCTTCTCCCCCGCCAACGTTCTCTGGTTTATTATCTCTAGAGTTGGCTACAGTCTTTTTTTCTCTTATCTCTACAGTAGAAGGATATGTGTTTATTTCTGTAAAAACATTTCCATTCTTCTTTTGGTTCTCCTTTCCCACAGCTTTGGAGTTTGCCTTCCCTGCGATGAATACTTGTGTTCCTTTTGAATCAGTGGTCGTCTTTCGAATGATGAACCTGGAGCGACCGCTGAGAATGTCCTGAATTTTGCTCTTCAGTGCAGCCTTCTTGGCCACGGTATTCCTCTGGGTGACAGAAGTAACGTTTCCCTGCATATGGGGACTGAACACTTTCTTTTTCACAGGAATCTTTTTCTTCATCAGCCTCTTCTTGGTGATTTTACATTTCAGAGGGGAGCCCTTCCTGGTGAGTTTTTCCAGCTTGCGCAAGGGGAACTGATCAATGACCTCTAGGATGGCCTCCACACGGACAGGGTAGGGGAACCGCTCACTCACCCTAAGGTTCTTCTTCGTGACTAGCATGGAGAAGCCTTGATCCCCCAGCTCAAGGTAATGCAGCAGCTTGGTGACCATGTCTGAGTCAATGCTCTCCATGGTGGCCTCTCCTTGGAAGGTGGTCTTCTCGATCCTGCCTTCCATCATGGCGTTCTGGATGATGGTGACGATGAAGGTGTCCCTCTCGGCCAGGCGGCAGTTCAGCCCCTCCTGCTCCATGTCCTGAATCTGTTTCTCCATCATGCGGAGGTAGTTGTCGCTGTGCGACGGGGCCGTGATTACCCACAAACGTTTCTTACCTGCAAAATCAGCCAGGAATTCCTGTTCTGGGTCAAGGACTGTCCTGGTCTCGTGGTCTCCCTCTCCGCCATGATCATCCTCCGGAGCCAGGAGACCAGCAGGTTCTTTATACTGAGGTCTGGTCTTATGTCTTCCCTTCGCTGGCTGTGAGGCAGAAACCCCTAGGCTGTGACTCCACAGAGACATAAGGACAAGCAGAGCACAGAGCAACCTAGACATCCTCGGTGGGGTGGTGGTCACTTTATAATCCACAGGGAAACTGCCTTGAAGCAGACGCAGCACACAGCTGAAGTGATGATGTCTCTCCCAAGCAGATTGGCTTGACTGGGGATAAGGAGGAATACTCCACGGCTCCTGGTTCACATTATACTCCAACGTTGTTACAGGAAACTCCTGGAATTTTTTCAACTTCAAAGCATACTCTCTTAAGCAGCATGCTTGGTGGGAGCTCCTCTTCAGACTGAGACTGCCTTCAATGTGTTCGATGCTGAGCTATAGAATAACAGAGTGGAGGAGAAGAAAGGGTGAGAGCGGAGGGGGTACTGAAACCTGAGCTTTTACAGATTCCAACATAAAAACAGTGCAGGAACATAAACAAGCATTTATCTGTATTGTACATCTAAATTAAACACAGGATATATTTATTGAAATTAGAACATTAAATGTAAACATCATGCAGTGCACAGTAAGACATATTTTCTTCTATTGTCGTGAACAAACATACTTGGGATCGTATTGCAATCCAGAGACGTTTGAGAGACAGACACGAGGCTTGTTTGGTGCTTCATGACTTAAAGGCTGCCACATCTGGGGCCCATTATTACACAATACACCTCACAGTGCCTGGACTCCATGAGTGGACAAGATCCCAGCACAGCAGACCCAAGCTGGGGGAGAGAGAAGGCTATGAATAGAATTTGATTCACATTATTGCTGAGATTTAGAGAATGGCTTTATTTGACAGTTTTGATCCCAGCGTCTGTCAGATATTCAAGCGCTGACTTTATAGGTGATAAATAGCAACAGGTAGCTTAATCCCATGTTTTCGTCTTGATCTATGTTTTTAAAGATAAACTTGCTCTTTAATGTATTGTTTTTACTAATTCACTATCCCACTCATGAGGTTTGAGGTTTGACACTCACACCACACACCAAAGCAGTTGTTGTCCAGATTATAGCTGGAAAAATCCTTTCCATGCTCAATCTTTACAGGGGTGCTATCACTTCTACTTCACTGATGTTAAATTGGCGGGACTTTCAGATGTTGTACATCAGTTTTAAGTTCTGCTTTTTCCTCCTGAAAGAAAGAGAGACAGAGTAAGACCATCTGTTCAATGACATTCATGACCTCACATTCTTAGACAAAAGGGTTCCAAAACGGTTCTTTGACTGTCAATCGGTCCAGGAAAACCCTTTTTGGTTCCATGTAGAACACTTTTGAGTTCCATGTGGAACCCTCTTTGTAATTTCCACTTTGAAATTTCAGTCTAGATTTTCCCTTATGGAAAATGTATTACCCTCTACATTAATTATAATCCGCATAATAATTCACATTTCCTGTTGCATAATAATTCACATTCAGTAATGAGTGTGTACATGTGTTTCATACTGGTCTACCCATGGAGATTGAACACACAACTCTGGCATTACAAGCATCATGCTCTACCAACTGAGCTACACAGGATATCAGTGAGGGTATGTCTGTATACTCCCTTGGTAGAGATGAGATTCAGCAACACCCATCTCTACCTTCGTTTGGTCCTCAATTCATGCACCTTGGTTGGAAAGTGAGGTAGCGGCAGTGATCCCTTCCCTTTGCATTGTATACTCCTTTGGGACACTTGGTGTAGGACGGAACAGGTCTTATTCAGCACATTGCACCATGCAAATTAAGACTCCATGATAACATGGAGGATAGAAATCAGCCGAAAAGAGGAAGATGTCAGAATCTTGTGAAATGAGAGTAAGCACGCATCCTCTCAGTAACAGGAATATAGCACTTTAACTATTTGCACAACGTAACAACACTGTACTGTATATAGCCATAACATGACATTTGAAATGTCTCTATTCCTTTGGAACTTTTGTGAGGGTAATGTTTGCGGTTAATTTTTATTGTTTATTTCACTTTTGTTAATTATCTATTTCACTTGATTTGGCAATGTCAACATATAATTTCCCATGCCACCAAAGCCATTTGAATTGAATTCAATTGATATAGTGACAGACAGACAATAATATAGGAGTTAAAGAATACTAAGTTTGCATGAAAACATTTGTGCCCCTGGTACTGATGGAGAAAAAAAAAATATAAGAATATGTTTGCATAATTCTTTCCTTATTTGAATCAATGATAAGAGCCAAGACAATTACAGGCAGCATCCTTATAAAGTTGTAATTGTTAAAATCCCTGGTCACTGCACAGTCCTACAGTAACAAAGAGCCAGATAGTTAGAAACACATGATGAAACATCTCTCCACTATAAGGGATGATAAATAAAAACCAAAGACGCATACAGTAGTATTAATATAATCTTTGATGTGAGGCTCCTAAGTTTGTGTCAACCCCAGTCATGCTGAGTTTGACTATAGGCTATTTCAACTTCAAAGAAGCAGTAACTATCAGGTAATGTGTTATTATCTGTTTCACGCTTCTTTATACACACCAGTTTTTCAAGTTAGTACCTTATTGGGGAATTTAAAATTATGGCACCAGACTCATGTCTGACCAACAACCAGTGTTGGGGAGTAGTGAAGTACGTAATAGTAATTTAAGTACATTTTGCAGTAGCTTGGTGGAAGTTGAACTAAATTAAAATCTTGGGAGTGTTTTCAGTAGTTAATACATTTTTTTTGCCATTTAGCAGTGTAGCTAACTACTGGAACTACACACTGCTTTTTCTGTTAAAAAAAAGAAAGAACTTCCTTTCTTTTTTGGGATTAGACATGCCGAATTCTCACTTCAAACTTAGTTTTTGTGTTTAATATGCTAGATTACACATTCTGTTAACATCTGACCAGAGTGATCTGATCCTTGAATTTGTAGTCTATGACATTTCATATTTAGATATGATAATTTATTATGAAGCAATTTACAAAAAGTAACTCTCACGTCTGGCGCTTGTGGGCGCCAGGCTGCCCTGCATCACGCACTCCTGCCGTCTATTACTCACACCTGCCTTCCCTCGTCACGTGCATCAGCGATATTGGACTCACCTGGACTCACTCATCACCTGTTTATTACCTCCCCTATATTTGTCAGTTCCCCTGCTCTGTTCCCTGCTGCTGCATTAATTGTTTTTTTTGTCTGTATTACTCGTTTGCTGACGCTGTTCCTGTCTCGTTCCATGTCCGTTCTATATTAAATGTTTGACTCCCTGTACCTGCTTCGTCTCTCCAGCGTCAACCCATGTGACAGTAACTTACAAAAAACTCCTAGAGGAATCCTGCAGGAATTTGACCCTTTGTGAAGGAATTGTGCAGGTGTCTCTTGAAGGAGTATGACTTGTCCTACAGAAATTTTGAAAATCCTGCACAACCAAGTACATTCCTGCAGCAATCCTGCAGGACCAAAACCTGCATGAGTATGATATTCCTGCAGATTATGGCAATTCCTTTAGGACCAAGTACATTCCTGCAGGAATCATACAGGACCGAAACCTTCAGGATTTTGATATTCGTGCACGATATGACAATTCCTGCAGGACAAAGAACATACCTGCAGGAATCCAGCAAGACCAAAACTTGCAGGATGCTGAAATTCCTGCAGGATATAGCAATTTTAACTTCACTACAGGATTTTAGATACTGAGAAAAGAGAATTTTGAAATATAGCGCAAAATCAGACATTTCAACTCAGCGGATGTGAGAAATGTAAGAAATGACAATTAAATTTCAATCATTTAAGTTTATTTATAAAGCACTTTTTACATCAGATGTCACAAAGTGTTATACAGAAACACAACCTAAAACCCCAAACAGCAAGCAATGCAGATGTAGAAGCATGGTGGCTAGGAAAAACTCCATAGAAAGGCAGGAACCTAGGAAAAAACCTAGAGAGGAACCAGGCTCTGAGGGGTGGCCAGTCCTCTTCTGGTTGTGCCGGGTGGAGATAGTACATGGCCATTAAGGCCAGATGGTTCCTCAAGATGTTCAAACGTTCATAGATGACCAGTAGGGTCATTCAGAGGTCAAGACAGCAGGTGCGGTAGAGCGAGAGAGAGAGACAAAAACAGCAGGTCCGGGACAAGGTAGCACGTCCGGTGAACAGGTCAGGGTTCCATAGCCGCAGGCAGAACAGTTGAAACTGGAGCAGCAGCATGACCAGGTGGACTGGGGACAACCAGGAGTCATCAGGTCAGGTAGTCCTGAAGCATGGTCCTAGAGCTCAGATCCTCCTGGAGGGGAGGAAGAGAGGGAGAGAGAGAGAATTAGAGGGAGCATACTTAAATTCACATAGGACACCAGATAAGACAGGAGAATTACACCAGATATAACAGACTGACCCTAGCCCCCCGGCACATAGACTATTGCATCATAGATACTGGATAATGTCTACATGCAATAAATAAAGTGTATGCTACTTTTATTTGATAGATACCAACACAATTGATAATGGTTTCAGTAGGCCCACAGTTCAGTCAATGTACTTATTTGAATTTATTAGGGATCCCCGTTAGCTGCTTCCAAGGCAGCAGTTAGTCTTCCTGGGGTCCAAACACATTAAGGCACTTACATAACACATAAAAACAAATTACATTGTTACATCACTACATATTTACAATACAAAATGTATAATACCACCATACAACAATATTACATTGTATGTGTGTGTAGAGTCAGTGTGCTAGTGTTTATGTGTGTATGCCTGTGTTTGTACCTCTGTGTGTGTCCATTCACAGTCCCCGCTGTTCCATAAGGTGTATTTTTATCTGTTTTTTTAAGTCTATTCTACTACTTGCATCCATTACCTGATGCGGAATAGAGTTCCATGTAGTCATGGCTCTATGTAGTACTTTGCACCTCCCATAGTGTGTTCTGGACTTGTGGGCTATGCATGGGTGTCCGAGCTGTGTGTAAGTAGTTTAAACAGACAGCTCGGTGCATTCAGCTTGTCAACACTTCTTACCTAAACAAGTAGTGATGATGGCGTTGACGGGACGCCGATCCCTAAGAAATGTGAAAAAAAGTATTTTAAAGTGCTGCTCCACCTTCTAACAGCACTATCAACAAGGCAGGTTCTACCTAGTTTTGTCACAACTGGACTACTGTTCAGTCGTGTGGTCAGGTGCCAAAAAGAGGGACCTCGGAAAATTACGATTGGTTCAGAACAGGGCAGCTCGTCTGCCCCTTAAAATAAATGTAGGGATTGGCGTCCCGTCAACAGGACAGTTGTAAATCATGCAGCACCTTGTGTCACGATCGCAGATTTTAGAGAAACAACAAATGCCGGTACATATAAGTGTCTTATATCAGCTGAAAGGTTAAATTAGTGTTAATATAACTGCACTGTCCAATTTCCAGTAGCTATTACTGCGAAAAAAATGCCATGCTATTGTTGGAGGAGAGTTCCTAACAACAAAACACTTTTTTCACCGCGATTGGTTTGATAAATTCACCTCTGAAGGTAAAATGTGTACTTACATTCTGAAATCTTGCTCTGATTTATCATCCAAAGGGTCCCAGAGATAACATGAAGTGTCGTTTTGTTAGATAAAATCATTTTTCATATCCTAAAAAGGTCCATATAGCATGCACAATCAATTTCGAATTTCCACTTGTTAAATTTGCAAAGAAAGGAATCCGTGAAAATCTAACCCTAAACGTCGTTTCAACCGGTCAAATCATGTTCGTATGTATTCCTCAGAGATCCTAGAACGTAACCAGACTTCACTATATCATTAGGGGTGTAATATATGCTATAGGACCCCATATTTGGTCAGCGATGCCTTCATGGCCCACCGATGATGCGGGCGGTCTTCACTTGAACAACTCTAACTTTGTCAAATAAGCACCAATCGGGGTCAAACAAAGCTAGCTAGATAGCCAATGAGCCAGGCTTTACGGGAGTATCCGGAAACCCTGTATATGTTGTAAAATGTAGCTACTAACATTTTGCGACAACATGCCTTTTCCTTTTGGACAAAAATTATAAGAATATTCAGAGTTATGAAGTTATGAAAACTGGTTGTTTTGCAAATGTTGAACTTATAATATGGCAACTAATACTGGAAAAGCTCAATCAAAGTCCAAGTATACAGATTTCACGATATTCTTGCTGAAAAATGTAATATGAATGCAATTGTCTCCTTCACGATTTGCCCAAATATACCTTGATGACTTCACACTAAATGTCATGTAGTTCGCTCATGCTTGAAGTTATCCGTCTGAAACTTTGCAAATACACTGCTGCCATCTTGTGGACACCATCGGAATTACAACCAGAGTGATAACTAGAACTGGGACCTTTCTCTTTCATTTCAAAGATGGTGGTAGAAAAAAAGGGTTGTTTTTTTCTTTGTATTTTCTTCTACCAGATCTATTATGTTATATTCTCCTACATTCAATTCACATTTCTACAAACTTCAAAGTGTTTCCTTTCAAATGGTACCAAGAATATGTATATCCTTGCTTCAGGGCCTGAGCTACAAGCAGTTAGATTTGGTATGTCATTTTAGGCGAAAATAGAAAAAAAGGGGGCTATCCCTAAGAAGTTTAAAAAAAGACTTTTCACATTTGTTGGCAAATTTGTAGCCATTTAACATTTCTTCAACACACCTTTCGCTAGCTTGGTTTGATTATATGCTGAATGTAATAGTGAGTAGTCTCGGGAGGTGTTCATAGAGAGTGAACGTTTCCACTATTTGTCCTGGTACACCTTGAGTGCAGTGAAGGCTACTGAAGGGAGGACGGCTCATAGTAATGGCTGGAATGGAGTCAATGGAGTGCAACCAACCACATTGAAACCACCACGTCTTTGATGTGTTTGATACCATTCCATTGACGCTATTCTAGCCATTATCGTTAAGATGGCAATGGAGGAGAAGGCTGACGTTTTATGTGTTCCAATCCAATTGTGTCTTTTTGTTCGTTTCTTTGCGTTGTTTGTAACTTCTTTTTTTTCTTATTTTGTATATAATGTTGCTGCTACCATCTCTTATGACTGAAAATAACTTCTGGACATCAGAACTGTGATTAATCACCACGAACTGGCAGAATCCTTTTTTTCCTTTAACGAGTCCGACGAGCCCGACGTGAATGACATACTGCTTTCCTGGGAACAGGCCCAGCTCCCCGCCATTTGTGTGAAGAAAAGGCGGAGAAAAAGGGGCCGGAGGGTGGACTGCCTTCTGACAATTCGTAGGCGATTGAATAAACCCCCTCTGCCTTCCATTCTGCTAGCAAACATGCAATCTTTGGAGAATAAAATCGACGAGCTACGTGGAAGATTAAACTACCAACGGTACATTAAAAACTGTAACATCTTATGCTTCACGGAGTCGTGGCTGAACGACGACATTATCAATATACTGGCTGGTTATACACTGTATTGGCAGGATAGAACAGCGGCGTCTGGTAAGACAAGGGCGGCGGACAATGTATTTTTGTAAATAACAGCTGGTGCACGATATCTAAGGAAGTCTCGAGGTTTTGCTTGCCTGAGGTAGAGTATCTCATGATAAGCTGTAGACCACACTATCTACCTAGAGAGTTTTAATTTGTATTTTTCGTAGCTGTCTACATACCACCACAGACTGAGGCTGGCACTAAGACCACACTCAATGAGCTGTATTCCGCCATAAGTAAACAGGAAAACACTCACCCAGAGGCTGCGCTCCTAGTGGCCAGGGACTTTAATATAGGGAAACTTAAATCGGTCTTACCAAATTTCTATCAGCATGTTAAATGTGCAACCAGAAGTAAAAAATCTCTGGACCACCTTTACTCCACACATAGAGATGCATACAAAGCTCTCCCTCGCCCTACATTTGGCAAATCTGACCATAATTCTATCCTGATTCCTGCTTACAAGCAGAAATTAAAGCAGGAAGCACCAGTGACTCAATCAATAAAAAGTGGTCAGATGAAGCAGATGCTTGTAGTATCTGTAATCTATATCTGTTTATATTAGTTACTATGCTGTTACTAAGCAGTAATGTATTACGGCAGTGTGATGTTACTACACCTAATAGGAAATGCACATGCGTACTATTGGGCCCAAGGGCTGTAGAGCATGAGAGGTTTTGACTAAACGAAACTAACTGTACTCCCGTCTCCTGCCTGGTCATTTCTCCACAACACAAATATTACAGTGGCGACGAGGTGATTAAGGGAAGGGAAGAATGTTGCGTGAGTAATGAAACTCAAAATGATTATGTAAATCGTCAGTTATTTCTGCATTTTTTTCGCCAGTAGAAAAGGCTAAGCACTGCTAGTAGGTACAGCATTCAGGAGTTGCCAAGTAGCATGCCTATTGGAGTCCAGAATAGCGACACTGCTCTCTGGTGGTTAAATTAAAAACTGTCATTGAACCTATTGAAATTAGGCGATCTCAGTGGAGAAATATTGTAAAAAAAAGGAAGAAGAAACAGTGTGTACATTATTACAAATGAGTGCAGTGAATTAAGTAATTCTGAAATGAAGAATGTGAAGAATTACATGAAAATTAAGAAAATTAAGGAATACAAGGAATGAGGAAACTGAACAATTAACTGTGAAAATGGCAACCATTGGCCGAGTACCAGAGTTTGAGGCAACAAAAGAGGATTTTGATTCCTATTTAGAGAGTTTTGAGCATTGGCTGGCTGCAAATGAAATCAAAGATGAAAAGAAAGCAGATGTATTTCTCAGTGTTTTGGGTCCAACTGAGTATGGATTGCTGAAAGGTCTCATTGAACCAATAAAAGCAGTGGAGTTGACTCATGCAGAACTGACTGAAACTCTTTCAAGGGATTTCAAGCCTAAGCCAATTCTCATTGCAGAACGTTTCAGATTTTACCAACTTCACCAGAGCCAAGGGAAAACCGTGGCTGACTACATCCTTGCTTTGAAAAGGCTGGCAAGTACATGTGAGTTTGCACGATTTCTTGATGACGCTCTCCGAGACAAGTTTGTATGTGGTCTCACAGGTGAAGCATATCACAGAAGGCTTCTGTCAGAGGAGAACCTTTAAGAAAGCCTGGGATATCGCACTTGGACTCAAGCTTGCCCACAGGGATATTATTGAGCTATCGGGACATGCAGAACGTCAGAAAGGTGTTCACAAGGTCAGTGATGCATGTGGTGGAAAAGGCTCACAAAAGTCACACTTTTCTCAGTCCCGTCCTCAAGGTTACACAAGAACAAAGCAGCCCGCATCACAAAGGTCTAAGCCAAGTTGCTACAGATGTGGGGGAGATAATCATCCGCGCAGTGAATGTCGATTCCAAAATGAAAGTGCCACAATTGTGGAAAGGTTGGACATTTACAGAGAGTGTGTAAAGCTTCAAAACGCACAGCAAGAGCGCACAAGGTGTCAGACGCAGCACAAGAAGAGGAAGGTACAACTGAAACAGTAATGGAACTGTTCACAGTGTACACAGCTCAACAACAAAAAGATGGAATCTATCTCAGCATGGAGTTAGCGGGAAAACCAGTACAAATGCAGCTGGACACCAGAGCGTCTGTATCTCTGGTTCCAGAGAGACTCTACAAAGAAAAACTGAAAGAGTGCCCTCTTCAGCCAGCATTCATCCGCCTTTCTTCATACACTGGTGACACTATTCCTGTGTTAGGGCAGATCCAGGTACTAGTTCGGTATGAGGAGAAAGAGTGGACGCTACCACTTGTCATTGCTAAAGGAGAAAAATCAGCCTTGCTAGGCAGAAACTGGCTACAAAAGTTCAAGCTGAACTGGGGAGAAATCTTCAGTCTGAGAAATGACAAACCAGTGAGTCAGGCTACACTCACTAACATGCTGGAGAAGCACAAATAACTTTTCAAACGTGGCTACGGCGAAATACAAGACTTCACAGCAAAGTCAGAGTGCAAGAAGGAACCAAGCCTATCTTTCACAAACACGTCCATTTCCCTATGCTCTTAAGGAAGCAGTAGAGAAGGAACTGGACCGCCTACAGAAGAATAACATCATTACGAAAGTAGAGAGGAGCGACTGGGCCGCTCCGATTGTTGTAGTCCCAAAGAAAGACAAGACCGTCAGAATGTGCGGAGACTACAAGGTCACAGTAAATCGCTGCATACCACCAGAGGAATATCCACTACCAAATGCTGAAGATCTGTTTGCCGCTCTAGCTGGTGGGAAGGTTTTCAGTAAGCTGGACCTGCCATTTGCTTATCAGCAACTGAAGCTGGATCCGGAGCCAGAACAGTATCTGACCATCAATACACACAAGGGGCTATTCAGATTCAATCACTTGGCCTATGGAATCTCGACAGCTCCAGCGATATTCCAACACACAATGGATCAGATCTTGGATGCTATAGATAATGTTGTGTGCTTCATGGACAACATCCTTGTGTCAGCACCAACCATTGGAGAGCACCTTGGAGGTCATTTTTGGGGCTCCTGAACTATCACGGAAAGTTTGTGGCAAACTTGTCCTCATTGTTGCATCCACTTCACCAACTGCTTCAGGCCGATACAAGATGGAATTGGTCCCCACAATGCGAGGAAGCATTCAAGACTTGCAAACAGCATCTGCTAAAGAGCAAGTGGCTTGCCCACCCGATCAAGGATGTGTTCTGTGGGGATCAAGAGTGGTGGTACCTCACAAATTCCAGAGGAGTCTGCTATCTGACCTGCATGAGGGACATCCAGGGATCACTCGAATGAAAACACTCGCCCGCAGTTATCTGTGGTGGCCTGTACTGGATCAGGACATTCAACAGCATGTAGGCCACTGCTCACCTTGTGAAGCTGTTCGCAACAAGCCTGCTGCTGCACCTCTTCATCCATGGTCCTGGGCTGCCCCACCATGGGAACGCATCCATGTGGATTACGCAGAGATTGACAAGCAACATTTCCTTGTTGTCTGCGATGTCCATTCCAAGCAGATGGAAGTGTTCCCTACTCAACTGACCACAGCTGAGAAGACCATCAACCTTCTCAGACACCTGTTTGCATCCATTGGACTAGTCAAGGAGCTCATATCGAACAATGGCTCTCCTTTCACCTCAAACGATTTTGAAATGTTTCTCAAGAACAACGGAGTAAGGCACATCCTGTTGCCACCTTACCATCATCAAACGGAGCAGCGGAGAGAGCCGTGCAAACCTTTAAGGAGGCCTGGATTAGACTTGAGGTTCATTCTGTGCCAACCCACCAAAGGCTTCCCCGTTTCCTGTTTACTTACAGTAACACACCACACACAGTAACGGAACATACACCAGCTGAACTGTTTCTGAAACACCAACCACGTACCCGCCTGACATTGTTGAAACTTGTCTTTGCCACAGACGTATCAAGCACTGTGGCAAAGCACCAGCTACAGCAGAAGAAAGCTCATGACAGACACTCAAAGACTGTCAGAGAATTCAAAGAGGGAGAGAGGGTGATGGTACGTGATTTCAGACACCCCAAGCGCCTGTGGAACTCAGGTGTGATCTTGCAACGCAGAGGACCTTTGACTTACCAAGTCCAAATTGGTCATCGCCATGTCAGCGTTCATGTGGATCATCTGCTACGGTCCAGAGACCCAGCAGAGACATGCCGAGAGAACAAGAACAATAATTACCCCCAGGACTATTCTCCTGACTGTGGACGTATGGGAGAGACATAGCCTGACCTTCCACCCGAACCTGGCCCACCACCGGAAGCTCAGGAGGATCAGAGATATCCTATTCGACAGCGAAGGGCACCTAAAAAGCTTGACCTGTGAGTTGAACTGTTTCAGGAGGTAACAGACAGTAACACAAACAAACAATTTAATATGTCCTAGATAAAAGGAAAGAAAAAGGACATTACCTGGGTTAGTTATTAGGACACAAATTCCACCTTCGGGGCAGAATAATCCCCTGGATTTGTGCTGGGCTCTGAAAAGTCTGCTTCAACGCAGTAGTTGAATTTTTTTTAAGAATGCATTGTTCAGATATTGCATTAGTAGTTCCCTAACGTATTTACCTTGTTCTCTAGTTAAACACTATGGGGGAGGAATGTAGTATCTGTGATCTATATCTGTTGATATTAGTTACTATGCTGTTGCTAAGCAGTAATGTATTACGGCAGTGTTACGTTACTACACCTAATAGGAAATGCGCATGCTCACTATTGGGCCCAGGGGCTGTAGAGCACGAGAGGTTTTGACTAAATGAAGCTAACTGTACTCCCGTCTCCTGCCTGGTCATTTCTCCAAAACACAAATATTACAATGATAAGCTACAGGACTGTTTTGCTAGCGCAGACTGGAATATGTTCCGAGATTCCTCCGATTGCATTTAGGAGTACATCACATCAGTCATTGGCTTCATCAATAAGTGCATCGATGACGTCATCCCCACAGGGACCGTACGTACATACCCCAACCAGAAGCCATGGATTACAGGCAACATCCGCAATGAGCTAAAGGCTAGAGCTGCTGCTTTCAAGGAGCGGGACTTTAACATGGAAGCTTGTAAGAAATCCCGCTATGCCCTCCGACGAACCATCAAACAGGCAAAGCGGCAATACAAGGCTAAGATCTAATCGTACTACACCGGCTCTGACGCTCGTCTAATGTGGCAGGGCTTGCAAACTGTTACAGACTACAAAAGGAACCACAGCCGAGCTGTGAACCAAAGCTGCCTAAAGACATGAGCCTACCAGACAAGCTAAACTACTTTTATGCTCGCTTCGAGGCAAGCAACACTGAAACATGCATGAGAGCACCAGCTGTTCAGGAAGACTGTGTGATCACGCTCGCCACAGCCGATGTGAGTAAGACATTTAAACAGGTCAACATTCACAAGGCCGCAGGGCCAGATGGATTACCAGGACGTGTATCGCGAGCATGTGTTGACCAACTGGCAAGTGTCTTCACTGACATTTTCAACCTCTCCTTGTCTGAATCTGTAATACCAACATGTTTCCAGCAGACCACCATAGTCCTTGTGCCAAAGAACACTAAGGTAACCTGCCTAAAATACACCGACCCGTAGCACTCACATCTGTAGCCATGAAGTGCTTTGAAAGGCTGGTCATGACTCACATCTACACCATTATCCCAGAAACCCTTGACCCACTCCAGTTTGCATACCGCCCTAACAGATCCACAGATGATGCAATCTCCATTGCACTCCACACTGCCGTTTCCCACCTGGACAAAAGGAACATCTATGTGAGAATGCTATTCATTGACTACAGCTCAGCGTTCAACACCATAGTGCCCTCAAAGCTCATCAATAAGCTAAGGACCCTGGGACTAAACACCTCCCTCTGCAACTGGATCCTGGACTTCCTGACGAGCCGCCCCCAGGTGGTAAGGGTAGGTAACAACACATCTGCCATGCTGATCTTCAACACAGGGGTGCATGCTCAACCCTCAGGGGTGCGTGCTCAGTCCCCTCCTGTACTCCCTGTTCACTCATGACTGCACGGCCAGGCACAACTCCAACACCATCGCTGAAAACTCTGGGCTGTAGGCCGTCTCAGGAGGTTCCAGGCTGCAGGCCGTCTCAGGAGGTTCCGGGCTGCAGGCCATCTCAGGAGGTTCCGTACTGGGGAGCGTCGCTGGAGGCTCTGGACTGGGGAGCGTCGCTGGAGGCTCCAGACTGGGGAGCGTCGCTGGATGCTCCGGACTGGGGAGCGTCGCTGAAGGCTCCGGACTGGAGAGCGTCGCTGAAGGCTCCGGACTGGAGGGCGTCGCTGTAGGTTCCGGACTGGGGACCGTCGCTGCAGACTCCGTGCCATGGATCATCACTACAGGTTCCGCGCCATGGATCATCACTGGAGGCTTTGTGCCATGGATCATCACTGGAGGCTCCGGGCCATGGATTATCACTGGAGGCTTCGTGCCATGGATCATCTCTACAGGCTCCGGGCCATGGATCATCCCTACAGGCTTCTTGCCATGGATTATCCCTACAGGCTCCGGGCCATGGATTTTCACTGGAGGCTTCATGACTTGGATCATCCTGGGCTGTGGAGGTGCACTGGAGGGAGAGTGCGAGGAGCAGGCACATGCTCACCACGATAAGCACGGGGAGTTGGCTCAGGTCTCAACCCTGACTCTGCCAATCTACCCGTGTGCCCCCCCAAAACATTTTTTGGGGCTGCCTCTCGTGCTTCCCCGGCAGGCTTCTGTATCTCTCCAATACTTGCCCCCAAGTCCAGTCTATCCTCTCTCGCAACTCTTCCAGAGACCAGGAATCCATCTCCTCCCGGGCACGCTGCTTGATCCAGTTGTGGTGGGTAGTTGTTTTCTGTTTTGTGTTTTCTGTACCTGACAGAACTTTGCGCTTTCATTTCCCTTTGTTATTTTTGTTTGAGTGTTTGTTTGATTTAAATAAATAATCATGAACACGTGCCACACTGCATCTTGGTCACCTCTCTACGACGGTCGTTAAAACTGTGTATCTGGGCTGGACCTAGTGTCACGACTGATTTGGACTGGTGTAGAGGCACAATCAGATGCAGGAGACAGAGGTGCTGGAGGTGAGTGTCTTTTAATGAAATGACACACACAAAGGCCGTAAAGCACAGGGCGCTACACAAAGTTTGCCTGGGAAAAACACATTCCCATAAAACACAAAAGGTATATATTCCACGGCACAAAAGGCAAGGGGCGCAGCCCGGTAAATCTTTTGACAAAACTGTCGGAAACACAACGTACAAAAATATGTCCCACCGTCCTGAGTGGACAATAAACAATCCCGGTTGCCACCGATCATTGTTTCTGTGTCTTTTAGTTTTGTCTGTCTGTTCCGCACCTGTTTTGTGTCTGTCATTAGTGGGGGCTTATTTAATGTGTGTTTTCAGTTGGGGTTTTCGGTCGGGCGGCGCTCGACGACCGCCGAGCGCCGCCCGACCGAGGAGGGGCGCCACTTTCGTTGGATCCTGTGACACCTAGAATACTTATATTCTAATGCTTTTCAGAATTTGGGGTATGATAACTTTTCCTCTAGTTGTTTTTTGACTGACAATTTCATGAAAACTCATCCACTCTTCACAAGAGATGGCATATGCCCAGGGAGGCAACCACATGATGTGCAGTGATCGGGCACGCCACAACACCTGAGCTTTGTATTGTTGTCACAATGAGGCTATTTGCATGGTTTGGACCATTGTGTTGTGCTTTTTTTTAAATTCAGCATAGAGAGAAAGAGAATATCAATATTTAATACAAGTAAAAATGAAGTTGTCTTCGGTGTTCTTTTGTAACATGTTTAATTGTATATAGTTACATAGGCTAATCATTACCCATGTGACTGAGTTGACAGCCTATTGGTAATACAACTTAATGGCCTTAATTCCTAGCCACCGTGCTTCTACACCTGCATTGCTTGTTGTTTGGGGTTTTAGGCTGGGTTTCTGTACAGCACTTTGTGACATCAGGTGATGTAAGAAGGGCTTTATAAATACATTTGATTGATTGATTGATAACGATGTTTAACAACAATCAAGTTTGCTACTGCAGGTTGTCCTACAGGAAAATGGCCCTGAAAAGCTTGTGGAATTTTCTGCAGGAATCTTACCTACAGGATATCCCACAAGATTTTGGGGCCATTTTGTTGTAGGACAATTCCTGTAGTAGTCCTGTATGTAGTTCTTCAGGAAAAAATCCTGCAGGATTTATTTTAGGACTATCTGCAGGTTTCATGCATGATTTTTCTCCTGAAGGACTACCTTTAAGATTCCTGCTGGACCCTGCAGGATTCCTGCAGAAATTGTCCCACAGGGAAGTGGCCCCCAAAATCCTTTGGGATATTCGTTATCCTGCAGGATTCCTATATGACTTTTTTTGTAAGAGATTTAACAAGTGACATCAATAAGGGATCATAGCTTTCACCTGAATTCACCTGGTCAGTCTATGTCATGGAAAGAGCAGGTGTCCTTAATGTTTTGTATGCTCAGTTTATATATTTACAATGCAATAAAACAAAGTATATGGAGAGAAACTGCAGGATTCTACATTTTGGCATATTAAATTCATTTGTATTTCATGTCTCCCATTCAAATCGTAAATATCCACTCTTGCAGCCTCCACATGGGCAAATGACTGGCCCAGTTTGGAGAGCTTGGCCTACTTAAAAGTGTCCAACAGTACCATCTGCTGTAGACATTAACCTCTTACGCCAAACATCAACAGACGTCAGAAATACAAACGTCTACATTTTTGTATTATTATTTAATTACTCACTCTCAAGATAAGAAAGGCCACATCTTATTTCATGTTATATGTTCATGCAACCATGATTTAATTGCTACATTATGTTCCCAATATGATAAAAAAAAAGATAAACCCACAATTCAACGTTTTATTCTTGAGCGTCACTTTGACAAATAAGTATGGAGTAAATCTTTATATTGATCATTATGCTGACTACCTCAAATACGCTTAAATGTCTATTCAAAATGATCTATTTCAATACCCTGGTAGGTAATATGCTGTACTGTTGTTGACTGTATGAAGTGGGCGGTTTTGTCCAATTCATGTAATTTCTTCCGGTTTAAAATAATTTTCGGCTTTGCTGTGGTTCACGAAATCAAGACAGTCTGCAAAGGTCAGTTGTGTTATTTAAAGAAAGCTTCTTTTAATTTTTTTTTTTTTTAGGCCTGTTGGTTTATTTTTTACACACAAACAGCTGTGTTGGGGAAAGTGAAAGACTTGATGGCCTCCAGTTTGATGCAAAAAGCTTCGTTTTTGTTTGTTAGCATTCGCGTTAGCTCTGCTAGTTTTGCTGCCGAATCCTTTCATTCAAAAAAGGGAAGTGATGGTCGGCAACTGCTCTAAATCCGTTCTGAACAGATGGCTCTATATCTGTCCAGCTAATGTACAGTATTTTGAGGCGAAAACTACAAATAATGCCATGCATTTTACACAGAAAATAATAAGTATTTACTAACTATCATAAAGCAGATGGCAAAGTGGTGCTGTTGTAATGAATTAATAAATTAATGAATTTGATTCGGTTCGTCATTCGCTTTTGTTGGCTCGTGAGATGGCTCTGCACGTTTATATTGGCAATATAAACACAAATAAATGCCGATTTAACATACATGTCTTAAAACTTTCAATCACATCAAAATAGACATGGGTAGTTAACGTTAGACCAAAGATATCTGACTGGACTAGCTAGCTAGATAGCTGAACAACAATGGTCAGTAGACGGTTTTGGTTAATTAAGCCTGCCAGGCGAATCATATTGCTGACGTGGTATGTATTTCGGTAACTAGCTAGAGTTTTTAAATTAAGCGCGTTCATTTTAGGTATTCTGAAGAAATGAGGTTGAATCTTAGTGTGGAAAAGAAACCTACTGTTTCTATGAACTCTGCTTGATCAGCATATAGAGCAATAAATTATAGTTTAATTTGCAGGTAGCATGTCTGCCTTCATTCAGTAGCTAACTAGCTATGTAAGGACATAATTTGTAGCATTAGCAAATGCATTCCTCCTCCTAGCACTGAAACTGGTTGGTAAACGAGGCCTGATGAATTGTAAGCCTATACAGTAAACGCACTAACTCTCAAGTTCATGGTTTCACAATATCTGACATTTACAGTGCATTCGGAAAGTATTCAGACCCCTTCATTTTTCCACATTTTGTAACATTATGTAACAGCCTTATTCTAAAATGGATTAAATAAAACATTTCCCTCAATCTGCACACAATACCCCATCATGACAAAGCGAAAACACAGGTTTTTTGAAATTTTACAAAATGTGTGTGTATATCTATCAGATACCATATCTAAGTATTCAGACCCTTTGCTATGAGAATCGAAATTGAGCTCAACTACATCCTGTTTCCATTGATCATCCTTGAGATGTTTGTACAACTTGATTGGAGTCCACCTGTGGTAAATTAAATTGATTGGACATAATTTGTAAAGGCACACACCTGTCTATATAAGGTCCCACAGTTGACAGTGCATGTCAGAGAAAAACCAAGCCATGACGTTGAAGGAATTGTCTGTAGACCTCCGAGACAGGGTTGTGTCGAGGCACAGATCTGGGGAAGGGTACCAAAACAGTTTTGCAGCATTGAAGGTCCCCAAGAACAGTGGCCTCCATCATTCTTAAATGGAAGATGTTTGGAACCACCAAGACTTCCTAGAGCTGGCTGCCCGGCCAAACTAAGCAATCGGGGGAGAAGGGCCTTGGTCAATAAGGTGACCAAGAACCCGATGGTCACTCTGACAGAGATCTAGAGTTCCTTTGTGGAGATGGGAGAACCTTCCAGAAGTACAACTGTCTCTGCAGCACTCCACCTATCAGGCCTTTATGGTAGAGTGGCCAGACGAAAGCCACTCCTCAGTAAAAGGCACATGACCGTCCGCTTGCAGTTTGCCAAAATGCACCTAAAGACTCTCAGACCATTAGAAACAAAATTCTCTGGTCTGATGTAAACAAGACTGAAAACTCTGGCCTGAATGCCAAGCGTCACGTCTGGAGGAAACCTCGCACCATCCCTACAGTGAAACATGGTGGTGGCAGTATCCTGCTGTGGGGATGTTTTTCAGCGGCAGGGACTGGGAGACTAGTCAGGATCGAGACAAAGATGAACAGAGCACAGAGAAAGAGAAACTCTCCAAATACAGGTGTGCCAAGCTTGTAGCGTCATACCCAAGAAGACTCGATGCTGCCCAAGGTGCTTCAACAAAGTACTGAGTAAAGGGTCTGATTACTCCATAATAAAAAATAAAAATGTATCAACATATTCTACACCTGTTTTTGCTTTGTCATTATGGGGCATTGTGAATAGATTGAGATCAATTTTAGAATAAGGCTGTAATGTAACAATGTGGAAAAAGTCAAGGGGTCTGAATACTTTCTGAAAGCACTGTATATTATATTGGATAGAAAGGCACTAAATATCTGGGATCATTATTATGAATGCCCATACAACTCTGCTGAGCTGACCCTGTTTTCTGTAATGGTGTATTATCTAATCGATACTGCCTGGAACTCCCTAGGGCCTGAACCACACGAGTCTTCCAGTCAAGAGGTTCACTTGTAACAGCTCTTATCTGGACACATCAGGCCTCTGAAGTGACTAAGCCAAACATATTACACACAGCTACACAGGGTCACCGGACGTTTGTGGACATTATATTTGGAGTGTCCTTGACTGCATCCCCCCTTACTTTACAGCTGGATTCCTGTCAATATGAAAGCCTATTTGATTTACTAATTGAACTGACACATGCTGAAAACAGTTAAACGGGAATATTAGTGACGCTAGCAATGATTTACTTGCAGTATAAGGAGAATTATTTTCCTGTTGCTGCATGATTTTAGGTTAAATGGGCATGTTTGTGTATAGCACACTGGGGCACATTCTTATTGCATTAACTACAGAGTCATGTGTGTAAAGATAGACCAGCCGAGGCAGTGGTATAGGGGCTTGTGTTTAGGAACAGAGTTCCTAGCCACGATAGGTCAGTCGGTTTCTCTACTGTTCACAGTTCACTCTCACCGTCTTGCCCCCCTCCTCTCTTTCCTGTGTGTGTGTGTGTGTGTCTGTGTGTGTTTATAGGAGGGTCGATCCGGCTGCACAGCTCCTCCTTGTGTGTCTGCGATGGCGTCGAGCCTTCTGCGTGTGGTGGCTACCAGCTGCTCTGCTCCACTGTTCTGTGGGGTGGCCTGTATTCGGCTGCAGGCTAGTGTCCGGTCAGTGAAGACGCCATGCCTGCGCTTCTTCAGGACTCAGCAAGCTCTCAACCGCTGCGCCAGTCCAGGTAACTAGCATAACTACTCTCCCTCCGACAGCACCCAGCACTATGCTACAGTAACCCAGGTAACAGCTTGAGCACAATAGCAATTACAATGCACATACACACATCGTTGATCAAAATGTTATACATAGATTTTGGACAAACATGTAGCCCATCATCCACAGTCACCTGCTTACTCAGCCAATGCTTGTCTTGGTAGTTGTCCGGAGAGGAAGCATGGCAGGGGCCATTTCTTTTGCCGCCACCTCTTTTTTTTGCCTTTGTTGCACACCAACCAAGGTCATATTATAGATACTACAGCGTACACTCACAGGTCTTCCTCTTCCCACCCCCTTCTTTCTTGGCTGTGTGCGGCCACCAAAACTGGCAACTACAGTTAGAAATGTAATGAGGTGTGTGTCTGTATAGCCAGAATCTGCTGGCTGTTTGCATGTTCCAGCTAGGGATCAGCGATATGGACAAAATATCATATATATGGTATTTTTCAGATTTGGCTGTGTTTTATGTTTGATAATAATAAAAGTTCAAAATTCTCTTTGAGTAGTGCGTGACCCTACAGTGGCAAAACATACAGTTGAAGTCGGACGTTTACATACACTTAGCTTGGAGTCATTAACTTGTTTTTCAACCACTCCACACATTTCTTGTTAACAAAGTATAGTTTTGGCAAGTCGGTTAGGACATCTACTTTGTGCTACAAGTCATTTTTCCAACAATTGTTTACAGACAGATTATTTCACTTATAATTCACTGTATCACAATTCCAGTGGCAGAAGTTTCCATACACTAAGTTGACTGCCTTTAAACAGCTTGGAAAATTCCAGAAAATGATGTCATGGCTTTAGAAGCTTTTGATAGGCTAATTGACAGAATTTGAGTCAATTGGAGGTGTTCCTGTGGATGTATTTCAAAGGCCTACCTTCAAACTCAGTGCCTCTTTGCTTGACATCATGTGAAAATCAAAAGAAATCAGTCAAGACGTCAGAAAGAAAATGGTGGACCTCCACAAGTCTGATTCATCTTTGGGAGCAATTTCCAAAGGCCTGAAGGTACCACGTTCATCTGTACAAACAATAGTACGCAAGTATATACACCATGGGACCATGCAACCATCATACCTATCAGGAAGGAGACACGTTCTGTCTCCTAGAGATTAATGTACTTTGGTGTGAAAAGTGCAAATCAATCCCAGAACAACAGCAAAGGACCTTGTGAAGATGCTGGAGGAAACGGGTACAAAAGTATCTATATCCACAGTAAAACGAGTCCTATATCGATATAACCTGAAAGGCCGCTCAGCAAGGAAAAAGCCACTGCTCCCAAACCGCCATAAAAAAGCCAGACTGAACATGGGGACAAAGATCGTACTTTTTGGTGAAATGTCCTCTGGTCTGATGAAACAAAAATATAATTGTTTGGCTATAATAACCATCGTTAAGTTTGGAGGGAAAAGGGGGATGCTTGCAAGCTGAAGAACACCATCCCAACCGTGAAGCACGGGGGTGGCAGCATCATGTTGTGGCAGTGCTTTGCTGCAGGAGGGACTGGTGCACTTCACAAAATAGATGGCATCATGAGGTAGGAAAATTATATGGATATATTGAAGCAACATCTCAAGACATCAGTCAGGAAGGTAAAGCTTGGTCGCAAATGGGTCTTCCAAATGGACAATGACCCCAAGCATACTTGCAAAATGGCTTAAGGACAACAAAGTCAATGTATTGGAGTGGCCATCACAAGGCCCTGACCTCAATCCTATAGAAAATTAGTCGGCAGAACTGCAAAAGCGTGTGCGAGCAAGGAGGTCTGCTAACCTGACTCGGTTACACCAGCTCTGTCAGGAGGAATGGGCCAAAATTCAACCAACTTATTGTGGGAAGCTTGTGGAAGGCTACCCGAAATGTTTGACCCAAGTAAAAAAATTTAAAGGCAATGCTACCAAATACTAATTGAGTGTATGTAAACTTCTGACCCACTGGGAATGTGATGAAAGAAATAAAAGCAGAAATAACAATCATTCCCTCTACTATTATTCTGACATTTCAAATTCTTAAAATAAAGTGGTGTTCTTAACTGACCTAAAATGGAGGATTTTTACTAGGATTAAATGTCAGGAATTGTGAAAACTGAGTTTAAATGTACTTGGCAAAGGTGTATGTAAACTTCCGACTTCAACTGTTCATTCTAAGTGATTTCAATGGGTCTTTCTCCATTCTGATTTGTTTTATATTCTTCAATTCAATACATTTCTGCATTTCCTGCGCTCATTTGGGATAATTCCGATACTGCCATGTAGGGCTGCGCTATATAGGCAAAAAATCTAGGCCTTATTTTTAACCAAATGTTGCAATTGCGATTTGACTTGCTATTTAGATCAACATACTTGGGTGAACTGTCTGAATCATGGAAATGTGATGTTAATTCTATTTCTTTTGTTAGACTATAAATAATAGTGGGCACTTTGAATACAGCATTATTTGACATGACAACTAATGAAAATGCCAGGGAGGAGTTATTGTGACAGGGTAGGAACCAAAGTGATGGTCACTGTTTCCTAGAGGGCCATATAATATTTGGCTACATTAAATGTTTCTTCATGTAGCCAACATATTCATGCATAGCCTATTCCTCTTTGATTTAGAAGATACTGTTGCACAAACAACATGCTGATTTAGGCTGTATTTGCTAGCTACTTTTGGCCTGACTCAGTACATTTATTAGCTCGCTAGCTAACTAGCGATTCGCCTTAGCTAATCTACCTTATTTACTTAAGTATTCAGACCCTTCGCTACGATATTTGATATTGATTTAAGCTGCATCCTGTTAACATTGAAATGATTTGGATGGGCAAACACCTGTCGATAATAGGTCCCACAGTTGACAGTGCATGTCAGAGCCATGAGGTCGAAGGAATTGTCCGTAGAGCTACGAGACAGGATTGTGTCGAGGCACAGATCTGGGGAAGGGTACAGACAAATGTCTGCAGCATCGATGGTCCCAAAGAACACATTGGCCTCCATCATTCTTAAACCAAAGAACCACCAAGACTCTTCAAGAGCGGGCTGCTCTGCCAAACTGAGCAATCGGGGGAGAAGGGCCTCACTCTGACAGAGCTCCATACATACTTTGTTGACATGGGTGAACCTTCCAGAACGACAGCCATCTCTGCAGCACCCCACCAATCAGGCCTTTATGATAGTGGCCAGATGGAAGCCACTCCTCAGTAAAAGGCACATGACAGCCCACTTGGATTTCCCATGACGGCACCTAAAGGACTCAGGCCATGAGAAACAAGATTCTCTGGTCTGATGAAAACAAAATTCAACTCTTTGGCCTGAATGCCAAGCGTCATGTCTGGATGAAACCTGGCACCATCCCTACTGTGAAGCGTGGTGGCTGCATCACGCTGTGGGGATGTTTTTCAGCAGCAGGGACTGCGAGGCTAGTCCGGATAGATGTACGGAGAGGTCCTTGATGAAAACCTGCTTCAGAGCACTCAGGACGTCACACAGGGGCAAAGGTTCACCTCCCAACAGTACAACGACCCTAAGCACACAGCCAAGACGACGCAGGAGTGGCTTCGGGACAAGTCTCAATGTTCTTGATTGGCCCAGCCAGAGCCCGGACTTGAACCCGATCGAACATCTCTAGAGAGACCTGAAAATAGCTGCGCAGTGCGCTCCCCATCCAACCTGACAGAGCTTGAGAGGATCTGCAGAGACGAATGGGAGAAACTCCCCAAATACAGGTGTGCCAAGCTTGTAACATCATACCCAAGAAGACTTGAGGCTCTAACCGCTGCCAAAGGTGCTTCAACAAAGTACTGAGTAAAGGGTGTGAATGCGTATGTGATATTTCAGTTTAATTATTTTTTTAAATAAATTTGCTAACGTTTCTAAAATCCTGTTTTTGCTTTGTCATTATGGGGTATTGATGAGGGGGGGAACAATTTAATCCATTTTAGACTAAGGTTGTAACGTAACAAAATGTGGAAAAAGTAAAGGGGTCTGAATACTTTCCGAAAGCACTGTAGCTACTAGAACTAATGCGTTAGTAACTCATTACAATCACATAGTACAGTGTAGTCAGAAAGCAGTTTAGCAGTTACACCGGCAGGCCCCGGTGGCAATAAATTAATAAAACCAAAAGCTTACCTTGCCTTGAAATAGTTCCAGTTTTGGAAAGCCTTAGCCAGCTAACTAACATAGCATCCCTCTTTGTTTGAGCCGGGTGTTTGAGAAGGCTAAACTAGCTAGTTTCATTCAGCTAGCAGAGTGAATGCAAACAAATATAGCTAGCCAGCTCTTGCCCTCTCGCTCGCTTTTCCTTCATTTTGGAAGAAAGTTTTGAACAAATTAATGTCTTTCTCTCACCACATTTTTATGCAGTGCTAGTTAACTGTAGCTTATGCTTTCAGTACTAGATTCATTTTCTGATCCTTTGATTGGATTGACATGTAAATTCCATGCTGCAAGAGCTCTGATAGGTTGGAGGACATCCTCCGGAAGTTGTCAATACTGTTTAAGTCTGTGGAATGTACCCAGAGGAGGACAGAAGTTAGCTGTCCTCCGACTACACCATGGTGCTACCCCTCAAAATGCTGTTAAGACTACTGTAGACCTTCATTGCAAAATGGTGTGTTTTAATCAGTTATTTGGTGACGTGAATATATTTAGTATAGTTTTATCTAAAAATGAGAATGTTTCATAATTTTTATAAAATTCACCTAGGATGGTCCTCCCCTTCCTCTTTGGAGGAGCCTCCATTGCATGCCTTAGTGATCCTGTATGTGTAATTATGCGCTGATGTGTTCGCAGCACTGCTTATATCTGATACTTCAATGCCTGATTGAGCTCCAAGTCAAGGTATGAATATGTGTACATTATCTATACTGGAATGCACATTACTGCCAGCTAATCGTCATTTGCTTTCAGAAGAACAATTCGAGCTAAAACTGCTGTTCTTGGGGTCAGTCTTGTGGTTCACTCTGCTCTGGGTCAGTTTAGGGTGGTGACAGCCAGACATTCCAATGCTGTTTATCTATAGACCAAGAGTGGAAATTTCCATAGGGGGCATGTGATCTTTCTTACAATGAAGGCAGAAGACACGTCACAGTAAACTCACTCTTGGTAGAATTGACATTGTAGCCTATAAAAAGGTGAAAATGTGTTTTTGACCAGTGCCCAATGAAGAGTATTATATATATTTTTTTTTGCCGTAAGCAATGGGTCTTTCTCCTTGAGTCATCCTTTAATGTTTTGCACTGATAGCAGAATGCATCTACCAGTATCCAAACATGGCCACACAGTTCAGATGAGCAGGAAGCTTATGTATTATAAGGAGGATTTGTCACAGACAGTTGAGTGGTTTATTGTACACAGAAGTCTCAAAGGTCTCCAAAGTAGTGTAAAATGTCCTTCTGATTAGCAGCGATTGTTGTAAACTACTGTGCATCATATATCCTACCCCTCCCAATTCCACCTCATTCATGAGTGCAGAGTAACTGATAGGGCTGGGAATTGCCAGGGACCTCACTATACAATATTATCGTAATACTTAGGTGCTGATACGATATGTATTGCAATTCGATTCTGTGATTTTATTGCTATTCGATATACCAAACATTTCTCACCATATGTCTGCTGAGGAGGGACAAGATGGAGCCATGAGAACGAGTTTTTGATCAGTCATGGAAATAAAAGTGCTGAAAACAAATTGGCTCCCTAATTAAAAAGAAAAATGGACAACAAGCTAAGTTTTGGAGCGACGTTGTGAAAACTATACGATATATCATCAAATAATATCCCAATATGAAACTATGTATTCCCCCCCATCACTAGTAGTAGATATTTAGTTTTAAATGGGTCAACTGTTTTATGAATGTTGAATGCTGTACATAATACGTTTTGAAACCCAAGGCTCCAACTTGTTATCATCTTCAGCAAATCGGTAAATTTATTACAAATTACAATACATGTCAACATATCAAAATTTCAACACAGCTTCTTAATATGGTATGTCTAGTTTTCCGAATGCCGGTGTTTTTAAGATTTACCTAGTTTTCTTCAAATATCTTTGCAGATTACTCTTTGCTGAATTAATAAAACTTACCTTAGAATTGTGTTACTGTTCTGTTACTGTTCTTCCAGGTATTCCCTATAAGCAGCTGACGGTGGGTGTACCGAAGGAGATCTTCCAGAATGAGCGTCGTGTGGCTCTGTCCCCGGCCGGAGTGCAGGCCCTTATCAAACAGGGCTTTAACGTGGTGGTAGAGTCTGGGGCAGGAGAGCCCTCCAAGTTCCCCGATCAACACTACATCCAGGCTGGAGCCACCATCAAAGATGTCAAAGATGTCCTGGCCTCTGATGTGCTGGTCAAGGTAAGGGAAGAGGCTGTGTAAGTGATGAAAATAGGGTGGATAGTCATTCAACCCTCATTTGCTGCCATGGTAACTATTGTATCGCGCAAGGGATTTTACATCAAACGTCTCTATTGCTTGTCTCTGTCTCTCTCAGGTGCGTGCTCCCGTCTTCAACCCTGAGCTGGGAGCCCATGAGGTGGAGCTGATGAAGGAGGCAGCCACTCTGTTCAGCTTCATCTACCCAGCCCAGAACCCTGAGCTGATGGACATGCTGTCCCAGAGGAAGGCCACTGTGCTGGCCATGGACCAGGTGCCCCGCGTCACCATCGCACAGGGCTACGACGCTCTCAGCTCCATGGCTAACATTGCAGGGTGAGGACGGGACGTTATGGGTGGTGTGAGGGAGGGGAGGGTGGACTCCCAGAGCTGTGTCACTGGCCTTTTTTCTTGCTAATGTGCTTTATTTGTGTAGCTTACGATTACAAATGGCTAAATGGTGAGACAATGCTGGAAGACTAGAGAGACAAGTAAAAGCTGAATCTTCAAAGGTACAAGTTTATGTCCAAGACAAGTATTTTGAAATGCAACTAGAATGAACGAGCCTGTGTCTGAGGCAGTTTGTTTTAATGAGGGAGGTTGTCGTGTCAGTAAATGCAAAACATTTGCTTGTTGAATGCACTTCTCTTGGTCAGCTCACGACTGTCTGTCCAGCTGCATCATCTTGGCTCTGCTGTGTGTGTGTGTGTGTGTGTGTCTGTCGGTGTGTGTGTGGTCCACTTGGCAGAGTAAATTGCTTGTGATGTATTTTGAGGCTGGGTAGATGTGCTCTGACAGTATTTGTAATTGACCATTTTCTGTCACTGTGTTTCCAGATACAAAGCTGTGGTGCTGGCAGCCAACAGCTTCGGGCGCTTCTTCACTGGACAGATCACTGCTGCTGGGAAGGTCCCACCTGCTAAGGTGCTGATCATTGGAGGAGGAGTAGCAGGCCTGGCTGCTGCTGGTACTGCCAGAGCCATGGGTGCTATCGTCAGGGGCTTTGACACTCGGTGAGTGGGACCACCCAACCCTGGATATTCACTTATTACTTTACCAATGAAATCACTGGGATTCATTGGTTGGTTCATTATGACATTATAGAGCTGCCCCTATATTTGTTTTGAAAAAAAATCAAATCCAATTTTATTTGTCACATGCTTCGTAAACAACAGGTGTAGACTAACAGTGAAATGCTTACTAACGAGCCTTTCCCAACAATGCAGAGAAAAATAAAGAAATAAATAATAGGAAAATGATAACACAAAGAATAAATACACAACGAGTAACGATAACTTGGTTATATACACGTGGTACCAGGACCGAGTGCAGTGGTACATGTAGGGATAAAGTGACTAGGCAACAGGATAGATGATTAACAGCAGAGTCAAAGAGTTGGTATCTGAAGGGTCAATGCAGATAGTCCGGGTAGCTATTTGGTTAACTATTTATGGCTTGTGGGTACAAGCTGTTTTTTTAAAATCCTGATAAAATGTTACAAATGATTTCTGACCACAGATGCCTTCACCTTTGCTTTTATTTCAACTAACTCACTCCAGATTGGCTGCTGTCTAACTCTTTAGTGGATTTGAAAGTGTGATGTTGCTAATTCTCCAGTTGGTGGTAGTAGCTGCATTACATATGACAATTTGCAGCTCATTGTCTTTAGAAAACTGCAGATTGCTTCCACTTACTTTAAAGGGTGGAATAATGGGTTAAAACACTTTCTTTACTGTTTTTACTCTCCAGATTTGAATCATAGACATAGCATAAGCTCCTGCAGTGATGCTGTTGAATGTATTAGGGGCTTTCATTAAGCGCCCCTTCCCTCTTGCCAGTGCCTTCCATGACATTCCCTGTGTTCCCTCCCCAGAGCGGCAGCCTTAGAGCAGTTCAAGTCTCTGGGAGCTGAGACTCTGGAGGTGGACATTAAGGAGGCCGGCGACGGCCAGGGCGGCTACGCCAAGGAGATGTCCAAGGAGTTCATCGAGGCTGAGATGAAGCTGTTTGCTAAGCAGTGTCTGGAAGTAGACATCCTCATCAGCACGGCTCTCATCCCCGGTTTGTACAGTGATCTAAGCAACCACACCTCATTACCCCTATCTATCCCCTCCCGCAAGGAGACGCCCCTCACTACCCCCATTTAAAAAAAAAGTTTATTTCACCTGTATTTAACCAGGTAGGCTAGCTGAGAACAAGTTCTCATTTACAACTGCGACCTGGCCAAGATAAAGCAAAGCAGTGCGACACAAACAACGCAGTGTAGTTACACATGGAATAAACAAGCGTACAGTCAATAACACAATAGAAAAAGCAAAGTCTATATACAGTGTGTGCAAATGGCGTGAGGAGGTAAGGCAATAAATAGGCCATAGTAGCAAGTAATTACAATTTAGCAAATTTAACACTGGAGTGATAGATGTGCAGATGATGATGTGCAAGTAGAAATACTTGTGTGCAAAAGAGCAGAAAAGTAAATAAAAACAATATGGGGATGAGGTAGGTATATTGGATGGGCTATTTACAGATGGGCTATGTACAGCTGCAGCGATCGGTTAGCTGCTCAGATAGCTGATGTTTAAAGTTAGTGATGGAAATATAAGTCTCCAGCTTCAGCGATTTTTATTTTATATATATTTTTGCAATTCGTTCCAGTCATTGTCAGCAGAGAACTGGAAGGAAAGACGGCCAAAGGAGGTGTTGGCTTTGGGGATGACCAGTGAGATATACCTGCTGGAGCACGTGCTATGGGTGGGTGTTGTTATCGTGACCAGTGAGCTGAGATAAGGCGGAGCTTTACCTAGCATAGACTTATAGATGACCTGGAGCCAGTGGGTCTGGGGACGCATATGTAGCGAGGGCCAGCCGACTAGAGCATACAGGTCGCAGTGGTGGGTGGTATATGGGGCTTTGGTGACAAAACAGATGGCACTGTGATAGACTGCATTCAATTTGCTGAGTAGAGTGTTGGAGGCTATTATGTAAATGACATCGCCGAAGTCGAGGATCGGTAGAGTAGTCAGTTTTACTAGGGTATCTTTGGCGGCGTGAGTGAAGGAGGCTTAGTTGCGAAATAGGAAGCCAACTATAGATTTAATTTTGGATTGGAGATGCTTAATGTGAGCCTGGAAGGAGAGTATACAATCTAGCCAGATATCTAGGTATTTATAGTTGTCCACATATTCTAAGTCAGAACCATCCAGAGTAGTGATGCTGGTCGGGCGGGTGCAGGCAGCGAATGGTTGAGAAGCATGCATTTAGTTTTACTAGTGTTTAAGAGCAGTTGGAGGCCACGGAAGGAGTGTTGTATGGCATTGAAGCTCGTTTGGAGGTTTGTTAACACAGTGTCCAAAGAAGGGCCAGATGTATACAGAATGGTGTCATCTGTGTAGAGGTGGATCAGGGAATCACCCGCAGCAAGAGCGACTTCGTTGATATATACAGAGAAAAGAGTCAGCCCGAGAATTGAACCCTGTGATATCCGCATAGAGACTGCCAGAAGTCCGGACAACAGGCCCTCCGATTTGACACAATGAACTCTGTCTGAGAAGTAGTTGGTGAACCAGTCGAGGCAGTCATTTGAGAAACTAAGGCTGTTGACTCTGCCGATAAGAATACGGTGATTGACAGAGTCGAAAGCCTTGGCCAGGTCAATGAAGACGACTGCACAGTACTGTCTTTTATCGATGGCGGTTATGATATCGTTTAGTACCTTGAGCGTGGCAGAGGTGCACCCGTGACCAGCTTGGAAACCGGATTGCACAGCGGAGAAGGTACGGTGGGATTTGAAATAGTCAGTGATCTGTTTATTAACTTGGCTTTTGAAGACTTTAGAAAGGCAGGGCAGGATGGATATAGGTCTATAACAGTTTGGGTCTAGAGTGTCACCCCCTTTGAAGAAGGGGATGACCGCGGCAGCTTTCCAATCTTTAGGGATCTCGGACGATACGAAAGAGCTTGAACAGACTGGTAATAGTGGTTGCAACAATGGCGGCGGATCATTTTAGAAAGCAAGGGTCCAGGTTGTCTAGCCCAGCTGATTTGTACGGGTCCAGGTTTTGCAGCTCTTTCAGAACATCTGCTATCTGGATTTGGGTGAAGGAGAAGCTGGGGAGGCTTGGGCAAGTAGTTTGAGGGGTGCGGAGCTGTTGGCCCCGGTTGGGGTAGCCAGGAGGAAAGCATGGCTAGCCGTAGAGAAATGCTTCTTGAAATTCTCGATTATTGTGGATTTATCGGTGGTGACAGTGTTACCTAGCCTCAGGGCAGTGGGAAGCTGTTAGGAGGTGCTCTTGTTCTCCATGGACTTTACAGTGTCCCAAAACATTTTGGAGTTTGAGCTACAGGATGCACATTTCTGTTTAAAAAAGCCAGCCTTTGCTTTCCTGACTGACTGTATTGGTTCCTGACTTCCCTGAACAGTTGCCTATCGCGGGGACTATTCGATGCTATTGCAGTCCGACACAGGATGTTTTTGTGCTGGTCGAGGGCAGAGGTCTGGAGTGAACCAAGGGCTACATCTGTTCTCCCACAGGGAGACGCCCCTCACTACCCCTATCGATCCCCTCCCGCAGGGAGACGCTCCTCACAACACCTATCTCTTTGTCCTCTTAACCTACTGGCTTTACTTTCCCTTTACATCTTTAGCTGCACTGCAGTCCTCCTAGTCTGATCTGTTTGTGTTCTGGCCTACTCACACCATTGTCACCAAACAGTTTGGCTTCAGAGCAGGAGATCTGGCAACCAGGCTTTTGTCACCCCTGATTTCACCCATTTGTTTTGTTCTACCTCAATCATGTATGAAATGCATGTGTTGCTATGGTCAGCTCTCATCTGTCCAATCCTCTCAGGCACTAAGCTGCTTTAAGACTCCATCAGCTCAGTTACCTAGTGTAGTTAAGGTAGTGTTTAGGTCCTATCCATCTGGTTAACTCTGCCCCTCAAGGCTGGGTCGATATTATTCCGTTCCTGTAGCAGCCTATAACAGACCACAGAGACACCATAGATATATTGCTACGCTCAAGTTAAGCTTTGTATACAGCACATTTCAGACATGGAATGCAACTCAATGTGCTTTAAAAAAACATGATACAAAAGAATAGCAATAAAAACTCAACGACTAAAAAGCACACAAGGAAAAGCAAAACTCTACATTCTCATCCCTTGTTTACATTGGTTGACGGCTGTGATAAGATATGCAGCGTACAGTGCCTTGCAAAAGTATTCATCCCCCTTGGCGTTTTTTCATATTTTTGTTGCATTACAACCTGTAATGTAAATGGATTTTTATTTGGATTTCATGTGATGGACATACACAAAATAGTCCTAAGTGTTGAAGTGAAACGAAAAAAGACTTTTTTTTAAAACAATGGAAAAGTGGTGTGTGCATATGTATTCACCCCCTTTGCTATGAAGCTCCTAAATAAGATCTGGTGCAACCAATTACCTTCAGAAGTCACATAATTAGATTACTCACAGCTGGAATTTATTTGTGTCACATGATCTCAGTATATATACACCTGTTCCGAAAGGCCCCAGAGTCTGCAACACCACTAAGCAAGGGGCACCACCAAGCAAGCTGCACCATGAAGACCAAGGAGCTCTCCAAACAGGTCAGAGACAAAGTTGTGGAGATGTACAGATCAGGGTTGGGTTATAAAAAAATATCCAAAACTTTGAACATCCCACTGAGCACCACTTAAATCCATTATTAAAAAATGGAAAGATTATGGCACCACATCAAACCTGCCACGAGAGGGCCGTCCACCAAAACTCATGGACCAGGCAAGGAGGGAATTAATCAGAGATGCAACAAAGAGACCAAAGATAACCCTGAAGGCGCTGCGAAGCTCCACAGCGGAGATTGGAATATCTGTCCATAGGACCACTTTAAGCCGTACACTCCACAGAGCTGGGCTTTACAGAAGAGTGGCCAGAAAAAAGCCATTGCTTAAAGAAAAAAATAAGCAAACATGTTTGGTGTTCTCCAAAAGGCATGTGGGAGACTCCCCAAACATTTGGAAGAAGGTACTCTGGTCAGATGAGACAAAATTGAGGTTTTGTGCCATTAAGGAAAACGCTGTGTCTGACACAATCCCAACACCTCTCACCACCCAGAGAACACCATCCCTACAGTGAAGCATGGTGGTGGCAGCATCATGCCGTGGGGATGTTTTTCATCGGCAAGGACTGGGAAACTGGTCAGAATTGAAGGAATGATGGATGCCGCTAAATACAGGGAAATTATTGAGGGAAACCCGTTTCAGTCTTCCAGAGATTTGAGACTTGGACGGAGGTTCACCTTCCAGCAGGACAATGACCCTAAGCATACTGCTAAATCAACACTCGAGTGGTTTAAGGGGAAACATTTAAATGGCTTGGAATGACCTAGTCAGAGCCCAGATCTCAATCCAATTGTGAATCTGTGGTATGACTTAAAGATTGCTGTACACCAGCCGAAGCCATCCAACTTGAAGGAGCTGGAGCAGTTTTGCCTTGAAGAATGGGCAAAGATCCCAGTGGCTAGATGTTATGGTTATGCATGCTTATGCATGCTCAAGTTTTCCGGTTTTTTTTTCTCTTGTTTCACAAAAACTATTTTTGCATCTTCAAAGTGGTAGGCATATTGTGTAAATCAAATTATACAAACCCCCCAAAAATCATTTTGAATTCCAGGTTGTAAGGCAACAAGATAGGAAAAATGCGAAGGGGGTGAATACTTTCGCAAGCCACAGTAGTTATGAATGACATTCTCCTCTCCACTGACGTCATGTGGTTGAACTGGTGCCAAAGTCATTGATGTTGTGTAATGGTCCCAGCCCTAGGACATGTTGTCCTGTCCCCTATACTAATGCTACTGTCCTGTTGGTTGGAAAGACCGACTCCTTTTGTCTGGTTGACACCAGCCTACCCTAGCCTGATCAGTACTGATGTCTTCTGTTCTGACCAGTTCAACGTGATTTTGAAAGCGTTTCTCTGTTTTCTCATGAGATCTGTTTACTTGAAAGCTAGTGTAAACATCAGAAGAGACCTGAAAACATTGCCTAGCGTAAACCGAGAACAACAAACTGCAATTTGTTTATTTTCCAGGGTTAGATTCATTGTCGTTTAAATCCATATTTGAAGACTTTGTTGTACAGAAGGCTGAATAGAGGTCAGCTGCTGATAGAGCACCCTGCTGGTACTGCAGACAAGACACCTTTGTCACCATGGTGATGTGTCCTGTCGCCAGGTCGCAAGGCTCCCATCCTGATCACCAAGGATATGGTGGAGAGCATGAAGGATGGCTCTGTGGTGGTGGACCTGGCTGCTGAGGCTGGAGGAAACATCGAGACCACGGTGCCTGGAGAACTGTCTGTACACAAGGTCAGATGGGCCTGTCCACAGTCGCTTATTATTATTACCTTCAATTTCATTATCACTGTTTTCCCTGTTGTAGTGAACCGGCTCCTTATTGTCAGTCATTTTGTTAGCTTCTGTGTTTGGTTTTCCTAGCACTGAAATCGTACCACCAGGTCACCTTGTTGCAGTATTGTAATTCAGTCCCATTTTAACCGGTCAAAGTGAGAATGCACAATTTGTCTTTCAATAAAATAATTGCTTATGTGATTTGTTCTTAGGGTGTGACCCACATTGGCTTCACCGACCTTCCCAGCCGCCTGCCCACCCAGTCCAGCACCCTGTACTCAAACAACCTGACCAAACTCATCCGTGCCATCAGCCCTTCTACTGAGAACTTCAACTATGAGGTCAAGGAGAAGTTTAACTACGGCACCATGGACCATGTCATCAGAGGATCTGTTGTCATGCAGGTGAATCATCTGGGTTAAATGGGTTTGGTTTCCTTGGTTATCTGTTTTTAGCACAAGGGAAGACTGGTTAATTAGATCATGGTGACGCTATGCTCTCTAGTTCTACAGTTAACAAATTAAAATAGTCTTTGTTGATTGGTTTGTTTGGTAATAGTGATAATGAAGTGTTTTGATAGTGTTTGGTGAAAATGAAACTTTGATCTCAAATGTACATCCATACATGGTTGACTTTTGTTTGTTTGGCGTTCTCTATGATTTCCACCTTTCTATCTGGTGCAGAATGGAACCAACCTCTTCCCAGCTCCTCTGCCCGATAACATCCCAGTGGCAGCCCCTCCCAAACCCAAGAGCAAACAGGAGCTGGCTAAGGAGAAGGCTGCTGCCGTGTCCCCCTTCAAGGCTACCCTGACCTCCGCTGGCATGTACACTGGAGGTGAGACACCATTACTGACTGCCTAGACACTTCATTCATTTATACTTACAGTGCCTTTTAGAAAGTATTCACACCCCTTGAATTGTTCCACATTTTGTTGTGTTACAGCATGCATTTAAAATGAATTACATTTAGATTTTTTGGTCACTGGCCTACACACAATAACCAATAATGTCAAAGTGGGATTATGTTTTTCAAAATGTTTACAAATGAAAGGCTGAAATGTCTTGAGTCAGTAAGTATTCAATACCTTTGTTAGGGCAAGCCTAAATAAGTTCAGGAGTTAATATTTGCTTAAGTCACACAATAAGTTACATAGACTCAATAATAGTGTTGAACACATATTTTAGAATGACTACCTATCCTCTGTACCCCACACATACAATTATCTGTAAGGTCTCTGTCGTGCAGTGAGTTTCAAACACAGATTCAAAAACAAACATCAGGGAGGTTTTCTAATGCCTCGCAAAGAAGGGCACCTATTGGTAGATGGGTAAAAATAATAAAAAGCAGACATTGAATATCTGTTTGAGCATGTTGAAGTTATTAATTCAACTTTTTATGGTGTATCAATATACCCATTCACTACAAAGATGCAAGCATCCTTACTAACTCAGTTGCCGGAGAGGAAGGAAACCACTCAGGGATTTAACCATTAGGCCAATGCAATGGTGACTTTAAAGCGGTTAGAGTTTGATGGCTGTGATAGTAAACTGTAGTTACTCCACAATACTAAGCTAACAGACAGAGTGAAAATAAGGAAGCCTGTACAGAATACAAATATATTCCAAAACATGCATCCTGTTTGGCACTAAAGCCACTAAAGTAATATTGCAAAAGAAAAGAAAGGTAATGGAGCAAAGCACAGGCAAAATGCTAGAGGAAAACCTGGTTGTCTGCTTTCCACCAGACACCAGGAGATTAATTCACCTTTAAAACAGGACAATAACCTTAATACACAAGGCCAATTCTACACTGGAATTGCTTACCAAGACGACAGTGAATGTTCCTTAGTGGCCGAGTTACAGATTTGACTTAAATCTGCTTGAACATCTATGGCAAAACTTGAAAATGGTTGTCTAGCAATGATCAACAACCAATTTGACAGAGCTTGAAGAATTTTGAAAATAATAATGGGAAAATATTGTACAATCCAAGGGTGCAAAGCTCTTAGACTTACCCAGAAAGACTCACAGCTGTAATCGCTTGTGATGTATGTAAATTAAGTCAGTCGTTTACTTAATTATAATGTAAGGGGATTAAAATGGCTGACATCGCAGAAAGCAGAGTATGCAGAACAACCCTGGCTGTCAGGATAATGGCCCCTAAACTGAGCCGTGTCATGAGTCTCTCTGAGCTCCTATGGTGGTCTCGCTCTCCTCACCCCGACCTGGGTTAACAGGACTATGGCGGGGGGTTAAAAGCAGCCTGTTAATGTTTTATTACCACATTCATTACATTATGTTCTCTACTAACACACACACACACACACACACACACACACACACACACACACACACACACACACACACACAAGCCTTCTGCATATCTGACTTATGTGGGAAAGGTGAGCTGTGACCACATTCTGAGAGCAGCAACAGTCGTGATCAGACATAAAAGCTACTCTGAACAGATTATTTCTATTGGTTGCAGACGAGGCGTGCAGTAACTGTTGTCTCTGTTCTGTTCTGGAATCACATCAAAGAGATCGAGAACACATCTTCTTTCCCCAACAGTCAGATAAATTAGCCACAAACTGGGTTTACACGTAAATAAACACCCTGAGATTAACAAACGGGCACATTCATCTTCCTGTTCTTTCTTGAGTGAGTTTGCTCCGTATCTCCCTGCTGATGCCAGGGAAGGTGCTGCTGGACCATCGTGAGGTCCTGACCACCGGATCAGCCATGCGAGAAGCCAGAGGAGGAGGAGGGCCCCTTTTGAAATTAGGATTGGTCACCTAATTAGAGCTCAACCTAACATGCCCCCTCCCTCCCTCCCTCTCAACCCTAACCAGCCCAAACCACCACCAGCAGCCCCTTAGTGCCAGGAAACTGGGACTAATAAAATGTGGGATGTTGAGCCCTCCCTCCCCCTGCTGTGTCTGTCTGAAGTAGTGCTGTAGCTGTTTCCCACAGACACTTGCTCTGGTTGTGGCGACTGGAGACAGCAGGCCTGTAAACCCCGTTCACACGTTCCCCAAACAGCTCGTTCTAGGTTGGCTGTGGTCGGCGCGTCGTGTACCACCACCATACTTGGTTTGCTGTCTGTAATTGCGCCTAGATAAATTGCTAACGGCAATGTGTCTGTCTCTTGTCCTCACTTAAGAAAATTAGTAGACATTAGAAAGAGTCAGCATTTCTACTCTATAATGTCTAGTGTGCCTCATATGACATGGCCTAATTCAATTCAACACCTTTTGACGATCAATTCTTATTTATTATTATATATATTAATTTTTTTGCTTGCATTTGAATTGTTAAAAAGCCCTTAGCTATATTACATATGGACATTAGATATGTAGCATAGGCTAGTGTTAAGTTATTTATAACCCTTTACCCCTCTCAGGTCTTGGCACCATGTTAGGCCTGGGCCTAGCTGCGCCCAATGCAGCCTTCACTCAGATGGTGACCATCTTCGGCCTGGCTACCATTGTGGGCTACCACACGGTGTGGGGGGTGAGCCCAGCTCTTCACTCCCCACTCATGTCCGTCACCAACGCCATCTCTGGTGAGTGTTTATGAAGACTCCTATTAATGAAATGGACACAGTGCAAAGAGGACTACATTTTACATTTAGATTTTAGTCATCTAGCCAGAGCGACTTACAGTTAGGGCATTAATCTTAAAATGGCTAGGTGGGACAACAACACATCTGTCATATAACACATTTTTCCTCCAAGTAGCTATCAGCAAAGTCAGTGCTAGTAGAAAAAAAGTATAAATAAATATGAAAGTTGGGTGTGAGTGTTAGTTCACGAAAGGCAAGACTAAACATAGGCAAGTCATTATTTTAGTAAATTTAGTAATGTATTTATAGATATGAAGGGAGGTAAACCAACTGATGAAAATGCATATATGCCTACATTACATCACTTGGGATTTGGCTTCAAATGAGAATAAATCCAGTTTTTAAACTCGGATGTTATTAATTTGATTTACTAGTCCATAAAAAGCATGCTGTCCAGAGGAGATTCCTTTACAGATGTGGAGGTTAAATCTCCCTCTACCTCCACACCTGCAGGTCCTCTCTTCTCAGTGATGAGTAAGACCTGGAGGGAACAGGAAATGATTCATGATCCTTGTAGTCTGGATGATTTAAAACGCTTCTACTCCAGAGTTGAGATCCACTTCAAGCAACTAAAAGCATAGGTCTCAGGTTCCACTCTGAATATAGGCTAATCAATTATAGATTCATCTGTGATTGAATATTTCTTTGTCTGCAAATAAAATAGAAACTGATTATTAGGCTGATAAAATGGTAACTCAATGCTTTGATAGTGCCGACAAGACATTTGAGCATTACTCTGTCCTAGATGAAGAAGACATTAATTTGCATACTGATGTCTGTGGCGTTATTCAGGATGCTGTAACCGAAAAACTAACCGTAACCGAAAAACTACTGGCATTTGGAAAGTTTGAGATGAGGGAGAAAGTGTGGTGGGACAAGTATTAGCATTGTTAAACTTCCTAGGGATAGTCCCCTTTTTTTTCAATTTTCGCCTAAATGACATTCCCAAATCTAACTGCCTGTAGCAAGGATATGCATATTCTTGGTACCATTTGAAAGGAAACACTTTGAAGTTTGTGGAAATGTGAATTGAATGTAGTAGAATATAACACAATAGATTTGGTTGAAGAAAATACAAAGAAAAAACCAACCTGTCTTTTTCTACCACCATTATTGAAATGCAAGTATGGTCATAGTTATAGCCATCACTCTGTTTGTAATTCTGATAGTGTCCACAAGATGACAGCAGTGTATGTGCGAAGTTTCAGATGGATAACTTGAAAAATTTGTGAACAACAAGACTTTTAGTATGAAGTCCCCAGGTACATTTGTACATTTGTGCAAATCGTGACGGAGACATTCATATTCCGTTTTTCTGCAAGAATATCGTCAAATCTGTATACTTGGTCTTTGATTTAGCTTTCCAAGTATTAGTAGCCATATTATAAGTTCAACATTTGCAAAACAACCAGTTTTCATAACTTCAGAACTCTGATTATCCTTATGTTTTCCAAACTGAAAATGCATGCTGTTGTACAAGGTTAGTAGCTACATTTGACTACATATACATAGTTTCCGGATACTCCCGTAAAGCCCAGCTCATTGGCTATCTAGCTAGCTTTGTTTGACCTCGATTTGGTGCTTATTTGACAAAGATAGTCGTTCAAGTGATGGCCGCCCGCGTCATCGGCGTGCCATGAAGGCGTCGCTCTCTGACGAAATAAGTCTTGTTACCTTCTAGGTTCTCTGAGGAATAGATATGAACGTGATTTAACTCGTTGAAACAACGTTTAGGGTGAGATTTTCAGATTCCTTTCTTTGCAAATTGAACGAGTACAAAATCGGTCGTGCATGCTATATGGATCTTTTTAGGATATGAAAAAATGATTTTATCTAACAAAACAACACTTCATGTTATCTCTGGAACCCTTTGGATGATAAATCAGAGCAAGATTTCAGGATGTAAGTACACATTTCACCTTCAGAGGTGGATTTATCAAACCTATCACGAAAAAAAGTGTTTTGTTAGGAACTCTCAAGCAATAGCATGGTATTTTTTCGCAGTAATAACTACTGTAAATTGGACAGTGCAGTTATATTAACAAGAATTTAAACTTTCAGCCAATATAAGACACATATGTACCGACATTTGTTGTTTCTCTAAAATTTGCAGATGAGCTAACATTAGTAACCTAACCAATTTGCTAAAGTATTAACTGATATAAGACTCCTTACCGTCGTATACCAGTTAATGTGTGAAATGTTAACTAGCTTACGAACTAACCACTATCTGTTAACTAATGTTTTTCCTCTACAGTATGTGGTTCATTTTCAGAATTGTTAAACAAGTGGATTCAGGGATCAAGTGTAGCTGGAGCTGGGCCTGGCTTATAGACGTGAAAGGAACACAACACACTTTCCCTCTTTCTCACTTTTGCTGGCACATTGTAGAACCGATGTTCACAGGCAGAAAGTGTACAATGTAATAATGTGCAGTGTAGCCCAAAGATATTGTTTTTGTTGTGTTGAACTTGACAGTAACACATTTTTTTTTACTCTGTGAAAGTTATTTTTGCACACATGTAGTCTTGTGCACTTGATCAATGTCTATAGTGGCCACTATATAATAGTGCAAAAATAGAATGAAACAGACATTTTATTTCTACTTTAAGATGTTTTTCCTCAAGTGCAATATTTATGTGTGGTCACAAGCTTTCTATTATGAAGGCTATCATGGCTAACTGCAATATTAGTGTATTGTTTTTTTCTCAAGACTTGAGTGTCATTTTGCAGTAAAGTCTAGGCTACAAATAACATTGGATTGCTTTCTTTACATTTTTTACATGAGTTAGGTTCACATGAAGCACTTATTTTACACACAGAGACTGATCATGTAGATCCTATTCTTTGTTGTTTAATTAGTTAACCTGCATTTTCCCCTAGCAGGGATTTCAGTGCAAACCCCCCCAAAAGTGTCACCTTTTTGGGCCTTCCCCAGTTTGCATCCCTGGTTATTAGTTGCCCCTTACCCTCTTTCTCACCCTCCACAACTACTTCATTAACATGAGAGGGTGTGTGTGTGTGTCCGCTCACAGCATGTTGATTATTCTTGACACGGGCAGAAGTGACAAGCTGGCTGTGGTATCTGGTACTTCGTTAAGCATTTCCTGGTCCTTCCCTTCGACAGTAGGACAGTCGGTCACGACCGGGGTCTGGGTCCAGGAACCAGGAAAGACTTGGTTGTTAACGAGCCCATGGTGGCCCAACATTAAAGCCCCCTTCATGTCGCCACAGATGCCAACTTCAGAGAAGGCGTGATGGCGGCATCCAATGTAGCAATTATCTCCCTGGACCTACTGCACAGTTCCTGTCGACTGCTTTATTAGTATATTATTACTCTACATGTTATTGTTGGGAATTACCAGGTATCTCACGATAAGATAGTATTTTTTTATTTTATTTAACCAGGTAGTCCAGTTGAGAACATTTTCTCATTTACAACTGCGACCTGGCCAAGATAAAGCAAAGCAGTGCGTCCAAAAACAACAACACAGAGTTACACATAAAGAAACGTACAGTCAATAACACAATAGAAAAATCAATGTACAGTGTGTGCAAATGTAGGGAGGTAGGCAATAAATAGGCCATAGAGGCAAAATAATTACAATTTAACATTAACACTGGAGTGATAGATGTGCAGATGATGATGTGCAAGTAGAGATACCGGGGTGTTAAAGAGCAAGAGGATAAGTAACAATATGGGGATGAGGTAGTTGGGTGTGCTCTTTACAGATTGGCTGTGTACAGGTACAGTGATCGGTAAGCTGCTCTGACAGCTGGTGCTTAAAGTTAGAGGGAGATATAAGACTCCAGCTTCAGTGATTTTTGCAATTCGTTCCAGTCATTGGCAGCAGAGAACTGGAAGGAAAGGCGGCCAAAGTAAGTGTGGGCTTTGGGGATGACCAGTGAAATATACCTGCTGGGGCGCGTGCTATGGGTGGGTGTTGCTATGGTCACCAGTGAGCTGAGATAAGGCGGGGCTTTACTTAGCAAAGACTTATAGATGACCTGGAGCCAGTGGGCTTGGTGACGAATATGAAGCGAGGGCCAGCCAACGAGAGCATAAAGGTCGCAGTGGTGGGTAGTATATGGGGCTTTGGTGACAAAACAGATGGCACTGTGATAGACTACATCCAGTTTGCTGAGTAGAGTGTTGGAGGCTATTTTGTAAATGACATCATCGAAGTCAAGGATCGGTAGGATAGTCAGTTTTACGAGGGTATGTTTGGCAGCATGAGTGAAGGAGGCTTTGTTGCGAAATAGGAAGCCGATTCTTGTAGATTTAATTTTGGATTGGAGATGCTTAATGTGAGCATGGAAGGAGAGATTACAGTCCAACCAGACACCTAGGGATTTGTAGTTGTCCACAAATTTTAAGTCAGAACCATCCAGAGTAGTGATGCTGGACGGGCGGGCAGGTGCAGGCAGCAATCGTTTGAAGAGCATGCACTTAGTTTTACTAGCATTTAAAAGCAGTTGGAGGCCACGGAAGGAGTGTTGTATGGCATTGAAGCTCGTTTGGAGGTTTGTTAGCACAGTGTCCAGAGAAGGGCCAGATGTACACAGAATGGTGTCATAGAGGTGTTCACGATAATTAGATGCTGGTATGGTATTACTGCAATTTTATTGCGATTTGATGTTCCAAAGATATTGCTCACAATGTCTGCCAGTGTTGTATTGCTCTAAACCGGTCAATGAGAACTCGTCATTTCTTCCCGATACCTGCGGAGTAAAAAAATCATACAGTTATTATCAGCTTCCATTCAATCAGTGCATAAAACCGCTGCGCCAGGCCAAGTATATACACTCCTTTCATGAAACATCTTATCGTCTATTGAAACTTGGGCCTCCTACTTTACTCGTAACATTACTATTGCATTTCCTTGATTCCCTGGTAGGGAAGAGTGGGGGGAATTGTTTGAAAGTTGCATGCTCACTATTAGTAAGGGGAGACCGGGAGGAATTGTAACAGTCTTTATTATAGGCATGTTTTGTGCAGTGGCGAACTGTGGCTATTGGACCTAGGCCTTCAGTGGGGAAAACAATTTGTCCAACACGTTGTAGCAAACAGAAACATAGCATCACTTAATGCCCCCAACTGAATCAAACAGCCCTGAGGCTGATTCGAGCTTCAGGCTGCCACTCACACAGAGAGAACACCCACACAGATAATGCTGCCAACAACCACAATCGTACTGCTTACGCAACTTATGGTAGCCTGACGCCCTCACTATCACCAACAGTGACACGTCTGAAAGGATGCTGAAAGGACAGTGACCTTAATACCAGTGCTCTCAATGTAGGAGAGTGCACTTTTAGTGAGACACATAGGGCTGCTAGAAAGACATCAGTCACACACAGCATGACGTTAAAGGATAAGCAGTCATTCACTCAGACATAAAAGGCCAGTAGGTCCCAATCGTAAGAATACAAAAACACAACCATTAGGCTAAGCATTTCTCAATCAAAATGTTCAACTGTTACTTCCCCTTGCAAAAAAATTATTCATGTTCAGCACATAATGTAACCGGTGATATAAAGTTTAAATGCAACAATGTTTCACACACAAGATATTTTCAAAGAGATGGCTAACAACAGCAATCAAGCTGCAATAAACACAGTTTTCATCATCAGATGATGATCATTTGAAACTGCAAACTAGTCGAAAACAAAAGCTAGCTAGACCGTGAGAGAACTACTGCTCGCTATTGTGCAGTGACCTGTTCGCCTTGGAGAAGGCAGAAGGTTTTTGTAAAAAACGGTCCCACCCATTACAAGTCAAAATGCGATTGGTTGATTCCGCTGTCACTCTAAAATTTGGCCCAAATACAGTTCAATGGCAGATGGCCTAGCCAATGGCTGATTTAGCTAGCTAGATTTATCTCCCCAGAGACAAACAAATCCTGATTTGGATCTTTTTTTCTCCAGTGTTAACCCTTTCCAACAAAAACTGAAGTGATTAAAGCAGAACATCGTTGAAAATATTTTTGTATTATTTTGTAAATCCTTAGCTCTTCTCTGAAGGGCTAGAAGGCCCTCGTTGTTCCCCACGGTGTTTGGGTTAGTAACAACTTGTAAAGTGGCTTTATTTGCCCTCGGCATGTGTTTTTTTCACCATTCTGAATGTCTAAAGAATCCATATGTTCTGAAATTTGAACACAGAAATACTGGACATTTTCTACTCTTTTTATGGTGGTGACTTGACAAAATTACAATCATGGTCTTGAATTGGACTCGCAATTTTCTGGTCTTGACTCTGTCTCGGACTCCTTGTCCCCCTCTCGGTCTTGACTCTGGTCATGCAAAGAAGTGGAAACTTTGAAGCCATTGGAATTCTTATTGTTGTGCCAAATGTAAAAAAGTTTTAAGAGCCCGAGACGTTAGTAAAGCATAATGGAATTTGGAATTTCGTATTCTCATAAGGGAGAGAGAAGTGGGTGTCACTCCGTCTAGAGCATTGGGTTACTTTTGATAGGGAACCTTTGGTTTTGCCCAATGGCAGTTATGGCGCAATCCTCCAGTCTCTTGACAGTCTCTTTAATCTACCTGAAACTATTGACTCACAATTGGCCAAAGTCTGTCCTTTCTGAAGTCTGCTCGAGGTGAGATGTGATGCGCCTCCCATGGGACCTCATCTCTATTGTGTGTGGGTTTATGTGATCAATATAGATATCACTGGCTGACTATCTAAGAGCTGTCTTTATAAGTCAGCAGGAGGTAGGTGGTATTGGTGTCTATTTGGTCAGGTAGCCTATGTCTGATCTCAATGGCCTGATTATGACGCCCCTTCCAAATGTAACCTCATATTGAGGGTGGAGTAAATCACCCTCTTTTTCAAGGGAGGGAAACTTCAGGTGGGTATCTATCTGATGGCATAAAGGTTTCAAAGTTCACCTTGTGGGCGACGTGTCTAGGATAGTGTGAATGAACATCATGTCTCGCTTTTTGAGTGTATGAATAGAATTTTCTAACCTAATTGCCTGCTGTATGTATTTCCTGTGACAATGAGGTAGTGTGCAGTGCACCTTTTAATTCAACCCCTGGTCTGTCTGTGTGACTAATTGTTGCTGTGGAGTTCCAGAAAGGGACAGTCAGGAAAATCTCACCCAGTCATTCAGAAACACAAACGCATGACTGTGAGCCTATTGGCTCGGTCTGACGAGCCTGTGGGCTCGGTCTGACGAGCCTGTGAGCTCGGTCTGACGAGCCTGTTGTTGTGGTGTTCACAACAGTACAGCAGGCAGCATTTGTAAGTCAATATAGGGCTGATAGTTATTAGGATTCCCTCTGTGCTCTGACAATTTCCACATTAAGCTGTACAGCTGTGCTCTAATGTGTGAAACATACCTGTCTTCACAGCACTTCAAATGTAATTAAGCAGTTTTTGTCTGACAAGGCAATTGGGTACATACAGTTGAAGTCGGAAGTTTACATACACTTAGGTTGGAGTCATTAAAACTTGTTTTTCAACCACGCCACAAATTTCTTGTTAACAATCTATAGTTTTGGCAAGTCGGTTAGGACATCTACTTTTGTGCATGACACAAGTAATTTTTCCAACAATTGTTTACAGACAGATTTCACTTATAATTCAATGTATCACAATTCCAGTGGGTCAGAAGTTTACATGCACTAAGTTGACTGTACCTTTAAACCGCTTTGAAAATTCCAGCAAATGATGTCATGGCTTTAGAAGCTTCTGATAGGCTAATTGACATAATTTCAGTCAATTGGAGGTGTACCTGTGGATGTATTTCAAGGCCTACCTTCAAACTCAGTGCCTCTTTGCTTGACATCATGAGAAAATAAAACATTTCAGCCAAGACTTATGAAAAAAAAAATTGTAGACCTCCACAAGTCTGGTTCATCCTTGGGCGCAATTGCCAAACGCCTGAAGGTACCACGTTCATCTGTACAAACAATGGCATGCAAGTATAAACACCATGGGACCATGCAGCCGTCATACCGCTCAGGAAGGAGACGCGTTCTGTCTCCTAGAGATGAGCATACTTTAGTACGAAAAGTGCAAATCAATCCCAGAACAACAGCAAAGGACCTTGTGAAGAGGCTAGAGGAAACGGGTACAAAAGTATCTATATCCACAGTAAAACGAGTCCTATATCAATATAACCTGAAAGGCCGCTCGGCAAGGAAGAAGTCACTGCTCCAAAACCGACATAAAAAAGCCAGACTACAATTTGCAACTGCACATGGGGACAAAGATGGTACTTTTTGGAGAAATGTCCTCTGGTCTGATGAAACAAAAATAAAACTGTTTGGCCATAATGACCATTGTTATCTTTGGAGGGAAAAGGGGGAGGCTTGCAAGCCGAAGAACACCATCCCAACCGTGAAGCACGGGGGTGGCAGCATCATGTTGTGGGGGTGCTTTACTGCAGGAGGGACTGGTGCACTTCACAAAGTAAATGACATCATGAGAAAGGAAAATGATGTGGATATATTGAAGCAACATCTCAAGACATCAGTCAGGAAGTTAAAGCTTAGACGCAAATGGGTTTTCCAAATGGACAATGACCCCAAGCATACTTCCAAAGTTCTGGCAAAATGGTTTTAGGACAACAAATTCAATGTATTGCAGTGGCCATCACAAAGCCCTGACCTCAATCCTATAGAAAGTTTGTTGGCAGAACTGAAAAAGCGTGTGCGAGCAAGGAGGCCTACAAACCTGACTCAGTTACACCAGCTCTGTCAGGAGGAATGGGCCAAAATTCACCCCAGTTATTGTGGGAAGCTTGTGGAAAGGTACCTGAAACGTTTGACCCAAGTTAAACTATTTAAAGGCAATGCTACCGAACACTCAATTAGTATATGTAAACTTCTGACTCACTGGGAATGTGATGAAGGAAATAAAAGCTGAAATACATCATTCTACTATTATTGTGACATTTCACATTCTTAGAATAAAGTGGTGATCCTTACTGACCTAAGACGGGGGAATTGTTACTAGAATTCAATGTAAGGAATTGTGAAAAACTGAGTTTAAATGTATTTGTCTAAGGTATATGTAAACTGTAAGCAATAATTATGTTTTGTAATGTAATTTTGTCATCAGTTCAACACGTGTGGGTCTAAGGCTGTTTACAGAGATATCCCAATTCTGATCTTTTCCCACAAAATTGGTGTTTTGAACAATAAGATCCATTTTCTTTTGCCAATAATTGTGCAAAAGATCAGAATGGAATGGGTTGTTGTGATCTAAGCTGTGTTTTTTTTTTTTTTTTCTCAGGTCTGACAGCTGTGGGCGGTCTGTCTCTCATGGGGGGTGGCTACGCCCCCTCTTCCTCTGCCGAGACTCTGGCTGTCGCGGCTGCCTTCATCTCCTCAGTCAACATCGCTGGTGAGTGACTCTTTGGACTAAACCAGACAGTAACTGTGAAAACAGTGAATGGAGCAGATAAACTGAGCTTCAATTACCTCAACATTGTACCCCCTTCGACCCCAAATATAAGATCTTCGAATACGTAAGAGACAAGGACATCAGACCCTTTAGGGACATTTTATTTCACTTGACTATCTATTAACCTCTCTGGGCCAGTGCGTCCCACCTACTCAACAGCCAGTGTAATCCCGTGGCGCGATATTCAAATACCTTAGAAATGCTATTACTTCAATTTCTCAAACATATGACTATTTTACACCATTTTAAAGACGACTCTCGTTAATGTAACCACACTGTCCGATTTCAAAAAGGCTTTACAAGGAAAGCAAAACATTAGATTATGTCAGCAGAGTACCCAGCCACAAATAATCATCATTTTTCAAGCTAGCATATAATGTCACATAAACCCAAACCACAGCTAAATGCAGCACTAACCTTTGATGATCTTCATCAGATGACAATCCTAGGACATTATGTTATGCATGTTTTGTTCAATCAAGTTCATATTTATATCAAAAACCAGCTTTTTACATTAGCATGTGACGTTCAGAACTAGCATTCCCACCGAACACTTCCGGTGTATTTACTAAATTACTCACGATAAACGTTCACAAAAAACATAACAATTATTTTAAGAATTATGCAATCGCGGAACTCCTTTATGCAATCGCGGTGTCCGATTTTAAAATAGCTTTTCGGTGAAAGCACATTTT